>NW_027611851.1:0-741365 GCF_964261635.1 Lissotriton helveticus
ATAAAACATTGAAAACGGACCATTTTTCACCTTTCTGAAGCATGACGTAATGGGGGGGTGTTATCTCTTTTGTCAAAATCACCTGTTTTTGCTTTGAACATTAAATGCCTCCAAATGGTATTTAATTCACTTCCCGGGCCCCTGGAAGCATGAAAATCACTTTAAACATGCTAATTTTATCTCTAAAACTGATGATCTACCTACAATTGTGAACTGACGTTCAAAAATAAAACATTTGAAAACGGACCATTTTTCACCTTTCTGAAGCATGACGTAATGGGGGGGTGTTATCTCTTTTGTCAAAAATCACCTGTTTTTGCTTGAACATTAAATGCCTCCAAATGGTATTTAATTCACTTCCCGGGCCCCTGGAAGCATGAAAATCACTTTAAACATGCTAATTTTAGCTCTAAAACTGATGATCTACCTACAAATGAGAACTGATGTTCAAAAATAAAACATTTGAAAACGGACCATTTTTCACCTTTCTGAAGCATGACGTAATGGGGGGGGGTGTTATCTCTTTTGTCAAAAATCACCTGTTTTTGCTTGAACATTAAATGCCTCCAAATGGTATTTAATTCACTTCCCGGGGTGAAGAAACACTTTTTGAGACCTCAGAGTGAGTAAATTGGCCATTTTTCATGCACTTTTAACCATTCCACAAATCTTGTGTTTTGGGCCCCTGGAAGCATGAAAATCACTTTAACATGCTAATTTTAGCTCTAAAACTGATGATCTACCTACAAATGTGAACTGACGTTTAAAAATAAAACATTTGAAAACGGACCATTTTTCACCTTTCTGCAGCATGACGTAATGGGGGGGTGTTATCTCTTTTGTCAAAAATCACCTGTTTTTGCTTGAACATTAAATGCCTCTAAATGGTATTTAATTCACTTCCCGGGGTGAAGAAACACTTTTTGAGACCTCAGAGTGAGTAAATTGGCCATTTTCATGCACTTTTAACCATTCCACAAATCTTGTGTTTTGGGCTCCTGGAAGCATGAAAATCACTTTAAACATGCTAATTTTAGCTCTAAAACTGATGATCTACCTACAAATGTGAACTGACGTTAAAAAATAAAACATTTGAAAACGGACCATTTTTCACCTTTCTGCAGCATGACGTAATGGGGGGGTGTTATCTCTTTTGTCAAAAATCACCTGTTTTTGCTTGAACATTAAATGCCTCCAAATGGTATTTAATTCACTTCCCGGGCCCCTGGAAGCATGAAAATCACTTTAAACATGCTAATTTTAGCTCTAAAACTGATGATCTACCTACAAATGTGAACTGACGTTCAAAAATAAAACATTTGAAAACGGACCATTTTTCACCTTTCTGAAGCATGACGTAATGGGGGGTGTTATCTCTTTTGTCAAAAATCACCTGTTTTTGCTTGAACATTAAATGCCTCCAAATGGTATTTAATTCACTTCCCGGGCCCCTGGAAGCATGAAAATCACTTTAAACATGCTAATTTTAGCTCTAAAACTGATGATCTACCTACAAATGTGAACTGACGTTCAAAAATAAAACATTTGAAAACGGACCATTTTTCACCTTTCTGAAGCATGACGTAATGGGGGGGTGTTATCTCTTTTGTCAAAAATCACCTGTTTTTGCTTGAACATTAAATGCCTCCAAATGGTATTTAATTCACTTCCGGGGCCCCTGGAAGCATGAAAATCACTTTAAACATGCTAATTTTAGCTCTAAAACTGATGATCTACCTACAAATGAGAACTGATGTTCAAAAATAAAACATTTGAAAACGGACCATTTTTCACCTTTCTGAAGCATGACGTAATGGGGGGGGTGTTATCTCTTTTGTCAAAAATCACCTGTTTTTGCTTGAACATTAAATGCCTCCAAATGGTATTAAATTCACTTCCCAGGGTGAAGAAACACTTTTTGAGACCTCAGAGTGAGTAAATTGGCCATTTTCATGCACTTTTAACCATTCCACAAATCTTGTGTTTTGGGCCCCTGGAAGCATGAAAATCACTTTAAACATGCTAATTTTAGCTCTAAAACTGATGATCTACCTACAAATGTGAACTGACGTTAAAAAATAAAACATTTGAAAACGGACCATTTTTCACCTTTCTGAAGCATGACGTAATGGGGGGGTGTTATCTCTTTTGTCAAAAATCACCTGTTTTTGCTTGAACATTAAATGCCTCCAAATGGTATTTAATTCACTTCCCGGGCCCCTGGAAGCATGAAAATCACTTTAAACATGCTAATTTTAGCTCTAAAACTGATGATCTACCTACAAATGTGAACTGACGTTCAAAAATAAAACATTTGAAAACGGACCATTTTTCACCTTTCTGAAGCATGACGTAATGGGGGGGTGTTATCTCTTTTGTCAAAAATCACCTGTTTTTGCTTGAACATTAAATGCCTCCAAATGGTATTTAATTCACTTCCGGGGCCCCTGGAAGCATGAAAATCACTTTAAACATGCTAATTTTAGCTCTAAAACTGATGATCTACCTACAAATGAGAACTGATGTTCAAAAATAAAACATTTGAAAACGGACCATTTTTCACCTTTCTGAAGCATGACGTAATGGGGGGGTGTTATCTCTTTTGTCAAAAATCACCTGTTTTTGCTTGAACATTAAATGCCTCCAAATGGTATTTAATTCACTTCCCGGGGTGAAGAAACACTTTTTGAGACCTCAGAGTGAGTAAATTGGCCATTTTCATGCACTTTTAACCATTCCACAAATCTTGTGTTTTGGGCCCTGGAAGCATGAAAATCACATTAAACATGCTAATTTTAGCTCTAAAACTGATGATCTACCTACAAATGTGAACTGACGTTAAAAACATAAAACATTTGAAAACAGACCATTTTTCACCTTTCTGCAGCATGACGTAATGGGGGGGTGTTATCTCTTTTGTCAAAAATCACCTGTTTTTGCTTGAACATTAAATGCCTCCAAATGGTATTTAATTCACTTCCCGGGGTGAAGAAACACTTTTTGAGACCTCATAGTGAGTAAATTGGCCATTTTCAGGCACTTTTAACCATTCCACAAATCTTGTGTTTTGGGCCCCTGGAAGCATGAAAATCACTTTAAACATGCTAATTTTAGCTCTAAAATTGATGATCTACCTACAAATGTGAACTGACGTTAAAAAATAAAACATTTGAAAACGGACCATTTTTCACCTTTCTGCAGCATGACGTAATGGGGGGTGTTATATCTTTTGTTAAAAATCACCTGTTTTTGCTTGAACATTAAATGCCTCCAAATGGTATTTAATTCACTTCCCGGGCCCCTGGAAGCATGAAAATCACTTTAAACATGCTAATTTTAGCTCTAAAACTGATGATCTACCTACAAATGTGAACTGACGTTCAAAAATAAAACATTTGAAAACGGACCATTTTTCACCTTTCTGAAGCATGACGTAATGGGGGGGTGTTATCCCTTTTGTCAAAAATCACCTGTTTTTGCTTGAACATTAAATACCTCCAAATGGTATTTAATTCACTTCCCGGGCCCCTGGAAGCATGAAAATCACTTTAAACATGCTAATTTTAGCTCTAAAACTGATGATCTACCTACAAATGTGAACTGACGTTCAAAAATAAAACATTTGAAAACGGACCATTTTTCACCTTTCTGAAGCATGACGTAATGGGGGGGTGTTATCTCGTTTGTCAAAAATCACCTGTTTTTGCTTGAACATTAAATGCCTCCAAATGGTATTTAATTCACTTCCCGGGGTGAAGAAACACTTTTTGAGACCTCAGAGTGAGTCAATTGGCCATTTTCATGCACTTTTAACCATTCCACAAATCTTGTGTTTTGGGCCCCTGGAAGCATGAAAATCACTTTAAACATGCTAATTTTAGCTCTAAAACTGATGATCTACCTACAAATGTGAACTGACGTTAAAAAATAAAACATTTGAAAACGGACCATTTTTCACCTTTCTGCAGCATGACGTAATGGGGGGGTGTTATCTCTTTTGTCAAAAATCACCTGTTTTTGCTTGAACATTAAATGCCTCCAAATGGTATTTAATTCACTTCCCGGGGTGAAGAAACACTTTTTGAGACCTCAGAGTGAGTAAATTGGCCATTTTCATGCACTTTTAACCATTCCACAAATCTTGTGTTTTGGGCCCCTGGAAGCATGAAAATCACTTTAAACATGCTAATTTTAGCTCTAAAACTGATGATCTACCTACAAATGTGAACTGACGTTAAAAAATAAAACATTTGAAAACGGACCATTTTTCACCTTTCTGAAGCATGACGTAATGGGGGGGTGTTATCTCTTTTGTCAAAAATCACCTGTTTTTGCTTGAACATTAAATGCCTCCAAATGGTATTTAATTCACTTCCCGGGCCCCTGGAAGCATGAAAATCACTTTAAACTTGCTAATTTTAGCTCTAAAACTGATGATCTACCTACAAATGTGAACTGACGTTCAAAAATAAAACATTTGAAAACTGACCATTTTTCACCTTTCTGAAGCATGACGTAATGGGGGGGTGTTATCTCTTTTGTCAAAAATCACCTGTTTTTGCTTGAACATTAAATGCCTCCAAATGGTATTTAATTCACTTCCGGGGCCCCTGGAAGCATGAAAATCACTTTAAACATGCTAATTTTAGCTCTAAAACTGATGATCTACCTACAAATGAGAACTGATGTTCAAAAATAAAACATTTGAAAACGGACCATTTTTCACCTTTCTGAAGCATGACGTAATGGGGGGGTGTTATCTCTTTTGTCAAAAATCACCTGTTTTTGCTTGAACATTAAATGCCTCCAAATGGTATTTAATTCACTTCCCGGGGTGAAGAAACACTTTTTGAGACCTCAGAGTGAGTAAATTGGCCATTTTCATGCACTTTTAACCATTCCACAAATCTTGTGTTTTGGGCCCTGGAAGCATGAAAATCACATTAAACATGCTAATTTTAGCTCTAAAACTGATGATCTACCTACAAATGTGAACTGACGTTCAAAAATAAAACATTTGAAAACGGACCATTTTTCACCTTTCTGCAGCATGACGTAATGGGGGGGTGTTATCTCTTTTGTCAAAAATCACCTGTTT
The DNA here is from genome assembly GCF_964261635.1 of Lissotriton helveticus. NCBI lineage: Eukaryota > Metazoa > Chordata > Amphibia > Caudata > Salamandridae > Lissotriton > Lissotriton helveticus. The sequence goes on from NW_027611851.1 coordinate 5,099, forward strand.
TTGCTTGAACATTAAATGCCTCCAAATGGTATTTAATTCACTTCCCGGGGTGAAGAAACACTTTTTGAGACCTCAGAGTGAGTAAATTGGCCATTTTCAGGCACTTTTAACCATTCCACAAATCTTGTGTTTTGGGCCCCTGGAAGCATGAAAATCACTTTAAACATGCTAATTTTAGCTCTAAAATTGATGATCTACCTACAAATGTGAACTGACGTTAAAAAATAAAACATTTGAAAACGGACCATTTTTCACCTTTCTGCAGCATGACGTAATGGGGGGGTGTTATATCTTTTGTTAAAAATCACCTGTTTTTGCTTGAACATTAAATGCCTCCAAATGGTATTTAATTCACTTCCCGGGCCCCTGGAAGCATGAAAATCACTTTAAACATGCTAATTTTAGCTCTAAAACTGATGATCTACCTACAAATGTGAACTGACGTTCAAAAATAAAACATTTGAAAACGGACCATTTTTCACCTTTCTGAAGCATGACGTAATGGGGGGGTGTTATCCCTTTTGTCAAAAATCACCTGTTTTTGCTTGAACATTAAATGCCTCCAAATGGTATTTAATTCACTTCCCGGGCCCCTGGAAGCATGAAAATCACTTTAAACATGCTAATTTTAGCTCTAAAACTGATGATCTACCTACAAATGTGAACTGACGTTCAAAAATAAAACATTTGAAAACGGACCATTTTTCACCTTTCTGAAGCATGACGTAATGGGGGGGTGTTATCTCGTTTGTCAAAAATCACCTGTTTTTGCTTGAACATTAAATGCCTCCAAATGGTATTTAATTCACTTCCCGGGGTGAAGAAACACTTTTTGAGACCTCAGAGTGAGTCAATTGGCCATTTTCATGCACGTTTAACCATTCCACAAATCTTGTGTTTTGGGCCCCTGGAAGCATGAAAATCACTTTAAACATGCTAATTTTAGCTCTAAAACTGATGATCTACCTACAAATGTGAACTGACGTTAAAAAATAAAACATTTGAAAACGGACCATTTTTCACCTTTCTGCAGCATGACGTAATGGGGGGGTGTTATCTCTTTTGTCAAAAATCACCTGTTTTTGCTTGAACATTAAATGCCTCCAAATGGTATTTAATTCACTTCCCGGGGTGAAGAAACACTTTTTGAGACCTCAGAGTGAGTAAATTGGCCATTTTCATGCACTTTTAACCATTCCACAAATCTTGTGTTTTGGGCCCCTGGAAGCATGAAAATCACTTTAAACATGCTAATTTTAGCTCTAAAATTGATGATCTACCTACAAATGTGAACTGACGTTAAAAAATAAAACATTTGAAAACGGACCATTTTTCACCTTTCTGCAGCATGACGTAATGGGGGGGTGTTATCTCTTTTGTTAAAAATCACCTGTTTTTGCTTCAACATTAAATGCCTCCAAATGGTATTTAATTCACTTCCCGGGCCCCTGGAAGCATGAAAATCACTTTAAACATGCTAATTTTAGCTCTAAAACTGATGATCTACCTACAAAGGTGAACTGACGTTCAAAAATAAAACTTTTGAAAACGGACCATTTTTTACCTTTCTGAAGCATGACGTAATGGGGGGTGTTATCCCTTTTGTCAAAAATCACATGTTTTTGCTTGAACATTAAATGCCTCCAAATGGTATTTAATTCACTTCCCGGGCCCCTGGAAGCATGAAAATCACTTTAAACATGCTTATTTTAGCTCTAAAACTGATGATCTACCTACAAATGTGAACTGACGTTCAAAAATAAAACATTTGAAAACGGACCATTTTTCACCTTTCTGAAGCATGACGTAATGGGGGGGTGTTATCTCTTTTGTCAAAAATCACCTGTTTTTGCTTGAACATTAAATGCCTCCAAATGGTATTTAATTCACTTCCCGGGGTGAAGAAACACTTTTTGAGACCTCAGAGTGAGTAAATTGGCCATTTTCATGCACTTTTAACCATTCCACAAATCTTGTGTTTTGGGCCCCTGGAAGCATGAAAATCACTTTAAACATGCTCATTTTAGCTCTAAAACTGATGATCTACCTACAAATGTGAACTGACGTTAAAAAATAAAACATTTGAAAACGGACCATTTTTCACCTTTCTGCAGCATGACGTAATGGGGGGGTGTTATCTCTTTTGTCAAAAATCACCTGTTTTTGCTTGAACATTAAATGCCTCCAAATGGTATTTAATTCACTTCCCGGGCCCCTGGAAGCATGAAAATCACTTTAAACATGCTAATTTTAGCTCTAAAACTGATGATCTACCTACAAATGTGAACTGACGTTCAAAAATAAAACATTTGAAAACGGACCATTTTTCACCTTTCTGAAGCATAACGTAATGGGGGGGTGTTATCTCTTTTGTCAAAAATCACCTGTTTTTGCTTGAACATTAAATGCCTCCAAATGGTATTTAATTCACTTCCCAGGCCCCTGGAAGCATGAAAATCACTTTAAACATGCTAATTTTAGCTCTGAAACTGATGATCTACCTACAAATGTGAACTGACGTTAAAAAATAAAACATTTGAAAGCGGACCATTTTTCACCTTTCTGCAGCATGACGTAATGGGGGGGTGTTATCTCTTTTGTCAAAAATCACCTGTTTTTGCTTGAACATTAAATGCCTCCAAATGGTATTTAATTCACTTCCCGGGCCCCTGGAAGCATGAAAATCACTTTAAACATGCTTATTTTAGCTCTAAACCTGATGATCTACCTACAAATGTGAACTGACGTTCAAAAATAAAACATTTGAAAACGGACCATTTTTCACCTTTCTGAAGCATGACGTAATGGGGGGGTGTTATCTCTTTTGTCAAAAATCACCTGTTTTTGCTTGAACATTAAATGCCTCCAAATGGTATTTAATTCACTTCCCGGGCCCCTGGAAGCATGAAAATCACTTTAAACATGCTAATTTTATCTCTAAAACTGATGATCTACCTACAATTGTGAACTGACGTTCAAAAATAAAACATTTGAAAACGGACCATTTTTCACCTTTCTGAAGCATGACGTAATGGGGGGGTGTTATCTCTTTTGTCAAAAATCACCTGTTTTTGCTTGAACATTAAATGCCTCCAAATGGTATTTAATTCACTTCCCGGGCCCCTGGAAGCATGAAAATCACTTTAAACATGCTAATTTTAGCTCTAAAACTGATGATCTACCTACAAATGAGAACTGATGTTCAAAAATAAAACATTTGAAAACGGACCATTTTTCACCTTTCTGAAGCATGACGTAATGGGGGGGGGTGTTATCTCTTTTGTCAAAAATCACCTGTTTTTGCTTGAACATTAAATGCCTCCAAATGGTATTTAATTCACTTCCCGGGGTGAAGAAACACTTTTTGAGACCTCAGAGTGAGTAAATTGGCCATTTTCATGCACTTTTAACCATTCCACAAATCTTGTGTTTTGGGCCCCTGGAAGCATGAAAATCACTTTAAACATGCTAATTTTAGCTCTAAAACTGATGATCTACCTACAAATGTGAACTGACGTTAAAAAATAAAACATTTGAAAACGGACCATTTTTCACCTTTCTGCAGCATGACGTAATGGGGGGGTGTTAGCTCTTTTGTCAAAAATCACCTGTTTTTGCTTGAACATTAAATGCCTCCAAATGGTATTTAATTCACTTCCCGGGCCCCTGGAAGCATGAAAATCACTTTAAACATGCTTATTTTAGCTCTAAAACTGATGATCTACCTACAAATGTGAACTGACGTTCAAAAATAAAACCTTTGAAAACGGACCATTTTTCACCTTTCTGAAGCATGACGTAATGGGCGGGTGTTATCTCTTTTGTCAAAAATCACCTGTTTTTGCTTGAACATTAAATGCCTCCAAATGGTATTTAATTCACTTCCCGGGCCCCTGGAAGCATGAAAATCACTTTAAACATGCTAATTTTAGCTCTAAAACTGATGATCTACCTACAAATGTGAACTGACGTTAAAAAATAAAACATTTGAAAACGGACCATTTTTCACCTTTCTGCAGCATGACGTAATGGGGGGGTGTTATCTCTTTTGTCAAAAATCACCTGTTTTTGCTTGAACATTAAATGCCTCCAAATGGTATTTAATTCACTTCCCGGGGTGAAGAAACACTTTTTGAGACCTCAGAGTGAGTAAATTGGCCATTTTCATGCACTTTTAACCATTCCACAAATCTTGTGTTTTGGGCCCCTGGAAGCATGAAAATCACTTTAAACATGCTAATTTTAGCTCTAAAACTGATGATCTACCTACAAATGTGAACTGACGTTAAAAAATAAAACATTTGAAAACGGACCATTTTTCACCTTTCTGCAGCATGACGTAATGGGGGGTGTTATCTCTTTTGTCAAAAATCACCTGTTTTTGCTTGAACATTAAATGCCTCCAAATGGTATTTAATTCACTTCCCGGGGTGAAGAAACACTTTTTGAGACCTCAGAGTGAGTAAATTGGCCATTTTCATGCACTTTTAACCATTCCACAAATCTTGTGTTTTGGGCCCCTGGAAGCATGAAAATCACTTTAAACATGCTAATTTTAGCTCTAAAACTGATGATCTACCTACAAATGTGAACTGACGTTAAAAAATAAAACATTTGAAAACGGACCATTTTTCACCTTTCTGCAGCATGACGTAATGGGGGGGTGTTATCTCTTTTGTCAAAAATCACCTGTTTTTGCTTGAACATTAAATGCCTCCAAATGGTATTTAATTCACTTCCCGGGGTGAAGAAACACTTTTTGAGACCTCAGAGTGAGTAAATTGGCCATTTTCATGCACTTTTAACCATTCCACAAATCTTGTGTTTTGGGCCCCTGGAAGCATGAAAATCACTTTAAACATGCTAATTTTAGCTCTAAAACTGATGATCTACCTACAAATGTGAACTGACGTTAAAAAATAAAACATTTGAAAATGGACCATTTTTCACCTTTCTGCAGCATGACGTAATGGGGGGGTGTTATCTCTTTTGTCAAAAATCACCTGTTTTTGCTTGAACATTAAATGCCTCCAAATGGTATTTAATTCACTTCCCGGGCCCCTGGAAGCATGAAAATCACTTTAAACATGCTTATTTTAGCTCTAAAACTGATGATCTACCTACAAATGTGAACTGACTTTCAAAAATAAAACATTTGAAAACGTACAATTTTTCACCTTTCTGAAGCATGACGTAATGGGGGGGTGTTATCTCTTTTGTCAAAAATCACCTGTTTTTGCTTGAACATTAAATGCCTCCAAATGGTATTTAATTCACTTCCCGGGGTGAAGAAACACTTTTTGAGACCCCAGAGTGAGTAAATTGGCCATTTTCATGCACTTTTAACCATTTCACAAATCTTGTGTTTTGGGCCCCTGGAAGCATGAAAATCACTTTAAACATGCTAATTTTAGCTCTAAAACTGATGATCTACCTACAAATGTGAACTGACGTTAAAAAATAAAACATTTGAAAACGGACCATTTTTCACCTTTCTGCAGCATGACGTAATGGGGGGGTGTTATCTCTTTTGTCAAAAATCACCTGTTTTTGCTTGAACATTAAATGCCTCCAAATGGTATTTAATTCACTTCCCGGGCCCCTGGAAGCATGAAAATCACTTTAAACATGCTAATTTTAGCTCTAAAACTGATGATCTACCTACAAATGTGAACTGACGTTCAAAAATAAAACATTTGAAAACGGACCATTTTTCACCTTTCTGAAGCATAACGTAATGGGGGGGTGTTATCTCTTTTGTCAAAAATCACCTGTTTTTGCTTGAACATTAAATGCCTCCAAATGGTATTTAATTCACTTCCCAGGCCCCTGGAAGCATGAAAATCACTTTAAACATGCTAATTTTAGCTCTAAAACTGATGATCTACCTACAAATGTGAACTGACGTTCAAAAATAAAACTTTTGAAAACGGACCATTTTTCACCTTTCTGAAGCATGACGTAATGGGGGGGTGTTATCCCTTTTGTCAAAAATCACCTGTTTTTGCTTGAACATTAAATGCCTCCAAATGGTATTTAATTCACTTCCCGGGCCCCTGGAAGCATGAAAATCACTTTAAACATGCTTATTTTAGCTCTAAAACTGATGATCTACCTACAAATGTGAACTGACGTTCAAAAATAAAACATTTGAAAACGGACCATTTTTCACCTTTCTGAAGCATGACGTAATGGGGGGGTGTTATCTCTTTTGTCAAAAATCACCTGTTTTTGCTTGAACATTAAATGCCTCCAAATGGTATTTAATTCACTTCCTGGGGTGAAGAAACACTTTTTGAGAAATCAGAGTGAGTAAATTGGCCATTTTCATGCACTTTTAACCATTCCACAAATCTTGTGTTTTGGGCCCCTGGAAGCATGAAAATCACTTTAAACATGCTAATTTTAGCTCTAAAACTGATGATCTACATACAAATGTGAACTGACGTTAAAAAATAAAACATTTGAAAATGGACCATTTTTCACCTTTCTGCAGCATGACGTAATGGGGGGGTGTTATCTCTTTTGTCAAAAATCACCTGTTTTTGCTTGAACATTAAATGCCTCCAAATGGTATTTAATTCACTTCCCGGGCCCCTGGAAGCATGAAAATCACTTTAAACATGCTTATTTTAGCTCTAAAACTGATGATCTACCTACAAATGTGAACTGACGTTCAAAAATAAAACATTTGAAAAGGGACCATTTTTCACCTTTCTGAAGCATGACGTAATGGGGGGGTGTTATCTCTTTTGTCAAAAATCACCTGTTTTTGCTTGAACATTAAATGCCTCCAAATGGTATTTAATTCACTTCCCGGGGTGAAGAAACACTTTTTGAGACCTCAGAGTGAGTAAATTGGCCATTTTCATGCACTTTTAACCATTCCACAAATCTTGTGTTTTGGGCCCCTGGAAGCATGAAAATCACTTTAAACATGCTAATTTTAGCTCTAAAATTGATGATCTACCTACAAATGTGAACTGACGTTAAAAAATAAAACATTTGAAAACGGACCATTTTTCACCTTTCTGCAGCATGACGTAATGGGGGGGTGTTATCTCTTTTGTTAAAAATCACCTGTTTTTTCTTGAACATTAAATGCCTCCAAATGGTATTTAATTCACTTCCCGGGCCCCTGGAAGCATGAAAATCACTTTAAACATGCTAATTTTAGCTCTAAAACTGATGATCTACCTACAAATGTGAACTGACGTTCAAAAATAAAACTTTTCAAAAAGGACCATTTTTCACCTTTCTGAAGCATGACGTAATGGGGGGGTGTTATCCCTTTTGTCAAAAATCACCTGTTTTTGCCTGAACATTAAATGCCTCCAAATGGTATTTAATTCACTTCCCGGGGTGAAGAAACACTTTTTGAGACCTCAGATTGAGTAAATTGGCCATTTTCATGCACTTTTAACCATTTCACAAATCTTGTGTTTTGGGCCCCTGGAAGCATGAAAATCACTTTAAACATGCTAATTTTAGCTCTGAAACTGATGATCTACCTACAAATGTGAACTGACGTTAAGAAATAAAACATTTGAAAACGGACCATTTTTCACCTTTCTGCAGCATGACGTAATGGGGGGGTGTTATCTCTTTTGTCAAAAATCACCTGTTTTTGCTTGAACATTAAATGCCTCCAAATGGTATTTAATTCACTTCCCGGGGTGAAGAAACACTTTTTGAGACCTCAGAGTGAGTAAATTGGCCATTTTCATGCACTTTTAACCATTCCACAAATCTTGTGTTTTGGGCCCCTGGAAGCATGAAAATCACTTTAAACATGCTAATTTTAGCTCTAAAACTGATGATCTACCTACAAATGTGAACTGACGTTAAAAAATAAAACATTTGAAAACGGACCATTTTTCACCTTTCTGCAGCATGACGTAATGGGGGGGTGTTATCTCTTTTGTCAAAAATCACCTGTTTTTGCTTGAACATTAAATGCCTCCAAATGGTATTTAATTCACTTCCCGGGGTGAAGAAACACTTTTTGAGACCTCAGAGTGAGTAAATTGGCCATTTTCATGCACTTTTAACCATTCCACAAATCTTGTGTTTTGGGCCCCTGGAAGCATGAAAATCACTTTAAACATGCTAATTTTAGCTCTAAAATTGATGATCTACCTACAAATGTGAACTGACGTTAAAAAATAAAACATTTGAAAACGGACCATTTTTCACCTTTCTGCAGCATGACGTAATGGGGGGGTGTTATCTCTTTTGTTAAAAATCACCTGTTTTTTCTTGAACATTAAATGCCTCCAAATGGTATTTAATTCACTTCCCGGGCCCCTGGAAGCATGAAAATCACTTTAAACATGCTAATTTTAGCTCTAAAACTGATGATCTACCTACAAATGTGAACTGACGTTAAAAAATAAAACATTTGAAAACGGACCATTTTTCACCTTTCTGCAGCATGACGTAATGGGGGGGTGTTATCTCTTTTGTCAAAAATCACCTGTTTTTGGTTGAACATTAAATGCCTCCAAATGGTATTTAATTCACTTCCCGTGGTGAAGAAACACTTTTTGAGACCTCAGAGTGAGTAAATTGGCCATTTTCATGCACTTTTAACCATTCCACAAATCTTGTGTTTTGGGCCCCTGGAAGCATGAAAATCACTTTAAACATGCTAATTTTAGCTCTAAAACTGATGATCTACCTACAAATGTGAACTGACGTTAAAAAATAAAACATTTGAAAACGGACCATTTTTCACCTTTCTGCAGCATGACGTAATGGGGGGGTGTTATCTCTTTTGTTAAAAATCACCTGTTTTTGCTTCAACATTAAATGCCTCCAAATGGTATTTAATTCACTTCCCGGGCCCCTGGAAGCATGAAAATCACTTTAAACATGCTAATTTTAGCTCTAAAACTGATGATCTACCTACAAATGTGAACTGACGTTCAAAAATAAAACATTTGAAAACGGACCATTTTTCACCTTTCTGAAGCATAACGTAATGGGGGGGTGTTATCTCTTTTGTCAAAAATCACCTGTTTTTGCTTGAACATTAAATGCCTCCAAATGGTATTTAATTCACTTCCCAGGCCCCTGGAAGCATGAAAATCACTTTAAACATGCTAATTTTAGCTCTAAAACTGATGATCTACCTACAAATGTGAACTGACTTTCAAAAATAAAACATTTGAAAACGGACAATTTTTCACCTTTCTGAAGCATGACGTAATGGGGGGTGTTATCTCTTTTGTCAAAAATCACCTGTTTTTGCTTGAACAATAAATGCCTCCAAATGGTATTTAATTCACTTCCCGGGCCCCTGGAAGCATGAAAATCACTTTAAACATGCTAATTTTAGCTCTAAAACTGATGATCTACCTACAAATGTGAACTGACGTTCAAAAATAAAACATTTGAAAACGGACCATTTTTCACCTTTCTGCAGCATGACGTAATGGGGGGGTATTATCTCTTTTGTTAAAAATCACCTGTTTTTGCTTGAACATTAAATGCCTCCAAATGGTATTTAATTCACTTCCCGGGGTGAAGAAACACTTTTTGAGACCTCAGAGTAAGTAAATTGGCCATTTTCGTGCACTTTTAACCATTCCACAAATCTTGTGTTTTGGGCCCCTGGAAGCATGAAAATCACTTTAAACATGCTAATTTTAGCTCTAAAATTGATGATCTACCTACAAATGTGAACTGACGTTAAAAAATAAAACATTTGAAAACGGACCATTTTTCACCTTTCTGCAGCATGACGTAATGGGGGGGGTGTTATCTCTTTTGTTAAAAATCACCTGGTTTTTCTTGAACATTAAATGCCTCCAAATGGTATTTAATTCACTTCCCGGGCCCCTGGAAGCATGAAAATCACTTTAAACATGCTAATTTTAGCTCTAAAACTGATGATCTACCTACAAATGTGAACTGACGTTCAAAAATAAAACTTTTGAAAACGGACCATTTTTCACCTTTCTGAAGCATGACGTAATGGGTGGGTGTTATCCCTTTTGTCAAAAATCACCTGTTTTTGCTTGAACATTAAATGCCTCCAAATGGTATTTAATTCACTTCCCGGGCCCCTGGAAGCATGAAAATCACTTTAAACATGCTTATTTTAGCTCTAAAACTGATGATCTACCTACAAATGTGAACTGACGTTCAAAAATAAAACATTTGAAAACGGACCATTTTTCACCTTTCTGAAGCATGACGTAATGGGGGGGTGTTATCTCTTTTGTCAAAAATCACCTGTTTTTGTTTGAACATTAAATGCCTCCAAATGGTATTTAATTCACTTCCCGGGATGAAGAAACACTTTTTGAGACCTCAGAGTGAGTAAATTGGCCATTTTCATGCACTTTTAACCATTCCACAAATCTTGTGTTTTGGGCCCCTGGAAGCATGAAAATCACTTTAAACATGCTAATTTTAGCTCTAAAACTGATGATCTACCTACAAATGTGAACTGACGTTAAAAAATAAAACATTTGAAAATGGACCATTTTTCAACTTTCTGCAGCATGACGTAATGGGGGGGGTGTTATCTCTTTTGTCAAAAATCACCTGTTTTTGCTTGAACATTAAATGCCTCCAAATGGTATTTAATTCACTTCCCGGGCCCCTGGAAGCATGAAAATCACTTTAAACATGCTTATTTTAGCTCTAAAACTGATGATCTACCTACAAATGTGAACTGACGTTCAAAAATAAAACATTTGAAAAGGGACCATTTTTCAACTTTCTGAAGCATGACGTAATGGGGGGTGTTATCTCTTTTGTCAAAAATCACCTGTTTTTGCTTGAACATTAAATGCCTCCAAATGGTATTTAATTCACTTCCCGGGGTGAAGAAACACTTTTTGAGACCTCAGAGTGAGTAAATTGGCCATTTTCATGCACTTTTAACCATTCCACAAATCTTGTGTTTTGGGCCCCTGGAAGCATGAAAATCACTTTAAACATGCTAATTTTAGCTCTAAAACTGATGATCTACCTACAAATGTGAACTGACGTTCAAAAATAAAACATTTGAAAACGGACCATTTTTCACCTTTCTGCAGCATGACGTAATGGGGGGGGTATTATCTCTTTTGTTAAAAATCACCTGTTTTTGCTTGAACATTAAATGCCTCCAAATGGTATTTAATTCACTTCCCGGGGTGAAGAAACACTTTTTGAGACCTCAGAGTGAGTAAATTGGCCATTTTCATGCACTTTTAACCATTCCACAAATCTTGTGTTTTGGGCCCCTGGAAGCATGAAAATCACTTTAAACATGCTAATTTTAGCTCTAAAATTGATGATCTACCTACAAATGTGAACTGAAGTTAAAAAATAAAACATTTGAAAACGGACCATTTTTCACCTTTCTGCAGCATGACGTAATGGGGGGGTGTTATCTCTTTTGTTAAAAATCACCTGGTTTTTCTTGAACATTAAATGCCTCCAAATGGTATTTAATTCACTTCCCGGGCCCCTGGAAGCATGAAAATCACTTTAAACATGCTAATTTTAGCTCTAAAACTGATGATCTACCTACAAATGTGAACTGACGTTCAAAAATAAAACTTTTGAAAACGGACCATTTTTCACCTTTCTGAAGCATGACGTAATGGGGGGGTGTTATCCCTTTTGTCAAAAATCACCTGTTTTTGCCTGAACATTAAATGCCTCCAAATGGTATTTAATTCACTTCCCGGGGTGAAGAAACACTTTTTGAGACCTCAGAGTGAGTAAATTGGCCATTTTCATGCACTTTTAACCATTCCACAAATCTTGTGTTTTGGGCCCCTGGAAGCATGAAAATCACTTTAAACATGCTAATTTTAGCTCTAAAACTGATGATCTACCTACAAATGTGAACTGACGTTAAAAAATAAAACATTTGAAAACGGACCATTTTTCACCTTTCTGCAGCATGACGTAATGGGGGGGTGTTATCTCTTTTGTCAAAAATCACCTGTTTTTGCTTGAACATTAAATACCTCCAAATGGTATTTAATTCACTTCCCGGGCCCCTGGAAGCATGAAAATCACTTTAAACATGCTAATTTTAGCTCTAAAACTGATGATCTACCTACAAATGTGAACTGACGTTCAAAAATAAAACATTTGAAAACGGACCATTTTTCACCTTTCTGAAGCATGACGTAATGGGGGGGTGTTATCTCTTTTGTCAAAAATCACCTGTTTTTGCTTGAACATTAAATGCCTCCAAATGGTATTTAATTCACTTCCGGGGCCCCTGGAAGCATGAAAATCACTTTAAACATGCTAATTTTAGCTCTAAAACTGATGATCTACCTACAAATGAGAACTGATGTTCAAAAATAAAACATTTGAAAACGGACCATTTTTCACCTTTCTGAAGCATGACGTAATGGGGGGGTGTTATCCCTTTTGTCAAAAATCACCTGTTTTTGCTTGAACATTAAATGCCTCCAAATGGTATTTAATTCACTTCCCGGGGTGAAGAAACACTTTTTGAGACCTCAGAGTGAGTAAATTGGCCATTTTCATGCACTTTTAACCATTCCACAAATCTTGTGTTTTGGGCCCCTGGAAGCATGAAAATCACTTTAAACATGCTAATTTTAGCTCTAAAACTGATGATCTACCTACAAATGTGAACTGACGTTAAAAAATAAAACATTTGAAAACGGACCATTTTTCACCTTTCTGAAGCATGACGTAATGGGGGGGTGTTATCTCTTTTGTCAAAAATCACCTGTTTTTGCTTGAACATTAAATGCCTCCAAATGGTATTTAATTCACTTCCCGGGGTGAAGAAACACTTTTTGAGACCTCAGAGTGAGTAAATTGGCCATTTTCATGCACTTTTAACCATTTCACAAATCTTGTGTTTTGGGCCCCTGGAAGCATGAAAATCACTTTAAACATGCTAATTTTAGCTCTAAAATTGATGATCTACCTACAAATGTGAACTGACGTTAAAAAATAAAACATTTGAAAACGGACCATTTTTCACCTTTCTGCAGCATGACGTAATGGGGGGGTGTTATATCTTTTGTTAAAAATCACCTGTTTTTGCTTGAACATTAAATGCCTCCAAATGGTATTTAATTCACTTCCCGGGCCCCTGGAAGCATGAAAATCACTTTAAACATGCTAATTTTAGCTCTAAAACTGATGATCTACCTACAAATGTGAACTGACGTTCAAAAATAAAACATTTGAAAACGGACCATTTTTCACCTTTCTGAAGCATGACGTAATGGGGGGGTGTTATCCCTTTTGTCAAAAATCACCTGTTTTTACTTGAACATTAAATGCCTCCAAATGGTATTTAATTCACTTCCCGGGCCCCTGGAAGCATGAAAATCACTTTAAACATGCTAATTTTAGCTCTAAAACTGATGATCTACCTACAAATGTGAACTGACGTTCAAAAATAAAACATTTGAAAACGGACCATTTTTCACCTTTCTGAAGCATAACGTAATGGGGGGGTGTTATCTCTTTTGTCAAAAATCACCTGTTTTTGCTTGAACATTAAATGCCTCCAAATGGTATTTAATTCACTTCCCGGGCCCCTGGAAGCATGAAAATCACTTTAAACATGGTAATTTTAGCTCTAAAACTGATGATCTACCTACAAATGTGAACTGACGTTCAAAAATGAAACATTTGAAAACGGACCATTTTTCACCTTTCTGAAGCATGACGTAATGGGGGGGTGTTATCTCTTTTGTCAAAAATCACCTGTGTTTGCTTGAACATTAAATGCCTCCAAATGGTATTTAATTCACTTCCTGGGGTGAAGACACACTTTTTGAGACCTCAGAGTGAGTAAATTGGCCATTTTCATGCACTTTTAACCATTTCACAAATCTTGTGTTTTGGGCCCCTGGAAGCATGAAAATCACTTTAAACATGCTAATTTTAGCTCTAAAACTGATGATCTACCTACAAATGTGAACTGACATTAAAAAATAAAACATTTGAAAACGGACCATTTTTCACCTTTCTGCAGCATGACGTAATGGGGGGTGTTATCTCTTTTGTCAAAAATCACCTGTTTTTGCTTGAACATTAAATGCCTCCAAATGGTATTTAATTCACTTCCCGGGCCCCTGGAAGCATGAAAATCACTTTCAACATGCTAATTTTAGCTCTAAAACTGATGATCTACCTACAAATGTGAACTGACGTTCAAAAATAAAACATTTGAAAACGGACCATTTTTCACCTTTCTGAAGCATGACGTAATGGGGGGGTGTTATCTCGTTTGTCAAAAATCACCTGTTTTTGCTTGAACATTAAATGCCTCCAAATGGTATTTAATTCACTTCCCGGGGTGAAGAAACACTTTTTGAAACCTCAGAGTGAGTAAATTGGCCATTTTCATGCACTTTTAACCATTCCACAAATCTTGTGTTTTGGGCTCCTGGAAGCATGAAAATCACTTTAAACATGCTAATTTTATCTCTAAAACTGATGATCTACCTACAAATGTGAACTGACTTTCAAAAATAAAACATTTGAAAACGGACAATTTTTCACCTTTCTGAAGCATGACGTAATGGGGGGTGTTATCTCTTTTGTCAAAAATCACCTGTTTTTGCTTGAACAATAAATGCCTCCAAATGGTATTTAATTCACTTCCCGGGCCCCTGGAAGCATGAAAATCACTTTAAACATGCTAATTTTAGCTCTAAAACTGATGATCTACCTACAAATGTGAACTGACGTTCAAAAATAAAACATTTGAAAACGGACCATTTTTCACCTTTCTGCAGCATGACGTAATGGGGGGGTGTTATCTCTTTTGTTAAAAATCACCTGGTTTTTCTTGAACATTAAATGCCTCCAAATGGTATTTAATTCACTTCCCGGGCCCCTGGAAGCATGAAAATCACTTTAAACATGCTAATTTTAGCTCTAAAACTGATGATCTACCTACAAATGTGAACTGACGTTCAAAAATAAAACTTTTGAAAACGGACCATTTTTCACCTTTCTGAAGCATGACGTAATGGGGGGGTGTTATCCCTTTTGTCAAAAATCACCTGTTTTTGCTTGAACATTAAATGCCTCCAAATGGTATTTAATTCACTTCCCGGGCCCCTGGAAGCATGAAAATCACTTTAAACATGCTTATTTTAGCTCTAAAACTGATGATCTACCTACAAATGTGAACTGACATTCAAAAATAAAACATTTGAAAACGGACCATTTTTCACCTTTCTGAAGCATGACGTAATGGGGGGGTGTTATCTCTTTTGTCAAAAATCACCTGTTTTTGCTTGAACATTAAATGCCTCCAAATGGTATTTAATTCACTTCCCGGGGTGAAGAAACACTTTTTGAGACCTCAGAGTGAGTAAATTGGCCATTTTCATGCACTTTTAACCATTCCACAAATCTTGTGTTTTGGGCCCCTGGAAGCATGAAAATCACTTTAAACATGCTAATTTTAGCTCTAAAACTGATGATCTACCTACAAATGTGAACTGACGTTAAAAAATAAAACATTTGAAAACGGACCATTTTTCACCTTTCTGCAGCATGACGTAATGGGGGGGTGTTATCTCTTTTGTTAAAAATCACCTGTTTTTTCTTGAACATTAAATGCCTCCAAATGGTATTTAATTCACTTCCCGGGCCCCTGGAAGCATGAAAATCACTTTAAACATGCTAATTTTAGCTCTAAAACTGATGATCTACCTACAAATGTGAACTGACGTTAAAAAATAAAACATTTGAAAACGGACCATTTTTCACCTTTCTGCAGCATGACGTAATGGGGGGGTGTTATCTCTTTTGTCAAAAATCACCTGTTTTTGGTTGAACATTAAATGCCTCCAAATGGTATTTAATTCACTTCCCGTGGTGAAGAAACACTTTTTGAGACCTCAGAGTGAGTAAATTGGCCATTTTCATGCACTTTTAACCATTCCACAAATCTTGTGTTTTGGGCCCCTGGAAGCATGAAAATCACTTTAAACATGCTAATTTTAGCTCTAAAATTGATGATCTACCTACAAATGTGAACTGACGTTAAAAAATAAAACATTTGAAAACGGACCATTTTTCACCTTTCTGCAGCATGACGTAATGGGGGGGTGTTATCTCTTTTGTTAAAAATCACCTGTTTTTGCTTCAACATTAAATGCCTCCAAATGGTATTTAATTCACTTCCCGGGCCCCTGGAAGCATGAAAATCACTTTAAACATGCTAATTTTAGCTCTAAAACTGATGATCTACCTACAAATGTGAACTGACGTTCAAAAATAAAACATTTGAAAACGGACCATTTTTCACCTTTCTGAAGCATAACGTAATGGGGGGGTGTTATCTCTTTTGTCAAAAATCACCTGTTTTTGCTTGAACATTAAATGCCTCCAAATGGTATTTAATTCACTTCCCAGGCCCCTGGAAGCATGAAAATCACTTTAAACATGCTAATTTTAGCTCTAAAACTGATGATCTACCTACAAATGTGAACTGACTTTCAAAAATAAAACATTTGAAAACGGACAATTTTTCACCTTTCTGAAGCATGACGTAATGGGGGGTGTTATCTCTTTTGTCAAAAATCACCTGTTTTTGCTTGAACAATAAATGCCTCCAAATGGTATTTAATTCACTTCCCGGGCCCCTGGAAGCATGAAAATCACTTTAAACATGCTAATTTTAGCTCTAAAACTGATGATCTACCTACAAATGTGAACTGACGTTCAAAAATAAAACATTTGAAAACGGACCATTTTTCACCTTTCTGCAGCATGACGTAATGGGGGGGTATTATCTCTTTTGTTAAAAATCACCTGTTTTTGCTTGAACATTAAATGCCTCCAAATGGTATTTAATTCACTTCCCGGGGTGAAGAAACACTTTTTGAGACCTCAGAGTAAGTAAATTGGCCATTTTCGTGCACTTTTAACCATTCCACAAATCTTGTGTTTTGGGCCCCTGGAAGCATGAAAATCACTTTAAACATGCTAATTTTAGCTCTAAAATTGATGATCTACCTACAAATGTGAACTGACGTTAAAAAATAAAACATTTGAAAACGGACCATTTTTCACCTTTCTGCAGCATGACGTAATGGGGGGGTGTTATCTCTTTTGTTAAAAATCACCTGGTTTTTCTTGAACATTAAATGCCTCCAAATGGTATTTAATTCACTTCCCGGGCCCCTGGAAGCATGAAAATCACTTTAAACATGCTAATTTTAGCTCTAAAACTGATGATCTACCTACAAATGTGAACTGACGTTCAAAAATAAAACTTTTGAAAACGGACCATTTTTCACCTTTCTGAAGCATGACGTAATGGGTGGGTGTTATCCCTTTTGTCAAAAATCACCTGTTTTTGCTTGAACATTAAATGCCTCCAAATGGTATTTAATTCACTTCCCGGGCCCCTGGAAGCATGAAAATCACTTTAAACATGCTTATTTTAGCTCTAAAACTGATGATCTACCTACAAATGTGAACTGACGTTCAAAAATAAAACATTTGAAAACGGACCATTTTTCACCTTTCTGAAGCATGACGTAATGGGGGGGTGTTATCTCTTTTGTCAAAAATCACCTGTTTTTGTTTGAACATTAAATGCCTCCAAATGGTATTTAATTCACTTCCCGGGGTGAAGAAACACTTTTTGAGACCTCAGAGTGAGTAAATTGGCCATTTTCATGCACTTTTAACCATTCCACAAATCTTGTGTTTTGGGCCCCTGGAAGCATGAAAATCACTTTAAACCTGCTAATTTTAGCTCTAAAACTGATGATCTACCTACAAATGTGAACTGACGTTAAAAAATAAAACATTTGAAAATGGACCATTTTTCAACTTTCTGCAGCATGACGTAATGGGGGGGGTGTTATCTCTTTTGTCAAAAATCACCTGTTTTTGCTTGAACATTAAATGCCTCCAAATGGTATTTAATTCACTTCCCGGGCCCCTGGAAGCATGAAAATCACTTTAAACATGCTTATTTTAGCTCTAAAACTGATGATCTACCTACAAATGTGAACTGACGTTCAAAAATAAAACATTTGAAAAGGGACCATTTTTCAACTTTCTGAAGCATGACGTAATGGGGGGTGTTATCTCTTTTGTCAAAAATCACCTGTTTTTGCTTGAACATTAAATGCCTCCAAATGGTATTTAATTCACTTCCCGGGGTGAAGAAACACTTTTTGAGACCTCAGAGTGAGTAAATTGGCCATTTTCATGCACTTTTAACCATTCCACAAATCTTGTGTTTTGGGCCCCTGGAAGCATGAAAATCACTTTAAACATGCTAATTTTAGCTCTAAAACTGATGATCTACCTACAAATGTGAACTGACGTTCAAAAATAAAACATTTGAAAACGGACCATTTTTCACCTTTCTGCAGCATGACGTAATGGGGGGGGTATTATCTCTTTTGTTAAAAATCACCTGTTTTTGCTTGAACATTAAATGCCTCCAAATGGTATTTAATTCACTTCCCGGGGTGAAGAAACACTTTTTGAGACCTCAGAGTGAGTAAATTGGCCATTTTCATGCACTTTTAACCATTCCACAAATCTTGTGTTTTGGGCCCCTGGAAGCATGAAAATCACTTTAAACATGCTAATTTTAGCTCTAAAATTGATGATCTACCTACAAATGTGAACTGAAGTTAAAAAATAAAACATTTGAAAACGGACCATTTTTCACCTTTCTGCAGCATGACGTAATGGGGGGGTGTTATCTCTTTTGTTAAAAATCACCTGGTTTTTCTTGAACATTAAATGCCTCCAAATGGTATTTAATTCACTTCCCGGGCCCCTGGAAGCATGAAAATCACTTTAAACATGCTAATTTTAGCTCTAAAACTGATGATCTACCTACAAATGTGAACTGACGTTCAAAAATAAAACTTTTGAAAACGGACCATTTTTCACCTTTCTGAAGCATGACGTAATGGGGGGGTGTTATCCCTTTTGTCAAAAATCACCTGTTTTTGCCTGAACATTAAATGCCTCCAAATGGTATTTAATTCACTTCCCGGGGTGAAGAAACACTTTTTGAGACCTCAGAGTGAGTAAATTGGCCATTTTCATGCACTTTTAACCATTCCACAAATCTTGTGTTTTGGGCCCCTGGAAGCATGAAAATCACTTTAAACATGCTAATTTTAGCTCTAAAACTGATGATCTACCTACAAATGTGAACTGACGTTAAAAAATAAAACATTTGAAAACGGACCATTTTTCACCTTTCTGCAGCATGACGTAATGGGGGGGTGTTATCTCTTTTGTCAAAAATCACCTGTTTTTGCTTGAACATTAAATACCTCCAAATGGTATTTAATTCACTTCCCGGGCCCCTGGAAGCATGAAAATCACTTTAAACATGCTAATTTTAGCTCTAAAACTGATGATCTACCTACAAATGTGAACTGACGTTCAAAAATAAAACATTTGAAAACGGACCATTTTTCACCTTTCTGAAGCATGACGTAATGGGGGGGTGTTATCTCTTTTGTCAAAAATCACCTGTTTTTGCTTGAACATTAAATGCCTCCAAATGGTATTTAATTCACTTCCGGGGCCCCTGGAAGCATGAAAATCACTTTAAACATGCTAATTTTAGCTCTAAAACTGATGATCTACCTACAAATGAGAACTGATGTTCAAAAATAAAACATTTGAAAACGGACCATTTTTCACCTTTCTGAAGCATGACGTAATGGGGGGGTGTTATCCCTTTTGTCAAAAATCACCTGTTTTTGCTTGAACATTAAATGCCTCCAAATGGTATTTAATTCACTTCCCGGGGTGAAGAAACACTTTTTGAGACCTCAGAGTGAGTAAATTGGCCATTTTCATGCACTTTTAACCATTCCACAAATCTTGTGTTTTGGGCCCCTGGAAGCATGAAAATCACTTTAAACATGCTAATTTTAGCTCTAAAACTGATGATCTACCTACAAATGTGAACTGACGTTAAAAAATAAAACATTTGAAAACGGACCATTTTTCACCTTTCTGAAGCATGACGTAATGGGGGGGTGTTATCTCTTTTGTCAAAAATCACCTGTTTTTGCTTGAACATTAAATGCCTCCAAATGGTATTTAATTCACTTCCCGGGCCCCTGGAAGCATGAAAATCACTTTAAACATGCTAATTTTAGCTCTAAAACTGATGATCTACCTACAAATGTGAACTGACGTTCAAAAATAAAACATTTGAAAACGGACCATTTTTCACCTTTCTGAAGCATGACGTAATGGGGGGGTGTTATCTCTTTTGTCAAAAATCACCTGTTTTTGCTTGAACATTAAATGCCTCCAAATGGTATTTAATTCACTTCCCGGGGTGAAGAAACACTTTTTGAGACCTCAGAGTGAGTAAATTGGCCATTTTCATGCACTTTTAACCATTTCACAAATCTTGTGTTTTGGGCCCCTGGAAGCATGAAAATCACTTTAAACATGCTAATTTTAGCTCTAAAATTGATGATCTACCTACAAATGTGAACTGACGTTAAAAAATAAAACATTTGAAAACGGACCATTTTTCACCTTTCTGCAGCATGACGTAATGGGGGGGTGTTATATCTTTTGTTAAAAATCACCTGTTTTTGCTTGAACATTAAATGCCTCCAAATGGTATTTAATTCACTTCCCGGGCCCCTGGAAGCATGAAAATCACTTTAAACATGCTAATTTTAGCTCTAAAACTGATGATCTACCTACAAATGTGAACTGACGTTCAAAAATAAAACATTTGAAAACGGACCATTTTTCACCTTTCTGAAGCATGACGTAATGGGGGGGTGTTATCCCTTTTGTCAAAAATCACCTGTTTTTACTTGAACATTAAATGCCTCCAAATGGTATTTAATTCACTTCCCGGGCCCCTGGAAGCATGAAAATCACTTTAAACATGCTAATTTTAGCTCTAAAACTGATGATCTACCTACAAATGTGAACTGACGTTCAAAAATAAAACATTTGAAAACGGACCATTTTTCACCTTTCTGAAGCATAACGTAATGGGGGGGTGTTATCTCTTTTGTCAAAAATCACCTGTTTTTGCTTGAACATTAAATGCCTCCAAATGGTATTTAATTCACTTCCCGGGCCCCTGGAAGCATGAAAATCACTTTAAACATGGTAATTTTAGCTCTAAAACTGATGATCTACCTACAAATGTGAACTGACGTTCAAAAATGAAACATTTGAAAACGGACCATTTTTCACCTTTCTGAAGCATGACGTAATGGGGGGGGTGTTATCTCTTTTGTCAAAAATCACCTGTGTTTGCTTGAACATTAAATGCCTCCAAATGGTATTTAATTCACTTCCTGGGGTGAAGACACACTTTTTGAGACCTCAGAGTGAGTAAATTGGCCATTTTCATGCACTTTTAACCATTTCACAAATCTTGTGTTTTGGGCCCCTGGAAGCATGAAAATCACTTTAAACATGCTAATTTTAGCTCTAAAACTGATGATCTACCTACAAATGTGAACTGACATTAAAAAATAAAACATTTGAAAACGGACCATTTTTCACCTTTCTGCAGCATGACGTAATGGGGGGTGTTATCTCTTTTGTCAAAAATCACCTGTTTTTGCTTGAACATTAAATGCCTCCAAATGGTATTTAATTCACTTCCCGGGCCCCTGGAAGCATGAAAATCACTTTCAACATGCTAATTTTAGCTCTAAAACTGATGATCTACCTACAAATGTGAACTGACGTTCAAAAATAAAACATTTGAAAACGGACCATTTTTCACCTTTCTGAAGCATGACGTAATGGGGGGGTGTTATCTCGTTTGTCAAAAATCACCTGTTTTTGCTTGAACATTAAATGCCTCCAAATGGTATTTAATTCACTTCCCGGGGTGAAGAAACACTTTTTGAAACCTCAGAGTGAGTAAATTGGCCATTTTCATGCACTTTTAACCATTCCACAAATCTTGTGTTTTGGGCTCCTGGAAGCATGAAAATCACTTTAAACATGCTAATTTTAGCTCTAAAACTGATGATCTACCTACAAATGTGAACTGACTTTCAAAAATAAAACATTTGAAAACGGACAATTTTTCACCTTTCTGAAGCATGACGTAATGGGGGGTGTTATCTCTTTTGTCAAAAATCACCTGTTTTTGCTTGAACAATAAATGCCTCCAAATGGTATTTAATTCACTTCCCGGGCCCCTGGAAGCATGAAAATCACTTTAAACATGCTAATTTTAGCTCTAAAACTGATGATCTACCTACAAATGTGAACTGACGTTCAAAAATAAAACATTTGAAAACGGACCATTTTTCACCTTTCTGCAGCATGACGTAATGGGGGGGTGTTATCTCTTTTGTTAAAAATCACCTGGTTTTTCTTGAACATTAAATGCCTCCAAATGGTATTTATTTCACTTCCCGGGCCCCTGGAAGCATGAAAATCACTTTAAACATGCTAATTTTAGCTCTAAAACTGATGATCTACCTACAAATGTGAACTGACGTTCAAAAATAAAACTTTTGAAAACGGACCATTTTTCACCTTTCTGAAGCATGACGTAATGGGGGGGTGTTATCCCTTTTGTCAAAAATCACCTGTTTTTGCTTGAACATTAAATGCCTCCAAATGGTATTTAATTCACTTCCCGGGCCCCTGGAAGCATGAAAATCACTTTAAACATGCTTATTTTAGCTCTAAAACTGAAGATCTACCTACAAATGTGAACTGACATTCAAAAATAAAACATTTGAAAACGGACCATTTTTCACCTTTCTGAAGCATGACGTAATGGGGGGGTGTTATCTCTTTTGTCAAAAATCACCTGTTTTTGCTTGAACATTAAATGCCTCCAAATGGTATTTAATTCACTTCCCGGGGTGAAGAAACACTTTTTGAGACCTCAGAGTGAGTAAATTGGCCATTTTCATGCACTTTTAACCATTCCACAAATCTTGTGTTTTGGGCCCCTGGAAGCATGAAAATCACTTTAAACATGCTAATTTTAGCTCTAAAACTGATGATCTACCTACAAATGTGAACTGACGTTAAAAAATAAAACATTTGAAAATGGACCATTTTTCAACTTTCTGCAGCATGACGTAATGGGGGGGGTGTTATCTCTTTTGTCAAAAATCACCTGTTTTTGCTTGAACATTAAATGCCTCCAAATGGTATTTAATTCACTTCCCGGGCCCCTGGAAGCATGAAAATCACTTTAAACATGCTTATTTTAGCTCTAAAACTGATGATCTACCTACAAATGTGAACTGACGTTCAAAAATAAAACATTTGAAAAGGGACCATTTTTCACCTTTCTGAAGCATGACGTAATGGGGGGTGTTATCTCTTTTGTAAAAAATCACCTGTTTTTGCTTGAACATTAAATGCCTCCAAATGGTATTTAATTCACTTCCCGGGGTGAAGAAACACTTTTTGAGACCTCAGAGTGAGTAAATTGGCCATTTTCATGCACTTTTAACCATTCCACAAATCTTGTGTTTTGGGCCCCTGGAAGCATGAAAATCACTTTAAACATGCTAATTTTAGCTCTAAAACTGATGATCTACCTACAAATGTGAACTGACGTTCAAAAATAAAACATTTGAAAACGGAAAATTTTTCACCTTTCTGCAGCATGACGTAATGGGGGGGGTATTATCTCTTTTGTTAAAAATCACCTGTTTTTGCTTGAACATTAAATGCCTCCAAATGGTATTTAATTCACTTCCCGGGGTGAAGAAACACTTTTTGAGACCTCAGAGTGAGTAAATTGGCCATTTTCATGCACTTTTAACCATTCCACAAATCTTGTGTTTTGGGCCCCTGGAAGCATGAAAATCACTTTAAACATGCTAATTTTAGCTCTAAAATTGATGATCTACCTACAAATGTGAACTGACGTTAAAAAATAAAACATTTGAAAACGGACCATTTTTCACCTTTCTGCAGCATGACGTAATGGGGGGGTGTTATATCTTTTGTTAAAAATCACCTGTTTTTGCTTGAACATTAAATGCCTCCAAATGGTATTTAATTCACTTCCCGGGCCCCTGGAAGCATGAAAATCACTTTAAACATGCTAATTTTAGCTCTAAAACTGATGATCTACCTACAAATGTGAACTGACGTTCAAAAATAAAACATTTGAAAACGGACCATTTTTCACCTTTCTGAAGCATGACGTAATGGGGGGGTGTTATCCCTTTTGTCAAAAATCACCTGTTTTTACTTGAACATTAAATGCCTCCAAATGGTATTTAATTCACTTCCCGGGCCCCTGGAAGCATGAAAATCACTTTAAACATGCTAATTTTAGCTCTAAAACTGATGATCTACCTACAAATGTGAACTGACGTTCAAAAATAAAACATTTGAAAACGGACCATTTTTCACCTTTCTGAAGCATAACGTAATGGGGGGGTGTTATCACTTTTGTCAAAAATCACCTGTTTTTGCTTGAACATTAAATGCCTCCAAATGGTGTTTAATTCACTTCCCGGGCCCCTGGAAGCATGAAAATCACTTTAAACATGCTAATTTTAGCTCTAAAACTGATGATCTACCTACAAATGTGAACTGACTTTCAAAAATAAAACATTTGAAAACTGACAATTTTTCACCTTTCTGAAGCATGACGTAATGGGGGGTGTTATCTCTTTTGTCAAAAATCACCTGTTTTTGCTTGAACATTAAATGCCTCCAAATGGTATTTAATTCACTTCCCGGGCCCCTGGAAGCATGAAAATCACTTTAAACATGGTAATTTTAGCTCTAAAACTGATGATCTACCTACAAATGTGAACTGACGTTCAAAAATAAAACATTTGAAAACGGACCATTTTTCACCTTTCTGAAGCATGACGTAATGGGGGGGTGTTATCTCGTTTGTCAAAAATCACCTGTTTTTGCTTGAACATTAAATGCCTCCAAATGGTATTTAATTCACTTCCCGGGGTGAAGAAACACTTTTTGAGACCTCAGAGTGAGTAAATTGGCCATTTTCATGCACTTTTAACCATTCCACAAATCTTGTGTTTTGGGCCCCTGGAAGCATGAAAATCACTTTAAACATGCTAATTTTAGCTCTAAAACTGATGATCTACCTACAAATGTGAACTGACGTTAAAAAATAAAACATTTGAAAACGGACCATTTTTCACCTTTCTGCAGCATGACGTAATGGGGGGGTGTTATCTCTTTTGTCAAAAATCACCTGTTTTTGCTTGAACATTAAATGCCTCCAAATGGTATTTAATTCACTTCCCGGGGTGAAGAAACACTTTTTGAGACCTCAGAGTGAGTAAATTTGCCATTTTCATGCACTTTTAACCATTCCACAAATCTTGTGTTTTGGGCCCCTTGAAGCATGAAAATCACTTTAAACATGCTAATTTTAGCTCTAAAATTGATGATCTACCTACAAATGTGAACTGACGTTAAAAAATAAAACATTTGAAAACGGACCATTTTTCACCTTTCTGCAGCATGACGTAATGGGGGGTGTTATCTCTTTTGTTAAAAATCACCTGTTTTTTCTTGAACATTAAATGCCTCCAAATGGTATTTAATTCACTTCCCGGGCCCCTGGAAGCATGAAAATCACTTTAAACATGCTAATTTTAGCTCTAAAACTGATGATCTACCTACAAATGCGTACTGACGTTAAAAAATAAAACATTTGAAAACGGACCATTTTTCACCTTTCTGCAGCATGACGTAATGGGGGGGTGTTATCTCTTTTGTCAAAAATCACCTGTTTTTGCTTGAACATTAAATGCCTCCAAATGGTATTTAATTCACTTCCCGGGGTGAAGAAACACTTTTTGAGACCTCAGAGTGAGTAAATTGGCCATTTTCATGCACTTTTAACCATTCCACAAAACTTGTGTTTTGGGCCCCTGGAAGCATGAAAATCACTTTAAACATGCTAATTTTAGCTCTAAAATTGATGATCTACCTACAAATGTGAACTGACGTTAAAAAATAAAACATTTGAAAACGGACCATTTTTCACCTTTCTGCAGCATGACGTAATGGGGGGGTGTTATCTCTTTTGTTAAAAATCACCTGTTTTTGCTTCAACATTAAATGCCTCCAAATGGTATTTAATTCACTTCCCGGGCCCCTGGAAGCATGAAAATCACTTTAAACATGCTAATTTTAGCTCTAAAACTGATGATCTACCTACAAATGTGAACTGACGTTCAAAAATAAAACATTTGAAAACGGACCATTTTTCACCTTTCTGAAGCATAACGTAATGGGGGGGTGTTATCTCTTTTGTCAAAAATCACCTGTTTTTGCTTGAACATTAAATGCCTCCAAATGGTATTTAATTCACTTCCCGGGCCCCTGGAAGCATGAAAATCACTTTCAACATGCTAATTTTAGCTCTAAAACTGATGATCTACCTACAAATGTGAACTAACGTTAAAAAAAAAACCATTTGAAAACGGACCATTTTTCACCTTTCTGAAGCATGACGTAATGGGGGGGTGTTATCTCGTTTGTCAAAAATCACCTGTTTTTGCTTGAACATTAAATGCCTCCAAATGGTATTTAATTCACTTCCCGGGGTGAAGAAACACTTTTTGAGACCTCAGTGAGTAAATTGGCCATTTTCATGCACTTTTAACCATTCCACAAATCTTGTGTTTTGGGCCCCTGGAAGCATGAAAATCACTTTAAACATGCTAATTTTAGCTCTAAAACTGATGATCTACCTACAAATGTGAACTGACGTTAAAAAATAAAACATTTGAAAACGGACCATTTTTCACCTTTCTGCAGCATGACGTAATGGGGGGGTGTTATCTCTTTTGTCAAAAATCACCTGCTTTTGCTTGAACATTAAATGCCTCCAAATGGTATTTAATTCACTTCCCGGGGTGAAGAAACACTTTTTGAGACCTCAGAGTGAGTAAATTTGCCATTTTCATGCACTTTTAACCATTCCACAAATCTTGTGTTTTGGGCCCCTTGAAGCATGAAAATCACTTTAAACATGCTAATTTTAGCTCTAAAATTGATGATCTACCTACAAATGTGAACTGACGTTAAAAAATAAAACATTTGAAAACGGACCATTTTTCACCTTTCTGCAGCATGACGTAATGGGGGGGTGTTATCTCTTTTGTTAAAAATCACCTGTTTTTTCTTGAACATTAAATGCCTCCAAATGGTATTTAATTCACTTCCCGGGCCCCTGGAAGCATGAAAATCACTTTAAACATGCTAATTTTAGCTCAAAAACTGATGATCTACCTACAAATGCGTACTGACATTAAAAAATAAAACATTTGAAAACGGACCATTTTTCACCTTTCTGCAGCATGACGTAATGGGGGGGTGTTATCTCTTTTGTCAAAAATCACCTGTTTTTGCTTGAACATTAAATGCCTCCAAATGGTATTTAATTCACTTCCCGGGGTGAAGAAACACTTTTTGAGACCTCAGAGTGAGTAAATTGGCCATTTTCATGCACTTTTAACCATTCCACAAATCTTGTGTTTTGGGCCCCTGGAAGCATGAAAATCACTTTAAACATGCTAATTTTAGCTCTAAAATTGATGATCTACCTACAAATGTGAACTGACGTTAAAAAATAAAACATTTGAAAACGGACCATTTTTCACCTTTCTGCAGCATGACGTAATGGGGGGGGTGTTATCTCTTTTGTTAAAAATCACCTGTTTTTGCTTCAACATTAAATGCCTCCAAATGGTATTTAATTCACTTCCCGGGCCCCTGGAAGCATGAAAATCACTTTAAACATGCTAATTTTAGCTCTAAAACTGATGATCTACCTACAAATGTGAACTGACGTTCAAAAATAAAACATTTGAAAACGGACCATTTTTCACCTTTCTGAAGCATGACGTAATGGGGGGGTGTTATCTCTTTTGTCAAAAATCACCTGTTTTTGCTTGAACATTAAATGCCTCCAAATGGTATTTAATTCACTTCCCGGGGTGAAGAAACACTTTTTGAGACCTCAGAGTGAGTAAATTGGCCATTTTCATGCACTTTTAACCATTCCACAAATCTTGTGTTTTGGGCCCCTGGAAGCATGAAAATCACTTTAAACATGCTAATTTTAGCTCTAAAATTGATGATCTACCTACAAATGTGAACTGACGTTAAAAAATAAAACATTTGAAAACGGACCATTTTTCACCTTTCTGCAGCATGACGTAATGGGGGGGTGTTATATCTTTTGTTAAGAATCACCTGTTTTTGCTTGAACATTAAATGCCTCCAAATGGTATTTAATTCACTTCCCGGGCCCCTGGAAGCATGAAAATCACTTTAAACATGCTAATTTTAGCTCTAAAACTGATGATCTACCTACAAATGTGAACTGACGTTCAAAAATAAAACATTTGAAAACGGACCATTTTTCACCTTTCTGAAGCATGACGTAATGGGGGGGTGTTATCCCTTTTGTCAAAAATCACCTGTTTTTACTTGAACATTAAATGCCTCCAAATGGTATTTAATTCACTTCCCGGGCCCCTGGAAGCATGAAAATCACTTTAAACATGCTAATTTTAGCTCTAAAACTGATGATCTACCTACAAATGTGAACTGACGTTCAAAAATAAAACATTTGAAAACGGACCATTTTTCACCTTTCTGAAGCATAACGTAATGGGGGGGTGTTATCACTTTTGTCAAAAATCACCTGTTTTTGCTTGAACATTAAATGCCTCCAAATGGTGTTTAATTCACTTCCCGGGCCCCTGGAAGCATGAAAATCACTTTAAACATGCTAATTTTAGCTCTAAAACTGATGATCTACCTACAAATGTGAACTGACTTTCAAAAATAAAACATTTGAAAACTGACAATTTTTCACCTTTCTGAAGCATGACGTAATGGGGGGGTGTTATCTCTTTTGTCAAAAATCACCTGTTTTTGCTTGAACATTAAATGCCTCCAAATGGTATTTAATTCACTTCCCGGGCCCCTGGAAGCATGAAAATCACTTTAAACATGGTAATTTTAGCTCTAAAACTGATGATCTACCTACAAATGTGAACTGACGTTCAAAAATAAAACATTTGAAAACGGACCATTTTTCACCTTTCTGAAGCATGACGTAATGGGGGGGTGTTATCTCGTTTGTCAAAAATCACCTGTTTTTGCTTGAACATTAAATGCCTCCAAATGGTATTTAATTCACTTCCCGGGGTGAAGAAACACTTTTTGAGACCTCAGAGTGAGTAAATTGGCAATTTTCATGCACTTTTAACCATTCCACAAATCTTGTGTTTTGGGCCCCTGGAAGCATGAAAATCACTTTAAACATGCTAATTTTAGCTCTAAAACTGATGATCTACCTACAAATGTGAACTGACGTTAAAAAATAAAACATTTGAAAACGGACCATTTTTCACCTTTCTGCAGCATGACGTAATGGGGGGGTGTTATCTCTTTTGTTAAAAATCACCTGTTTTTGCTTCAACATTAAATGCCTTCAAATGGTATTTAATTCACTTCCCGGGCCCCTGGAAGCATGAAAATCACTTTAAACATGCTAATTTTAGCTCTAAAACTGATGATCTACCTACAAATGTGAACTGACGTTCAAAAATAAAACATTTGAAAACGGACCATTTTTCACCTTTCTGAAGCATAACGTAATGGGGGGGTGTTATCTCTTTTGTCAAAAATCACCTGTTTTTGCTTGAACATTAAATGCCTCCAAATGGTATTTAATTCACTTCCCGGGCCCCTGGAAGCATGAAAATCCCTTTCAACATGCTAATTTTAGCTCTAAAACTGATGATCTACCTACAAATGTGAACTAACGTTCAAAAATAAAACATTTGAAAACGGACCATTTTTCACCTTTCTGAAGCATGACGTAATGGGGGGGTGTTATCTCGTTTGTCAAAAATCACCTGTTTTTGCTTGAACATTAAATGCCTCCAAATGGTATTTAATTCACTTCCCGGGGTGAAGAAACACTTTTTGAGACCTCAGAGTGAGTAAATTGGCCATTTTCATGCACTTTTAGCCATTCCACAAATCTTGTGTTTTGGGCCCCTGGAAGCATGAAAATCACTTTAAACATGCTAATTTTAGCTCTAAAACTGATGATCTACCTACAAATGTGAACTGACGTTAAAAAATAAAACATTTGAAAACGGACCATTTTTCACCTTTCTGCAGCATGACGTAATGGGGGGGTGTTATCTCTTTTGTCAAAAATCACCTGTTTTTGCTTGAACATTAAATGCCTCCAAATGGTATTTAATTCACTTCCCGGGGTGAAGAAACACTTTTTGAGACCTCAGAGTGAGTAAATTTGCCATTTTCATGCACTTTTAACCATTCCACAAATCTTGTGTTTTGGGCCCCTTGAAGCATGAAAATCACTTTAAACATGCTAATTTTAGCTCTAAAATTGATGATCTACCTACAAATGTGAACTGACGTTAAAAAATAAAACATTTGAAAACGGACCATTTTTCACCTTTCTGCAGCATGACGTAATGGGGGGGTGTTATCTCTTTTGTTAAAAATCACCTGTTTTTTCTTGAACATTAAATGCCTCCAAATGGTATTTAATTCACTTCCCGGGCCCCTGGAAGCATGAAAATCACTTTAAACATGCTAATTTTAGCTCAAAAACTGATGATCTACCTACAAATGCGTACTGACGTTAAAAAATAAAACATTTGAAAACGGACCATTTTTCACCTTTCTGCAGCATGACGTAATGGGGGGGTGTTATCTCTTTTGTCAAAAATCACCTGTTTTTGCTTGAACATTAAATGCCTCCAAATGGTATTTAATTCACTTCCCGGGGTGAAGAAACACTTTTTGAGACCTCAGAGTGAGTAAATTGGCCATTTTCATGCACTTTTAACCATTCCACAAATCTTGTGTTTTGGGCCCCTGGAAGCATGAAAATCACTTTAAACATGCTAATTTTAGCTCTAAAATTGATGATCTACCTACAAATGTGAACTGACGTTAAAAAATAAAACATTTGAAAACGGACCATTTTTCACCTTTCTGCAGCATGACGTAATGGGGGGGTGTTATCTCTTTTGTTAAAAATCACCTGTTTTTGCTTCAACATTAAATGCCTCCAAATGGTATTTAATTCACTTCCCGGGCCCCTGGAAGCATGAAAATCACTTTAAACATGCTAATGTTAGCTCTAAAACTGATGATCTACCTACAAATGTGAACTGACGTTCAAAAATAAAACATTTGAAAACGGACCATTTTTCACCTTTCTGAAGCATAACGTAATGGGGGGGTGTTATCTCTTTTGTCAAAAATCACCTGTTTTTGCTTGAACATTAAATGCCTCCAAATGGTATTTAATTCACTTCCCAGGCCCCTGGAAGCATGAAAATCACTTTAAACATGCTAATTTTAGCTCTAAAACTGATGATCTACCTACAAATGTGAACTGACTTTCAAAAATAAAACTATGAAAACGGACAATTTTTCACCTTTCTGAAGCATGACGTAATGGGGGGGTGTTATCTCTTTTGTCAAAAATCACCTGTTTTTGCTTGAACATTAAATGCCTCCAAATGGTATTTAATTCACTTCCCGGGCCCCTGGAAGCATGAAAATCACTTTAAACATGCTAATTTTAGCTCTAAAACTGATGATCTACCTACAAATGTGAACTGACGTTCAAAAATAAAACATTTGAAAACGGACCATTTTTCACCTTTCTGCAGCATGACGTAATGGGGGGGTATTATCTCTTTTGTTAAAAATCACCTGTTTTTGCTTGAACATTAAATGCCTCCAAATGGTATTTAATTCACTTCCCGGGGTGAAGAAACACTTTTTGAGACCTCAGAGTAAGTAAATTGGCCATTTTCATGCACTTTTAACCATTCCACAAATCTTGTGTTTTGGGCCCCTGGAAGCATGAAAATCACTTTAAACATGCTAATTTTAGCTCTAAAATTGATGATCTACCTACAAATGTGAACTGACGTTAAAAAATAAAACATTTGAAAACGGACCATTTTACACCTTTCTGCAGCATGACGTAATGGGGGGGTGTTATCTCTTTTGTTAAAAATCACCTGGTTTTTCTTGAACATTAAATGCCTCCAAATGGTATTTAATTCACTTCCCGGGCCCCTGGAAGCATGAAAATCACTTTAAACATGCTAATTTTAGCTCTAAAACTGATGATCTACCTACAAATGTGAACTGACGTTCAAAAATAAAACTTTTGAAAACGGGCCATTTTTCACCTTTCTGAAGCATGACGTAATGGGGGGGTGTTATCCCTTTTGTCAAAAATCACCTGTTTTTGCTTGAACATTAAATGCCTCCAAATGGTATTTAATTCACTTCCCGGGCCCCTGGAAGCATGAAAATCACTTTAAACATGCTTATTTTAGCTCTAAAACTGATGATCTACCTACAAATGTGAACTGACGTTCAAAAATAAAACATTTGAAAACGGACCATTTTTCACCTTTCTGATGCATGACGTAATGGGGGGGTGTTATCTCTTTTGTCAAAAATCACCTGTTTTTGCTTGAACATTAAATGCCTCCAAATGGTATTTAATTCACTTCCCGGGGTGAAGAAACACTTTTTGAGACCTCAGAGTGAGTAAATTGGCCATTTTCATGCACTTTTAACCATTCCACAAATCTTGTGTTTTGGGCCCCTGGAAGCATGAAAATCACTTTAAACATGCTAATTTTAGCTCTAAAACTGATGATCTACCTACAAATGTGAACTGACGTTAAAAAATAAAACATTTGAAAATGGACCATTTTTCAACTTTCTGCAGCATGACGTAATGGGGGGGGGGGTGTTATCTCTTTTGTCAAAAATCACCAGTTTTTGCTTGAACATTAAATGCCTCCAAATGGTATTTAATTCACTTCCCGGGCCCCTGGAAGCATGAAAATCACTTTAAACATGCTTATTTTAGCTCTAAAACTGATGATCTACCTACAAATGTGAACTGACGTTCAAAAATAAAACATTTGAAAAGGGACCATTTTTCACCTTTCTGAAGCATGACGTAATGGGGGGTGTTATCTCTTTTGTCAAAAATCACCTGTTTTTGCTTGAACATTAAATGCCTCCAAATGGTATTTAATTCACTTCCCGGGGTGAAGAAACACTTTTTGAGACCTCAGAGTGAGTAAATTGGCCATTTTCATGCACTTTTAACCATTCCACAAATCTTGTGTTTTGGGCCCCTGGAAGCATGAAAATCACTTTAAACATGCTAATTTTAGCTCTAAAACTGATGATCTACCTACAAATGTGAACTGACGTTCAAAAATAAAACATTTGAAAACGGACCATTTTTCACCTTTCTGCAGCATGACGTAATGGGGGGGGTATTATCTCTTTTGTTAAAAATCACCTGTTTTTGCTTGAACATTAAATGCCTCCAAATGGTATTTAATTCACTTCCCGGGGTGAAGAAACACTTTTTGAGACCTCAGAGTGAGTAAATTGGCCATTTTCATGCACTTTTAACCATTCTACAAATCTTGTGTTTTGGGCCCCTGGAAGCATGAAAATCACTTTAAACATGCTAATTTTAGCTCTAAAATTGATGATCTACCTACAAATGTGAACTGACGTTAAAAAATAAAACATTTGAAAATGGACCATTTTTCACCTTTCTGCAGCATGACGTAATGGGGGGGTGTTATCTCTTTTGTTAAAAATCACCTGGTTTTTCTTGAACATTAAATGCCTCCAAATGGTATTTAATTCACTTCCCGGGCCCCTGGAAGCATGAAAATCACTTTAAACATGCTAATGTTAGCTCTAAAACTGATGATCTACCTACAAATGTGAACTGACGTTCAAAAATAAAACTTTTGAAAACGGACCATTTTTCACCTTTCTGAAGCATGACGTAATGGGGGGGTGTTATCCCTTTTGTCAAAAATCACCTGTTTTTGCCTGAACATTAAATGCCTCCAAATGGTATTTAATTCACTTCCCGGGGTGAAGAAACACTTTTTGAGACCTCAGAGTGAGTAAATTGGCCATTTTCATGCACTTTTAACCATTCCACAAATCTTGTGTTTTGGGCCCCTGGAAGCATGAAAATCACTTTAAACATGCTAATTTTAGCTCTAAAACTGATGATCTACCTACAAATGTGAACTGACGTTCAAAAATAAAACATTTGAAAACGGACCATTTTTCACCTTTCTGAATCATAACGTAATGGGGGGGTGTTATCTCTTTTGTCAAAAATCACCTGTTTTTGCTTGAACATTAAATGCCTCCAAATGGTATTTAATTCACTTCCCGGGCCCCTGGAAGCATGAAAATCACTTTCAAAATGCTAATTTTAGCTCTAAAACTGATGATCTACCTACAAATGTGAACTAACGTTCAAAAATAAAACATTTGAAAACAGACCATTTTTCACCTTTCTGAAGCATGACGTAATGGGGGGGTGTTATCTCGTTTGTCAAAAATCACCTGTTTTTGCTTGAACATTAAATGCCTCCAAATGGTATTTAATTCACTTCCCGGGGTGAAGAAACACTTTTTGAGACCTCAGAGTGAGTAAATTGGCCATTTTCATGCACTTTTAACCATTCCACAAATCTTGTGTTTTGGGCCCCTGGAAGCATGAAAATCACTTTAAACATGCTAATTTTAGCTCTAAAACGGATGATCTACCTACAAATGTGAACTGACGTTAAAAAATAAAACATTTGAAAACGGACCATTTTTCACCTTTCTGCAGCATGACGTAATGGGGGGGTGTTATCTCTTTTGTCAAAAATCACCTGTTTTTGCTTGAACATTAAATGCCTCCAAATGGTATTTAATTCACTTCCCGGGGTGAAGAAACACTTTTTGAGACCTCAGAGTGAGTAAATTTGCCATTTTCATGCACTTTTAACCATTCCACAAATCTTTTGTTTTGGGCCCCTTGAAGCATGAAAATCACTTTAAACATGCTAATTTTAGCTCTAAAATTGATGATCTACCTACAAATGTGAACTGACGTTAAAAAATAAAACATTTGAAAACGGACCATTTTTCACCTTTCTGCAGCATGACGTAATGGGGGGGTGTTATCTCTTTTGTTAAAAATCACCTGTTTTTTCTTGAACATTAAATGCCTCCAAATGGTATTTAATTCACTTCCCGGGCCCCTGGAAGCATGAAAATCACTTTAAACATGCTAATTTTAGCTCAAAAACTGATGATCTACCTACAAATGCGTACTGACGTTAAAAAATAAAACATTTGAAAACGGACCATTTTTCACCTTTCTGCAGCATGACGTAATGGGGGGGTGTTATCTCTTTTGTCAAAAATCACCTGTTTTTGCTTGAACATTAAATGCCTCCAAATGGTATTTAATTCACTTCCCGGGGTGAAGAAACACTTTTTGAGACCTCAGAGTGAGTAAATTGGCCATTTTCATGCACTTTTAACCATTCCACAAATCTTGTGTTTTGGGCCCCTGGAAGCATGAAAATCACTTTAAACATGCTAATTTTAGCTCTAAAATTGATGATCTACCTACAAATGTGAACTGACGTTAAAAAATAAAACATTTGAAAACGGACCATTTTTCACCTTTCTGCAGCATGACGTAATGGGGGGGTGTTATCTCTTTTGTTAAAAATCACCTGTTTTTGTTTCAACATTAAATGCCTCCAAATGGTATTTAATTCACTTCCCGGGCCCCTGGAAGCATGAAAATCACTTTAAACATGCTAATGTTAGCTCTAAAACTGATGATCTACCTACAAATGTGAACTGACGTTCAAAAATAAAACATTTGAAAACGGACCATTTTTCACCTTTCTGAAGCATAACGTAATGGGGGGGTGTTATCTCTTTTGTCAAAAATCACCTGTTTTTGCTTGAACATTAAATGCCTCCAAATGGTATTTAATTCACTTCCCAGGCCCCTGGAAGCATGAAAATCACTTTAAACATGCTAATTTTAGCTCTAAAACTGATGATCTACCTACAAATGTGAACTGACTTTCAAAAATAAAACATTTGAAAACGGACAATTTTTCACCTTTCTGAAGCATGACGTAATGGGGGGTGTTATCTCTTTTGTCAAAAATCACCTGTTTTTGCTTGAACATTAAATGCCTCCAAATGGTATTTAATTCACTTCCCGGGCCCCTGGAAGCATGAAAATCACTTTAAACATGCTAATTTTAGCTCTAAAACTGATGATCTACCTACAAATGTGAACTGACGTTCAAAAATAAAACATTTGAAAACGGACCATTTTTCACCTTTCTGCAGCATGACGTAATGGGGGGGTATTATCTCTTTTGTTAAAAATCACCTGTTTTTGCTTGAACATTAAATGCCTCCAAATGGTATTTAATTCACTTCCCGGGGTGAAGAAACACTTTTTGAGACCTCAGAGTAAGTAAATTGGCCATTTTCATGCACTTTTAACCATTCCACAAATCTTGTGTTTTGGGCCCCTGGAAGCATGAAAATCACTTTAAACATGCTAATTTTAGCTCTAAAATTGATGATCTACCTACAAATGTGAACTGACGTTAAAAAATAAAACATTTGAAAACGGACCATTTTACACCTTTCTGCAGCATGACGTAATGGGGGGGTGTTATCTCTTTTGTTAAAAATCACCTGGTTTTTCTTGAACATTAAATGCCTCCAAATGGTATTTAATTCACTTCCCGGGCCCCTGGAAGCATGAAAATCACTTTAAACATGCTAATTTTAGCTCTAAAACTGATGATCTACCTACAAATGTGAACTGACGTTCAAAAATAAAACTTTTGAAAACGGACCATTTTTCACCTTTCTGAAGCATGACGTAATGGGGGGGTGTTATCCCTTTTGTCAAAAATCACCTGTTTTTGCTTGAACATTAAATGCCTCCAAATGGTATTTAATTCACTTCCCGGGCCCCTGGAAGCATGAAAATCACTTTAAACATGCTTATTTTAGCTCTAAAACTGATGATCTACCTACAAATGTGAACTGACGTTCAAAAATAAAACATTTGAAAACGGACCATTTTTCACCTTTCTGAAGCATGACGTAATGGGGGGGTGTTATCTCTTTTGTCAAAAATCACCTGTTTTTGCTTGAACATTAAATGCCTCCAAATGGTATTTAATTCACTTCCCGGGGTGAAGAAACACTTTTTGAGACCTCAGAGTGAGTAAATTGGCCATTTTCATGCACTTTTAACCATTCCACAAATCTTGTGTTTTGGGCCCCTGGAAGCATGAAAATCACTTTAAACATGCTAATTTTAGCTCTAAAACTGATGATCTACCTACAAATGTGAACTGACGTTAAAAAATAAAACATTTGAAAATGGACCATTTTTCAACTTTCTGCAGCATGACGTAATGGGGGGGGTGTTATCTCTTTTGTCAAAAATCACCTGTTTTTGCTTGAACATTAAATGCCTCCAAATGGTATTTAATTCACTTCCCGGGCCCCTGGAAGCATGAAAATCACTTTAAACATGCTTATTTTAGCTCTAAAACTGATGATCTACCTACAAATGTGAACTGACGTTCAAAAATAAAACATTTGAAAAGGGACCATTTTTCACCTTTCTGAAGCATGACGTAATGGGGGGTGTTATCTCTTTTGTCAAAAATCACCTGTTTTTGCTTGAACATTAAATGCCTCCAAATGGTATTTAATTCACTTCCCGGGGTGAAGAAACACTTTTTGAGACCTCAGAGTGAGTAAATTGGCCATTTTCATGCACTTTTAACCATTCCACAAATCTTGTGTTTTGGGCCCCTGGAAGCATGAAAATCACTTTAAACATGCTAATTTTAGCTCTAAAACTGATGATCTACCTACAAATGTGAACTGACGTTCAAAAATAAAACATTTGAAAACGGACCATTTTTCACCTTTCTGCAGCATGACGTAATGGGGGGGGTATTATCTCTTTTGTTAAAAATCACCTGTTTTTGCTTGAACATTAAATGCCTCCAAATGGTATTTAATTCACTTCCCGGGGTGAAGAAACACTTTTTGAGACCTCAGAGTGAGTAAATTGGCCATTTTCATGCACTTTTAACCATTCCACAAATCTTGTGTTTTGGGCCCCTGGAAGCATGAAAATCACTTTAAACATGCTAATTTTAGCTCTAAAACTGATGATCTACCTACAAATGTGAACTGACGTTCAAAAATAAAACATTTGAAAACGGACCATTTTTCACCTTTCTGCAGCATGACGTAATGGGGGGGGGTATTATCTCTTTTGTTAAAAATCACCTGGTTTTTCTTGAACATTAAATGCCTCCAAATGGTATTTAATTCACTTCCCGGGCCCCTGGAAGCATGAAAATCACTTTAAACATGCTAATGTTAGCTCTAAAACTGATGATCTACCTACAAATGTGAACTGACGTTCAAAAATAAAACTTTTGAAAACGGACCATTTTTCACCTTTCTGCAGCATGACGTAATGGGGGGGTGTTATCTCTTTTGTCAAAAATCACCTGTTTTTGCTTGAACATTAAATGCCTCCAAATGGTATTTAATTCACTTCCCGGGGTGAAGAAACAGTTTTTGAGACCTCAGAGTGAGTAAATTTGCCATTTTCATGCACTTTTAACCATTCCACAAATCTTTTGTTTTGGGCCCCTTGAAGCATGAAAATCACTTTAAACATGCTAATTTTAGCTCTAAAATTGATGATCTACCTACAAATGTGAACTGACGTTAAAAAATAAAACATTTGAAAACGGACCATTTTTCACCTTTCTGCAGCATGACGTAATGGGGGGGTGTTATCTCTTTTGTTAAAAATCACCTGTTTTTTCTTGAACATTAAATGCCTCCAAATGGTATTTAATTCACTTCCCGGGCCCCTGGAAGCATGAAAATCACTTTAAACATGCTAATTTTAGCTCAAAAACTGATGATCTACCTACAAATGCGTACTGACGTTAAAAAATAAAACATTTGAAAACGGACCATTTTTCACCTTTCTGCAGCATGACGTAATGGGGGGGTGTTATCTCTTTTGTCAAAAATCACCTGTTTTTGCTTGAACATTAAATGCCTCCAAATGGTATTTAATTCACTTCCCGGGGTGAAGAAACACTTTTTGAGACCTCAGAGTGAGTAAATTGGCCATTTTCATGCACTTTTAACCATTCCACAAATCTTGTGTTTTGGGCCCCTGGAAGCATGAAAATCACTTTAAACATGCTAATTTTAGCTCTAAAATTGATGATCTACCTACAAATGTGAACTGACGTTAAAAAATAAAACATTTGAAAACGGACCATTTTTCACCTTTCTGCAGCATGACGTAATGGGGGGGTGTTATCTCTTTTGTTAAAAATCACCTGTTTTTGCTTCAACATTAAATGCCTCCAAATGGTATTTAATTCACTTCCCGGGCCCCTGGAAGCATGAAAATCACTTTAAACATGCTAATGTTAGCTCTAAAACTGATGATCTACCTACAAATGTGAACTGACGTTCAAAAATAAAACATTTGAAAACGGACCATTTTTCACCTTTCTGAAGCATAACGTAATGGGGGGGTGTTATCTCTTTTGTCAAAAATCACCTGTTTTTGCTTGAACATTAAATGCCTCCAAATGGTATTTAATTCACTTCCCAGGCCCCTGGAAGCATGAAAATCACTTTAAACATGCTAATTTTAGCTCTAAAACTGATGATCTACCTACAAATGTGAACTGACTTTCAAAAATAAAACATTTGAAAACGGACAATTTTTCACCTTTCTGAAGCATGACGTAATGGGGGGTGTTATCTCTTTTGTCAAAAATCACCTGTTTTTGCTTGAACATTAAATGCCTCCAAATGGTATTTAATTCACTTCCCGGGCCCCTGGAAGCATGAAAATCACTTTAAACATGCTAATTTTAGCTCTAAAACTGATGATCTACCTACAAATGTGAACTGACGTTCAAAAATAAAACATTTGAAAACGGACCATTTTTCACCTTTCTGCAGCATGACGTAATGGGGGGGTATTATCTCTTTTGTTAAAAATCACCTGTTTTTGCTTGAACATTAAATGCCTCCAAATGGTATTTAATTCACTTCCCGGGGTGAAGAAACACTTTTTGAGACCTCAGAGTAAGTAAATTGGCCATTTTCATGCACTTTTAACCATTCCACAAATCTTGTGTTTTGGGCCCCTGGAAGCATGAAAATCACTTTAAACATGCTAATTTTAGCTCTAAAATTGATGATCTACCTACAAATGTGAACTGACGTTAAAAAATAAAACATTTGAAAACGGACCATTTTACACCTTTCTGCAGCATGACGTAATGGGGGGGTGTTATCTCTTTTGTTAAAAATCACCTGGTTTTTCTTGAACATTAAATGCCTCCAAATGGTATTTAATTCACTTCCCGGGCCCCTGGAAGCATGAAAATCACTTTAAACATGCTAATTTTAGCTCTAAAACTGATGATCTACCTACAAATGTGAACTGACGTTCAAAAATAAAACTTTTGAAAACGGACCATTTTTCACCTTTCTGAAGCATGACGTAATGGGGGGGTGTTATCCCTTTTGTCAAAAATCACCTGTTTTTGCTTGAACATTAAATGCCTCCAAATGGTATTTAATTCACTTCCCGGGCCCCTGGAAGCATGAAAATCACTTTAAACATGCTTATTTTAGCTCTAAAACTGATGATCTACCTACAAATGTGAACTGACGTTCAAAAATAAAACATTTGAAAACGGACCATTTTTCACCTTTCTGAAGCATGACGTAATGGGGGGGTGTTATCTCTTTTGTCAAAAATCACCTGTTTTTGCTTGAACATTAAATGCCTCCAAATGGTATTTAATTCACTTCCCGGGGTGAAGAAACACTTTTTGAGACCTCAGAGTGAGTAAATTGGCCATTTTCATGCACTTTTAACCATTCCACAAATCTTGTGTTTTGGGCCCCTGGAAGCATGAAAATCACTTTAAACATGCTAATTTTAGCTCTAAAACTGATGATCTACCTACAAATGTGAACTGACGTTAAAAAATAAAACATTTGAAAATGGACCATTTTTCAACTTTCTGCAGCATGACGTAATGGGGGGGGTGTTATCTCTTTTGTCAAAAATCACCTGTTTTTGCTTGAACATTAAATGCCTCCAAATGGTATTTAATTCACTTCCCGGGCCCCTGGAAGCATGAAAATCACTTTAAACATGCTTATTTTAGCTCTAAAACTGATGATCTACCTACAAATGTGAACTGACGTTCAAAAATAAAACATTTGAAAAGGGACCATTTTTCACCTTTCTGAAGCATGACGTAATGGGGGGTGTTATCTCTTTTGTCAAAAATCACCTGTTTTTGCTTGAACATTAAATGCCTCCAAATGGTATTTAATTCACTTCCCGGGGTGAAGAAACACTTTTTGAGACCTCAGAGTGAGTAAATTGTCCATTTTCATGCACTTTTAACCATTCCACAAATCTTGTGTTTTGGGCCCCTGGAAGCATGAAAATCACTTTAAACATGCTAATTTTAGCTCTAAAACTGATGATCTACCTACAAATGTGAACTGACGTTCAAAAATAAAACATTTGAAAACGGACCATTTTTCACCTTTCTGCAGCATGACGTAATGGGGGGGGTATTATCTCTTTTGTTAAAAATCACCTGTTTTTGCTTGAACATTAAATGCCTCCAAATGGTATTTAATTCACTTCCCGGGGTGAAGAAACACTTTTTGAGACCTCAGAGTGAGTAAATTGGCCATTTTCATGCACTTTTAACCATTCCACAAATCTTGTGTTTTGGGCCCCTGGAAGCATGAAAATCACTTTAAACATGCTAATTTTAGCTCTAAAACTGATGATCTACCTACAAATGTGAACTGACGTTCAAAAATAAAACATTTGAAAATGGACCATTTTTCACCTTTCTGCAGCATGACGTAATGGGGGGGGGTATTATCTCTTTTGTTAAAAATCACCTGGTTTTTCTTGAACATTAAATGCCTCCAAATGGTATTTAATTCACTTCCCGGGCCCCTGGAAGCATGAAAATCACTTTAAACATGCTAATGTTAGCTCTAAAACTGATGATCTACCTACAAATGTGAACTGACGTTCAAAAATAAAACTTTTGAAAACGGACCATTTTTCACCTTTCTGAAGCATGACGTAA
Source organism: Lissotriton helveticus (assembly GCF_964261635.1). Lineage (NCBI taxonomy): Eukaryota > Metazoa > Chordata > Amphibia > Caudata > Salamandridae > Lissotriton > Lissotriton helveticus. The sequence goes on from NW_027611851.1 coordinate 47,212, forward strand.
TGGGGGGGTGTTATCCCTTTTGTCAAAAATCACCTGTTTTTGCTTGAACATTAAATGCCTCCAAATGGTATTTAATTCACTTCCCGGGGTGAAGAAACACTTTTTGAGACCTCAGAGTGAGTAAATTTGCCATTTTCATGCACTTTTAACCATTCCACAAATCTTGTGTTTTGGGCCCCTTGAAGCATGAAAATCACTTTAAACATGCTAATTTTAGCTCTAAAATTGATGATCTACCTACAAATGTGAACTGACGTTAAAAAATAAAACATTTGAAAACGGACCATTTTTCACCTTTCTGCAGCATGACGTAATGGGGGGGTGTTATCTCTTTTGTTAAAAATCACCTGTTTTTTCTTGAACATTAAATGCCTCCAAATGGTATTTAATTCACTTCCCGGGCCCCTGGAAGCATGAAAATCACTTTAAACATGCTAATTTTAGCTCAAAAACTGATGATCTACCTACAAATGCGTACTGACGTTAAAAAATAAAACATTTGAAAACGGACCATTTTTCACCTTTCTGAAGCATGACGTAATGGGGGGGTGTTATCTCGTTTGTCAAAAATCACCTGTTTTTGCTTGAACATTAAATGCCTCCAAATGGTATTTAATTCACTTCCCGGGGTGAAGAAACACTTTTTGAGACCTCAGAGTGAGTAAATTGGCCATTTTCATGCACTTTTAACCATTCCACAAATCTTGTGTTTTGGGCCCCTGGAAGCATGAAAATCACTTTAAACATGCTAATTTTAGCTCTAAAATTGATGATCTACCTACAAATGTGAACTGACGTTAAAAAATAAAACATTTGAAAACGGACCATTTTTCACCTTTCTGCAGCATGACGTAATGGGGGGGTGTTATCTCTTTTGTTAAAAATCACCTGTTTTTGCTTCAACATTAAATGCCTCCAAATGGTATTTAATTCACTTCCCGGGCCCCTGGAAGCATGAAAATCACTTTAAACATGCTAATGTTAGCTCTAAAACTGATGATCTACCTACAAATGTGAACTGACGTTCAAAAATAAAACATTTGAAAACGGACCATTTTTCACCTTTCTGAAGCATAACGTAATGGGGGGGTGTTATCTCTTTTGTCAAAAATCACCTGTTTTTGCTTGAACATTAAATGCCTCCAAATGGTATTTAATTCACTTCCCAGGCCCCTGGAAGCATGAAAATCACTTTAAACATGCTAATTTTAGCTCTAAAACTGATGATCTACCTACAAATGTGAACTGACTTTCAAAAATAAAACTATGAAAACGGACAATTTTTCACCTTTCTGAAGCATGACGTAATGGGGGGTGTTATCTCTTTTGTCAAAAATCACCTGTTTTTGCTTGAACATTAAATGCCTCCAAATGGTATTTAATTCACTTCCCGGGCCCCTGGAAGCATGAAAATCACTTTAAACATGCTAATTTTAGCTCTAAAACTGATGATCTACCTACAAATGTGAACTGACGTTCAAAAATTAAAACATTTGAAAACGGACCATTTTTCACCTTTCTGCAGCATGACGTAATGGGGGGGTATTATCTCTTTTGTTAAAAATCACCTGTTTTTGCTTGAACATTAAATGCCTCCAAATGGTATTTAATTCACTTCCCGGGGTGAAGAAACACTTTTTGAGACCTCAGAGTAAGTAAATTGGCCATTTTCATGCACTTTTAACCATTCCACAAATCTTGTGTTTTGGGCCCCTGGAAGCATGAAAATCACTTTAAACATGCTAATTTTAGCTCTAAAATTGATGATCTACCTACAAATGTGAACTGACGTTAAAAAATAAAACATTTGAAAACGGACCATTTTACACCTTTCTGCAGCATGACGTAATGGGGGGGTGTTATCTCTTTTGTTAAAAATCACCTGGTTTTTCTTGAACATTAAATGCCTCCAAATGGTATTTAATTCACTTCCCGGGCCCCTGGAAGCATGAAAATCACTTTAAACATGCTAATTTTAGCTCTAAAACTGATGATCTACCTACAAATGTGAACTGACGTTCAAAAATAAAACTTTTGAAAACGGGCCATTTTTCACCTTTCTGAAGCATGACGTAATGGGGGGGTGTTATCCCTTTTGTCAAAAATCACCTGTTTTTGCTTGAACATTAAATGCCTCCAAATGGTATTTAATTCACTTCCCGGGCCCCTGGAAGCATGAAAATCACTTTAAACATGCTTATTTTAGCTCTAAAACTGATGATCTACCTACAAATGTGAACTGACGTTCAAAAATAAAACATTTGAAAACGGACCATTTTTCACCTTTCTGATGCATGACGTAATGGGGGGGTGTTATCTCTTTTGTCAAAAATCACCTGTTTTTGCTTGAACATTAAATGCCTCCAAATGGTATTTAATTCACTTCCCGGGGTGAAGAAACACTTTTTGAGACCTCAGAGTGAGTAAATTGGCCATTTTCATGCACTTTTAACCATTCCACAAATCTTGTGTTTTGGGCCCCTGGAAGCATGAAAATCACTTTAAACATGCTAATTTTAGCTCTAAAACTGATGATCTACCTACAAATGTGAACTGACGTTAAAAAATAAAACATTTGAAAATGGACCATTTTTCAACTTTCTGCAGCATGACGTAATGGGGGGGGGTGTTATCTCTTTTGTCAAAAATCACCTGTTTTTGCTTGAACATTAAATGCCTCCAAATGGTATTTAATTCACTTCCCGGGCCCCTGGAAGCATGAAAATCACTTTAAACATGCTTATTTTAGCTCTAAAACTGATGATCTACCTACAAATGTGAACTGACGTTCAAAAATAAAACATTTGAAAAGGGACCATTTTTCACCTTTCTGAAGCATGACGTAATGGGGGGTGTTATCTCTTTTGTCAAAAATCACCTGTTTTTGCTTGAACATTAAATGCCTCCAAATGGTATTTAATTCACTTCCCGGGGTGAAGAAACACTTTTTGAGACCTCAGAGTGAGTAAATTGGCCATTTTCATGCACTTTTAACCATTCCACAAATCTTGTGTTTTGGGCCCCTGGAAGCATGAAAATCACTTTAAACATGCTAATTTTAGCTCTAAAACTGATGATCTACCTACAAATGTGAACTGACGTTCAAAAATAAAACATTTGAAAACGGACCATTTTTCACCTTTCTGAATCATAACGTAATGGGGGGGTGTTATCTCTTTTGTCAAAAATCACCTGTTTTTGCTTGAACATTAAATGCCTCCAAATGGTATTTAATTCACTTCCCGGGCCCCTGGAAGCATGAAAATCACTTTCAAAATGCTAATTTTAGCTCTAAAACTGATGATCTACCTACAAATGTGAACTAACGTTCAAAAATAAAACATTTGAAAACGGACCATTTTTCACCTTTCTGAAGCATAACGTAATGGGGGGGTGTTATCTCGTTTGTCAAAAATCACCTGTTTTTGCTTGAACATTAAATGCCTCCAAATGGTATTTAATTCACTTCCCGGGGTGAAGAAACACTTTTTGAGACCTCAGAGTGAGTTAATTGGCCATTTTCATGCACTTTTAACCATTCCACAAATCTTGTGTTTTGGGCCCCTGGAAGCATGAAAATCACTTTAAACATGCTAATTTTAGCTCTAAAACGGATGATCTACCTACAAATGTGAACTGACGTTAAAAAATAAAACATTTGAAAACGGACCATTTTTCACCTTTCTGCAGCATGACGTAATGGGGGGGTGTTATCTCTTTTGTCAAAAATCACCTGTTTTTGCTTGAACATTAAATGCCTCCAAATGGTATTTAATTCACTTCCCGGGGTGAAGAAACACTTTTTGAGACCTCAGAGTGAGTAAATTTGCCATTTTCATGCACTTTTAACCATTCCACAAATCTTTTGTTTTGGGCCCCTTGAAGCATGAAAATCACTTTAAACATGCTAATTTTAGCTCTAAAATTGATGATCTACCTACAAATGTGAACTGACGTTAAAAAATAAAACATTTGAAAACGGACCATTTTTCACCTTTCTGCAGCATGACGTAATGGGGGGGTGTTATCTCTTTTGTTAAAAATCACCTGTTTTTTCTTGAACATTAAATGCCTCCAAATGGTATTTAATTCACTTCCCGGGCCCCTGGAAGCATGAAAATCACTTTAAACATGCTAATTTTAGCTCAAAAACTGATGATCTACCTACAAATGCGTACTGACGTTAAAAAATAAAACATTTGAAAACGGACCATTTTTCACCTTTCTGCAGCATGACGTAATGGGGGGGTGTTATCTCTTTTGTCAAAAATCACCTGTTTTTGCTTGAACATTAAATGCCTCCAAATGGTATTTAATTCACTTCCCGGGGTGAAGAAACACTTTTTGAGACCTCAGAGTGAGTAAATTGGCCATTTTCATGCACTTTTAACCATTCCACAAATCTTGTGTTTTGGGCCCCTGGAAGCATGAAAATCACTTTAAACATGCTAATTTTAGCTCTAAAATTGATGATCTACCTACAAATGTGAACTGACGTTAAAAAATAAAACATTTGAAAACGGACCATTTTTCACCTTTCTGCAGCATGACGTAATGGGGGGGTGTTATCTCTTTTGTTAAAAATCACCTGTTTTTGCTTCAACATTAAATGCCTCCAAATGGTATTTAATTCACTTCCCGGGCCCCTGGAAGCATGAAAATCACTTTAAACATGCTAATGTTAGCTCTAAAACTGATGATCTACCTACAAATGTGAACTGACGTTCAAAAATAAAACATTTGAAAACGGACCATTTTTCACCTTTCTGAAGCATAACGTAATGGGGGGGTGTTATCTCTTTTGTCAAAAATCACCTGTTTTTGCTTGAACATTAAATGCCTCCAAATGGTATTTAATTCACTTCCCAGGCCCCTGGAAGCATGAAAATCACTTTAAACATGCTAATTTTAGCTCTAAAACTGATGATCTACCTACAAATGTGAACTGACTTTCAAAAATAAAACATTTGAAAACGGACAATTTTTCACCTTTCTGAAGCATGACGTAATGGGGGGTGTTATCTCTTTTGTCAAAAATCACCTGTTTTTGCTTGAACATTAAATGCCTCCAAATGGTATTTAATTCACTTCCCGGGCACCTGGAAGCATGAAAATCACTTTAAACATGCTAATTTTAGCTCTAAAACTGATGATCTACCTACAAATGTGAACTGACGTTCAAAAATAAAACATTTGAAAACGGACCATTTTTCACCTTTCTGCAGCATGACGTAATGGGGGGGTATTATCTCTTTTGTTAAAAATCACCTGTTTTTGCTTGAACATTAAATGCCTCCAAATGGTATTTAATTCACTTCCCGGGGTGAAGAAACACTTTTTGAGACCTCAGAGTAAGTAAATTGGCCATTTTCATGCACTTTTAACCATTCCACAAATCTTCTGTTTTGGGCCCCTGGAAGCATGAAAATCACTTTAAACATGCTAATTTTAGCTCTAAAATTGATGATCTACCTACAAATGTGAACTGACGTTAAAAAATAAAACATTTGAAAACGGACCATTTTACACCTTTCTGCAGCATGACGTAATGGGGGGGTGTTATCTCTTTTGTTAAAAATCACCTGGTTTTTCTTGAACATTAAATGCCTCCAAATGGTATTTAATTCACTTCCCGGGCCCCTGGAAGCATGAAAATCACTTTAAACATGCTAATTTTAGCTCTAAAACTGATGATCTACCTACAAATGTGAACTGACGTTCAAAAATAAAACTTTTGAAAACGGACCATTTTTCACCTTTCTGAAGCATGACGTAATGGGGGGGTGTTATCCCTTTTGTCAAAAATCACCTGTTTTTGGTTGAACATTAAATGCCTCCAAATGGTATTTAATTCACTTCCCGGGCCCCTGGAAGCATGAAAATCACTTTAAACATGCTTATTTTAGCTCTAAAACTGATGATCTACCTACAAATGTGAACTGACGTTCAAAAATAAAACATTTGAAAACGGACCATTTTTCACCTTTCTGAAGCATGACGTAATGGGGGGGTGTTATCTCTTTTGTCAAAAATCACCTGTTTTTGCTTGAACATTAAATGCCTCCAAATGGTATTTAATTCACTTCCCGGGGTGAAGAAACACTTTTTGAGACCTCAGAGTGAGTAAATTGGCCATTTTCATGCACTTTTAACCATTCCACAAATCTTGTGTTTTGGGCCCCTGGAAGCATGAAAATCACTTTAAACATGCTAATTTTAGCTCTAAAACTGATGATCTACCTACAAATGTGAACTGACGTTAAAAAATAAAACATTTGAAAATGGACCATTTTTCAACTTTCTGCAGCATGACGTAATGGGGGGGGTGTTATCTCTTTTGTCAAAAATCACCTGTTTTTGCTTGAACATTAAATGCCTCCAAATGGTATTTAATTCACTTCCCGGGCCCCTGGAAGCATGAAAATCACTTTAAACATGCTTATTTTAGCTCTAAAACTGATGATCTACCTACAAATGTGAACTGACGTTCAAAAATAAAACATTTGAAAAGGGACCATTTTTCACCTTTCTGAAGCATGACGTAATGGGGGGTGTTATCTCTTTTGTCAAAAATCACCTGTTTTTGCTTGAACATTAAATGCCTCCAAATGGTATTTAATTCACTTCCCGGGGTGAAGAAACACTTTTTGAGACCTCAGAGTGAGTAAATTGGCCATTTTCATGCACTTTTAACCATTCCACAAATCTTGTGTTTTGGGCCCCTGGAAGCATGAAAATCACTTTAAACATGCTAATTTTAGCTCTAAAACTGATGATCTACCTACAAATGTGAACTGACGTTCAAAAATAAAACATTTGAAAACGGACCATTTTTCACCTTTCTGCAGCATGACGTAATGGGGGGGGTATTATCTCTTTTGTTAAAAATCACCTGTTTTTGCTTGAACATTAAATGCCTCCAAATGGTATTTAATTCACTTCCCGGGGTGAAGAAACACTTTTTGAGACCTCAGAGTGAGTAAATTGGCCATTTTCATGCACTTTTAACCATTCCACAAATCTTGTGTTTTGGGCCCCTGGAAGCATGAAAATCACTTTAAACATGCTAATTTTAGCTCTAAAACTGATGATCTACCTACAAATGTGAACTGACGTTCAAAAATAAAACATTTGAAAACGGACCATTTTTCACCTTTCTGCAGCATGACGTAATGGGGGGGGGTATTATCTCTTTTGTTAAAAATCACCTGGTTTTTCTTGAACATTAAATGCCTCCAAATGGTATTTAATTCACTTCCCGGGCCCCTGGAAGCATGAAAATCACTTTAAACATGCTAATGTTAGCTCTAAAACTGATGATCTACCTACAAATGTGAACTGACGTTCAAAAATAAAACTTTTGAAAACGGACCATTTTTCACCTTTCTGAAGCATGACGTAATGGGGGGGTGTTATCCCTTTTGTCAAAAATCACCTGTTTTTGCCTGAACATTAAATGCCTCCAAATGGTATTTAATTCACTTCCCGGGGTGAAGAAACACTTTTTGAGACCTCAGAGTGAGTAAATTGGCCATTTTCATGCACTTTTAACCATTCCACAAATCTTGTGTTTTGGGCCCCTGGAAGCATGAAAATCACTTTAAACATGCTAATTTTAGCTCTAAAACTGATGATCTACCTACAAATGTGAACTGACGTTAAAAAATAAAACATTTGAAAACGGACCATTTTTCACCTTTCTGCAGCATGACGTAATGGGGGGGGTGTTATCTCTTTTGTCAAAAATCACCTGTTTTTGCTTGAACATTAAATGCCTCCAAATGGTATTTAATTCACTTCCCGGGCCCCTGGAAGCATGAAAATCACTTTAAACATGCTTATTTTAGCTCTAAAACTGATGATCTACCTACAAATGTGAACTGACGTTCAAAAATAAAACATTTGAAAACGGACCATTTTTCACCTTTCTGAAGCATGACGTAATGGGGGGGTGTTATCTCTTTTGTCAAAAATCACCTGTTTTTGCTTGAACATTAAATGCCTCCAAATGGTATTTAATTCACTTCCCGGGCCCCTGGAAGCATGAAAATCACTTTAAACATGCTAATTTTAGCTCTAAAACTGATGATCTACCTACAAATGTGAACTGACGTTCAAAAATAAAACATTTGAAAACGGACCATTTTTCACCTTTCTGAAGCATGACGTAATGGGGGGTGTTATCTCTTTTGTCAAAAATCACCTGTTTTTGCTTGAACATTAAATGCCTCCAAATGGTATTTAATTCACTTCCCGGGCCCCTGGAAGCATGAAAATCACTTTAAACATGCTAATTTTAGCTCTAAAACTGATGATCTACCTACAAATGTGAACTGACGTTCAAAAATAAAACATTTGAAAACTGACCATTTTTCACCTTTCTGAAGCATGACGTAATGGGGGGGTGTTATCTCTTTTGTCAAAAATCACCTGTTTTTGCTTGAACATTAAATGCCTCCAAATGGTATTTAATTCACTTCCGGGGCCCCTGGAAGCATGAAAATCACTTTAAACATGCTAATTTTAGCTCTAAAACTGATGATCTACCTACAAATGAGAACTGATGTTCAAAAATAAAACATTTGAAAACGGACCATTTTTCACCTTTCTGAAGCATGACGTAATGGGGGGGTGTTATCTCTTTTGTCAAAAATCACCTGTTTTTGCTTGAACATTAAATGCCTCCAAATGGTATTTAATTCACTTCCCGGGGTGAAGAAACACTTTTTGAGACCTCAGAGTGAGTAAATTGGCCATTTTCATGCACTTTTAACCATTCCACAAATCTTGTGTTTTGGGCCCCTGGAAGCATGAAAATCACTTTAAACATGCTAATTTTAGCTCTAAAACTGATGATCTACCTACAAATGTGAACTGACATTAAAAAATAAAACATTTGAAAACGGACCATTTTTCACCTTTCTGAAGCATGACGTAATGGGGGGGTGTTATCTCTTTTGTCAAAAATCACCTGTTTTTGCTTGAACATTAAATGCCTCCAAATGGTATTTAATTCACTTCCCGGGCCCCTGGAAGCATGAAAATCACTTTAAACATGCTAATTTTAGCTCTAAAACTGATGATCTACCTACAAATGTGAACTGACGTTCAAAAATAAAACATTTGAAAACGGACCATTTTTCACCTTTCTGAAGCATGACGTAATGGGGGGGTGTTATCTCTTTTGTCAAAAATCACCTGTTTTTGCTTGAACATTAAATGCCTCCAAATGGTATTTAATTCACTTCCCGGGGTGAAGAAACACTTTTTGAGACCTCAGAGTGAGTAAATTGGCCATTTTCATGCACTTTTAACCATTCCACAAATCTTGTGTTTTGGGCCCCTGGAAGCATGAAAATCACTTTAAACATGCTAATTTTAGCTCTAAAATTGATGATCTACCTACAAATGTGAACTGACGTTAAAAAATAAAACATTTGAAAACGGACCATTTTTCACCTTTCTGCAGCATGACGTAATGGGGGGGTGTTATATCTTTTGTTAAAAATCACTTGTTTTTGCTTGAACATTAAATGCCTCCAAATGGTATTTAATTCACTTCCCGGGCCCCTGGAAGCATGAAAATCACTTTAAACATGCTAATTTTAGCTCTAAAACTGATGATCTACCTACAAATGTGAACTGACGTTCAAAAATAAAACATTTGAAAACGGACTATTTTTCACCTTTCTGAAGCATGACGTAATGGGGGGGTGTTATCCCTTTTGTCAAAAATCACCTGTTTTTACTTGAACATTAAATGCCTCCAAATGGTATTTAATTCACTTCCCGGGCCCCTGGAAGCATGAAAATCACTATAAACATGCTAATTTTAGCTCTAAAACTGATGATCTACCTACAAATGTGAACTGACGTTCAAAAATAAAACATTTGAAAACGGACCATTTTTCACCTTTCTGAAGCATAACGTAATGGGGGGGTGTTATCACTTTTGTCAAAAATCACCTGTTTTTGCTTGAACATTAAATGCCTCCAAATGGTGTTTAATTCACTTCCCGGGCCCCTGGAAGCATGAAAATCACTTTAAACATGCTAATTTTAGCTCTAAAACTGATGATCTACCTACAAATGTGAACTGACTTTCAAAAATAAAACATTTGAAAACTGACAATTTTTCACCTTTCTGAAGCATGACGTAATGGGGGGGTGTTATCTCTTTTGTCAAAAATCACCTGTTTTTGCTTGAACATTAAATGCCTCCAAATGGTATTTAATTCACTTCCCGGGCCCCTGGAAGCATGAAAATCACTTTCAACATGCTAATTTTAGCTCTAAAACTGATGATCTACCTACAAATGTGAACTGACGTTCAAAAATAAAACATTTGAAAACGGACCATTTTTCACCTTTCTGAAGCATGACGTAATGGGGGGGTGTTATCTCGTTTGTCAAAAATCACCTGTTTTTGCTTGAACATTAAATGCCTCCAAATGGTATTTAATTCACTTCCCGGGGTGAAGAAACACTTTTTGAGACCTCAGAGTGAGTAAATTGGCCATTTTCATGCACTTTTAACCATTCCACAAATCTTGTGTTTTGGGCCCCTGGAAGCATGAAAATCACTTTAAACATGCTAATTTTAGCTCTAAAACTGATGATCTACCTACAAATGTGAACTGACGTTAAAAAATAAAACATTTGAAAACGGACCATTTTTCACCTTTCTGCAGCATGACGTAATGGGGGGGTGTTATCTCTTTTGTCAAAAATCACCTGTTTTTGCTTGAACATTAAATGCCTCCAAATGGTATTTAATTCACTTCCCGGGGTGAAGAAACACTTTTTGAGACCTCAGAGTGAGTAAATTTGCCATTTTCATGCACTTTTAACCATTCCACAAATCTTGTGTTTTGGGCCCCTTGAAGCATGAAAATCACTTTAAACATGCTAATTTTAGCTCTAAAATTGATGATCTACCTACAAATGTGAACTGACGTTAAAAAATAAAACATTTGAAAACGGACCATTTTTCACCTTTCTGCAGCATGACGTAATGGGGGGGTGTTATCTCTTTTGTTAAAAATCACCTGTTTTTTCTTGAACATTAAATGCCTCCAAATGGTATTTAATTCACTTCCCGGGCCCCTGGAAGCATGAAAATCACTTTAAACATGCTAATTTTAGCTCTAAAACTGATGATCTACCTACAAATGCGTACTGACGTTAAAAAATAAAACATTTGAAAACGGACCATTTTTCACCTTTCTGCAGCATGACGTAATGGGGGGGTGTTATCTCTTTTGTCAAAAATCACCTGTTTTTGCTTGAACATTAAATGCCTCCAAATGGTATTTAATTCACTTCCCGGGGTGAAGAAACACTTTTTGAGACCTCAGAGTGAGTAAATTGGCCATTTTCATGCACTTTTAACCATTCCACAAATCTTGTGTTTTGGGCCCCTTGAAGCATGAAAATCACTTTAAACATGCAAATTTTAGCTCTAAAATTGATGATCTACCTACAAATGTGAACTGACGTTAAAAAATAAAACATTTGAAAACGGACCATTTTTCACCTTTCTGCAGCATGACGTAATGGGGGGGTGTTATCTCTTTTGTTAAAAATCACCTGTTTTTTCTTGAACATTAAATGCCTCCAAATGGTATTTAATTCACTTCCCGGGCCCCTGGAAGCATGAAAATCACTTTAAACATGCTAATTTTAGCTCTAAAACTGATGATCTACCTACAAATGCGTACTGGCGTTAAAAAATAAAACATTTGAAAACGGACCATTTTTCACCTTTCTGCAGCATGACGTAATGGGGGGGTGTTATCTCTTTTGTCAAAAATCACCTGTTTTTGCTTGAACATTCAATGCCTCCAAATGGTATTTAATTCACTTCCCGGGGTGAAGAAACACTTTTTGAGACCTCAGAGTGAGTAAATTGGCCATTTTCATGCACTTTTAACCATTCCACAAATCTTGTGTTTTGGGCCCCTGGAAGCATGAAAATCACTTTAAACATGCTAATTTTAGCTCTAAAATTGATGATCTACCTACAAATGTGAACTGACGTTAAAAAATAAAACATTTGAAAACGGACCATTTTTCACCTTTCTGCAGCATGACGTAATGGGGGGGTGTTATCTCTTTTGTTAAAAATCACCTGTTTTTGCTTCAACATTAAATGCCTCCAAATGGTATTTAATTCACTTCCCGGGCCCCTGGAAGCATGAAAATCACTTTAAACATTATAATTTTAGCTCTAAAACTGATGATCTACCTACAAATGTGAACTGACGTTCAAAAATAAAACATTTGAAAACGGACCATTTTTCACCTTTCTGAAGCATAACATAATGGGGGGGTGTTATCTCTTTTGTCAAAAATCACCTGTTTTTGCTTGAACATTAAATGCCTCCAAATGGTATTTAATTCACTTCCCAGGCCCCTGGAAGCATGAAAATCACTTTAAACATGCTAATTTTAGCTCTAAAACTGATGATCTACCTACAAATGTGAACTGACGTTCAAAAATAAAACATTTGAAAACGGACCATTTTTCACCTTTCTGAAGCATGACATAATGGGGGGGTGTTATCTCTTTTGTCAAAAATCACCTGTTTTTGCTTGAACATTAAATGCCTCCAAATGGTATTTAATTCACTTCCCGGGGTGAAGAAACACTTTTTGAGACCTCAGAGTGAGTAAATTGGCCATTTTCATGCACTTTTAACCATTCCACAAATCTTGTGTTTTGGGCCCCTGGAAGCATGAAAATCACTTTAAACATGCTAATTTTAGCTCTAAAACTGATGATCTACCTACAAATGTGAACTGACGTTAAAAAATAAAACATTTGAAAATGGACCATTTTTCAACTTTCTGCAGCATGACGTAATGGGGGGGGTGTTATCTCTTTTGTCAAAAATCACCTGTTTTTGCTTGAACATTAAATGCCTCCAAATGGTATTTAATTCACTTCCCGGGCCCCTGGAAGCATGAAAATCACTTTAAACATGCTTATTTTAGCTCTAAAACTGATGATCTACCTACAAATGTGAACTGACGTTCAAAAATAAAACATTTGAAAAGGGACCATTTTTCACCTTTCTGAAGCATGACGTAATGGGGGGTGTTATCTCTTTTGTCAAAAATCACCTGTTTTTGCTTGAACATTAAATGCCTCCAAATGGTATTTAATTCACTTCCCGGGGTGAAGAAACACTTTTTGAGACCTCAGAGTGAGTAAATTGGCCATTTTCATGCACTTTTAACCATTCCACAAATCTTGTGTTTTGGGCCCCTGGAAGCATGAAAATCACTTTAAACATGCTAATTTTAGCTCTAAAACTGATGATCTACCTACAAATGTGAACTGACGTTCAAAAATAAAACATTTGAAAACGGACCATTTTTCACCTTTCTGCAGCATGACGTAATGGGGGGGTATTATCTCTTTTGTTAAAAATCACCTGTTTTTGCTTGAACATTAAATGCCTCCAAATGGTATTTAATTCACTTCCCGGGGTGAAGAAACACTTTTTGAGACCTCAGAGTGAGTAAATTGGCCATTTTCATGCACTTTTAACCATTCCACAAATCTTGTGTTTTGGGCCCCTGGAAGCATGAAAATCACTTTAAACATGCTAATTTTAGCTCTAAAATTGATGATCTACCTACAAATGTGAACTGACGTTAAAAAATAAAACATTTGAAAACGGACCATTTTTCACCTTTCTGCAGCATGACGTAATGGGGGGGTGTTATCTCTTTTGTTAAAAATCACCTGGTTTTTCTTGAACATTAAATGCCTCCAAATGGTATTTAATTCACTTCCCGGGCCCCTGGAAGCATGAAAATCACTTTAAACATGCTAATTTTAGCTCTAAAACTGATGATCTACCTACAAATGTGAACTGACGTTCAAAAATAAAACTTTTGAAAACGGACCATTTTTCACCTTTCTGAAGCATGACGTAATGGGGGGGTGTTATCCCTTTTGTCAAAAATCACCTGTTTTTGCCTGAACATTAAATGCCTCCAAATGGTATTTAATTCACTTCCCGGGGTGAAGAAACACTTTTTGAGACCTCAGAGTGAGTAAATTGGCCATTTTCATGCACTTTTAACCATTCCACAAATCTTGTGTTTTGGGCCCCTGGAAGCATGAAAATCACTTTAAACATGCTAATTTTAGCTCTAAAACTGATGATCTACCTACAAATGTGAACTGACGTTAAAAAAAAAACATTTGAAAACGGACCATTTTTCACCTTTCTGAAGCATGACGTAATGGGGGGGTGTTATCTCTTTTGTCAAAAATCATCTGTTTTTGCTTGAACATTAAATGCCTCCAAATGGTATTTAATTCACTTCCCGGGCCCCTGGAAGCATGAAAATCACTTTAAACATGCTAATTTTAGCTCTAAAACTGATGATCTACCTACAAATGTGAACTGACGTTCAAAAATAAAACATTTGAAAACGGACCATTTTTCACCTTTCTGAAGCATGACGTAATGGGGGGTGTTATCTCTTTTGTCAAAAATCACCTGTTTTTGCTTGAACAATAAATGCCTCCAAATGGTATTTAATTCACTTCCCGGGGTGAAGAAACACTTTTTGAGACCTCAGGGTGAGTAAAATGCCCATTTTCATGCACTTTTAACCATTCCACAAATCTTGTGTTTTGGGCCCCTAGAAGCATGAAAATCACTTTAAACATGCTAATTTTAGCTCTAAAATTGATGATCTACCTACAAATGTGAACTGACGTTAAAAAATAAAACATTTGAAAACTGACCATTTTTCACCTTTCTGCAGCATGACGTAATGGGGGTGTGTTATCTCTTTTGTTAAAAATCACCTGTTTTTGCTTGAACATTAAATGCCTCCAAATGGTATTTAATTCACTTCCCGGGCCCCTGGAAGCATGAAAATCACTTTAAACATGCTAATTTTAGCTCTAAAACTGATGATCTACCTACAAATGTGAACTGACGTTCAAAAATAAAACTTTTGAAAACGGACCATTTTTCACCTTTCTGAAGCATGACGTAATGGGGGGGTGTTATCCCTTTTGTCAAAAATCACCTGTTTTTGCTTGAACATTAAATGCCTCCAAATGGTATTTAATTCACTTCCCGGGCCCCTGGAAGCATGAAAATCACTTTAAACATGCTTATTTTAGCTCTAAAACTGATGATCTACCTACAAATGTGAACTGACGTTCAAAAATAAAACATTTGAAAAGGGACAATTTTTCACCTTTCTGGAGCATGACGTAATGGGGGGGTGTTATCTCTTTTGTCAAAAATCACCTGTTTTTGCTTGAACATTAAATGCCTCCAAATGGTATTTAATTCACTTCCCGGGGTGAAGAAACACTTTTTGAGACCTCAGAGTGAGTAAATTGGCCATTTTCATGCACTTTTAACCATTCCACAAATCTTGTGTTTTGGGCCCCTGGAAGCATGAAAATCACTTTAAACATGCTAATTTTAGCTCTAAAACTGATGATCTACCTACAAATGTGAACTGACGTTCAAAAATAAAACATTTGAAAACCTACCATTTTTCACCTTTCTGAAGCATGACGTAATGGGGGGGTGTTATCTCTTTTGTTAAAAATCACCTGTTTTTGCTTGAACATTAAATGCCTCCAAATGGTATTTAATTCACTTCCCGGGCCCCTGGAAGCATGAAAATCACTTTAAACATGCTAATTTTAGCTCTAAAACTGATGATCTCCCTACAAATGTGAACTGACGTTCAAAAATAAAACTTTTGAAAACGGACCATTTTTCACCTTTCTGAAGCATGACGTAATGGGGGGGTGTTATCCCTTTTGTCAAAAATCACCTGTTTTTGCTTGAACATTAAATGCCTCCAAATGGTATTTAATTCACTTCCCGGGCCCCTGGAAGCATGAAAATCACTTTAAACATGCTTATTTTAGCTCTAAAACTGATGATCTACCTACAAATGTGAACTGACGTTCAAAAATAAAACATTTGAAAACGGACCATTTTTCACCTTTCTGAAGCATGACGTAATGGGGGGGTGTTATCTCTTTTGTCAAAAATCACCTGTTTTTGCTTGAACATTAAATGCCTCCAAATGGTATTTAATTCACTTCCCGGGGTGAAGAAACACTTTTTGAGACCTCAGAGTGAGTAAATTGGCCATTTTCATGCACTTTTAACCATTCCACAAATCTTGTGTTTTGGGCCCCTGGAAGCATGAAAATCACTTTAAACATGCTAATTTTAGCTCTAAAACTGATGATCTACCTACAAATGTGAACTGACGTTCAAAAATAAAACATTTGAAAACGGACCATTTTTCACCTTTCTGAAGCATGACGTAATGGGGGGGGTGTTATCTCTTTTGTCAAAAATCACCTGTTTTTGCTTGAACATTAAATGCCTCCAAATGGTATTTAATTCACTTCCCGGGCCCCTGGAAGCATGAAAATCACTTTAAACATGCTAATTTTAGCTCTAAAACTGATGATCTACCTACAAATGTGAACTGACGTTCAGAAATAAAACATTTGAAAACGGACCATTTATCACCTTTCTGAAGCATGACGTAAAGGGGGGGTGTTATCTCTTTTGTCAAAAATTACCTGTTTTTGCTTGAACATTAAATGCCTCCAAATGGTATTTAATTCACTTCCCAGGCCCCTGGAAGCATGAAAATCACTTTAAACATGCTAATTTTAGCTCTAAAACTGATGATCTACCTACAAATGAGAACTGATGTTCAAAAATAAAACATTTGAAAACGGACCATTTTTCACCTTTCTGAAGCATGACGTAATGGGGGGGTGTTATCTCTTTTGTCAAAAATCACCTGTTTTTGCTTGAACATTAAATGCCTCCAAATGGTATTTAATTCACTTCCCGGGGTGAAGAAACACTTGTTGAGACCTCAGAGTGAGTAACATGGCCATTTTCATGCACTTTTAACCATTCCACAAATCTTGTGTTTTGGGCCCCTGGAAGCATGAAAATCACTTTAAACATGCTAATTTGAGCTCTAAAACTGATGATCTACCTACAAATGTGAACTGACGTTAAAAAATAAAACATTTGAAAACGGACCATTTTTCACCTTTCTGCAGCATGACGTAATGGGGGGGGTGTTATCTCTTTTGTTAAAAATCACCTGTTTTTGCTTGAACATTAAATGCCTCCAAATGGTATTTAATTCACTTCCCGGGCCCCTGGAAGCATGAAAATCACTTTAAACATGCTTATTTTAGCTCTAAAACTGATGATCTACCTACAAATGTGAACTGACGTTCAAAAATAAAACATTTGAAAAGGGACCATTTTTCACCTTTCTGAAGCATGACGTAATGGGGGGGTGTTATCTCTTTTGTCAAAAATCACCTGTTTTTGCTTGAACATTAAATGCCTCCAAATGGTATTTAATTCACTTCCCGGGGTGAAGAAACACTTTTTGAGACCTCAGAGTGAGTAAATTGGCCATTTTCATGCACTTTTAACCATTCCACAAATCTTGTGTTTTGGGCCCCTGGAAGCATGAAAATCACTTTAAACATGCTAATTTTAGCTCTAAAACTGATGATCTACCTACAAATGTGAACTGACGTTCAAAAATAAAACATTTGAAAACGGACCATTTTTCACCTTTCTGCAGCATGACGTAATGGGGGGGTATTATCTCTTTTGTTAAAAATCACCTGTTTTTGCTTGAACATTAAATGCCTCCAAATGGTATTTAATTCACTTCCCAGGGTGAAGAAACACTTTTTGAGACCTCAGAGTGAGTAAATTGGCCATTTTCATGCACTTTTAACCATTCCACAAATCTTGTGTTTTGGGCCCCTGGAAGCATGAAAATCACTTTAAACATGCTAATTTTAGCTCTAAAATTGATGATCTACCTACAAATGTGAACTGACGTTAAAAATTAAACATTTGAAAACGGACCATTTTTCACCTTTCTGCAGCATGACGTAATGGGGGGGTGTTATCTCTTTTGTTAAAAATCACCTGGTTTTTCTTGAACATTAAATGCCTCCAAATGGTATTTAATTCACTTCCCGGGCCCCTGGAAGCATGAAAATCACTTTAAACATGCTAATTTTAGCTCTAAAACTGATGATCTACCTACAAATGTGAACTGACGTTCAAAAATAAAACTTTTGAAAACGGACCATTTTTCACCTTTCTGAAGCATGACGTAATGGGGGGGTGTTATCCCTTTTGTCAAAAATCACCTGTTTTTGCCTGAACATTAAATGCCTCCAAATGGTATTTAATTCACTTCCCGGGGTGAAGAAACACTTTTTGAGACCTCAGAGTGAGTAAATTGGCCATTTTCATGCACTTTTAACCATTCCACAAATCTTGTGTTTTGGGCCCCTGGAAGCATGAAAATCACTTTAAACATGCTAATTTTAGCTCTAAAACTGATGATCTACCTACAAATGTGAACTGACGTTAAAAAATAAAACATTTGAAAACGGACCATTTTTCACCTTTCTGCAGCATGACGTAATGGGGGGGTGTTATCTCTTTTGTCAAAAATCACCTGTTTTTGCTTGAACATTAAATGCCTCCAAATGGTATTTAATTCACTTCCCGGGCCCCTGGAAGCATGAAAATCACTTTAAACATGCTAATTTTAGCTCTAAAACTGATGATCTACCTACAAATGTGAACTGACGTTCAAAAATAAAACATTTGAAAACGGACCATTTTTCACCTTTCTGAAGCATAACGTAATGGGGGGGGGGTGTTATCTCTTTTGTCAAAAATCACCTGTTTTTGCTTGAACATTAAATGCCTCCAAATGGTATTTAATTCACTTCCCGGGCCCCTGGAAGCATGAAAATCACTTTAAACATGCTTATTTTAGCTCTAAAACTGATCATCTACCTACAAATGTGAACTGACGTTCAAAAATAAAACATTTGAAAAGGGACCATTTTTCACCTTTCTGAAGCATGACGTAATGGGGGGGTGTTATCTCTTTTGTCAAAAATCACCTGTTTTTGCTTGAACATTAAATGCCTCCAAATGGTATTTAATTCACTTCCCGGGGTGAAGAAACACTTTTTGAGACCTCAGAGTGAGTAAATTGGCCATTTTCATGCACTTTTAACCATTCCACAAATCTTGTGTTTTGGGCCCCTGGAAGCATGAAAATCACTTCAAACATGCTAATTTTAGCTCTAAAACTGATGATCTACCTACAAATGTGAACTGACGTTCAAAAATAAAACATTTGAAAACGGACCATTTTTCACCTTTCTGCAGCATGACGTAATGGGGGGGTATTATCTCTTTTGTTAAAAATCACCTGTTTTTGCTTGAACATTAAATGCCTCCAAATGGTATTTAATTCACTTCCCGGGGTGAAGAAACACTTTTTGAGACCTCAGAGTGAGTAAATTGGCCATTTTCATGCACTTTTAACCATTCCAAAAATCTTGTGTTTTGGGCCCCTGGAAGCATGAAAATCACTTTAAACATGCTAATTTTAGCTCTAAAATTGATGATCTACCTACAAATGTGAACTGACGTTAAAAAATAAAACATTTGAAAACGGACCATTTTTCACCTTTCTGCAGCATGACGTAATGGGGGGGTGTTATCTCTTTTGTTAAAAATCACCTGGTTTTTCTTGAACATTAAATGCCTCCAAATGGTATTTAATTCACTTCCCGGGCCCCTGGAAGCATGAAAATCACTTTAAACATGCTAATTTTAGCTCTAAAACTGATGATCTACCTACAAATGTGAACTGACGTTAAAAAATAAAACATTTGAAAACGGACCATTTTTCACCTTTCTGCAGCATGACGTAATGGGGGGGTGTTATCTCTTTTGTCAAAAATCACCTGTTTTTGCTTGAACATTAAATGCCTCCAAATGGTATTTAATTCACTTCCCGGGGTGAAGAAACACTTTTTGAGACCTCAGAGTGAGTAAATTGGCCATTTTCATGCACTTTTAACCATTCCACAAATCTTGTGTTTTGGGCCCCTGGAAGCATGAAAATCACTTTAAACATGCTAATTTTAGCTCTAAAATTGATGATCTACCTACAAATGTGAACTGACGTTAAAAAATAAAACATTTGAAAACGGACCATTTTTCACCTTTCTGCAGCATGACGTAATGGGGGGGTGTTATCTCTTTTGTCAAAAATCACCTGTTTTTGCTTGAACATTAAATGCCTCCAAATGGTATTTAATTCACTTCCCGGGCCCCTGGAAGCATGAAAATCACTTTAAACATGCTAATTTTAGCTCTAAAACTGATGATCTACCTACAAATGTGAACTGACGTTCAAAAATAAAACATTTGAAAATGGACCATTTTTCACCTTTCTGAAGCATGACGTAATGGGGGGGTGTTATCCCTTTTGTCAAAAATCACCTGTTTTTGCTTGAACATTAAATGCCTCCAAATGGTATTTAATTCACTTCCCAGGCCCCTGGAAGAATGAAAATCACTTTAAACATGCTTATTTTAGCTCTAAAACTGATGATGTACCTACAAATGTGAACTGACGTTCAAAAATAAAACATTTGAAAACGGACCATTTTTCACCTTTCTGAAGCATGACGTAATGGGGGGGTGTTATCTCTTTTGTCAAAAATCACCTGTTTTTGCTTGAACATTAAATGCCTCCAAATGGTATTTAATTCACTTCCCGGGGTGAAGAAACACTTTTTGAGACCTCAGAGTGAGTAAATTGGCCATTTTCATGCACTTTTAACCATTCCACAAATCTTGTGTTTTGGGCCCCTGGAAGCATGAAAATCACTTTAAGCATGCTAATTTTAGCTCTAAATCTGATGATCTACCTACAAATGTGAACTGACGTTAAAAAATAAAACATTTGAAAACGGTCCATTTTTCACCTTTCTGCAGCATGACGTAATGGGGGGGTGTTATCTCTTTTGTCAAAAATCACCTGTTTTTGCTTGAACATTAAATGCCTCCAAATGGTATTTAATTCACTTCCCGGGCCCCTGGAAGCATGAAAATCACTTTAAACATGCTAATTTTAGCTCTAAAACTGATGATCTACCTACAAATGTGAACTGACGTTCAAAAATAAAACATTTGAAAACGGACCATTTTTCACCTTTCTGAAGCATGACGTAATGGGGGGGTGTTATCTCTTTTGTCAAAAATCACCTGTTTTTGCTTGAACATTAAATGCCTCCAAATGGTATTTAATTCACTTCCCGGGCCCCTGGAAGCATGAAAATCACTTTAAACATGCTTATTTTAGCTCTAAAACTGATGATCTACCTACAAATGTGAACTGACGTTCAAAAATAAAACATTTGAAAAGGGACCATTTTTCACCTTTCTGAAGCATGACGTAATGGGGGGGTGTTATCTCTTTTGTCAAAAATCACCTGTTTTTGCTTGAACATTAAATGCCTCCAAATGGTATTTAATTCACTTCCCGGGGTGAAGAAACACTTTTTGAGACCTCAGAGTGAGTAAATTGGCCATTTTCATGCACTTTTAACCATTCCACAAATCTTGTGTTTTGGGCCCCTGGAAGCATGAAAATCACTTTAAACATGCTAATTTTAGCTCTAAAACTGATGATCTACCTACAAATGTGAACTGACGTTCAAAAATAAAACATTTGAAAACGGACCATTTTTCACCTTTCTGAAGCATGACGTAATGGGGGGGTGTTATCTCTTTTGTCAAAAATCACCTGTTTTTGCTTGAACATTAAATGCCTCCAAATGGTATTTAATTCACTTCCCGGGGTGAAGAAACACTTTTTGAGACCTCAGAGTGAGTAAATTGGCCATTTTCATGCACTTTTAACCATTCCACAAATCTTGTGTTTTGGGCCCCTGGAAGCATGAAAATCACTTTAAACATGCTAATTTTAGCTCTAAAACTGATGATCTACCTACAAATGTGAACTGACGTTCAAAAATAAAACATTTGAAAACGGACCATTTTTCACCTTTCTGCAGCATGACGTAATGGGGGGGGTATTATCTCTTTTGTTAAAAATCACCTGTTTTTGCTTGAACATTAAATGCCTCCAAATGGTATTTAATTCACTTCCCGGGGTGAAGAAACACTTTTTGAGACCTCAGAGTGAGTAAATTGGCCATTTTCATGCACTTTTAACCATTCCACAAATCTTGTGTTTTGGGCCCCTGGAAGCATGAAAATCACTTTAAACATGCTAATTTTAGCTCTAAAATTGATGATCTACCTACAAATGTGAACTGACGTTAAAAAATAAAACATTTGAAAACGGACCATTTTTCACCTTTCTGCAGCATGACGTAATGGGGGGGTGTTATCTCTTTTGTTAAAAATCACCTGGTTTTTCTTGAACATTAAATGCCTCCAAATGGTATTTAATTCACTTCCCGGGCCCCTGGAAGCATGAAAATCACTTTAAACATGCTAATTTTAGCTCTAAAACTGATTATCTACCTACAAATGTGAACTGACTTTAAAAAATAAAACATTTGAAAACGGACCATTTTTCACCTTTCTGCAGCATGACGTAATGGGGGGGTGTTATCTCTTTTGTCAAAAATCACCTGTTTTTGCTTGAACATTAAATGCCTCCAAATGGTATTTAATTCACTTCCCGGGGTGAAGAAACACTTTTTGAGACCTCAGAGTGAGTAAATTGGCCATTTTCATGCACTTTTAACCATTCCACAAATCTTGTGTTTTGGGCCCCTGGAAGCATGAAAATCACTTTAAGCATGCTAATTTTAGCTCTAAATCTGATGATCTACCTACAAATGTGAACTGACGTTAAAAAATAAAACATTTGAAAACGGTCCATTTTTCACCTTTCTGCAGCATGACGTAATGGGGGGGTGTTATCTCTTTTGTCAAAAATCACCTGTTTTTGCTTGAACATTAAATGCCTCCAAATGGTATTTAATTCACTTCCCGGGCCCCTGGAAGCATGAAAATCACTTTAAACATGCTAATTTTAGCTCTAAAACTGATGATCTACCTACAAATGTGAACTGACGTTCAAAAATAAAACATTTGAAAACGGACCATTTTTCACCTTTCTGAAGCATGACGTAATGGGGGGGTGTTATCTCTTTTGTCAAAAATCACCTGTTTTTGCTTGAACATTAAATGCCTCCAAATGGTATTTAATTCACTTCCCGGGCCCCTGGAAGCATGAAAATCACTTTAAACATGCTTATTTTAGCTCTAAAACTGATGATCTACCTACAAATGTGAACTGACGTTCAAAAATAAAACATTTGAAAAGGGACCATTTTTCACCTTTCTGAAGCATGACGTAATGGGGGGGTGTTATCTCTTTTGTCAAAAATCACCTGTTTTTGCTTGAACATTAAATGCCTCCAAATGGTATTTAATTCACTTCCCGGGGTGAAGAAACACTTTTTGAGACCTCAGAGTGAGTAAATTGGCCATTTTCATGCACTTTTAACCATTCCACAAATCTTGTGTTTTGGGCCCCTGGAAGCATGAAAATCACTTTAAACATGCTAATTTTAGCTCTAAAACTGATGATCTACCTACAAATGTGAACTGACGTTCAAAAATAAAACATTTGAAAACGGACCATTTTTCACCTTTCTGAAGCATGACGTAATGGGGGGGTGTTATCTCTTTTGTCAAAAATCACCTGTTTTTGCTTGAACATTAAATGCCTCCAAATGGTATTTAATTCACTTCCCGGGGTGAAGAAACACTTTTTGAGACCTCAGAGTGAGTAAATTGGCCATTTTCATGCACTTTTAACCATTCCACAAATCTTGTGTTTTGGGCCCCTGGAAGCATGAAAATCACTTTAAACATGCTAATTTTAGCTCTAAAACTGATGATCTACCTACAAATGTGAACTGACGTTCAAAAATAAAACATTTGAAAACGGACCATTTTTCACCTTTCTGCAGCATGACGTAATGGGGGGGGTATTATCTCTTTTGTTAAAAATCACCTGTTTTTGCTTGAACATTAAATGCCTCCAAATGGTATTTAATTCACTTCCCGGGGTGAAGAAACACTTTTTGAGACCTCAGAGTGAGTAAATTGGCCATTTTCATGCACTTTTAACCATTCCACAAATCTTGTGTTTTGGGCCCCTGGAAGCATGAAAATCACTTTAAACATGCTAATTTTAGCTCTAAAATTGATGATCTACCTACAAATGTGAACTGACGTTAAAAAATAAAACATTTGAAAACGGACCATTTTTCACCTTTCTGCAGCATGACGTAATGGGGGGGTGTTATCTCTTTTGTTAAAAATCACCTGGTTTTTCTTGAACATTAAATGCCTCCAAATGGTATTTAATTCACTTCCCGGGCCCCTGGAAGCATGAAAATCACTTTAAACATGCTAATTTTAGCTCTAAAACTGATTATCTACCTACAAATGTGAACTGACTTTAAAAAATAAAACATTTGAAAACGGACCATTTTTCACCTTTCTGCAGCATGACGTAATGGGGGGGTGTTATCTCTTTTGTCAAAAATCACCTGTTTTTGCTTGAACATTAAATGCCTCCAAATGGTATTTAATTCACTTCCCGGGGTGAAGAAACACTTTTTGAGACCTCAGAGTGAGTAAATTGGCCATTTTCATGCACTTTTAACCATTCCACAAATCTTGTGTTTTGGGCCCCTGGAAGCATGAAAATCACTTTAAACATGCTAATTTTAGCTCTAAAACTGATGATCTACCTACAAATGTGAACTGACGTTAAAAAATAAAACATTTGAAAATGGACCATTTTTCACCTTTCTGCAGCATGACGTAATGGGGGGGTGTTATCTCTTTTGTCAAAAATCACCTGTTTTTGCTTGAACATTAAATGCCTCCAAATGGTATTTAATTCACTTCCCGGGCCCCTGGAAGCATGAAAATCACTTTAAACATGCTAATTTTAGCTCTAAAACTGATGATCTACCTACAAATGTGAACTGACGTTCAAAAATAAAACATTTGAAAATGGACCATTTTTCACCTTTCTGAAGCATGACGTAATGGGGGGGTGTTATCCCTTTTGTCAAAAATCACCTGTTTTTGCTTGAACATTAAATGCCTCCAAATGGTATTTAATTCACTTCCCGGGCCCCTGGAAGCATGAAAATCACTTTAAACATGCTAATTTTAGCTCTAAAACTGATGATCTACCTACAAATGTGAACTGACGTTCAAAAATAAAACATTTGAAAATGGACCATTTTTCACCTTTCTGAAGCATGACGTAATGGGGGGGTGTTATCTCTTTTGTCAAAAATCACCTGTTTTTGCTTGAACATTAAATGCCTCCAAATGGTATTTAATTCACTTCCCGGGGTGAAGAAACACTTTTTGAGACCTCAGAGTGAGTAAATTGGCCATTTTCATGCACTTTTAACCATTCCACAAATCTTGTGTTTTGGGCCCCTGGAAGCATGAAAATCACTTTAAACATGCTAATTTTAGCTCTAAAACTGATGATCTACCTACAAATGTGAACTGACGTTAAAAAATAAAACATTTGAAAATGGACCATTTTTCACCTTTCTGCAGCATGACGTAATGGGGGGGTGTTATCTCTTTTGTCAAAAATCACCTGTTTTTGCTTGAACATTAAATGCCTCCAAATGGTATTTAATTCACTTCCCGGGCCCCTGGAAGCATGAAAATCACTTTAAACATGCTTATTTTAGCTCTAAAACTGATGATCTACCTACAAATGTGAACTGACGTTCAAAAATAAAACATTTGAAAAGGGACCATTTTTCACCTTTCTGAAGCATGACGTAATGGGGGGGTGTTATCTCTTTTGTCAAAAATCACCTGTTTTTGCTTGAACATTAAATGCCTCCAAATGGTATTTAATTCACTTCCCGGGGTGAAGAAACACTTTTTGAGACCTCAGAGTGAGTACATTGGCCATTTTCATGCACTTTTAACCATTCCACAAATCTTGTGTTTTGGGCCCCTGGAAGCATGAAAATCACTTTAAACATGCTAATTTTAGCTCTAAAACTGATGATCTACCTACAAATGTGAACTGACGTTCAAAAATAAAACATTTGAAAACGGACCATTTTTCACCTTTCTGCAGCATGACGTAATATGGGGGGGTATTATCTCTTTTGTTAAAAATCACCTGTTTTTGCTTGAACATTAAATGCCTCCAAATGGTATTTAATTCACTTCCCGGGGTGAAGAAACACTTTTTGAGACCTCAGAGTGAGTAAATTGGCCATTTTCATGCACTTTTAACCATTCCACAAATCTTGTGTTTTGGGCCCCTGGAAGCATGAAAATCACTTTAAACATGCTAATTTTAGCTCTAAAACTGATGATCTACCTACAAATGTGAACTGACGTTAAAAAATAAAACATTTGAAAATGGACCATTTTTCACCTTTCTGCAGCATGACGTAATGGGGGGTGTTATCTCTTTTGTCAAAAATCACCTGTTTTTGCTTGAACATTAAATGCCTCCAAATGGTATTTAATTCACTTCCCGGGCCCCTGGAAGCATGAAAATCACTTTAAACATGCTTATTTTAGCTCTAAAACTGATGATCTACCTACAAATGTGAACTGACGTTCAAAAATAAAACATTTGAAAAGGGACCATTTTTCACCTTTCTGAAGCATGACGTAATGGGGGGGTGTTATCTCTTTTGTCAAAAATCACCTGTTTTTGCTTGAACATTAAATGCCTCCAAATGGTATTTAATTCACTTCCCGGGGTGAAGAAACACTTTTTGAGACCTCAGAGTGAGTAAATTGGCCATTTTCATGCACTTTTAACCATTCCACAAATCTTGTGTTTTGGGCCCCTGGAAGCATGAAAATCACTTTAAACATGCTAATTTTAGCTCTAAAACTGATGATCTACATACAAATGTGAACTGACGTTCAAAAATAAAACATTTGAAAACGGACCATTTTTCACCTTTCTGCAGCATGACGTAATGGGGGGGTATTATCTCTTTTATTAAAAATCACCTGTTTTTGCTTGAACATTAAATGCCTCCAAATGGTATTTAATTCACTTCCCGGGGTGAAGAAACACTTTTTGAGACCTCAGAGTGAGTAAATTGGCCATTTTCATGCACTTTTAACCATTCCACAAATCTTGTGTTTTGGGCCCCTGGAAGCATGAAAATCACTTTAAACATGCTAATTTTAGCTCTAAAATTGATGATCTACCTACAAATGTGAACTGACGTTAAAAATTAAACATTTGAAAACGGACCATTTTTCACCTTTCTGCAGCATGACGTAATGGGGGGGTGTTATCTCTTTTGTTAAAAATCACCTGGTTTTTCTTGAACATTAAATGCCTCCAAATGGTATTTAATTCACTTCCCGGGCCCCTGGAAGCATGAAAATCACTTTAAACATGCTAATTTTAGCTCTAAAACTGATGATCTACCTACAAATGTGAACTGACGTTCAAAAATAAAACTTTTGAAAACTGACCATTTTTCACCTTTCTGAAGCATGACGTAATGGGGGGGTGTTATCCCTTTTGTCAAAAATCACCTGTTTTTGCCTGAACATTAAATGCCTCCAAATGGTATTTAATTCACTTCCCGGGGTGAAGAACCACTTTTTGAGACCTCAGAGTGAGTAAATTGGCCATTTTCATGCACTTTTAACCATTCCACAAATCTTGTGTTTTGGGCCCCTGGAAGCATGAAAATCACTTTAAACATGCTAATTTTAGCTCTAAAACTGATGATCTACCTACAAATGTGAACTGACGTTAAAAAATAAAACATTTGAAAACGGACCATTTTTCACCTTTCTGCAGCATGACATAATGGGGGGGTGTTATCTCTTTTGTCAAAAATCACCTGTTTTTGCTTGAACATTAAATGCCTCCAAATGGTATTTAATTCACTTCCCGGGCCCCTGGAAGCATGAAAATCACTTTAAACATGCTAATTTTAGCTCTAAAACTGATGATCTACCTACAAATGTGAACTGACGTTCAAAAATAAAACATTTGAAAACGGACCATTTTTCACCTTTCTGAAGCATAACGTAATGGGGGGGGGTGTTATCTCTTTTGTCAAAAATCACCTGTTTTTGCTTGAACATTAAATGCCTCCAAATGGTATTTAATTCACTTCCCAGGCCCCTGGAAGCATGAAAATCACTTTAAACATGCTAATTTTAGCTCTAAAACTGATGATCTACCTACAAATGTGAACTGACTTTCAAAAATAAAACATTTGAAAACGGACAATTTTTCACCTTTCTGAAGCATGACGTAATGGGGGGGTGTTATCTCTTTTGTCAAAAATCACCTGTTTTTGCTTGAACAATAAATGCCTCCAAATGGTATTTAATTCACTTCCCGGGCCCCTGGAAGCATGAAAATCACTTTAAACATGCTAATTTTAGCTCTAAAACTGATGATCTACCTACAAATGTGAACTGACGTTCAAAAATAAAACATTTGAAAACGGACCATTTTTCACCTTTCTGAAGCATGACGTAATGGGGGGTGTTATCTCTTTTGTCAAAAATCACCTGTTTTTGCTTGAACATTAAATGCCTCCAAATGGTATTTAATTCACTTCCCGGGGTGAAGAAACACTTTTTGAGACCTCAGAGTGAGTAAATTGGCCATTTTCATGCACTTTTAACCATTCCACAAATCTTGTGTTTTGGGCCCCTAGAAGCATGAAAATCACTTTAAACATGCTAATTTTAGCTCTAAAATTGATGATCTACCTACAAATGTGAACTGACGTTAAAAAATAAAACATTTGAAAACGGACCATTTTTCACCTTTCTGCAGCATGACGTAATGGGGGGGTGTTATCTCTTTTGTTAAAAATCACCTGTTTTTGCTTGAACATTAAATGCCTCCAAATGGTATTTAATTCACTTCCCGGGCCCCTGGAAGCATGAAAATCACTTTAAACATGCTAGTTTTAGCTCTAAAACTGATGATCTACCTACAAATGTGAACTGACGTTCAAAAATAAAACTTTTGAAAACGGACCATTTTTCACCTTTCTGAAGCATGACGTAATGGGGGGGTGTTATCCCTTTTGTCAAAAATCACCTGTTTTTGCTTGAACATTAAATGCCTCCAAATGGTATTTAATTCACTTCCCGGGCCCCTGGAAGCATGAAAATCACTTTAAACATGCTTATTTTAGCTCTAAAACTGATGATCTACCTACAAATGTGAACTGACGTTCAAAAATAAAACATTTGAAAAGGGACCATTTTTCACCTTTCTGAAGCATGACGTAATGGGGGGGTGTTATCTCTTTTGTCAAAAATCACCTGTTTTTGCTTGAACATTAAATGCCTCCAAATGGTATTTAATTCACTTCCCGGGGTGAAGAAACACTTTTTGAGACCTCAGAGTGAGTAAATTGGCCATTTTCATGCACTTTTAACCATTCCACAAATCTTGTGTTTTGGGCCCCTGGAAGCATGAAAATCACTTTAAACATGCTAATTGTAGCTCTAAAACTGATGATCTACCTACAAATGTGAACTGACGTTCAAAAATAAAACATTTGAAAACGGACCATTTTTCACCTTTCTGCAGCATGACGTAATGGGGGGGGTATTATCTCTTTTGTTAAAAATCACCTGTTTTTGCTTGAACATTAAATGCCTCCAAATGGTATTTAATTCACTTCCCGGGGTGAAGAAACACTTTTTGAGACCTCAGAGTGAGTAAATTGGCCATTTTCATGCACTTTTAACCATTCCACAAATCTTGTGTTTTGGGCCCCTGGAAGCATGAAAATCACTTTAAACATGCTAATTTTAGCTCTAAAATTGATGATCTACCTACAAATGTGAACTGACGTTAAAAAATAAAACATTTGAAAACGGACCATTTTTCACCTTTCTGCAGCATGACGTAATGGGGGGGTGTTATCTCTTTTGTTAAAAATCACCTGGTTTTTCTTGAACATTAAATGCCTCCAAATGGTATTTAATTCACTTCCCGGGCCCCTGGAAGCATGAAAATCACTTTAAACATGCTAATTTTAGCTCTAAAACTGATGATCTACCTACAAATGTGAACTGACGTTAAAAAATAAAACATTTGAAAACGGACCATTTTTCACCTTTCTGCAGCATGACGTAATGGGGGGGTGTTATCTCTTTTGTCAAAAATCACCTGTTTTTGCTTGAACATTAAATGCCTCCAAATGGTATTTAATTCACTTCCCGGGGTGAAGAAACACTTTTTGAGACCTCAGAGTGAGTAAATTGGCCATTTTCATGCACTTTTAACCATTCCACAAATCTTGTGTTTTGGGCCCCTGGAAGCATGAAAATCACTTTAAACATGCTAATTTTAGCTCGAAAATTGATTATCTACCTACAAATGTGAACTGACGTTAAAAAATAAAACATTTGAAAACGGACCATTTTTCACCTTTCTGCAGCATGACGTAATGGGGGGGTGTTATCTCTTTTGTCAAAAATCACCTGTTTTTGCTTGAACATTAAATGCCTCCAAATGGTATTTAATTCACTTCCCGGGCCCCTGGAAGCATGAAAATCACTTTAAACATGCTAATTTTAGCTCTAAAACTGATGATCTACCTACAAATGTGAACTGACGTTCAAAAATAAAACATTTGAAAATGGACCATTTTTCACCTTTCTGAAGCATGACGTAATGGGGGGGGTGTTATCCCTTTTGTCAAAAATCACCTGTTTTTGCTTGAACATTAAATGCCTCCAAATGGTATTTAATTCACTTCCCAGGCCCCTGGAAGAATGAAAATCACTTTAAACATGCTTATTTTAGCTCTAAAACTGATGATGTACCTACAAATGTGAACTGACGTTCAAAAATAAAACATTTGAAAATTGACCATTTTTCACCTTTCTGAAGCATGACGTAATGGGGGGGTGTTATCTCTTTTGTCAAAAATCACCTGTTTTTGCTTGAACATTAAATGCCTCCAAATGGTATTTAATTCACTTCCCGGGGTGAAGAAACACTTTTTGAGACCTCAGAGTGAGTAAATTGGCCATTTTCATGCACTTTTAACCATTCCACAAATCTTGTGTTTTGGGCCCCTGGAAGCATGAAAATCACTTTAAGCATGCTAATTTTAGCTCTAAATCTGATGATCTACCTACAAATGTGAACTGACGTTAAAAAATCAAACATTTGAAAACGGTCCATTTTTCACCTTTCTGCAGCATGACGTAATGGGGGGGTGTTATCTCTTTTGTCAAAAATCACCTGTTTTTGCTTGAACATCAAATGCCTCCAAATGGTATTTAATTCACTTCCCGGGCCCCTGGAAGCATGAAAATCACTTTAAACATGCTAATTTTAGCTCTAAAACTGATGATCTACCTACAAATGTGAACTGACTTTCAAAAATAAAACATTTGAAAACGGACAATTTTTCACCTTTCTGAAGCATGACGTAATGGGGGGGTGTTATCTCTTTTGTCAAAAATCACCTGTTTTTGCTTGAACATTAAATGCCTCCAAATGGTATTTAATTCACTTCCCGGGGTGAAGAAACACTTGTTGAGACCTCAGAGTGAGTAACATGGCCATTTTCATGCACTTTTAACCATTCCACAAATCTTGTGTTTTGAGCCCCTGGAAGCATGAAAATCACTTTAAACATGCTAATTTTAGCTCTAAAACTGATGATCTACCTACAAATGTGAACTGACGTTAAAAAATAAAACATTTGAAAACGGACCATTTTTCACCTTTCTGCAGCATGACGTAATGGGGGGGGTGTTATCTCTTTTGTCAAAAATCACCTGTTTTTGCTTGAACATTAAATGCCTCCAAATGGTATTTAATTCACTTCCCGGGGTGAAGAAACACTTTTTGAGACCTCAGAGTGAGTAAATTGGCCATTTTCATGCACTTTTAACCATTCCACAAATCTTGTGTTTTGGGCCCCTGGAAGCATGAAAATCACTTTAAACATGCTAATTTTAGCTCTAAAATTGATGATCTACCTACAAATGTGAACTGACGTTAAAAAATAAAACATTTGAAAACGGACCATTTTTCACCTTTCTGCAGCATGACGTAATGGGGGGTGTTATCTCTTTTGTTAAAAATCACCTGTTTTTGCTTGAACATTAAATGCCTCCAAATGGTATTTAATTCACTTCCCGGGCCCCTGGAAGCATGAAAATCACTTTAAACATGCTTATTTTAGCTCTAAAACTGATGATCTACCTACAAATGTGAACTGACGTTCAAAAATAAAACATTTGAAAACGGACCATTTTTCACCTTTCTGAAGCATGACGTAATGGGGGGGTGTTATCTCTTTTGTCAAAAATCACCTGTTTTTGCTTGAACATTAAATGCCCCCAAATGGTATTTAATTCACTTCCCGGGGTGAAGAAACACTTTTTGAGACCTCAGAGTGAGTAAATTGGCCATTTTCATGCACTTTTAACCATTCCACAAATCTTGTGTTTTGGGCCCCTGGAAGCATGAAAATCACTTTAAACATGCTAATTTTAGCTCTAAAACTGATGATCTACCTACAAATGTGAACTGACGTTAAAAAATAAAACATTTGAAAATGGACCATTTTTCACCTTTCTGCAGCATGACGTAATGGGGGGGTGTTATCTCTTTTGTCAAAAATCACCTGTTTTTGCTTGAACATTAAATGCCTCCAAATGGTATTTAATTCACTTCCCGGGGTGAAGAAACACTTTTTGAGACCTCAGAGTGAGTAAATTGGCCATTTTCATGCACTTTTAACCATTCCACAAATCTTGTGTTTTGGGCCCCTGGA
Source organism: Lissotriton helveticus (assembly GCF_964261635.1). Taxonomy (NCBI): domain Eukaryota; kingdom Metazoa; phylum Chordata; class Amphibia; order Caudata; family Salamandridae; genus Lissotriton; species Lissotriton helveticus. Next base: position 79,970 of record NW_027611851.1, read on the forward strand.
AGCATGAAAATCACTTTAAACATGCTAATTTTAGCTCTAAAACTGATGATCTACCTACAAATGTGAACTGACGTTAAAAAATAAAACATTTGAAAACGGACCATTTTTCACCTTTCTGCAGCATGACGTAATGGGGGGGTGTTATCTCTTTTGTTAAAAATCACCTGTTTTTGCTTGAACATTAAATGCCTCCAAATGGTATTTAATTCACTTCCCGGGCCCCTGGAAGCATGAAAATCACTTTAAACATGCTAATTTTAGCTCTAAAACTGATGATCTACCTACAAATGTGAACTGACGTTCAAAAATAAAACTTTTGAAAACGGACCATTTTTCACCTTTCTGAAGCATGACGTAATGGGGGGGTGTTATCCCTTTTGTCAAAAATCACCTGTTTTTGCTTGAACATTAAATGCCTCCAAATGGTATTTAATTCACTTCCCGGGCCCCTGGAAGCATGAAAATCACTTTAAACATGCTTATTTTAGCTCTAAAACTGATGATCTACCTACAAATGTGAACTGACGTTCAAAAATAAAACATTTGAAAAGGGACCATTTTTCACCTTTCTGAAGCATGACGTAATGGGGGGGGTATTATCTCTTTTGTTAAAAATCACCTGTTTTTGCTTGAACATTAAATGCCTCCAAATGGTATTTAATTCACTTCCCGGGGTGAAGAAACACTTTTTGAGACCTCAGAGTGAGTAAATTGGCCATTTTCATGCACTTTTAACCATTCCACAAATCTTGTGTTTTGGGCCCCTGGAAGCATGAAAATCACTTTAAACATGCTAATTTTAGCTCTAAAACTGATGATCTACCTACAAATGTGAACTGACGTTCAAAAATAAAACATTTGAAAACGGACCATTTTTCACCTTTCTGCAGCATGACGTAATGGGGGGGGTATTATCTCTTTTGTTAAAAATCACCTGTTTTTGCTTGAACATTAAATGCCTCCAAATGGTATTTAATTCACTTCCCGGGGTGAAGAAACACTTTTTGAGACCTGAGAGTGAGTAAATTGGCCATTTTCATGCACTTTTAACCATTCCACAAATCTTGTGTTTTGGGCCCCTGGAAGCATGAAAATCACTTTAAACATGCTAATTTTAGCTCTAAAATTGATGATCTACCTACAAATGTGAACTGACGTTAAAAAATAAAACATTTGAAAACGGACCATTTTTCACCTTTCTGCAGCATGACGTAATGGGGGGGTGTTATCTCTTTTGTTAAAAATCACCTGGTTTTTCTTGAACATTAAATGCCTCCAAATGGTATTTAATTCACTTCCCGGGCCCCTGGAAGCATGAAAATCACTTTAAACATGCTAATTTTAGCTCTAAAACTGATGATCTACCTACAAATGTGAACTGACGTTAAAAAATAAAACATTTGAAAACGGACCATTTTTCACCTTTCTGCAGCATGACGTAATGGGGGGGTTTTATCTCTTTTGTCAAAAATCACCTGTTTTTGCTTGAACATTAAATGCCTCCAAATGGTATTTAATTCACTTCCCGGGGTGAAGAAACACTTTTTGAGACCTCAGAGTGAGTAAATTGGCCATTTTCATGCACTTTTAACCATTCCACAAATCTTGTGTTTTGGGCCCCTGGAAGCATGAAAATCACTTTAAACATGCTAATTTTAGCTCGAAAATTGATTATCTACCTACAAATGTGAACTGACGTTAAAAAATAAAACATTTGAAAACGGACCATTTTTCACCTTTCTGCAGCATGACGTAATGGGGGGGTGTTATCTCTTTTGTCAAAAATCACCTGTTTTTGCTTGAACATTAAATGCCTCCAAATGGTATTTAATTCACTTCCCGGGCCCCTGGAAGCATGAAAATCACTTTAAACATGCTAATTTTAGCTCTAAAACTGATGATCTACCTACAAATGTGAACTGACGTTCAAAAATAAAACATTTGAAAATGGACCATTTTTCACCTTTCTGAAGCATGACGTAATGGGGGGGTGTTATCCCTTTTGTCAAAAATCACCTGTTTTTGCTTGAACATTAAATGCCTCCAAATGGTATTTAATTCACTTCCCAGGCCCCTGGAAGAATGAAAATCACTTTAAACATGCTTATTTTAGCTCTAAAACTGATGATGTACCTACAAATGTGAACTGACGTTCAAAAATAAAACATTTGAAAACGGACCATTTTTCACCTTTCTGAAGCATGACGTAATGGGGGGGTGTTATCTCTTTTGTCAAAAATCACCTGTTTTTGCTTGAACATTAAATGCCTCCAAATGGTATTTAATTCACTTCCCGGGATGAAGAAACACTTTTTGAGACCTCAGAGTGAGTAAATTGGCCATTTTCATGCACTTTTAACCATTCCACAAATCTTGTGTTTTGGGCCCCTGGAAGCATGAAAATCACTTTAAGCATGCTAATTTTAGCTCTAAATCTGATGATCTACCTACAAATGTGAACTGACGTTAAAAAATCAAACATTTGAAAACGGTCCATTTTTCACCTTTCTGCAGCATGACGTAATGGGGGGGTGTTATCTCTTTTGTCAAAAATCACCTGTTTTTGCTTGAACATCAAATGCCTCCAAATGGTATTTAATTCACTTCCCGGGCCCCTGGAAGCATGAAAATCACTTTAAACATGCTAATTTTAGCTCTAAAACTGATGATCTACCTACAAATGTGAACTGACTTTCAAAAATAAAACATTTGAAAACGGACAATTTTTCACCTTTCTGAAGCATGACGTAATGGGGGGGTGTTATCTCTTTTGTCAAAAATCACCTGTTTTTGCTTGAACATTAAATGCCTCCAAATGGTATTTAATTCACTTCCCGGGGTGAAGAAACACTTGTTGAGACCTCAGAGTGAGTAACATGGCCATTTTCATGCACTTTTAACCATTCCACAAATCTTGTGTTTTGGGCCCCTGGAAGCATGAAAATCACTTTAAACATGCTAATTTTAGCTCTAAAACTGATGATCTACCTACAAATGTGAACTGACGTTAAAAAATAAAACATTTGAAAACGGACCATTTTTCACCTTTCTGCAGCATGACGTAATGGGGGGGGTGTTATCTCTTTTGTCAAAAATCACCTGTTTTTGCTTGAACATTAAATGCCTCCAAATGGTATTTAATTCACTTCCCGGGGTGAAGAAACACTTTTTGAGACCTCAGAGTGAGTAAATTGGCCATTTTCATGCACTTTTAACCATTCCACAAATCTTGTGTTTTGGGCCCCTGGAAGCATGAAAATCACTTTAAACATGCTAATTTTAGCTCTAAAATTGATGATCTACCTACAAATGTGAACTGACGTTAAAAAATAAAACATTTGAAAACGGACCATTTTTCACCTTTCTGCAGCATGACGTAATGGGGGGTGTTATCTCTTTTGTTAAAAATCACCTGTTTTTGCTTGAACATTAAATGCCTCCAAATGGTATTTAATTCACTTCCCGGGCCCCTGGAAGCATGAAAATCACTTTAAACATGCTTATTTTAGCTCTAAAACTGATGATCTACCTACAAATGTGAACTGACGTTCAAAAATAAAACATTTGAAAACGGACCATTTTTCACCTTTCTGAAGCATGACGTAATGGGGGGGTGTTATCTCTTTTGTCAAAAATCACCTGTTTTTGCTTGAACATTAAATGCCTCCAAATGGTATTTAATTCACTTCCCGGGGTGAAGAAACACTTTTTGAGACCTCAGAGTGAGTAAATTGGCCATTTTCATGCACTTTTAACCATTCCACAAATCTTGTGTTTTGGGCCCCTGGAAGCATGAAAATCACTTTAAACATGCTAATTTTAGCTCTAAAACTGATGATCTACCTACAAATGTGAACTGACGTTAAAAAATAAAACATTTGAAAATGGACCATTTTTCACCTTTCTGCAGCATGACGTAATGGGGGGGTGTTATCTCTTTTGTCAAAAATCACCTGTTTTTGCTTGAACATTAAATGCCTCCAAATGGTATTTAATTCACTTCCCGGGGTGAAGAAACACTTTTTGAGACCTCAGAGTGAGTAAATTGGCCATTTTCATGCACTTTTAACCATTCCACAAATCTTGTGTTTTGGGCCCCTGGAAGCATGAAAATCACTTTAAACATGCTAATTTTAGCTCTAAAACTGATGATCTACCTACAAATGTGAACTGACGTTAAAAAATAAAACATTTGAAAACGGACCATTTTTCACCTTTCTGCAGCATGACGTATGTGGGGGGTGTTATCTCTTTTGTTAAAAATCACCTGTTTTTGCTTGAACATTAAATGCCTCCAAATGGTATTTAATTCACTTCCCGGGCCCCTGGAAGCATGAAAATCACTTTAAACATGCTAATTTTAGCTCTAAAACTGATGATCTACCTACAAATGTGAACTGACGTTCAAAAATAAAACTTTTGAAAACGGACCATTTTTCACCTTTCTGAAGCATGACGTAATGGGGGGGTGTTATCCCTTTTGTCAAAAATCACCTGTTTTTGCTTGAACATTAAATGCCTCCAAATGGTATTTAATTCACTTCCCGGGCCCCTGGAAGCATGAAAATCACTTTAAACATGCTTATTTTAGCTCTAAAACTGATGATCTACCTACAAATGTGAACTGACGTTCAAAAATAAAACATTTGAAAAGGGACCATTTTTCACCTTTCTGAAGCATGACGTAATGGGGGGGTGTTATCTCTTTTGTCAAAAATCACCTGTTTTTGCTTGAACATTAAATGCCTCCAAATGGTATTTAATTCACTTCCCGGGGTGAAGAAACACTTTTTGAGACCTCAGAGTGAGTAAATTGGCCATTTTCATGCACTTTTAACCATTCCACAAATCTTGTGTTTTGGGCCCCTGGAAGCATGAAAATCACTTTAAACATGCTAATTTTAGCTCTAAAACTGATGATCTACCTACAAATGTGAACTGACGTTCAAAAATAAAACATTTGAAAACGGACCATTTTTCACCTTTCTGCAGCATGACGTAATGGGGGGGGTATTATCTCTTTTGTTAAAAATCACCTGTTTTTGCTTGAACATTAAATGCCTCCAAATGGTATTTAATTCACTTCCCGGGGTGAAGAAACACTTTTTGAGACCTCAGAGTGAGTAAATTGGCCATTTTCATGCACTTTTAACCATTCCACAAATCTTGTGTTTTGGGCCCCTGGAAGCATGAAAATCACTTTAAACATGCTAATTTTAGCTCTAAAATTGATGATCTACCTACAAATGTGAACTGACGTTAAAAAATAAAACATTTGAAAACGGACCATTTTTCACCTTTCTGCAGCATGACGTAATGGGGGGGTGTTATCTCTTTTGTTAAAAATCACCTGGTTTTTCTTGAACATTAAATGCCTCCAAATGGTATTTAATTCACTTCCCGGGCCCCTGGAAGCATGAAAATCACTTTAAACATGCTAATTTTAGCTCTAAAACTGATGATCTACCTACAAATGTGAACTGACGTTAAAAAATAAAACATTTGAAAACGGACCATTTTTCACCTTTCTGCAGCATGACGTAATGGGGGGGTGTTATCTCTTTTGTCAAAAATCACCTGTTTTTGCTTGAACATTAAATGCCTCCAAATGGTATTTAATTCACTTCCCGGGGTGAAGAAACACTTTTTGAGACCTCAGAGTGAGTAAATTGGCCATTTTCATGCACTTTTAACCATTCCACAAATCTTGTGTTTTGGGCCCCTGGAAGCATGAAAATCACTTTAAACATGCTAATTTTAGCTCGAAAATTGATTATCTACCTACAAATGTGAACTGACGTTAAAAAATAAAACATTTGAAAACGGACCATTTTTCACCTTTCTGCAGCATGACGTAATGGGGGGGTGTTATCTCTTTTGTCAAAAATCACCTGTTTTTGCTTGAACATTAAATGCCTCCAAATGGTATTTAATTCACTTCCCGGGCCCCTGGAAGCATGAAAATCACTTTAAACATGCTAATTTTAGCTCTAAAACTGATGATCTACCTACAAATGTGAACTGACGTTCAAAAATAAAACATTTGAAAATGGACCATTTTTCACCTTTCTGAAGCATGACGTAATGGGGGGGTGTTATCCCTTTTGTCAAAAATCACCTGTTTTTGCTTGAACATTAAATGCCTCCAAATGGTATTTAATTCACTTCCCAGGCCCCTGGAAGAATGAAAATCACTTTAAACATGCTTATTTTAGCTCTAAAACTGATGATGTACCTACAAATGTGAACTGACGTTCAAAAATAAAACATTTGAAAACGGACCATTTTTCACCTTTCTGAAGCATGACGTAATGGGGGGGTGTTATCTCTTTTGTCAAAAATCACCTGTTTTTGCTTGAACATTAAATGCCTCCAAATGGTATTTAATTCACTTCCCGGGGTGAAGAAACACTTTTTGAGACCTCAGAGTGAGTAAATTGGCCATTTTCATGCACTTTTAACCATTCCACAAATCTTGTGTTTTGGGCCCCTGGAAGCATGAAAATCACTTTAAGCATGCTAATTTTAGCTCTAAATCTGATGATCTACCTACAAATGTGAACTGACGTTAAAAAATAAAACATTTGAAAACGGTCCATTTTTCACCTTTCTGCAGCATGACGTAATGGGGGGGTGTTATCTCTTTTGTCAAAAATCACCTGTTTTTGCTTGAACATCAAATGCCTCCAAATGGTATTTAATTCACTTCCCGGGCCCCTGGAAGCATGAAAATCACTTTAAACATGCTAATTTTAGCTCTAAAACTGATGATCTACCTACAAATGTGAACTGACTTTCAAAAATAAAACATTTGAAAACTGACAATTTTTCACCTTTCTGAAGCATGACGTAATGGGGGGGTGTTATCTCTTTTGTCAAAAATCACCTGTTTTTGCTTGAACATTAAATGCCTCCAAATGGTATTTAATTCACTTCCCGGGGTGAAGAAACACTTGTTGAGACCTCAGAGTGAGTAACATGGCCATTTTCATGCACTTTTAACCATTCCACAAATCTTGTGTTTTGGGCCCCTGGAAGCATGAAAATCACTTTAAACATGCTAATTTTAGCTCTAAAACTGATGATCTACCTACAAATGTGAACTGACTTTCAAAAATAAAACATTTGAAAACGTACAATTTTTCACCTTTCTGAAGCATGACGTAATGGGGGGGGGTGTTATCTCTTTTGTCAAAAATCACCTGTTTTTGCTTGAACATTAAATGCCTCCAAATGGTATTTAATTCACTTCCCGGGCCCCTGGAAGCATGAAAATCACTTTAAACATGCTAATTTTAGCTCTAAAACTGATGATCTACCTACAAATGTGAACTGACGTTCAAAAATAAAACATTTGAAAATGGACCATTTTTCACCTTTCTGAAGCATGACGTAATGGGGGGGTGTTATCCCTTTTGTCAAAAATCACCTGTTTTTGCTTGAACATTAAATGCCTCCAAATGGTATTTAATTCACTTCCCAGGCCCCTGGAAGAATGAAAATCACTTTAAACATGCTTATTTTAGCTCTAAAACTGATGATCTACCTACAAATGTGAACTGACTTTCAAAAATAAAACATTTGAAAACGGACAATTTTTCACCTTTCTGAAGCATGACGTAATGGGGGGGTGTTATCTCTTTTGTCAAAAATCACCTGTTTTTGCTTGAACATTAAATGCCTCCAAATGGTATTTAATTCACTTCCCGGGGTGAAGAAACACTTTTTGAGACCTCAGAGTGAGTAAATTGGCCATTTTCATGCACTTTTAACCATTCCACAAATCTTGTGTTTTGGGCCCCTGGAAGCATGAAAATCACTTTAAGCATGCTAATTTTAGCTCTAAATCTGATGATCTACCTACAAATGTGAACTGACGTTAAAAAATAAAACATTTGAAAACGGTCCATTTTTCACCTTTCTGCAGCATGACGTAATGGGGGGGTGTTATCTCTTTTGTCAAAAATCACCTGTTTTTGCTTGAACATCAAATGCCTCCAAATGGTATTTAATTCACTTCCCGGGCCCCTGGAAGCATGAAAATCACTTTAAACATGCTAATTTTAGCTCTAAAACTGATGATCTACCTACAAATGTGAACTGACTTTCAAAAATAAAACATTTGAAAACGGACAATTTTTCACCTTTCTGAAGCATGACGTAATGGCGGGGTGTTATCTCTTTTGTCAAAAATCACCTGTTTTTGCTTGAACATTAAATGCCTCCAAATGGTATTTAATTCACTTCCCGGGGTGAAGAAACACTTGTTGAGACCTCAGAGTGAGTAACATGGCCATTTTCATGAACTTTTAACCATTCCACAAATCTTGTGTTTTGGGCCCCTGGAAGCATGGAAATCACTTTAAACATGCTAATTTTAGCTCTAAAACTGATGATCTACCTACAAATGTGAACTGACGTTAAAAAATAAAACATTTGAAAACGGACCATTTTTCACCTTTCTGCAGCATGACGTAATGGGGGGGGTGTTATCTCTTTTGTCAAAAATCACCTGTTTTTGCTTGAACATTAAATGCCTCCAAATGGTATTTAATTCACTTCCCGGGGTGAAGAAACACTTTTTGAGACCTCAGAATGAGTAAATTGGCCATTTTCATGCACTTTTAACCATTCCACAAATCTTGTGTTTTGGGCCCCTGGAAGCATGAAAATCACTTTAAACATGCTAATTTTAGCTCTAAAATTGATGATCTACCTACAAATGTGAACTGACGTTAAAAAATAAAACATTTGAAAACGGACCATTTTTCACCTTTCTGCAGCATGACGTAATGGGGGGTGTTATCTCTTTTGTTAAAAATCACCTGTTTTTGCTTGAACATTAAATGCCTCCAAATGGTATTTAATTCACTTCCCGGGCCGCTGGAAGCATGAAAATCACTTTAAACATGCTTATTTTAGCTCTAAAACTGATGATCTACCTACAAATGTGAACTGACGTTCAAAAATAAAACATTTGAAAACGGACCATTTTTCACCTTTCTGAAGCATGACGTAATGGGGGGGTGTTATCTCTTTTGTCAAAAATCACCTGTTTTTGCTTGAACATTAAATGCCTCCAAATGGTATTTAATTCACTTCCCGGGGTGAAGAAACACTTTTTGAGACCTCAGAGTGAGTAAATTGGCCATTTTCATGCACTTTTAACCATTCCACAAATCTTGTGTTTTGGGCCCCTGGAAGCATGAAAATCACTTTAAACATGCTAATTTTAGCTCTAAAACTGATGATCTACCTACAAATGTGAACTGACGTTAAAAAATAAAACATTTGAAAATGGACCATTTTTCACCTTTCTGCAGCATGACGTAATGGGGGGGTGTTATCTCTTTTGTCAAAAATCACCTGTTTTTGCTTGAACATTAAATGCCTCCAAATGGTATTTAATTCACTTCCCGGGCCCCTGGAAGCATGAAAATCACTTTAAACATGCTTATTTTAGCTCTAAAACTGATGATCTACCTACAAATGTGAACTGACGTTCAAAAATAAAACATTTGAAAAGGGACCATTTTTCACCTTTCTGAAGCATGACGTAATGGGGGGGTGTTATCTCTTTTGTCAAAAATCACCTGTTTTTGCTTGAACATTAAATGCCTCCAAATGGTATTTAATTCACTTCCCGGGGTGAAGAAACACTTTTTGAGACCTCAGAGTGAGTAAATTGGCCATTTTCATGCACTTTTAATCATTCCACAAATCTTGTGTTTTGGGCCCCTGGAAGCATGAAAATCACTTTAAACATGCTAATTTTAGCTCTAAAACTGATGATCTACCTACAAATGTGAACTGACGTTCAAAAATAAAACATTTGAAAACGGACCATTTTTCACCTTTCTGCAGCATGACGTAATGGGGGGGTATTATCTCTTTTGTTAAAAATCACCTGTTTTTGCTTGAACATTAAATGCCTCCAAATGGTATTTAATTCACTTCCCGGGGTGAAGAAACACTTTTTGAGACCTCAGAGTGAGTAAATTGGCCATTTTCATGCACTTTTAACCATTCCACAAATCTTGTGTTTTGGGCCCCTGGAAGCATGAAAATCACTTTAAACATGCTAATTTTAGCTCTAAAACTGATGATCTACCTACAAATGTGAACTGACGTTAAAAAATAAAACATTTGAAAATGGACCATTTTTCACCTTTCTGCAGCATGACGTAATGGGGGGGTGTTATCTCTTTTGTCAAAAATCACCTGTTTTTGCTTGAACATTAAATGCCTCCAAATGGTATTTAATTCACTTCCCGGGCCCCTGGAAGCATGAAAATCACTTTAAACATGCTTATTTTAGCTCTAAAACTGATGATCTACCTACAAATGTGAACTGACGTTCAAAAATAAAACATTTGAAAAGGGACCATTTTTCACCTTTCTGCAGCATGACGTAATGGGGGGGTGTTATCTCTTTTGTCAAAAATCACCTGTTTTTGCTTGAACATTAAATGCCTCCAAATGGTATTTAATTCACTTCCCGGGGTGAAGAAACACTTTTTGAGACCTCAGAGTGAGTAAATTGGCCATTTTCATGCACTTTTAACCATTCCACAAATCTTGTGTTTTGGGCCCCTGGAAGCATGAAAATCACTTTAAACATGCTAATTTTAGCTCGAAAATTGATTATCTACCTACAAATGTGAACTGACGTTAAAAAATAAAACATTTGAAAACGGACCATTTTTCACCTTTCTGCAGCATGACGTAATGGGGGGGTGTTATCTCTTTTGTCAAAAATCACCTGTTTTTGCTTGAACATTAAATGCCTCCAAATGGTATTTAATTCACTTCCCGGGCCCCTGGAAGCATGAAAATCACTTTAAACATGCTAATTTTAGCTCTAAAACTGATGATCTACCTACAAATGTGAACTGACGTTCAAAAATAAAACATTTGAAAATGGACGATTTTTCACCTTTCTGAAGCATGACGTAATGGGGGGGTGTTATCCCTTTTGTCAAAAATCACCTGTTTTTGCTTGAACATTAAATGCCTCCAAATGGTATTTAATTCACTTCCCAGGCCCCTGGAAGAATGAAAATCACTTTAAACATGCTTATTTTAGCTCTAAAACTGATGATGTACCTACAAATGTGAACTGACGTTCAAAAATAAAACATTTGAAAACGGACCATTTTTCACCTTTCTGAAGCATGACGTAATGGGGGGGTGTTATCTCTTTTGTCAAAAATCACCTGTTTTTGCTTGAACATTAAATGCCTCCAAATGGTATTTAATTCACTTCCCGGGGTGAAGAAACACTTTTTGAGACCTCAGAGTGAGTAAATTGGCCATTTTCATGCACTTTTAACCATTCCACAAATCTTGTGTTTTGGGCCCCTGGAAGCATGAAAATCACTTTAAGCATGCTAATTTTAGCTCTAAATCTGATGATCTACCTACAAATGTGAACTGACGTTAAAAAATAAAACATTTGAAAACGGTCCATTTTTCACCTTTCTGCAGCATGACGTAATGGGGGGGTGTTATCTCTTTTGTCAAAAATCACCTGTTTTTGCTTGAACATCAAATGCCTCCAAATGGTATTTAATTCACTTCCCGGGCCCCTGGAAGCATGAAAATCACTTTAAACATGCTAATTTTAGCTCTAAAACTGATGATCTACCTACAAATGTGAACTGACTTTCAAAAATAAAACATTTGAAAACGGACAATTTTTCACCTTTCTGAAGCATGACGTAATGGGGGGGTGTTATCTCTTTTGTCAAAAATCACCTGTTTTTGCTTGAACATTAAATGCCTCCAAATGGTATTTAATTCACTTCCCGGGGTGAAGAAACACTTGTTGAGACCTCAGAGTGAGTAACATGGCCATTTTCATGCACTTTTAACCATTCCACAAATCTTGTGTTTTGGGCCCCTGGAAGCATGAAAATCACTTTAAACATGCTAATTTTAGCTCTAAAACTGATGATCTACCTACAAATGTGAACTGACTTTCAAAAATAAAACATTTGAAAACGGACAATTTTTCACCTTTCTGAAGCATGACGTAATGGGGGGGTGTTATCTCTTTTGTCAAAAATCACCTGTTTTTGCTTGAACATTAAATGCCTCCAAATGGTATTTAATTCACTTCCCGGGCCCCTGGAAGCATGAAAATCACTTTAAACATGCTAATTTTAGCTCTAAAACTGATGATCTACCTACAAATGTGAACTGACGTTCAAAAATAAAACATTTGAAAATGGACCATTTTTCACCTTTCTGAAGCATGACGTAATGGGGGGGTGTTATCCCTTTTGTCAAAAATCACCTGTTTTTGCTTGAACATTAAATGCCTCCAAATGGTATTTAATTCACTTCCCAGGCCCCTGGAAGAATGAAAATCACTTTAAACATGCTTATTTTAGCTCTAAAACTGATGATGTACCTACAAATGTGAACTGACGTTCAAAAATAAAACATTTGAAAACGGACCATTTTTCACCTTTCTGAAGCATGACGTAATGGGGGGGTGTTATCTCTTTTGTCAAAAATCACCTGTTTTTGCTTGAACATTAAATGCCTCCAAATGGTATTTAATTCACTTCCCGGGGTGAAGAAACACTTTTTGAGACCTCAGAGTGAGTAAATTGGCCATTTTCATGCACTTTTAACCATTCCACAAATCTTGTGTTTTGGGCCCCTGGAAGCATGAAAATCACTTTAAGCATGCTAATTTTAGCTCTAAATCTGATGATCTACCTACAAATGTGAACTGACGTTAAAAAAGAAAACATTTGAAAACGGTCCATTTTTCACCTTTCTGCAGCATGACGTAATGGGGGGGTGTTATCTCTTTTGTCAAAAATCACCTGTTTTTGCTTGAACATCAAATGCCTCCAAATGGTATTTAATTCACTTCCCGGGCCCCTGGAAGCATGAAAATCACTTTAAACATGCTAATTTTAGCTCTAAAACTGATGATCTACCTACAAATGTGAACTGACTTTCAAAAATAAAACATTTGAAAACGGACAATTTTTCACCTTTCTGAAGCATGACGTAATGGGGGGGTGTTATCTCTTTTGTCAAAAATCACCTGTTTTTGCTTGAACATTAAATGCCTCCAAATGGTATTTAATTCACTTCCCGGGGTGAAGAGACACTTGTTGAGACCTCAGAGTGAGTAACATGGCCATTTTCATGCACTTTTAACCATTCCACAAATCTTGTGTTTTGGGCCCCTGGAAGCATGAAAATCACTTTAAACATGCTAATTTTAGCTCTAAAACTGATGATCTACCTACAAATGTGAACTGACGTTAAAAAATAAAACATTGGAAAACGGACCATTTTTCACCTTTCTGCAGCATGACGTAATGGGGGGGGTGTTATCTCTTTTGTCAAAAATCACCTGTTTTTGCTTGAACATTAAATGCCTCCAAATGGTATTTAATTCACTTCCCGGGGTGAAGAAACACTTTTTGAGACCTCAGAGTGAGTAAATTGGCCATTTTCATGCACTTTTAACCATTCCACAAATCTTGTGTTTTGGGCCCCTGGAAGCATGAAAATCACTTTAAACATGCTAATTTTAGCTCTAAAATTGATGATCTACCTACAAATGTGAACTGACGTTAAAAAATAAAACATTTGAAAACGGACCATTTTTCACCTTTCTGCAGCATGACGTAATGGGGGGTGTTATCTCTTTTGTTAAAAATCACCTGTTTTTGCTTGAACATTAAATGCCTCCAAATGGTATTTAATTCACTTCCCGGGCCCCTGGAAGCATGAAAATCACTTTAAACATGCTTATTTTAGCTCTAAAACTGATGATCTACCTACAAATGTGAACTGACGTTCAAAAATAAAACATTTGAAAACGGACCATTTTTCACCTTTCTGAAGCATGACGTAATGGGGGGGTGTTATCTCTTTTGTCAAAAATCACCTGTTTTTGCTTGAACATTAAATGCCTCCAAATGGTATTTAATTCACTTCCCGGGGTGAAGAAACACTTTTTGAGACCTCAGAGTGAGTAAATTGGCCATTTTCATGCACTTTTAACCATTCCACAAATCTTGTGTTTTGGGCCCCTGGAAGCATGAAAATCACTTTAAACATGCTAATTTTAGCTCTAAAACTGATGATCTACCTACAAATGTGAACTGACGTTAAAAAATAAAACATTTGAAAATGGACCATTTTTCACCTTTCTGCAGCATGACGTAATGGGGGGGTGTTATCTCTTTTGTCAAAAATCACCTGTTTTTGCTTGAACATTAAATGCCTCCAAATGGTATTTAATTCACTTCCCGGGCCCCTGGAAGCATGAAAATCACTTTAAACATGCTTATTTTAGCTCTAAAACTGATGATCTACCTACAAATGTGAACTGACGTTCAAAAATAAAACATTTGAAAAGGGACCATTTTTCACCTTTCTGAAGCATGACGTAATGGGGGGGGTGTTATCTCTTTTGTCAAAAATCACCTGTTTTTGCTTGAACATTAAATGCCTCCAAATGGTATTTAATTCACTTCCCGGGGTGAAGAAACACTTTTTGAGACCTCAGAGTGAGTAAATTGGCCATTTTCATGCACTTTTAACCATTCCACAAATCTTGTGTTTTGGGCCCCTGGAAGCATGAAAATCACTTTAAACATGCTAATTTTAGCTCTAAAACTGATGATCTACCTACAAATGTGAACTGACGTTCAAAAATAAAACATTTGAAAACGGACCATTTTTCACCTTTCTGCAGCATGACGTAATGGGGGGGTATTACCTCTTTTGTTAAAAATCACCTGTTTTTGCTTGAACATTAAATGCCTCCAAATGGTATTTAATTCACTTCCCGGGGTGAAGAAACACTTTTTGAGACCTCAGAGTGAGTAAATTGGCCATTTTCATGCACTTTTAACCATTCCACAAATCTTGTGTTTTGGGCCCCTGGAAGCATGAAAATCACTTTAAACATGCTAATTTTAGCTCTAAAACTGATGATCTACCTACAAATGTGAACTGACGTTAAAAAATAAAACATTTGAAAATGGACCATTTTTCACCTTTCTGCAGCATGACGTAATGGGGGGGTGTTATCTCTTTTGTCAAAAATCACCTGTTTTTGCTTGAACATTAAATGCCTCCAAATGGTATTTAATTCACTTCCCGGGCCCCTGGAAGCATGAAAATCACTTTAAACATGCTTATTTTAGCTCTAAAACTGATGATCTACCTACAAATGTGAACTGACGTTCAAAAATAAAACATTTGAAAAGGGACCATTTTTCACCTTTCTGAAGCATGACGTAATGGGGGGGTGTTATCTCTTTTGTCAAAAATCACCTGTTTTTGCTTGAACATTAAATGCCTCCAAATGGTATTTAATTCACTTCCCGGGGTGAAGAAACACTTTTTGAGACCTCAGAGTGAGTAAATTGGCCATTTTCATGCACTTTTAACCATTCCACAAATCTTGTGTTTTGGGCCCCTGGAAGCATGAAAATCACTTTAAACATGCTAATTTTAGCTCTAAAACTGATGATCTACCTACAAATGTGAACTGACGTTTAAAAATAAAACATTTGAAAACGGACCATTTTTCACCTTTCTGCAGCATGACGTAATGGGGGGGTATTATCTCTTTTGTTAAAAATCACCTGTTTTTGCTTGAACATTAAATGCCTCCAAATGGTATTTAATTCACTTCCCGGGGTGAAGAAACACTTTTTGAGACCTCAGAGTGAGTAAATTGGCCATTTTCATGCACTTTTAACCATTCCACAAATCTTGTGTTTTGGGCCCCTGGAAGCATGAAAATCACTTTAAACATGCTAATTTTAGCTCTAAAACTGATGATCTACCTACAAATGTGAACTGACGTTAAAAAATAAAACATTTGAAAATGGACCATTTTTCACCTTTCTGCAGCATGACGTAATGGGGGGGGTGTTATCTCTTTTGTCAAAAATCACCTGTTTTTGCTTGAACATTAAATGCCTCCAAATGGTATTTAATTCACTTCCCGGGCCCCTGGAAGCATGAAAATCACTTTAAACATGCTTATTTTAGCTCTAAAACTGATGATCTACCTACAAATGTGAACTGATGTTCAAAAATAAAACATTTGAAAAGGGACCATTTTTCACCTTTCTGAAGCATGACGTAATGGGGGGGTGTTATCTCTTTTGTCAAAAATCACCTGTTTTTGCTTGAACATTAAATGCCTCAAAATGGTATTTAATTCACTTCCCGGGGTGAAGAAACACTTTTTGAGACCTCAGAGTGAGTAAATTGGCCATTTTCATGCACTTTTAACCATTCCACAAATCTTGTGTTTTGGGCCCCTGGAAGCATGAAAATCACTTTAAACATGCTAATTTTAGCTCTAAAACTGATGATCTACCTACAAATGTGAACTGACGTTCAAAAATAAAACATTTGAAAACGGACCATTTTTCACCTTTCTGCAGCATGACGTAATGGGGGGGTATTATCTCTTTTGTTAAAAATCACCTGTTTTTGCTTGAACATTAAATGCCTCCAAATGGTATTTAATTCACTTCCCGGGGTGAAGAAACACTTTTTGAGACCTCAGAGTGAGTAAATTGGCCATTTTCATGCACTTTTAACCATTCCACAAATCTTGTGTTTTGGGCCCCTGGAAGCATGAAAATCACTTTAAACATGCTAATTTTAGCTCTAAAATTGATGATCTACCTACAAATGTGAACTGACGTTAAAAAATAAAACATTTGAAAACGGACCATTTTTCACCTTTCTGCAGCATGACGTAATGGGGGGGTGTTATCTCTTTTGTTAAAAATCACCTGGTTTTTCTTGAACATTAAATGCCTCCAAATGGTATTTAATTCACTTCCCGGGCCCCTGGAAGCATGAAAATCACTTTAAACATGCTAATTTTAGCTCTAAAACTGATGATCTACCTACAAATGTGAACTGACGTTCAAAAATAAAACTTTTGAAAACGGACCATTTTTCACCTTTCTGAAGCATGACGTAATGGGGGGGTGTTATCCCTTTTGTCAAAAATCACCTGTTTTTGCCTGAACATTAAATGCCTCCAAATGGTATTTAATTCACTTCCCGGGGTGAAGAAACACTTTTTGAGACCTCAGAGTGAGTAAATTGGCCATTTTCATGCACTTTTAACCATTCCAAAAATCTTGTGTTTTGGGCCCCTGGAAGCATGAAAATCACTTTAAACATGCTAATTTTAGCTCTAAAACTGATGATCTACCTACAAATGTGAACTGACGTTAAAAAATAAAACATTTGAAAACGGACCATTTTTCACCTTTCTGCAGCATGACGTAATGGGGGGGTGTTATCTCTTTTGTCAAAAATCACCTGTTTTTGCTTGAACATTAAATGCCTCCAAATGGTATTTAATTCACTTCCCGGGCCCCTGGAAGCATGAAAATCACTTTAAACATGCTAATTTTAGCTCTAAAACTGATGATCTACCTACAAATGTGAACTGACGTTCAAAAATAAAACATTTGAAAACGGACCATTTTTCACCTTTCTGAAGCATAACGTAATGGGGGGGTGTTATCTCTTTTGTCAAAAATCACCTGTTTTTGCTTGAACATTAAATGCCTCCAAATGGTATTTAATTCACTTCCCAGGCCCCTGGAAGCATGAAAATCACTTTAAACATGCTAATTTTAGCTCTAAAACTGATGATCTACCTACAAATGTGAACTGACTTTCAAAAATAAAACATTTGAAAACGGACAATTTTTCACCTTTCTGAAGCATGACGTAATGGGGGGGTGTTATCTCTTTTGTCAAAAATCACCTGTTTTTGCTTGAACAATAAATGCCTCCAAATGGTATTTAATTCACTTCCCGGGCCCCTGGAAGCATGAAAATCACTTTAAACATGCTAATTTTAGCTCTAAAACTGATGATCTACCTACAAATGTGAACTGACGTTCAAAAATAAAACATTTGAAAACGGACCATTTTTCACCTTTCTGAAGCATGACGTAATGGGGGGTGTTATCTCTTTTGTCAAAAATCACCTGTTTTTGCTTGAACATTAAATGCCTCCAAATGGTATTTAATTCACTTCCCGGGGTGAAGAAACACTTTTTGAGACCTCAGAGTGAGTAAATTGGCCATTTTCATGCACTTTTAACCATTCCACAAATCTTGTGTTTTGGGCCCCTAGAAGCATGAAAATCAATTTAAACATGCTAATTTTAGCTCTAAAATTGATGATCTACCTACAAATGTGAACTGACGTTAAAAAATAAAACATTTGAAAACGGACCATTTTTCACCTTTCTGCAGCATGACGTAATGGGGGGGTGTTATCTCTTTTGTTAAAAATCATCTGTTTTTGCTTGAACATTAAATGCCTCCAAATGGTATTTAATTCACTTCCCGGGCCCCTGGAAGCATGAAAATCACTTTAAACATGCTAATTTTAGCTCTAAAACTGATGATCTACCTACAAATGTGAACTGACGTTCAAAAATAAAACTTTTGAAAACGGACCATTTTTCACCTTTCTGAAGCATGACGTAATGGGGGGGTGTTATCCCTTTTGTCAAAAATCACCTGTTTTTGCTTGAACATTAAATGCCTCCAAATGGTATTTAATTCACTTCCCGGGCCCCTGGAAGCATGAAAATCACTTTAAACATGCTTATTTTAGCTCTAAAACTGATGATCTACCTACAAATGTGAACTGACGTTCAAAAATAAAACATTTGAAAAGGGACCATTTTTACCTTTCTGAAGCATGACGTAATGGGGGGGTGTTATCTCTTTTGTCAAAAATCACCTGTTTTTGCTTGAACATTAAATGCCTCCAAATGGTATTTAATTCACTTCCCGGGGTGAAGAAACACTTTTTGAGACCTCAGAGTGAGTAAATTGGCCATTTTCATGCACTTTTAACCATTCCACAAATCTTGTGTTTTGGGCCCCTGGAAGCATGAAAATCACTTTAAACATGCTAATTTTAGCTCTAAAACTGATGATCTACCTACAAATGTGAACTGACGTTCAAAAATAAAACATTTGAAAACGGACCATTTTTCACCTTTCTGCAGCATGACGTAATGGGGGGGTATTATCTCTTTTGTTAAAAATCACCTGTTTTTGCTTGAACATTAAATGCCTCCAAATGGTATTTAATTCACTTCCCGGGGTGAAGAAACACTTTTTGAGACCTCAGAGTGAGTAAATTGGCCATTTTCATGCACTTTTAACCATTCCACAAATCTTGTGTTTTGGGCCCCTGGAAGCATGAAAATCACTTTAAACATGCTAATTTTAGCTCTAAAATTGATGATCTACCTACAAATGTGAACTGACGTTAAAAAATAAAACATTTGAAAACGGACCATTTTTCACCTTTCTGCAGCATGACGTAATGGGGGGGTGTTATCTCTTTTGTTAAAAATCACCTGGTTTTTCTTGAACATTAAATGCCTCCAAATGGTATTTAATTCACTTCCATGGCCCCTGGAAGCATGAAAATCACTTTAAACATGCTAATTTTAGCTCTAAAACTGATGATCTACCTACAAATGTGAACTGACGTTAAAAAATAAAACATTTGAAAACGGACCATTTTTCACCTTTCTGCAGCATGACGTAATGGGGGGGTGTTATCTCTTTTGTCAAAAATCACCTGTTTTTGCTTGAACATTAAATGCCTCCAAATGGTATTTAATTCACTTCCCGGGGTGAAGAAACACTTTTTGAGACCTCAGAGTGAGTAAATTGGCCATTTTCATGCACTTTTAACCATTCCACAAATCTTGTGTTTTGGGCCCCTGGAAGCATGAAAATCACTTTAAACATGCTAATTTTAGCTCTAAAATTGATGATCTACCTACAAATGTGAACTGACGTTAAAAAATAAAACATTTGAAAACGGACCATTTTTCACCTTTCTGCAGCATGACGTAATGGGGGGGTGTTATCTCTTTTGTCAAAAATCACCTGTTTTTGCTTGAACATTAAATGCCTCCAAATGGTATTTAATTCACTTCCCGGGCCCCTGGAAGCATGAAAATCACTTTAAACATGCTAATTTTAGCTCTAAAACTGATGATCTACCTACAAATGTGAACTGACGTTCAAAAATAAAACATTTGAAAATGGACCATTTTTCACCTTTCTGAAGCATGACGTAATGGGGGGGTGTTATCCCTTTTGTCAAAAATCACCTGTTTTTGCTTGAACATTAAATGCCTCCAAATGGTATTTAATTCACTTCCCGGGGTGAAGAAACACTTTTTTCATGCACTTTTAACCATTCCACAAATCTTGTGTTTTGGGCCCCTGGAAGCATGAAAATCACTTTAAGCATGCTAATTTTAGCTCTAAATCTGATGATCTACCTACAAATGTGAACTGACGTTAAAAAATAAAACATTTGAAAACGGTCCATTTTTCACCTTTCTGCAGCATGACGTAATGGGGGGGTGTTATCTCTTTTGTCAAAAATCACCTGTTTTTGCTTGAACATCAAATGCCTCCAAATGGTATTTAATTCACTTCCCGGGCCCCTGGAAGCATGAAAATCACTTTAAACATGCTAATTTTAGCTCTAAAACTGATGATCTACCTACAAATGTGAACTGACTTTCAAAAATAAAACATTTGAAAACGGACAATTTTTCACCTTTCTGAAGCATGACGTAATGGGGGGGTGTTATCTCTTTTGTCAAAAATCACCTGTTTTTGCTTGAACATTAAATGCCTCCAAATGGTATTTAATAAGCATGGGCGGATTTTGCGGATCCACGATTCGCGGATTTAGCGGATCCACGGATCGTGGATCCGCAAAATCCGCGGATTTAGCGGATTTGCTGATTTGGGGGCGGGGCTTCATCGAGTGTGTGGGCGGGGCCAAACGGACGGGGCTTCCACGCGAGCGCACATGCCTCTTGTGTGTCTAAAAGGTCAGAGACCGATCAGAGCAGCATCACAGCGGATTTTCGATGATATATTTGGGAAGAAGGCACATCTGCCCATCCTCCCAACGCTCACGATTTTTTTTGTGCTGATTAATGAGTCACTGCATTTGCGCTTCAACTAGTTCCAGCGACCAAGTGTGTGTTACTATGCAATCGCGCCGAAGTGCGCAGGGGTCCCTTGAGTGAAATGTCCATCATAGTGGGTAAATGGCGGGAAGACGGTGCACACCTCGAGTGTGTGGGCGGGGCCAAACGGACGGGGCGTCCATGCGAGCATGCCTCTTGTGTGTATAAAAGGGCAGAGACCGATCAGAGCAGCAGATTAATTTTTGGGCTGATGAATGAGTCACTGAATTTAAGCTTCAACTAGGGCACATGCTTTATTGATATCTGCAAGTGTTTCCTGTTGAGGTTTATTTTTTTGTGCCAGGACCGTCGTGCCCGAATGAACCCTGCCCTTCATATTTATTCAAGAAGACACCACCGTTGAAATAATTTACGATGGCGCCGGCAAGCTGCCAGCGCCATCCTGCAATAGTTACTTAATTAGCTTCAACAGGAAGCTCCAACTGTTAAAATAAAGCAGGCGCTCGAGCCCCTGCTGTATCTTATCTATTAGAGCTTCCTGTTGAAGCTAATTAAGTAACTATTGCAGGATGGCGCTGGCAGCTTGCCGGCGCCATCGTTAATTAGGCTCGCTTGAACTTTTGACCGCAAAATCCGCTCCGATCGCGGATTGCGGATTTTCAGTAAATCCGCGAGAGTTCGCGGATCGCGGATTCACCGAAAATCCGCAAAATTCGCGATCGGAGCGGATTTTGCGCTCATGCTTAGTATTTAATTCACTTCCCGGGCCCCTGGAAGCATGAAAATCACTTTAAACATGCTAATTTTAGCTCTAAAACTGATGATCTACCTACAAATGTGAACTGACGTTCAAAAATAAAACATTTGAAAACTGACCATTTTTCACCTTTCTGAAGCATAACGTAATGGGGGGGTGTTATCTCTTTTGTCAAAAATCACCTGTTTGTGCTTGAACATTAAATGCCTCCAAATGGTATTTAATTCACTTCCCGGGCCCCTGGAAGCATGAAAATCACTTTAAACATGCTAATTTTAGCTCTAAAACTGATGATCTACCTACAAATGTGAACTGACTTTCAAAAATAAAACATTTGAAAACTGACAATTTTTCACCTTTCTGAAGCATGACGTAATGGGGGGTGTTATCTCTTTTGTCAAAAATCACCTGTTTTTGCTTGAACAATAAATGCCTCCAAATGGTATTTAATTCACTTCCCGGGGTGAAGAAACACTTTTTGAGACCTCAGGGTGAGTAAATTGGCCATTTTCATGCACTTTTAACCATTCCACAAATCTTGTGTTTTGGGCCCCTAGAAGCATGAAAATCACTTTAAACATGCTAATTTTAGCTCTAAAATTGATGATCTACCTACAAATGTGAACTGACGTTAAAAAATAAAACATTTGAAAACGGACCATTTTTCACCTTTCTGCAGCATGACGTAATGGGGGTGTGTTATCTCTTTTGTTAAAAATCACCTGTTTTTGCTTGAACATTAAATGCCTCCAAATGGTATTTAATTCACTTCCCGGGCCCCTGGAAGCATGAAAATCACTTTAAACATGCTAATTTTAGCTCTAAAACTGATGATCTACCTACAAATGTGAACTGACGTTCAAAAATAAAACTTTTGAAAACGGACCATTTTTCACCTTTCTGAAGCATGACGTAATGGGGGGTGTTATCCCTTTTGTCAAAAATCACCTGTTTTTGCTTGAACATTAAATGCCTCCAAATGGTATTTAATTCACTTCCCGGGCCCCTGGAAGCATGAAAATCACTTTAAACATGCTTATTTTAGCTCTAAAACTGATGATCTACCTACAAATGTGAACTGACGTTCAAAAATAAAACATTTGAAAAGGGAACATTTTTCACCTTTCTGAAGCATGACATAATAGGGGGGGTGTTATCTCTTTTGTCAAAAATCACCTGTTTTTGCTTGAACATTAAATGCCTCCAAATGGTATTTAATTCACTTCCCGGGGTGAAGAAACACTTTTTGAGACCTCAGAGTGAGTAAATTGGCCATTTTCATGCACTTTTAACCATTCCACAAATCTTGTGTTTTGGGCCCCTGGAAGCATGAAAATCACTTTAAACATGCTAATTTTTGCTCTAAAACTGATGATCTACCTACAAGTGTGAACTGACGTTCAAAAATAAAACATTTGAAAAAGGACCATTTTTCACCTTTCTGAAGCATGACGTAATGGGGGTGTGTTATCTCTTTTGTTAAAAATCACCTGTTTTTGCTTGAACATTAAATGCCTCCAAATGGTATTTAATTCACTTCCCGGGCCCCTGGAAGCATGAAAATCACTTTAAACATGCTAATTTTAGCTCTAAAACTGATGATCTACCTACAAATGTGAACTGACGTTCAAAAATAAAACTTTTGAAAACGGACCATTTTTCACCTTTCTGAAGCATGACGTAATGGGGGGGTGTTATCCCTTTTGTCAAAAATCACCTGTTTTTGCTTGAACATTAAATGCCTCCAAATGGTATTTAATTCACTTCCCGGGCCCCTGGAAGCATGAAAATCACTTTAAACATGCTTATTTTAGCTCTAAAACTGATGATCTACCTACAAATGTGAACTGACGTTCAAAAATAAAACATTTGAAAAGGGACCATTTTTCACCTTTCTGAAGCATGACGTAATGGGGGGGTGTTATCTCTTTTGTCAAAAATCACCTGTTTTTGCTTGAACATTAAATGCCTCCAAATGGTATTTAATTCACTTCCCGGGGTGAAGAAACACTTTTTGAGACCTCAGAGTGAGTAAATTGGCCATTTTCATGCACTTTTAACCATTCCACAAATCTTGTGTTTTGGGCCCCTGGAAGCATGAAAATCACTTTAAACATGCTAATTTTAGCTCTAAAACTGATGATCTACCTACAAATGTGAACTGACGTTCAAAAATAAAACATTTGAAAACGGACCATTTTTCACCTTTCTGAAGCATGACGAAATGGGGGGGTGTTATCTCTTTTGTCAAAAATCACCTGTTTTTGCTTGAACATTAAATGCCTCCAAATGGTATTTAATTCACTTCCCGGGCCCCTGGAAGCATGAAAATCACTTTAAACATGCTAATTTTAGCTCTAAAACTGATGATCTACCTACAAATGTGAACTGACGTTCAGAAATAAAACATTTGAAAACGGACCATTTATCACCTTTCTGAAGCATGACGTAATGGGGGGGTGTTATCTCTTTTGTCAAAAATCACCTGTTTTTGCTTGAACATTAAATGCCTCCAAATGGTATTTAATTCACTTCCCAGGCCCCTGGAAGCATGAAAATCACTTTAAACATGCTAATTTTAGCTCTAAAACTGATGATCTACCTACAAATGAGAACTGATGTTCAAAAATAAAACATTTGAAAACGGACCATTTTTCACCTTTCTGAAGCATGACGTAATGGGGGGGTGTTATCTCTTTTGTCAAAAATCACCTGTTTTTGCTTGAACATTAAATGCCTCCAAATGGTATTTAATTCACTTCCCGGGGTGAAGAAACACTTGTTGAGACCTCAGAGTGAGTAACATGGCCATTTTCATGCACTTTTAACCATTCCACAAATCTTGTGTTTTGGGCCCCTGGAAGCATGAAAATCACTTTAAACATGCTAATTTTAGCTCTAAAACTGATGATCTACCTACAAATGTGAACTGACGTTAAAAAATAAAACATTTGAAAACGGACCATTTTTCACCTTTCTGCAGCATGACGTAATGGGGGGGGGGGGTGTTATCTCTTTTGTCAAAAATCACCTGTTTTTGCTTGAACATTTAATGCCTCCAAATGGTATTTAATTCACTTCCCGGGGTGAAGAAACACTTTTTGAGACCTCAGAGTGAGTAAATTGGCCATTTTCATGCACTTTTAACCATTCCACAAATCTTGTGTTTTGGGCCCCTGGAAGCATGAAAATCACTTTAAACATGCTAATTTTAGCTCTAAAACTGATGATCTACCTACAAATGTGAACTGACGTTAAAAAATAAAACATTTGAAAACGGACCATTTTTCACCTTTCTGCAGCATGACGTAATGGGGGGTGTTATCTCTTTTGTTAAAAATCACCTGTTTTTGCTTGAACATTAAATGCCTCCAAATGGTATTTAATTCACTTCCCGGGCCCCTGGAAGCATGAAAATCACTTTAAACATGCTTATGTTAGCTCTAAAACTGATGATCTACCTACAAATGTGAACTGACGTTCAAAAATAAAACATTTGAAAACGGACCATTTTTCACCTTTCTGAAGCATGACGTAATGGGGGGGTGTTATCTCTTTTGTCAAAAATCACCTGTTTTTGCTTGAACATTAAATGCCTCCAAATGGTATTTAATTCACTTCCCGGGGTGAAGAAACACTTTTTGAGACCTCAGAGTGAGTAAATTGGCCATTTTCATGCACTTTTAACCATTCCACAAATCTTGTGTTTTGGGCCCCTGGAAGCATGAAAATCACTTTAAACATGCTAATTTTAGCTCTAAAACTGATGATCTACCTACAAATGTGAACTGACGTTAAAAAATAAAACATTTGAAAACGGACCATTTTTCACCTTTCTGCAGCATGACGTAATGGGGGGGTGTTATCTCTTTTGTCAAAAATCACCTGTTTTTGCTTCAACATTAAATGCCTCCAAATGGTATTTAATTCACTTCCCGGGCCCCTGGAAGCATGAAAATCACTTTAAACATGCTAATTTTAGCTCTAAAACTGATGATCTACCTACAAATGTGAACTGACTTCCAAAAATAAAACATTTGAAAACGGACAATTTTTCACCTTTCTGAAGCATAACGTAATGGGGGGTGTTATCTCTTTTGTCAAAAATCACCTGTTTTTGCTTGAACATTAAATGCCTCCAAATGGTGTTTAATTCACTTCCCGGGCCCCTGGAAGCATGAAAATCACTTTAAACATGCTAATTTTAGCTCTAAAACTGATGATCTACCTACAAATGTGAACTGACTTTCAAAAATAAAACATTTGAAAACTGTCAATTTTTCACCTTTCTGAAGCATGACGTAATGGGGGGTGTTATCTCTTTTGTCAAAAATCACCTGTTTTTGCTTGAACATTAAATGCCTCCAAATGGTATTTAATTCACTTCCCGGGCCCCTGGAAGCATGAAAATCACTTTAAACATGGTAATTTTAGCTCTAAAACTGATGATCTACCTACAAATGTGAACTGACGTTCAAAAATAAAACATTTGAAAACGGACCATTTTTCACCTTTCTGAAGCATGACGTAATGGGGGGGTGTTATATCTTTTGTCAAAAATCACCTGTTTTTGCTTGAACATTAAATGCCTCCAAATGGTATTTAATTCACTTCCCAGGCCCCTGGAAGCATGAAAATCACTTTAAACATGCTAATTTTAGCTCTAAAACTGATGATCTACCTACAAATGAGAACTGATGTTCAAAAATAAAACATTTGAAAACGGACCATTTTTCACCTTTCTGAAGCATGACGTAATGGGGGGGTGTTATCTCTTTTGTCAAAAATCACCTGTTTTTGCTTGAACATTAAATGCCTCCAAATGGTATTTAATTCACTTCCCGGGGTGAAGAAACACTTTTTGAGACCTCAGAGTGAGTAACATGGCCATTTTCATGCACTTTTAACCATTCCACAAATCTTGTGTTTTGGGCCCCTGGAAGCATGAAAATCACTTTAAACATGCTAATTTTAGCTCTAAAACTGATGATCTACCTACAAATGTGAACTGACGTTAAAAAATAAAACATTTGAAAACGGACCATTTTTCACCTTTCTGCAGCATGACGTAATGGGGGGGGTGTTATCTCTTTTGTCAAAAATCACCTGTTTTTGCTTGAACATTAAATGCCTCCAAATGGTATTTAATTCACTTCCCGGGGTGAAGAAACACTTGTTGAGACCTCAGAGTGAGTAACATGGCCATTTTCATGCACTTTTAACCATTCCACAAATCTTGTGTTTTGGGCCCCTGGAAGCATGAAAATCACTTTAAACATGCTAATTTTAGCTCTAAAACTGATGATCTACCTACAAATGTGAACTGACGTTAAAAAATAAAACATTTGAAAACGGACCATTTTTCACCTTTCTGCAGCATGACGTAATGGGGGGGGGGGTGTTATCTCTTTTGTCAAAAATCACCTGTTTTTGATTGAACATTTAATGCCTCCAAATGGTATTTAATTCACTTCCCGGGGTGAAGAAACACTTTTTGAGACCTCAGAGTGAGTAAATTGGCCATTTTCATGCACTTTTAACCATTCCACAAATCTTGTGTTTTGGGCCCCTGGAAGCATGAAAATCACTTTAAACATGCTAATTTTAGCTCTAAAATTGATGATCTACCTACAAATGTGAACTGACGTTAAAAAATAAAACATTTGAAAACGGACCATTTTTCACCTTTCTGCAGCATGACGTAATGGGGGGTGTTATCTCTTTTGTTAAAAATCACCTGTTTTTGCTTGAACATTAAATGCCTCCAAATGGTATTTAATTCACTTCCCGGGCCCCTGGAAGCATGAAAATCACTTTAAACATGCTTATGTTAGCTCTAAAACTGATGATCTACCTACAAATGTGAACTGACGTTCAAAAATAAAACATTTGAAAACGGACCATTTTTCACCTTTCTGAAGCATGACGTAATGGGGGGGTGTTATCTCTTTTGTCAAAAATCACCTGTTTTTGCTTGAACATTAAATGCCTCCAAATGGTATTTAATTCACTTCCCGGGGTGAAGAAACACTTTTTGAGACCTCAGAGTGAGTAAATTGGCCATTTTCATGCACTTTTAACCATTCCACAAATCTTGTGTTTTGGGCCCCTGGAAGCATGAAAATCACTTTAAACATGCTAATTTTAGCTCTAAAACTGATGATCTACCTACAAATGTGAACTGACGTTAAAAAATAAAACATTTGAAAACGGACCATTTTTCACCTTTCTGCAGCATGACGTAATGGGGGGGTGTTATCTCTTTTGTCAAAAATCACCTGTTTTTGCTTCAACATTAAATGCCTCCAAATGGTATTTAATTCACTTCCCGGGCCCCTGGAAGCATGAAAATCACTTTAAACATGCTAATTTTAGCTCTAAAACTGATGATCTACCTACAAATGTGAACTGACTTTCAAAAATAAAACATTTGAAAACGGACAATTTTTCACCTTTCTGAAGCATAACGTAATGGGGGGTGTTATCTCTTTTGTCAAAAATCACCTGTTTTTGCTTGAACATTAAATGCCTCCAAATGGTGTTTAATTCACTTCCCGGGCCCCTGGAAGCATGAAAATCACTTTAAACATGCTAATTTTAGCTCTAAAACTGATGATCTACCTACAAATGTGAACTGACTTTCAAAAATAAAACATTTGAAAACTGTCAATTTTTCACCTTTCTGAAGCATGACGTAATGGGGGGTGTTATCTCTTTTGTCAAAAATCACCTGTTTTTGCTTGAACATTAAATGCCTCCAAATGGTATTTAATTCACTTCCCGGGCCCCTGGAAGCATGAAAATCACTTTAAACATGGTAATTTTAGCTCTAAAACTGATGATCTACCTACAAATGTGAACTGACGTTCAAAAATAAAACATTTGAAAACGGACCATTTTTCACCTTTCTGAAGCATGACGTAATGGGGGGGTGTTATATCTTTTGTCAAAAATCACCTGTTTTTGCTTGAACATTAAATGCCTCCAAATGGTATTTAATTCACTTCCCAGGCCCCTGGAAGCATGAAAATCACTTTAAACATGCTAATTTTAGCTCTAAAACTGATGATCTACCTACAAATG
Organism: Lissotriton helveticus; assembly: GCF_964261635.1. NCBI lineage: Eukaryota > Metazoa > Chordata > Amphibia > Caudata > Salamandridae > Lissotriton > Lissotriton helveticus. The sequence goes on from NW_027611851.1 coordinate 108,836, forward strand.
AGAACTGATGTTCAAAAATAAAACATTTGAAAACGGACCATTTTTCACCTTTCTGAAGCATGACGTAATGGGGGGGTGTTATCTCTTTTGTCAAAAATCACCTGTTTTTGCTTGAACATTAAATGCCTCCAAATGGTATTTAATTCACTTCCCGGGGTGAAGAAACACTTTTTGAGACCTCAGAGTGAGTAACATGGCCATTTTCATGCACTTTTAACCATTCCACAAATCTTGTGTTTTGGGCCCCTGGAAGCATGAAAATCACTTTAAACATGCTAATTTTAGCTCTAAAACTGATGATCTACCTACAAATGTGAACTGACGTTAAAAAATAAAACATTTGAAAACGGACCATTTTTCACCTTTCTGCAGCATGACGTAATGGGGGGGGTGTTATCTCTTTTGTCAAAAATCACCTGTTTTTGCTTGAACATTAAATGCCTCCAAATGGTATTTAATTCACTTCGCGGGGTGAAGAAACACTTTTTGAGACCTCAGAGTGAGTAAATTGGCCATTTTCATGCACTTTTAACCATTCCACAAATCTTGTGTTTTGGGCCCCTGGAAGCATGAAAATCACTTTAAACATGCTAATTTTAGCTCTAAAATTGATGATCTACCTACAAATGTGAACTGACGTTAAAAAATAAAACATTTGAAAACGGACCATTTTTCACCTTTCTGCAGCATGACGTAATGGGGGGGTGTTATCTCTTTTGTTAAAAATCACCTGTTTTTGCTTGAACATTAAATGCCTCCAAATGGTATTTAATTCACTTCCCGGGCCCCTGGAAGCATGAAAATCACTTTAAACATGCTTATTTTAGCTCTAAAACTGATGATCTACCTACAAATGTGAACTGACGTTCAAAAATAAAACATTTGAAAACGGACCATTTTTCACCTTTCTGCAGCATGACGTAATGGGGGGGGTGTTATCTCTTTTGTCAAAAATCACCTGTTTTTGCTTGAACATTAAATGCCTCCAAATGGTATTTAATTCACTTCGCGGGGTGAAGAAACACTTTTTGAGACCTCAGAGTGAGTAAATTGGCCATTTTCATGCACTTTTAACCATTCCACAAATCTTGTGTTTTGGGCCCCTGGAAGCATGAAAATCACTTTAAACATGCTAATTTTAGCTCTAAGACTGATGATCTACCTACAAATGTGAACTGACGTTAAAAAATAAAACATTTGAAAACGGACCATTTTTCACCTTTCTGCAGCATGACGTAATGGGGGGGGGTTATCTCTTTTGTCAAAAATCACCTGTTTTTGCTTGAACATTAAATGCCTCCAAATGGTGTTTAATTCACTTCCCGGGCCCCTGGAAGCATGAAAATCACTTTAAACATGCTAATTTTAGCTCTAAAACTGATGATCTACCTACAGATGTGAACTGACTTTCAAAAATAAAACATTTGAAAACTGACAATTTTTCACCTTTCTGAAGCATGACGTAATGGGGGGTGTTATCTCTTTTGTCAAAAATCACCTGTTTTTGCTTGAACATTAAATGCCTCCAAATGGTATTTAATTCACTTCCCGGGCCCCTGGAAGCATGAAAATCACTTTAAACATGGTAATTTTAGCTCTAAAACTGATGATCTACCTACAAATGTGAACTGACGTTCAAAAATAAAACATTTGAAAACGGACCATTTTTCACCTTTCTGAAGCATGACGTAATGGGGGGGTGTTATCTCTTTTGTCAAAAATCACCTGTTTTTGCTTGAACATTAAATGCCTCCAAATGGTATTTAATTCACTTCCCAGGCCCCTGGAAGCATGAAAATCACTTTAAACATGCTAATTTTAGCTCTAAAACTGATGATCTACCTACAAATGAGAACTGATGTTCAAAAATAAAACATTTGAAAACGGACCATTTTTCACCTTTCTGAAGCATGACGTAATGGGGGGGTGTTATCTCTTTTGTCAAAAATCACCTGTTTTTGCTTGAACATTAAATGCCTCCAAATGGTATTTAATTCACTTCCCGGGGTGAAGAAACACTTTTTGAGACCTCAGAGTGAGTAAATTGGCCATTTTCATGCACTTTTAACCATTCCACAAATCTTGTGTTTTGGGCCCCTGGAAGCATGAAAATCACTTTAAACATGCTAATTTTAGCTCTAAAATTGATGATCTACCTACAAATGTGAACTGACGTTAAAAAATAAAACATTTGAAAACGGACCATTTTTCACCTTTCTGCAGCATGACGTAATGGGGGGTGTTATCTCTTTTGTTAAAAATCACCTGTTTTTGCTTGAACATTAAATGCCTCCAAATGGTATTTAATTCACTTCCCGGGCCCCTGGAAGCATGAAAATCACTTTAAACATGCTTATTTTAGCTCTAAAACTGATGATCTACCTACAAATGTGAACTGACGTTCAAAAATAAAACATTTGAAAACGGACCATTTTTCACCTTTCTGAAGCATGACGTAATGGGGGGGTGTTATCTCTTTTGTCAAAAATCACCTGTTTTTGCTTGAACATTAAATGCCTCCAAATGGTATTTAATTCACTTCCCGGGGTGAAGAAACACTTTTTGAGACCTCAGAGTGAGTAAATTGGCCATTTTCATGCACTTTTAACCATTCCACAAATCTTGTGTTTTGGGCCCCTGGAAGCATGAAAATCACTTTAAACATGCTAATTTTTGCTCTAAAACTGATGATCTACCTACAAATGTGAACTGACGTTAAAAAATAAAACATTTGAAAACGGACCATTTTTCACCTTTCTGCAGCATGACGTAATGGGGGGGTGTTATCTCTTTTGTCAAAAATCACCTGTTTTTGCTTCAACATTAAATACCTCCAAATGGTATTTAATTCACTTCCCGGGCCCCTGGAAGCATGAAAATCACTTTAAACATGCTAATTTTAGCTCTAAAACTGATGATCTACCTACAAATGTGAACTGACTTTCAAAAATAAAACATTTGAAAACGGACAATTTTTCACCTTTCTGAAGCATAACGTAATGGGGGGTGTTATCTCTTTTGTCAAAAATCACCTGTTTTTGCTTGAACATTAAATGCCTCCAAATGGTGTTTAATTCACTTCCCGGGCCCCTGGAAGCATGAAAATCACTTTAAACATGCTAATTTTAGCTCTAAAACTGATGATCTACCTACAAATGTGAACTGACTTTCAAAAATAAAACATTTGAAAACTGTCAATTTTTCACCTTTCTGAAGCATGACGTAATAGGGGGTGTTATCTCTTTTGTCAAAAATCACCTGTTTTTGCTTGAACATTAAATGCCTCCAAATGGTATTTAATTCACTTCCCGGGCCCCTGGAAGCATGAAAATCACTTTAAACATGGTAATTTTAGCTCTAAAACTGATGATCTACCTACAAATGTGAACTGACGTTCAAAAATAAAACATTTGAAAACGGACCATTTTTCACCTTTCTGAACATGACGTAATGGGGGGGTGTTATATCTTTTGTCAAAAATCACCTGTTTTTGCTTGAACATTAAATGCCTCCAAATGGTATTTAATTCACTTCCCAGGCCCCTGGAAGCATGAAAATCACTTTAAACATGCTAATTTTAGCTCTAAAACTGATGATCTACCTACAAATGAGAACTGATGTTCAAAAATAAAACATTTGAAAACGGACCATTTTTCACCTTTCTGAAGCATGACGTAATGGGGGGGTGTTATCTCTTTTGTCAAAAATCACCTGTTTTTGCTTGAACATTAAATGCCTCCAAATGGTATTTAATTCACTTCCCGGGGTGAAGAAACACTTTTTGAGACCTCAGAGTGAGTAACATGGCCATTTTCATGCACTTTTAACCATTCCACAAATCTTGTGTTTTGGGCCCCTGGAAGCATGAAAATCACTTTAAACATGCTAATTTTAGCTCTAAAACTGATGATCTACCTACAAATGTGAACTGACGTTAAAAAATAAAACATTTGAAAACGGACTATTTTTCACCTTTCTGCAGCATGACGTAATGAGGGGGTGTTATCTCTTTTGTCAAAAATCACCTGTTTTTGCTTGAACATTAAATGCCTCCAAATGGTATTTAATTCACTTCGCGGGGTGAAGAAACACTTTTTGAGACCTCAGAGTGAGTAAATTGGCCATTTTCATGCACTTTTAACCATTCCACAAATCTTGTGTTTTGGGCCCCTGGAAGCATGAAAATCACTTTAAACATGCTAATTTTAGCTCTAAAATTGATGATCTACCTACAAATGTGAACTGACGTTAAAAAATAAAACATTTGAAAACGGACCATTTTTCACCTTTCTGCAGCATGACGTAATGGGGGGGTGTTATCTCTTTTGTTAAAAATCACCTGTTTTTGCTTGAACATTAAATGCCTCCAAATGGTATTTAATTCACTTCCCAGGCCCCTGGAAGCATGAAAATCACTTTAAACATGCTAATTTTAGCTCTAAAACTGATGATCTACCTACAAATGAGAACTGATGTTCAAAAATAAAACATTTGAAAACGGACCATTTTTCACCTTTCTGAAGCATGACGTAATGGGGGGTGTTATCTCTTTTGTCAAAAATCACCTGTTTTTGCTTGAACATTAAATGCCTCCAAATGGTATTTAATTCACTTCGCGGGGTGAAGAAACACTTTTTGAGACCTCAGAGTGAGTAAATTGGCCATTTTCATGCACTTTTAACCATTCCACAAATCTTGTGTTTTGGGCCCCTGGAAGCATGAAAATCACTTTAAACATGCTAATTTTAGCTCTAAAATTGATGATCTACCTACAAATGTGAACTGACGTTAAAAAATTAAAACATTTGAAAACGGACCATTTTTCACCTTTCTGCAGCATGACGTAATGGGGGGGTGTTATCTCTTTTGTTAAAAATCACCTGTTTTTGCTTGAACATTAAATGCCTCCAAATGGTATTTAATTCACTTCCCGGACCCCTGGAAGCATGAAAATCACTTTAAACATGCTTATTTTAGCTCTAAAACTGATGATCTACCTACAAATGTGAACTGACGTTCAAAAATAAAACATTTGAAAACGGACCATTTTTCACCTTTCTGCAGCATGACGTAATGGGGGGGGTGTAATCTCTTTTGTCAAAAATCACCTGTTTTTGCTTGAACATTAAATGCCTCCAAATGGTATTTAATTCACTTCGCGGGGTGAAGAAACACTTTTTGAGACCTCAGAGTGAGTAAATTGGCCATTTTCATGCACTTTTAACCATTCCACAAATCTTGTGTTTTGGGCCCCTGGAAGCATGAAAATCACTTTAAACATGCTAATTTTAGCTCTAAAACTGATGATCTACCTACAAATGTGAACTGACGTTAAAAAATAAAACATTTGAAAACGGACCATTTTTCACCTTTCTGCAGCATGACGTAATGGGGGGGGGTTATCTCTTTTGTCAAAAATCACCTGTTTTTGCTTGAACATTAAATGCCTCCAAATGGTGTTTAATTCACTTCCTGGGCCCCTGGAAGCATGAAAATCACTTTAAACATGCTAATTTTAGCTCTAAAATTGATGATCTACCTACAAATGTGAACTGACGTTAAAAAATAAAACATTTGAAAACGGACCATTTTTCACCTTTCTGCAGCATGACGTAATGGGGGGGTGTTATCTCTTTTGTTAAAAATCACCTGTTTTTGCTTGAACATTAAATGCCTCCAAATGGTATTTAATTCACTTCCCGGGCCCCTGGAAGCATGAAAATCACTTTAAACATGCTTATTTTAGCTCTAAAACTGATGATCTACCTACAAATGTGAACTGACGTTCAAAAATAAAACATTTGAAAACGGACCATTTTTCACCTTTCTGCAGCATGACGTAATGGGGGGGGGTGTTATCTCTTTTGTCAAAAATCACCTGATTTTGCTTGAACAGTAAATGCCTCCAAATGGTATTTAATTCACTTCGCGGGGTGAAGAAACACTTTTTGAGACCTCAGAGTGAGTAAATTGGCCATTTTCATGCACTTTTAACCATTCCACAAATCTTGTGTTTTGGGCCCCTGGAAGCATGAAAATCACTTTAAACATGCTAATTTTAGCTCTAAAACTGATGATCTACCTACAAATGTGAACTGACGTTAAAAAATAAAACATTTGAAAACTGACCATTTTTCACCTTTCTGCAGCATGACGTAATGGGGGGGGGGGTTATCTCTTTTGTCAAAAATCACCTGTTTTTGCTTGAACATTAAATGCCTCCAAATGGTGTTTAATTCACTTCCCGGGACCCTGGAAGCATGAAAATCACTTTAAACATGCTAATTTTAGCTCTAAAACTGATGATCTACCTACAAATGTGAACTGACGTTCAAAAATAAAACATTTGAAAACGGACCATTTTTCACCTTTCTGAAGCATGACGTAATGGGGGGTGTTATCTCTTTTGTCAAAAATCACCTGTTTTTGCTTGAACGTTAAATGCCTCCAAATGGTATTTAATTCACTTCCCAGGCCCCTGGAAGCATGAAAATCACTTTAAACATGCTAATTTTAGCTCTAAAACTGATGATCTACCTACAAATGAGAACTGATGTTCAAAAATAAAACATTTGAAAACGGACCATTTTTCACCTTTCTGAAGCATGACGTAATGGGGGGGTGTTATCTCTTTTGTCAAAAATCACCTGTTTTTGCTTGAACATTAAATGCCTCCAAATGGTATTTAATTCACTTCCCGGGGTGAAGAAACACTTTTTGAGACCTCAGAGTGAGTAAATTGGCCATTTTCATGCACTTTTAACCATTCCACAAATCTTGTGTTTTGGGCCCCTGGAAGCATGAAAATCACTTTAAACATGCTAATTTTAGCTCTAAAATTGATGATCTACCTACAAATGTGAACTGACGTTAAAAAATAAAACATTTGAAAACGGACCATTTTTCACCTTTCTGCAGCATGACGTAATGGGGGGTGTTATCTCTTTTGTTAAAAATCACCTGTTTTTGCTTGAACATTAAATGCCTCCAAATGGTATTTAATTCACTTCCCGGGCCCCTGGAAGCATGAAAATCACTTTAAACATGCTTATTTTAGCTCTAAAACTGATGATCTACCTACAAATGTGAACTGACGTTCAAAAATAAAACATTTGAAAACGGACCATTTTTCACCTTTCTGAAGCATGACGTAATGGGGGGGTGTTATCTCTTTTGTCAAAAATCACCTGTTTTTGCTTGAACATTAAATGCCTCCAAATGGTATTTAATTCACTTCCCGGGGTGAAGAAACACTTTTTGAGACCTCAGAGTGAGTAAATTGGCCATTTTCATGCACTTTTAACCATTCCACAAATCTTGTGTTTTGGGCCCCTGGAAGCATGAAAATCACTTTAAACATGCTAATTTTAGCTCTAAAACTGATGATCTACCTACAAATGTGAACTGACGTTAAAAAATAAAACATTTGAAAACGGACCATTTTTCACCTTTCTGCAGCATGACGTAATGGGGGGGTGTTATCTCTTTTGTCAAAAATCACCTGTTTTTGCTTCAACATTAAATGCCTCCAAATGGTATTTAATTCACTTCCCGGGCCCCTGGAAGCATGAAAATCACTTTAAACATGCTAATTTTAGCTCTAAAACTGATGATCTACCTACAAATGTGAACTGACTTTCAAAAATAAAACATTTGAAAACGGACAATTTTTCACCTTTCTGAAGCATAACGTAATGGGGGGTGTTATCTCTTTTGTCAAAAATCACCTGTTTTTGCTTGAACATTAAATGCCTCCAAATGGTGTTTAATTCACTTCCCGGGCCCCTGGAAGCATGAAAATCACTTTAAACATGCTAATTTTAGCTCTAAAACTGATGATCTACCTACAAATGTGAACTGACTTTCAAAAATAAAACATTTGAAAACTGTCAATTTTTCACCTTTCTGAAGCATGACGTAATGGGGGGTGTTATCTCTTTTGTCAAAAATCACCTGTTTTTGCTTGAACATTAAATGCCTCCAAATGGTATTTAATTCACTTCCCGGGCCCCTGGAAGCATGAAAATCACTTTAAACATGGTAATTTTAGCTCTAAAACTGATGATCTACCTACAAATGTGAACTGACGTTCAAAAATAAAACATTTGAAAACGGACCATTTTTCACCTTTCTGAAGCATGACGTAATGGGGGGGTGTTATATCTTTTGTCAAAAATCACCTGTTTTTGCTTGAACATTAAATGCCTCCAAATGGTATTTAATTCACTTCCCAGGCCCCTGGAAGCATGAAAATCACTTTAAACATGCTAATTTTAGCTCTAAAACTGATGATCTACCTACAAATGAGAACTGATGTTCAAAAATAAAACATTTGAAAACGGACCATTTTTCACCTTTCTGAAGCATGACGTAATGGGGGGTGTTATCTCTTTTGTCAAAAATCACCTGTTTTTGCTTGAACATTAAATGCCTCCAAATGGTATTTAATTCACTTCCCGGGGTGAAGAAACACTTTTTGAGACCTCAGAGTGAGTAACATGGCCATTTTCATGCACTTTTAACCATTCCACAAATCTTGTGTTTTGGGCCCCTGGAAGCATGAAAATCACTTTAAACATGCTAATTTTAGCTCTAAAACTGATGATCTACCTACAAATGTGAACTGACGTTAAAAAATAAAACATTTGAAAACGGACCATTTTTCACCTTTCTGCAGCATGACGTAATGGGGGGGGTGTTATCTCTTTTGTCAAAAATCACCTGTTTTTGCTTGAACATTAAATGCCTCCAAATGGTATTTAATTCACTTCGCGGGGTGAAGAAACACTTTTTGAGACCTCAGAGTGAGTAAATTGGCCATTTTCATGCACTTTTAACCATTCCACAAATCTTGTGTTTTGGGCCCCTGGAAGCATGAAAATCACTTTAAACATGCTAATTTTAGCTCTAAAATTGATGATCTACCTACAAATGTGAACTGACGTTAAAAAATAAAACATTTGAAAACGGACCATTTTTCACCTTTCTGCAGCATGACGTAATGGGGGGGTGTTATCTCTTTTGTTAAAAATCACCTGTTTTTGCTTGAACATTAAATGCCTCCAAATGGTATTTAATTCACTTCCCGGGCCCCTGGAAGCATGAAAATCACTTTAAACATGCTTATTTTAGCTCTAAAACTGATGATCTACCTACAAATGTGAACTGACGTTCAAAAATAAAACATTTGAAAACGGACCATTTTTCACCTTTCTGCAGCATGACGTAATGGGGGGGGGGTGTAATCTCTTTTGTCAAAAATCACCTGTTTTTGCTTGAACATTAAATGCCTCCAAATGGTATTTAATTCACTTAGCGGGGTGAAGAAACACTTTTTGAGACCTCAGAGTGAGTAAATTGGCCATTTTCATGCACTTTTAACCATTCCACAAATCTTGTGTTTTGGGCCCCTGGAAGCATGAAAATCACTTTAAACATGCTAATTTTAGCTCTAAAACTGATGATCTACCTACAAATGTGAACTGACGTTAAAAAATAAAACATTTGAAAACGGACCATTTTTCACCTTTCTGCAGCATGACGTAATGGGGGGGGGTTATCTCTTTTGTCAAAAATCACCTGTTTTTGCTTGAACATTAAATGCCTCCAAATGGTGTTTAATTCACTTCCCGGGCCCCTGGAAGCATGAAAATCACTTTAAACATGCTAATTTTAGCTCTAAAATTGATGATCTACCTACAAATGTGAACTGACGTTAAAAAATAAAACATTTGAAAACGGACCATTTTTCACCTTTCTGCAGCATGACGTAATGGGGGGGTGTTATCTCTTTTGTTAAAAATCACCTGTTTTTGCTTGAACATTAAATGCCTCCAAATGGTATTTAATTCACTTCCCGGGCCCCTGGAAGCATGAAAATCACTTTAAACATGCTTATTTTAGCTCTAAAACTGATGATCTACCTACAAATGTGAACTGACGTTCAAAAATAAAACATTTGAAAACGGACCATTTTTCACCTTTCTGCAGCATGACGTAATGGGGGGGGGGTGTTATCTCTTTTGTCAAAAATCACCTGTTTTTGCTTGAACAGTAAATGCCTCCAAATGGTATTTAATTCACTTCGCGGGGTGAAGAAACACTTTTTGAGACCTCAGAGTGAGTAAATTGGCCATTTTCATGCACTTTTAACCATTCCACAAATCTTGTGTTTTGGGCCCCTGGAAGCATGAAAATCACTTTAAACATGCTAATTTTAGCTCTAAAACTGATGATCTACCTACAAATGTGAACTGACGTTAAAAAATAAAACATTTGAAAACGGACCATTTTTCACCTTTCTGCAGCATGACGTAATGGGGGGGGGTTATCTCTTTTGTCAAAAATCACCTGTTTTTGCTTGAACATTAAATGCCTCCAAATGGTGTTTAATTCACTTCCCGGGCCCCTGGAAGCATGAAAATCACTTTAAACATGCTAATTTTAGCTCTAAAACTGATGATCTACCTACAAATGTGAACTGACTTTCAAAAATAAAACATTTGAAAACTGACAATTTTTCACCTTTCTGAAGCATGACGTAATGGGGGGTGTTATCTCTTTTGTCAAAAATCACCTGTTTTTGCTTGAACATTAAATGCCTCCAAATGGTATTTAATTCACTTCCCAGGCCCCTGGAAGCATGAAAATCACTTTAAACATGCTAATTTTAGCTCTAAAACTGATGATCTACCTACAAATGAGAACTGATGTTCAAAAATAAAACATTTGAAAACGGACCATTTTTCACCTTTCTGAAGCATGACGTAATGGGGGGGTGTTATCTCTTTTGTCAAAAATCACCTGTTTTTGCTTGAACATTAAATGCCTCCCAATGGTATTTAATTCACTTCCCGGGGTGAAGAAACACTTTTTGAGACCTCAGAGTGAGTAAATTGGCCATTTTCATGCACTTTTAACCATTCCACAAATCTTGTGTTTTGGGCCCCTGGAAGCATGAAAATCACTTTAAACATGCTAATTTTAGCTCTAAAATTGATGATCTACCTACAAATGTGAACTGACGTTAAAAAATAAAACATTTGAAAACAGACCATTTTTCACCTTTCTGCAGCATGACGTAATGGGGGGTGTTATCTCTTTTGTTAAAAATCACCTGTTTTTGCTTGAACATTAAATGCCTCCAAATGGTATTTAATTCACTTCCCGGGCCCCTGGAAGCATGAAAATCACTTTAAACATGCTTATTTTAGCTCTAAAACTGATGATCTACCTACAAATGTGAACTGACGTTCAAAAATAAAACATTTGAAAACGGACCATTTTTCACCTTTCTGAAGCATGACGTAATGGGGGGGTGTTATCTCTTTTGTCAAAAATCACCTGTTTTTGCTTGAACATTAAATGCCTCCAAATGGTATTTAATTCACTTCCCGGGGTGAAGAAACACTTTTTGAGACCTCAGAGTGAGTAAATTGGCCATTTTCATGCACTTTTAACCATTCCACAAATCTTGTGTTTTGGGCCCCTGGAAGCATGAAAATCACTTTAAACATGCTAATTTTAGCTCTAAAACTGATGATCTACCTACAAATGTGAACTGACGTTAAAAAATAAAACATTTGAAAACGGACCATTTTTCACCTTTCTGCAGCATGACGTAATGGGGGGGTGTTATCTCTTTTGTCAAAAATCACCTGTTTTTGCTTCAACATTAAATGCCTCCAAATGGTATTTAATTCACTTCCCGGGCCCCTGGAAGCATGAAAATCACTTTAAACATGCTAATTTTAGCTCTAAAACTGATGATCTACCTACAAATGTGAACTGACTTTCAAAAATAAAACATTTGAAAACGGACAATTTTTCACCTTTCTGAAGCATAACGTAATGGGGGGTGTTATCTCTTTTGTCAAAAATCACCTGTTTTTGCTTGAACATTAAATGCCTCCAAATGGTGTTTAATTCACTTCCCGGGCCCCTGGAAGCATGAAAATCACTTTAAACATGCTAATTTTAGCTCTAAAACTGATGATCTACCTACAAATGTGAACTGACTTTCAAAAATAAAACATTTGAAAACTGTCAATTTTTCACCTTTCTGAAGCATGACGTAATGGGGGGTGTTATCTCTTTTGTCAAAAATCACCTGTTTTTGCTTGAACATTAAATGCCTCCAAATGGTATTTAATTCACTTCCCGGGCCCCTGGAAGCATGAAAATCACTTTAAACATGGTAATTTTAGCTCTAAAACTGATGATCTACCTACAAATGTGAACTGACGTTCAAAAATAAAACATTTGAAAACGGACCATTTTTCACCTTTCTGAAGCATGACGTAATGGGGGGGTGTTATATCTTTTGTCAAAAATCACCTGTTTTTGCTGGAACATTAAATGCCTCCAAATGGTATTTAATTCACTTCCCAGGCCCCTGGAAGCATGAAAATCACTTTAAACATGCTAATTTTAGCTCTAAAACTGATGATCTACCTACAAATGAGAACTGATGTTCAAAAATAAAACATTTGAAAACGGACCATTTTTCACCTTTCTGAAGCATGACGTAATGGGGGGTGTTATCTCTTTTGTCAAAAATCACCTGTTTTTGCTTGAACATTAAATGCCTCCAAATGGTATTTAATTCACTTCGCGGGGTGAAGAAACACTTTTTGAGACCTCAGAGTGAGTAAATTGGCCATTTTCATGCACTTTTAACCATTCCACAAATCTTGTGTTTTGGGCCCCTGGAAGCATGAAAATCACTTTAAACATGCTAATTTTAGCTCTAAAATTGATGATCTACCTACAAATGTGAACTGACGTTAAAAAATAAAACATTTGAAAACGGACCATTTTTCACCTTTCTGCAGCATGACGTAATGGGGGGGTGTTATCTCTTTTGTTAAAAATCACCTGTTTTTGCTTGAACATTAAATGCCTCCAAATGGTATTTAATTCACTTCCCGGGCCCCTGGAAGCATGAAAATCACTTTAAACATGCTTATTTTAGCTCTAAAACTGATGATCTACCTACAAATGTGAACTGACGTTCAAAAATGAAACATTTGAAAACGGACCATTTTTCACCTTTCTGCAGCATGACGTAATGGGGGGGGGTGTAATCTCTTTTGTCAAAAATCACCTGTTTTTGCTTGAACATTAAATGCCTCCAAATGGTATTTAATTCACTTCGCGGGGTGAAGAAACACTTTTTGAGACCTCAGAGTGAGTAAATTGGCCATTTTCATGCACTTTTAACCATTCCACAAATCTTGTGTTTTGGGCCCCTGGAAGCATGAAAATCACTTTAAACATGCTAATTTTAGCTCTAAAACTGATGATCTACCTACAAATGTGAACTGACGTTAAAAAATAAAACATTTGAAAACTGACCATTTTTCACCTTTCTGCAGCATGACGTAATGGGGGGGGGTTATCTCTTTTGTCAAAAATCACCTGTTTTTGCTTGAACATTAAATGCCTCCAAATGGTGTTTAATTCACTTCCTGGGCCCCTGGAAGCATGAAAATCACTTTAAACATGCTAATTTTAGCTCTAAAATTGATGATCTACCTACAAATGTGAACTGACGTTAAAAAATAAAACATTTGAAAATGGACCATTTTTCACCTTTCTGCAGCATGACGTAATGGGGGGTGTTATCTCTTTTGTTAAAAATCACCTGTTTTTGCTTGAACATTAAATGCCTCCAAATGGTATTTAATTCACTTCCTGGGCCCCTGGAAGCATGAAAATCACTTTAAACATGCTTATTTTAGCTCTAAAACTGATGATCTACCTACAAATGTGAACTGACGTTCAAAAATAAAACATTTGAAAACGGACCATTTTTCACCTTTCTGCAGCATGACGTAATGGGGGGGGGTGTTATCTCTTTTGTCAAAAATCACCTGTTTTTGCTTGAACAGTAAATGCCTCCAAATGGTATTTAATTCACTTCGCGGGGTGAAGAAACACTTTTTGAGACCTCAGAGTGAGTAAATTGGCCATTTTCATGCACTTTTAACCATTCCACAAATCTTGTGTTTTGGGCCCCTGGAAGCATGAAAATCACTTTAAACATGCTAATTTTAGCTCTAAAACTGATGATCTACCTACAAATGTGAACTGACGTTAAAAAATAAAACATTTGAAAACGGACCATTTTTCACCTTTCTGCAGCATGACGTAATGGGGGGGGGGGTTATCTCTTTTGTCAAAAATCACCTGTTTTTGCTTGAACATTAAATGCCTCCAAATGGTGTTTAATTCACTTCCCGGGCCCCTGGAAGCATGAAAATCACTTTAAACATGCTAATTTTAGCTCTAAAACTGATGATCTACCTACAAATGTGAACTGACTTTCAAAAATAAAACATTTGAAAACTGACAATTTTTCACCTTTCTGAAGCATGACGTAATGGGGGGTGTTATCTCTTTTGTCAAAAATCACCTGTTTTTGCTTGAACATTAAATGCCTCCAAATGGTATTTAATTCACTTCCCGGGCCCCTGGAAGCATGAAAATCACTTTAAACATGGTAATTTTAGCTCTAAAACTGATGATCTACCTACAAATGTGAACTGACGTTCAAAAATAAAACATTTGAAAACGGACCATTTTTCACCTTTCTGAAGCATGACGTAATGGGGGGTGTTATCTCTTTTGTCAAAAATCACCTGTTTTTGCTTGAACATTAAATGCCTCCAAATGGTATTTAATTCACTTCCCAGGCCCCTGGAAGCATGAAAATCACTTTAAACATGCTAATTTTAGCTCTAAAACTGATGATCTACCTACAAATGAGAACTGATGTTCAAAAATAAAACATTTGAAAACTGACCATTTTTCACCTTTCTGAAGCATGACGTAATGGGGGGGTGTTATCTCTTTTGTCAAAAATCACCTGTTTTTGCTTGAACATTAAATGCCTCCAAATGGTATTTAATTCACTTCCCGGGGTGAAGAAACACTTTTTGAGACCTCAGAGTGAGTAAATTGGCCATTTTCATGCACTTTTAACCATTCCACAAATCTTGTGTTTTGGGCCCCTGGAAGCATGAAAATCACTTTAAACATGCTAATTTTAGCTCTAAAATTGATGATCTACCTACAAATGTGAACTGACGTTAAAAAATAAAACATTTGAAAACGGACCATTTTTCACCTTTCTGCAGCATGACGTAATGGGGGGTGTTATCTCTTTTGTTAAAAATCACCTGTTTTTGCTTGAACATTAAATGCCTCCAAATGGTATTTAATTCACTTCCCGGGCCCCTGGAAGCATGAAAATCACTTTAAACATGCTTATTTTAGCTCTAAAACTGATGATCTACCTACAAATGTGAACTGACGTTCAAAAATAAAACATTTGAAAACGGACCATTTTTCACCTTTCTGAAGCATGACGTAATGGGGGGGTGTTATCTCTTTTGTCAAAAATCACCTGTTTTTGCTTGAACATTAAATGCCTCCAAATGGTATTTAATTCACTTCCCGGGGTGAAGAAACACTTTTTGAGACCTCAGAGTGAGTAAATTGGCCATTTTCATGCACTTTTAACCATTCCACAAATCTTGTGTTTTGGGCCCCTGGAAGCATGAAAATCACTTTAAACATGCTAATTTTAGCTCTAAAACTGATGATCTACCTACAAATGTGAACTGACGTTAAAAAATAAAACATTTGAAAACGGACCATTTTTCACCTTTCTGCAGCATGACGTAATGGGGGGGTGTTATCTCTTTTGTCAAAAATCACCTGTTTTTGCTTCAACATTAAATGCCTCCAAATGGTATTTAATTCACTTCCCGGGCCCCTGGAAGCATGAAAATCACTTTAAACATGCTAATTTTAGCTCTAAAACTGATGATCTACCTACAAATGTGAACTGACTTTCAAAAATAAAACATTTGAAAACGGACAATTTTTCACCTTTCTGAAGCATAACGTAATGGGGGGTGTTATCTCTTTTGTCAAAAATCACCTGTTTTTGCTTGAACATTAAATGCCTCCAAATGGTGTTTAATTCACTTCCCGGGCCCCTGGAAGCATGAAAATCACTTTAAACATGCTAATTTTAGCTCTAAAACTGATGATCTACCTACAAATGTGAACTGACTTTCAAAAATAAAACATTTGAAAACTGTCAATTTTTCACCTTTCTGAAGCATGACGTAATGGGGGGTGTTATCTCTTTTGTCAAAAATCACCTGTTTTTGCTTGAACATTAAATGCCTCCAAATGGTATTTAATTCACTTCCCGGGCCCCTGGAAGCATGAAAATCACTTTAAACATGGTAATTTTAGCTCTAAAACTGATGATCTACCTACAAATGTGAACTGACGTTCAAAAATAAAACATTTGAAAACGGACCATTTTTCACCTTTCTGAAGCATGACGTAATGGGGGGGTGTTATATCTTTTGTCAAAAATCACCTGTTTTTGCTTGAACATTAAATGCCTCCAAATGGTATTTAATTCACTTCCCAGGCCCCTGGAAGCATGAAAATCACTTTAAACATGCTAATTTTAGCTCTAAAACTGATGATCTACCTACAAATGAGAACTGATGTTCAAAAATAAAACATTTGAAAACGGACCATTTTTCACCTTTCTGAAGCATGACGTAATGGGGGGTGTTATCTCTTTTGTCAAAAATCACCTGTTTTTGCTTGAACATTAAATGCCTCCAAATGGTATTTAATTCACTTCCCGGGGTGAAGAAACACTTTTTGAGACCTCAGAGTGAGTAACATGGCCATTTTCATGCACTTTTAACCATTCCACAAATCTTGTGTTTTGGGCCCCTGGAAGCATGAAAATCACTTTAAACATGCTAATTTTAGCTCTAAAACTGATGATCTACCTACAAATGTGAACTGACGTTAAAAAATAAAACATTTGAAAACGGACCATTTTTCACCTTTCTGCAGCATGACGTAATGGGGGGGGTGTTATCTCTTTTGTCAAAAATCACCTGTTTTTCGCTTGAACATTAAATGCCTCCAAATGGTATTTAATTCACTTCGCGGGGTGAAGAAACACTTTTTGAGACCTCAGAGTGAGTAAATTGGCCATTTTCATGCACTTTTAACCATTCCACAAATCTTGTGTTTTGGGCCCCTGGAAGCATGAAAATCACTTTAAACATGCTAATTTTAGCTCTAAAATTGATGATCTACCTACAAATGTGAACTGACGTTAAAAAATAAAACATTTGAAAACGGACCATTTTTCACCTTTCTGCAGCATGACGTAATGGGGGGGTGTTATCTCTTTTGTTAAAAATCACCTGTTTTTGCTTGAACATTAAATGCCTCCAAATGGTATTTAATTCACTTCCCGGGCCCCTGGAAGCATGAAAATCACTTTAAACATGCTTATTTTAGCTCTAAAACTGATGATCTACCTACAAATGTGAACTGACGTTCAAAAATAAAACATTTGAAAACGGACCATTTTTCACCTTTCTGCAGCATGACGTAATGGGGGGGGGGTGTTATCTCTTTTGTCAAAAATCACCTGTTTTTGCTTGAACATTAAATGCCTCCAAATGGTATTTAATTCACTTCGCGGGGTGAAGAAACACTTTTTGAGACCTCAGAGTGAGTAAATTGGCCATTTTCATGCACTTTTAACCATTCCACAAATCTTGTGTTTTGGGCCCCTGGAAGCATGAAAATCACTTTAAACATGCTAATTTTAGCTCTAAAACTGATGATCTACCTACAAATGTGAACTGACGTTAAAAAATAAAACATTTGAAAACGGACCATTTTTCACCTTTCTGCAGCATGACGTAATGGGGGGGGGGTTATCTCTTTTGTCAAAAATCACCTGTTTTTGCTTGAACATTAAATGCCTCCAAATGGTGTTTAATTCACTTCCCGGGCCCCTGGAAGCATGAAAATCACTTTAAACATGCTAATTTTAGCTCTAAAACTGATGATCTACCTACAAATGTGAACTGACTTTCAAAAATAAAACATTTGAAAACTGACAATTTTTCACCTTTCTGAAGCATGACGTAATGGGGGGTGTTATCTCTTTTGTCAAAAATCACCTGTTTTTGCTTGAACATTAAATGCCTCCAAATGGTATTTAATTCACTTCCCGGGCCCCTGGAAGCATGAAAATCACTTTAAACATGGTAATTTTAGCTCTAAAACTGATGATCTACCTACAAATGTGAACTGACGTTCAAAAATAAAACATTTGAAAACGGACCATTTTTCACCTTTCTGAAGCATGACGTAATGGGGGGGTGTTATCTCTTTTGTCAAAAATCACCTGTTTTTGCTTGAACATTAAATGCCTCCAAATGGTATTTAATTCACTTCCCAGGCCCCTGGAAGCATGAAAATCACTTTAAACATGCTAATTTTAGCTCTAAAACTGACGATCTACCTACAAATGAGAACTGATGTTCAAAAATAAAACATTTGAAAACGGACCATTTTTCACCTTTCTGAAGCATGACGTAATGGGGGGGTGTTATCTCTTTTGTCAAAAATCACCTGTTTTTGCTTGAACATTAAATGCCTCCAAATGGTATTTAATTCACTTCCCGGGGTGAAGAAACACTTTTTGAGACCTCAGAGTGAGTAACATGGCCATTTTCATGCACTTTTAACCATTCCACAAATCTTGTGTTTTGGGCCCCTGGAAGCATGAAAATCACTTTAAACATGCTAATTTTAGCTCTAAAACTGATGATCTACCTACAAATGTGAACTGACGTTAAAAAATAAAACATTTGAAAACGGACCATTTTTCACCTTTCTGCAGCATGACGTAATGGGGGGGGTGTTATCTCTTTTGTCAAAAATCACCTGTTTTTGCTTGAACATTAAATGCCTCCAAATGGTATTTAATTCACTTCGCGGGGTGAAGAAACACTTTTTGAGACCTCAGAGTGAGTAAATTGGCCATTTTCATGCACTTTTAACCATTCCACAAATCTTGTGTTTTGGGCCCCTGGAAGCATGAAAATCACTTTAAACATGCTAATTTTAGCTCTAAAATTGATGATCTACCTACAAATGTGAACTGACGTTAAAAAATAAAACATTTGAAAACGGACCATTTTTCACCTTTCTGCAGCATGACGTAATGGGGGGGTGTTATCTCTTTTGTTAAAAATCACCTGTTTTTGCTTGAACATTAAATGCCTCCAAATGGTATTTAATTCACTTCCCGGGCCCCTGGAAGCATGAAAATCACTTTAAACATGCTTATTTTAGCTCTAAAACTGATGATCTACCTACAAATGTGAACTGACGTTCAAAAATAAAACATTTGAAAATGGACCATTTTTCACCTTTCTGCAGCATGACGTAATGGGGGGGGTGTTATCTCTTTTGTCAAAAATCACCTGTTTTTGCTTGAACATTAAATGCCTCCAAATGGTATTTAATTCACTTCCCGGGCCCCTGGAAGCATGAAAATCACTTTAAACATGCTAATTTTAGCTCTAAAACTGATGATCTACCTACAAATGTGAACTGACTTTCAAAAATAAAACATTTGAAAACGGACAATTTTTCACCTTTCTGAAGCATGACGTAATGGGGGGGTGTTATCTCTTTTGTCAAAAATCACCTGTTTTTGCTTGAACATTAAATGCCTCCAAATGGTATTTAATTCACTTCCCGGGCCCCTGGAAGCATGAAAATCACTTTAAACATGCTAATTTTAGCTCTAAAACTGATGATCTACCTACAAATGTGAACTGACGTTCAAAAATAAAACATTTGAAAACGGACCATTTTTCACCTTTCTGAAGCATAACGTAATGGGGGGTGTTATCTCTTTTGTCAAAAATCACCTGTTTTTGCTTGAACATTAAATGCCTCCAAATGGTGTTTAATTCACTTCCCGGGCCCCTGGAAGCATGAACATCACTTTAAACATGCTAATTTTAGCTCTAAAACTGATGATCTACCTACAAATGTGAACTGACTTTCAAAAATAAAACATTTGAAAACTGACAATTTTTCACCTTTCTGAAGCATGACGTAATGGGGGGTGTTATCTCTTTTGTCAAAAATCACCTGTTTTTGCTTGAACATTAAATGCCTCCAAATGGTATTTAATTCACTTCCCGGGCCCCTGGAAGCATGAAAATCACTTTAAACATGGTAATTTTAGCTTTAAAACTGATGATCTACCCACAAATGTGAACTGACGTTCAAAAATAAAACATTTGAAAACGGACCATTTTTCACCTTTCTGAAGCATGACGTAATGGGGGGGTGTTATCTCTTTTGTCAAAAATCACCTGTTTTTGCTTGAACATTAAATGCCTCCAAATGGTATTTAATTCACTTCCCAGGCCCCTGGAAGCATGAAAATCACTTTAAACATGCTAATTTTAGCTCTAAAACTGATGATCTACCTACAAATGAGAACTGATGTTCAAAAATAATACATTTGAAAACGGACCATTTTTCACCTTTCTGAAGCATGACGTAATGGGGGGTGTTATCTCTTTTGTCAAAAATCACCTGTTTTTGCTTGAACATTAAATGCCTCCAAATAGTATTTAATTCACTTCCCGGGCCCCTGGAAGCATGAAAATCACTTTAAACATGGTAATTTTAGCTCTAAAACTGATGATCTACCTACAAATGTGAACTGACGTTCAAAAATAAAACATTTGAAAACGGACCATTTTTCACCTTTCTGAAGCATGACGTAATGGGGGGGTGTTATCTCTTTTGTCAAAAATCACCTGTTTTTGCTTGAACATTAAATGCCTCCAAATGGTGTTTAATTCACTTCCCGGGCCCCTGGAAGCATGAAAATCACTTTAAACATGCTAATTTTAGCTCTAAAACTGATGATCTACCTACAAATGTGAACTGACTTTCAAAAATAAAACATTTGAAAACTGACAATTTTTCACCTTTCTGAAGCATGACGTAATGGGGGGTGTTATCTCTTTTGTCAAAAATCACCTGTTTTTGCTTGAACATTAAATGCCTCCAAATGGTATTTAATTCACTTCCCGGGCCCCTGGAAGCATGAAAATCACTTTAAACATGGTAATTTTAGCTCTAAAACTGATGATCTACCTACAAATGTGAACTGACGTTCAAAAATAAAACATTTGAAAACGGACCATTTTTCACCTTTCTGAAGCATGACGTAATGGGGGGGTGTTATCTCTTTTGTCAAAAATCACCTGTTTTTGCTTGAACATTAAATGCCTCCAAATGGTATTTAATTCACTTCCCAGGCCCCTGGAAGCATGAAAATCACTTTAAACATGCTAATTTTAGCTCTAAAACTGACGATCTACCTACAAATGAGAACTGATGTTCAAAAATAAAACATTTGAAAACGGACCATTTTTCACCTTTCTGAAGCATGACGTAATGGGGGGGTGTTATCTCTTTTGTCAAAAATCACCTGTTTTTGCTTGAACATTAAATGCCTCCAAATGGTATTTAATTCACTTCCCGGGGTGAAGAAACACTTTTTGAGACCTCAGAGTGAGTAACATGGCCATTTTCATGCACTTTTAACCATTCCACAAATCTTGTGTTTTGGGCCCCTGGAAGCATGAAAATCACTTTAAACATGCTAATTTTAGCTCTAAAACTGATGATCTACCTACAAATGTGAACTGACGTTAAAAAATAAAACATTTGAAAACGGACCATTTTTCACCTTTCTGCAGCATGACGTAATGGGGGGGGGTGTTATCTCTTTTGTCAAAAATCACCTGTTTTTGCTTGAACATTAAATGCCTCCAAATGGTATTTAATTCACTTCGCGGGGTGAAGAAACACTTTTTGAGACCTCAGAGTGAGTAAATTGGCCATTTTCATGCACTTTTAACCATTCCACAAATCTTGTGTTTTGGGCCCCTGGAAGCATGAAAATCACTTTAAACATGCTAATTTTAGCTCTAAAATTGATGATCTACCTACAAATGTGAACTGACGTTAAAAAATAAAACATTTGAAAACGGACCATTTTTCACCTTTCTGCAGCATGACGTAATGGGGGGGGTGTTATCTCTTTTGTTAAAAATCACCTGTTTTTGCTTGAACATTAAATGCCTCCAAATGGTATTTAATTCACTTCCCGGGCCCCTGGAAGCATGAAAATCACTTTAAACATGCTTATTTTAGCTCTAAAACTGATGATCTACCTACAAATGTGAACTGACGTTCAAAAATAAAACATTTGAAAATGGACCATTTTTCACCTTTCTGCAGCATGACGTAATGGGGGGGGTGTTATCTCTTTTGTCAAAAATCACCTGTTTTTGCTTGAACATTAAATGCCTCCAAATGGTATTTAATTCACTTCACGGGGTGAAGAAACACTTTTTGAGACCTCAGAGTGAGTAAATTGGCCATTTTCATGCACTTTTAACCATTCCACGAATCTTGTGTTTTGGGCCCCTGGAAGCATGAAAATCACTTTAAACATGCTAATTTTAGCTCTAAAACTGATGATCTACCTACAAATGTGAACTGACGTTAAAAAATAAAACATTTGAAAACGGACCATTTTTCACCTTTCTGCAGCATGACGTAATGGGGGGGTGTTATCTCTTTTGTCAAAAATCACCTGTTTTTGCTTGAACATTAAATGCCTCCAAATGGTATTTAATTCACTTCCCGGGCCCCTGGAAGCATGAAAATCACTTTAAACATGCTAATTTTAGCTCTAAAACTGATGATCTACCTACAAATGTGAACTGACTTTCAAAAATAAAACATTTGAAAACGGACAATTTTTCACCTTTCTGAAGCATGACGTAATGGGGGGGTGTTATCTCTTTTGTCAAAAATCACCTGTTTTTGCTTGAACATTAAATGCCTCCAAATGGTATTTAATTCACTTCCCGGGCCCCTGGAAGCATGAAAATCACTTTAAACATGCTAATTTTAGCTCTAAAACTGATGATCTACCTACAAATGTGAACTGACGTTCAAAAATAAAACATTTGAAAACGGACCATTTTTCACCTTTCTGAAGCATAACGTAATGGGGGGTGTTATCTCTTTTGTCAAAAATCACCTGTTTTTGCTTGAACATTAAATGCCTCCAAATGGTGTTTAATTCACTTCCCGGGCCCCTGGAAGCATGAACATCACTTTAAACATGCTAATTTTAGCTCTAAAACTGATGATCTACCTACAAATGTGAACTGACTTTCAAAAATAAAACATTTGAAAACTGACAATTTTTCACCTTTCTGAAGCATGACGTAATGGGGGGTGTTATCTCTTTTGTCAAAAATCACCTGTTTTTGCTTGAACATTAAATGCCTCCAAATGGTATTTAATTCACTTCCCGGGCCCCTGGAAGCATGAAAATCACTTTAAACATGGTAATTTTAGCTTTAAAACTGATGATCTACCCACAAATGTGAACTGACGTTCAAAAATAAAACATTTGAAAACGGACCATTTTTCACCTTTCTGAAGCATGACGTAATGGGGGGGTGTTATCTCTTTTGTCAAAAATCACCTGTTTTTGCTTGAACATTAAATGCCTCCAAATGGTATTTAATTCACTTCCCAGGCCCCTGGAAGCATGAAAATCACTTTAAACATGCTAATTTTAGCTCTAAAACTGATGATCTACCTACAAATGAGAACTGATGTTCAAAAATAATACATTTGAAAACGGACCATTTTTCACCTTTCTGAAGCATGACGTAATGGGGGGTGTTATCTCTTTTGTCAAAAATCACCTGTTTTTGCTTGAACATTAAATGCCTCCAAATAGTATTTAATTCACTTCCCGGGCCCCTGGAAGCATGAAAATCACTTTAAACATGGTAATTTTAGCTCTAAAACTGATGATCTACCTACAAATGTGAACTGACGTTCAAAAATAAAACATTTGAAAACGGACCATTTTTCACCTTTCTGAAGCATGACGTAATGGGGGGGTGTTATCTCTTTTGTCAAAAATCACCTGTTTTTGCTTGAACATTAAATGCCTCCAAATGGTATTTAATTCACTTCCCAGGCCCCTGGAAGCATGAAAATCACTTTAAACATGCTAATTTTAGCTCTAAAACTGATGATCTACCTACAAATGAGAACTGATGTTCAAAAATAAAACATTTGAAAACGGACCATTTTTCACCTTTCTGAAGCATGACGTAATGGGGGGGTGTTATCTCTTTTGTCAAAAATCACCTGTTTTTGCTTGAACATTAAATGCCTCCAAATGGTATTTAATTCATTTCCCGGGGTGAAGAAACACTTTTTGAGACCTCAGAGTGAGTAACATGGCCATTTTCATGCACTTTTAACCATTCCACAAATCTTGTGTTTTGGGCCCCTGGAAGCATGAAAATCACTTTAAACATGCTAATTTTAGCTCTAAAACTGATGATCTACCTACAAATGTGAACTGACGTTCAAAAATAAAACATTTGAAAACGGACCATTTTTCCCCTTTCTGCAGCATGACGTAATGGGGGGGTGTTATCTCTTTTGTCAAAAATCACCTGTTTTTGCTTGAACATTAAATGCCTCCAAATGGTATTTAATTCACTTCCCGGGGTGAAGAAACACTTTTTGAGACCTCAGAGTGAGTAAATTGGCCATTTTCATGCACTTTTAACCATTCCACAAATCTTGTGTTTTGGGCCCCTGGAAGCATGAAAATCACTTTAAACATGCTAATTTTAGCTCTAAAACTGATGATCTACCTACAAATGTGAACTGACGTTAAAAAATAAAACATTTGAAAACGGACCATTTTTCACCTTTCTGCAGCATGACGTAATGGGGGGGTGTTATCTCTTTTGTCAAAAATCACCTGTTTTTGCTTGAACATTAAATGCCTCCAAATGGTATTTAATTCACTTCCCGGGCCCCTGGAAGCATGAAAATCACTTTAACCACTTGGCTGCTAAGGTACTCCCTCTTCTTCCCATTGACTTTCCATTGAAATCAATGGAAAGTCCATGACGAGTTACCCTTGTCATTAGCGCTGAAGGGGTTAAACATGCTAATTTTAGCTCTAAAACTGATGATCTACCTACAAATGTGAACTGACGTTCAAAAATAAAACATTTGAAAACGGACCATTTTTCACCTTTCTGAAGCATAACGTAATGGGGGGGTGTTGTCTCTTTTGTCAAAAATCACCTGTTTTTGCTTGAACATTAAATGCCTCCAAATGGTATTTAATTCACTTCCCAGGCCCCTGGAAGCATGAAAATCACTTTAAACATGCTAATTTTAGCTCTAAAACTGATGATCTACCTACAAATGTGAACTGACTTTCAAAAATAAAACATTTGAAAACGGACAATTTTTCACCTTTCTGAAGCATGACGTAATGGGGGGGTGTTATATCTTTTGTCAAAAATCACCTGTTTTTGCTTGAACAATAAATGCCTCCAAATGGTATTTAATTCACTTCCCGGGCCCCTGGAAGCATGAAAATCACTTTAAACATGCTAATTTTTGCTCTAAAACTGATGGTCTACCTACAAATGTGAACTGACGTTCAAAAATAAAACATTTGAAAACGGACCATTTTTCACCTTTCAGAAGCATGACGTAAT
This sequence comes from Lissotriton helveticus, assembly GCF_964261635.1. Taxonomy (NCBI): domain Eukaryota; kingdom Metazoa; phylum Chordata; class Amphibia; order Caudata; family Salamandridae; genus Lissotriton; species Lissotriton helveticus. Next base: position 134,356 of record NW_027611851.1, read on the forward strand.
GGGGGGTGTTATCTCTTTTGTCAAAAATCACCTGTTTTTGCTTGAACATTAAATGCCTCCAAATGGTATTTAATTCACTTCCCGGGGTGAAGAAACACTTTTTGAGACCTCAGAGTGAGTAAATTGGCCATTTTCATGCACTTTTAACCATTCCACAAATCTTGTGTTTTGGGCCCCTAGAAGCATGAAAATCACTTTAAACATGCTAATTTTAGCTCTAAAACTGATGATCTACCTACAAATGTGAACTGACGTTCAAAAATAAAACTTTTGAAAACGGACCATTTTTCACCTTTCTGAAGCATGACGTAATGGGGGGGTGTTATCCCTTTTGTCAAAAATCACCTGTTTTTGCTTGAACATTAAATGCCTCCAAATGGTATTTAATTCACTTCCCGGGCCCCTGGAAGCATGAAAATCACTTTAAACATGCTTATTTTAGCTCTAAAACTGATGATCTACCTACAAATGTGAACTGACGTTCAAAAATAAAACATTTGAAAAGGGACCATTTTTCACCTTTCTGAAGCATGACGTAATGGGGGGGTGTTATCTCTTTTGTCAAAAATCACCTGTTTTTGCTTGAACATTAAATGCCTCCAAATGGTATTTAATTCACTTCCCGGGGTGAAGAAACACTTTTTGAGACCTCAGAGTGAGTAAATTGGCCATTTTCATGCACTTTTAACCATTCCACAAATCTTGTGTTTTGGGCCCCTGGAAGCATGAAAATCACTTTAAACATGCTAATTTTAGCTCTAAAACTGATGATCTACCTACAAATGTGAACTGACGTTCAAAAATAAAACATTTGAAAACGGACCATTTTTCACCTTTCTGCAGCATGACGTAATGGGGGGGTATTATCTCTTTTGTTAAAAATCACCTGTTTTTGCTTGAACATTAAATGCCTCCAAATGGTATTTAATTCACTTCCCGGGGTGAAGAAACACTTTTTGAGACCTCAGAGTGAGTAAATTGGCCATTTTCATGCACTTTTAACCATTCCACAAATTTTGTGTTTTGGGCCCCTGGAAGCATGAAAATCACTTTAAACATGCTAATTTTAGCTCTAAAATTGATGATCTACCTACAAATGTGAACTGACGTTAAAAAATAAAACATTTGAAAACGGACCATTTTTCACCTTTCTGCAGCATGACGTAATGGGGGGGTGTTATCTCTTTTGTTAAAAATCACCTGGTTTTTCTTGAACATTAAATGTCTCCAAATGGTATTTAATTCACTTCCCGGGCCCCTGGAAGCATGAAAATCACTTTAAACATGCTAATTTTAGCTCTAAAACTGATGACCTACCTACAAATGTGAACTGACGTTAAAAAATAAAACATTTGAAAACGGACCATTTTTCACCTTTCTGCAGCATGACGTAATGGGGGGGTGTTATCTCTTTTGTCAAAAATCACCTGTTTTTGCTTGAACATTAAATGCCTCCAAATGGTATTTAATTCACTTCCCGGGGTGAAGAAACACTTTTTGAGACCTCAGAGTGAGTAAATTGGCCATTTTCATGCACTTTTAACCATTCCACAAATCTTGTGTTTTGGGCCCCTGGAAGCATGAAAATCACTTTAAACATGCTAATTTTAGCTCTAAAATTGATGATCTACCTACAAATGTGAACTGACGTTAAAAAATAAAACATTTGAAAACGGACCATTTTTCACCTTTCTGCAGCATGACGTAATGGGGGGGTGTTATCTCTTTTGTCAAAAATCACCTGTTTTTGCTTGAACATTAAATGCCTCCAAATGGTATTTAATTCACTTCCCGGGCCCCTGGAAGCATGAAAATCACTTTAAACATGCTAATTTTAGCTCTAAAACTGATGATCTACCTACAAATGTGAACTGACGTTCAAAAATAAAACATTTGAAAACGGACCATTTTTCACCTTTCTGAAGCATGACGTAATGGGGGGGTGTTATCCCTTTTGTCAAAAATCACCTGTTTTTGCTTGAACATTAAATGCCTCCAAATGGTATTTAATTCACTTCCCAGGCCCCTGGAAGAATGAAAATCACTTTAAACATGCTTATTTTAGCTCTAAAACTGATGATGTACCTACAAATGTGAACTGACGTTCAAAAATAAAACATTTGAAAACGGACCATTTTTCACCTTTCTGAAGCATGACGTAATGGGGGGGGTGTTATCTCTTTTGTCAAAAATCACCTGTTTTTGCTTGAACATTAAATGCCTCCAAATGGTATTTAATTCACTTCCTGGGGTGAAGAAACACTTTTTGAGACCTCAGAGTGAGTAAATTGGCCATTTTCATGCACTTTTAACCATCCCACAAATCTTGTGTTTTGGGCCCCTGGAAGCATGAAAATCACTTTAAACATGCTAATTTTAGCTCTAAAATTGATGATCTACCTACAAATGTGAACTGACGTTAAAAAATAAAACATTTGAAAACGGACCATTTTTCACCTTTCTGCAGCATGACGTAATGGGGGGGTGTTATCTCTTTTGTCAAAAATCACCTGTTTTTGCTTGAACATTAAATGCCTCCAAATGGTATTTAATTCACTTCCCGGGCCCCTGGAAGCATGAAAATCACTTTAAACATGCTAATTTTAGCTCTAAAACTGATGATCTACCTACAAATGTGAACTGACGTTCAAAAATAAAACATTTGAAAACGGACCATTTTTCACCTTTCTGAAGCATGACGTAATGGGGGGGTGTTATCCCTTTTGTCAAAAATCACCTGTTTTTGCTTGAACATTAAATGCCTCCAAATGGTATTTAATTCACTTCCCAGGCCCCTGGAAGAATGAAAATCACTTTAAACATGCTTATTTTAGCTCTAAAACTGATGATGTACCTACAAATGTGAACTGACGTTCAAAAATAAAACATTTGAAAACGGACCATTTTTCACCTTTCTGAAGCATGACGTAATGGGGGGGTGTTATCTCTTTTGTCAAAAATCACCTGTTTTTGCTTGAACATTAAATGCCTCCAAATGGTATTTAATTCACTTCCCGGGGTGAAGAAACACTTTTTGAGACCTCAGAGTGAGTAAATTGGCCATTTTCATGCACTTTTAACCATTCCACAAATCTTGTGTTTTGGGCCCCTGGAAGCATGAAAATCACTTTAAACATGCTAATTTTAGCTCTAAATCTGATGATCTACCTACAAATCTGAACTGACGTTAAAAAATAAAACATTTGAAAACGGTCCATTTTTCACCTTTCTGCAGCATGACGTAATGGGGGGGTGTTATCTCTTTTGTCAAAAATCACCTGTTTTTGCTTGAACATTAAATGCCTCCAAATGGTATTTAATTCACTTCCCTGGCCCCTGGAAGCATGAAAATCACTTTAAACATGCTAATTTTAGCTCTAAAACTGATGATCTACCTACAAATGTGAACTGACTTTCAAAAATAAAACATTTGAAAACGGACAATTTTTCACCTTTCTGAAGCATGACGTAATGGGGGGGTGTTATCTCTTTTGTCAAAAATCACCTGTTTTTGCTTGAACATTAAATGCCTCCAAATGGTATTTAATTCACTTCCCGGGCCCCTGGAAGCATGAAAATCACTTTAAACATGCTAATTTTAGCTCTAAAACTGATGATCTACCTACAAATGTGAAATGACGTTCAAAAATAAAACATTTGAAAACGGACCATTTTTCACCTTTCTGAAGCATAACGTAATGGGGGGGTGTTATCTCTTTTGTCAAAAATCACCTGTTTTTGCTTGAACATTAAATGCCTCCAAATGGTATTTAATTCACTTCCCGGGCCCCTGGAAGCATGAAAATCACTTTAAACATGCTAATTTTAGCTCTAAAACTGATGATCTACCTACAAATGTGAACTGACTTTCAAAAATAAAACATTTGAAAACGGACAATTTTTCACCTTTCTGAAGCATGACGTAATGGGGGGGTGTTATCTCTTTTGTCAAAAATCACCTGTTTTTGCTTGAACATTAAATGCCTCCAAATGGTATTTAATTCACTTCCCGGGCCCCTGGAAGCATGAAAATCACTTTAAACATGCTAATTTTAGCTCTAAAACTGATGATCTACCTACAAATGTGAACTGACGTTCAAAAATAAAACATTTGAAAACGGACCATTTTTCACCTTTCTGAAGCATGACGTAATGGGGATGTTATCTCTTTTGTCAAAAATCACCTGTTTTTGCTTGAACATTAAATGCCTCCAAATGGTATTTAATTCACTTCCCGGGGTGAAGAAACACTTTTTGAGACCTCAGGGTGAGTAAATTGGCCATTTTCATGCACTTTTAACCATTCCACAAATCTTGTGTTTTGGGCCCCTAGAAGCATGAAAATCACTTTAAACATGCTAATTTTAGCTCTAAAACTGATGATCTACCTACAAATGTGAACTGACGTTAAAAAATAAAACATTTGAAAACGGACCATTTTTCACCTTTCTGCAGCATGACGTAATGGGGGGGTGTTATCTCTTTTGTTAAAAATCACCTGTTTTTGCTTGAACATTAAATGCCTCCAAATGGTATTTAATTCACTTCCCGGGCCCCTGGAAGCATGAAAATCACTTTAAACATGCTAATTTTAGCTCTAAAACTGATGATCTACCTACAAATGTGAACTGACGTTCAAAAATAAAACTTTTGAAAACGGACCATTTTTCACCTTTCTGAAGCATGACGTAATGGGGGGGTGTTATCCCTTTTGTCAAAAATCACCTGTTTTTGCTTGAACATTAAATGCCTCCAAATGGTATTTAATTCACTTCCCGGGGTGAAGAAACACTTTTTGAGACCTCAGAGTGAGTAAATTGGCCATTTTCATGCACTTTTAACCATTCCACAAATCTTGTGTTTTGGGCCCCTGGAAGCATGAAAATCACTTTAAACATGCTAATTTTAGCTCTAAAACTGATGATCTACCTACAAATGTGAACTGACGTTCAAAAATAAAACATTTAAAAACGGACCATTTTTCACCTTTCTGCAGCATGACGTAATGGGGGGTATTATCTCTTTTGTTAAAAATCACCTGTTTTTGCTTGAACATTTAATGCCTCCAAATGGTATTTAATTCACTTCCCATGGTGAAGAAACACTTTTTGAGACCTCAGAGTGAGTAAATTGGCCATTTTCATGCACTTTTAACCATTCCACAAATCTTGTGTTTTGGGACCCTGGAAGCATGAAAATCACTTTAAACATGCTAATTTTAGCTCTAAAATTGATGATCTACCTACAAATGTGAACTGACGTTAAAAAATAAAACATTTGAAAACGGACCATTTTTCACCTTTCTGCAGCATGACGTAATGGGGGGGTGTTATCTCTTTTGTTAAAAATCACCTGGTTTTTCTTGAACATTAAATGCCTCCAAATGGTATTTAATTCACTTCCCGGGCCCCTGGAAGCATGAAAATCACTTTAAACATGCTAATTTTAGCTCTAAAACTGATGACCTACCTACAAATGTGAACTGACGTTAAAAAATAAAACATTTGAAAACGGACCATTTTTCACCTTTCTGCAGCATGACGTAATGGGGGGGTGTTCTCTCTTTTGTCAAAAATCACCTGTTTTTGCTTGAACATTAAATGCCTCCAAATGGTATTTAATTCACTTCCCGGGTTGAAGAAACACTTTTTGAGACCTCAGAGTGAGTAAATTGGCCATTTTCATGCACTTTTAACCATTCCACAAATCTTGTGTTTTGGGCCCCTGGAAGCATGAAAATCACTTTAAACATGCTAATTTTAGCTCTAAAATTGATGATCTACCTACAAATGTGAACTGACGTTAAAAAATAAACATTTGAAAACGGACCATTTTTCACCTTTCTGCAGCATGACGTAATGGGGGGGTGTTATCTCTTTTGTCAAAAATCACCTGTTTTTGCTTGAACATTAAATGCCTCCAAATGGTATTTAATTCACTTCCCGGGCCCCTGGAAGCATGAAAATCACTTTAAACATGCTAATTTTAGCTCTAAAACTGATGATCTACCTACAAATGTGAACTGACGTTCAAAAATAAAACATTTGAAAACGGACCATTTTTCACCTTTCTGAAGCATAACGTAATGGGGGGGTGTTATCCCTTTTGTCAAAAATCACCTGTTTTTGCTTGAACATTAAATGCCTCCAAATGGTATTTAATTCACTTCCCAGGCCCCTGGAAGAATGAAAATCACTTTAAACATGCTTATTTTAGCTCTAAAACTGATGATGTACCTACAAATGTGAACTGACGTTCAAAAATAAAACATTTGAAAACGGACCATTTTTCACCTTTCTGAAGCATGACGTAATGGGGGGGTGTTATCTCTTTTGTCAAAATTCACCTGTTTTTGCTTGAACATTAAATGCCTCCAAATGGTATTTAATTCACTTCCCGGGGTGAAGAAACACTTTTTGAGACCTCAGAGTGAGTAAATTGGCCATTTTCATGCACTTTTAACCATTCCACAAATCTTGTGTTTTGGGCCCCTGGAAGCATGAAAATCACTTTAAACATGCTAATTTTAGCTCTAAATCTGATGATCTACCTACAAATCTGAACTGACGTTAAAAAATAAAACATTTGAAAACGGTCCATTTTTCACCTTTCTGCAGCATGACGTAATGGGGGGGTGTTATCTCTTTTGTCAAAAATCACCTGTTTTTGCTTGAACATTAAATGCCTCCAAATGGTATTTAATTCACTTCCCGGGCCCCTGGAAGCATGAAAATCACTTTAAACATGCTAATTTTAGCTCTAAAACTGATGATCTACCTACAAATGTGAACTGACGTTCAAAAATAAAACATTTGAAAACGGACCATTTTTCACCTTTCTGAAGCATAACGTAATGGGGGTGTTATCTCTTTTGTCAAAAATCAGCTGTTTTTGCTTAAACATTAAATGCCTCCAAATGGTATTTAATTCACTTCCCGGGCCCCTGGAAGCATGAAAATCACTTTAAACATGCTAATTTTAGCTCTAAAACTGATGATCTACCTACAAATGTGAACTGACTTTCAAAAATAAAACATTTGAAAACGGACAATTTTTCACCTTTCTGAAGCATGACGTAATGGGGGGGTGTTATCTCTTTTGTCAAAAATCACCTGTTTTTGCTTGAACATTAAATGCCTCCAAATGGTATTTAATTCACTTCCCGGGCCCCTGGAAGCATGAAAATCACTTTAAACATGCTAATTTTAGCTCTAAAACTGATGATCTACCTACAAATGTGAACTGACGTTCAAAAATAAAACATTTGAAAACGGACCATTTTTCACCTTTCTGAAGCATGACGTAATGGGGATGTTATCTCTTTTGTCAAAAATCACCTGTTTTTGCTTGAACATTAAATGCCTCCAAATGGTATTTAATTCACTTCCCGGGGTGAAGAAACACTTTTTGAGACCTCAGGGTGAGTAAATTGGCCATTTTCATGCACTTTTAACCATTCCACAAATCTTGTGTTTTGGGCCCCTGGAAGCATGAAAATCACTTTAAACATGCTAATTTTAGCTCTAAAATTGATGATCTACCTACAAATGTGAACTGACGTTAAAAAATAAACATTTGAAAACGGACCATTTTTCACCTTTCTGCAGCATGACGTAATGGGGGGGTGTTATCTCTTTTGTCAAAAATCACCTGTTTTTGCTTGAACATTAAATGCCTCCAAATGGTATTTAATTCACTTCCCGGGCCCCTGGAAGCATGAAAATCACTTTAAACATGCTAATTTTAGCTCTAAAACTGATGATCTACCTACAAATGTGAACTGACGTTCAAAAATAAAACATTTGAAAACGGACCATTTTTCACCTTTCTGAAGCATAACGTAATGGGGGGGTGTTATCCCTTTTGTCAAAAATCACCTGTTTTTGCTTGAACATTAAATGCCTCCAAATGGTATTTAATTCACTTCCCAGGCCCCTGGAAGAATGAAAATCACTTTAAACATGCTTATTTTAGCTCTAAAACTGATGATGTACCTACAAATGTGAACTGACGTTCAAAAATAAAACATTTGAAAACGGACCATTTTTCACCTTTCTGAAGCATGACGTAATGGGGGGGTGTTATCTCTTTTGTCAAAATTCACCTGTTTTTGCTTGAACATTAAATGCCTCCAAATGGTATTTAATTCACTTCCCGGGGTGAAGAAACACTTTTTGAGACCTCAGAGTGAGTAAATTGGCCATTTTCATGCACTTTTAACCATTCCACAAATCTTGTGTTTTGGGCCCCTGGAAGCATGAAAATCACTTTAAACATGCTAATTTTAGCTCTAAATCTGATGATCTACCTACAAATCTGAACTGACGTTAAAAAATAAAACATTTGAAAACGGTCCATTTTTCACCTTTCTGCAGCATGACGTAATGGGGGGGTGTTATCTCTTTTGTCAAAAATCACCTGTTTTTGCTTGAACATTAAATGCCTCCAAATGGTATTTAATTCACTTCCCGGGCCCCTGGAAGCATGAAAATCACTTTAAACATGCTAATTTTAGCTCTAAAACTGATGATCTACCTACAAATGTGAACTGACGTTCAAAAATAAAACATTTGAAAACGGACCATTTTTCACCTTTCTGAAGCATAACGTAATGGGGGTGTTATCTCTTTTGTCAAAAATCAGCTGTTTTTGCTTAAACATTAAATGCCTCCAAATGGTATTTAATTCACTTCCCGGGCCCCTGGAAGCATGAAAATCACTTTAAACATGCTAATTTTAGCTCTAAAACTGATGATCTACCTACAAATGTGAACTGACTTTCAAAAATAAAACATTTGAAAACGGACAATTTTTCACCTTTCTGAAGCATGACGTAATGGGGGGGTGTTATCTCTTTTGTCAAAAATCACCTGTTTTTGCTTGAACATTAAATGCCTCCAAATGGTATTTAATTCACTTCCCGGGCCCCTGGAAGCATGAAAATCACTTTAAACATGCTAATTTTAGCTCTAAAACTGATGATCTACCTACAAATGTGAACTGACGTTCAAAAATAAAACATTTGAAAACGGACCATTTTTCACCTTTCTGAAGCATGACGTAATGGGGATGTTATCTCTTTTGTCAAAAATCACCTGTTTTTGCTTGAACATTAAATGCCTCCAAATGGTATTTAATTCACTTCCCGGGGTGAAGAAACACTTTTTGAGACCTCAGGGTGAGTAAATTGGCCATTTTCATGCACTTTTAACCATTCCACAAATCTTGTGTTTTGGGCCCCTAGAAGCATGAAAATCACTTTAAACATGCTAATTTTAGCTCTAAAATTGATGATCTACCTACAAATGTGAACTGACGTTAAAAAATAAAACATTTGAAAACGGACCATTTTTCACCTTTCTGCAGCATGACGTAATGGGGGGGTGTTATTCCTTTTGTCAAAAATCACCTGTTTTTGCTTGAACATTAAATGCCTCCAAATGGTATTTAATTCACTTCCCGGGCCCCTGGAAGCATGAAAATCACTTTAAACATGCTTATTTTAGCTCTAAAACTGATGATCTACCTACAAATGTGAACTGACGTTCAAAAATAAAACATTTGAAAAGGGACCATTTTTCACCTTTCTGAAGCATGACGTAATGGGGGGGGTGTTATCTCTTTTGTCAAAAATCACCTGTTTTTGCTTGAACATTAAATGCCTCCAAATGGTATTTAATTCACTTCCCGGGGTGAAGAATCACTTTTTGAGACCTCAGAGTGAGTAAATTGGCCATTTTCATGCACTTTTAACCATTCCACAAATCTTGTGTTTTGGGCCCCTGGAAGCATGAAAATCACTTTAAACATGCTAATTTTAGCTCTAAAACTGATGATCTACCTACAAATGTGAACTGACGTTCAAAAATAAAACATTTGAAAACGGACCATTTTTCACCTTTCTGCAGCATGACGTAATGGGGGGGTATTATCTCTTTTGTTAAAAATCACCTGTTTTTGCTTGAACATTAAATGCCTCCAAATGGTATTTAATTCACTTCCCGGGGTGAAGAAACACTTTTTGAGACCTCAGAGTGAGTAAATTGGCCATTTTCATGCACTTTTAACCATTCCACAAATCTTGTGTTTTGGGCCCCTGGAAGCATGAAAATCACTTTAAACATGCTAATTTTAGCTCTAAAATTGATGATCTACCTACAAATGTGAACTGACGTTAAAAAATAAAACATTTGAAAACAGACCATTTTTCACCTTTCTGCAGCATGACGTAATGGGGGGGTGTTATCTCTTTTGTCAAAAATCACCTGTTTTTGCTTGAACATTAAATGCCTCCAAATGGTATTTAATTCACTTCCCGGGCCCCTGGAAGCATGAAAATCACTTTAAACATGCTAATTTTAGCTCTAAAACTGATGACCTACCTACAAATGTGAACTGACGTTAAAAAATAAAACATTTGAAAACGGACCATTTTTCACCTTTCTGCAGCATGACGTAATGGGGGGGTGTTATCTCTTTTGTTAAAAATCACCTGGTTTTGCTTGAACATTAAATGCCTCCAAATGGTATTAAATTCACTTCCCGGGCCCCTGGAAGCATGAAAATCACTTTAAACATGCTAATTTTAGCTCTAAAACTGATGACCTACCTACAAATGTGAACTGACGTTAAAAAATAAAACATTTGAAAACGGACCATTTTTCACCTTTCTGCAGCATGACGTAATGGGGGGGTGTTATCTCTTTTGTCAAAAATCACCTGTTTTTGCTTGAACATTAAATGCCTCCAAATGGTATTTAATTCACTTCCCGGGGTGAAGAAACACTTTTTGAGACCTCAGAGTGAGTAAATTGGCCATTTTCATGCACTTTTAACCATTCCACAAATCTTGTGTTTTGGGCCCCTGGAAGCATGAAAATCACTTTAAACATGCTAATTTTAGCTCTAAAACTGATGATCTACCTACAAATGTGAACTGACTTTCAAAAATAAAACATTTGAAAACGGACAATTTTTCACCTTTCTGAAGCATGACGTAATGGGGGGTGTTATCTCTTTTGTCAAAAATCACCTGTTTTTGCTTGAACATTAAATGCCTCCAAATGGTATTTAATTCACTTCCCGGGCCCCTGGAAGCATGAAAATCACTTTAAACATGCTAATTTTAGCTCTAAAACTGATGATCTACCTACAAATGTGAACTGACGTTCAAAAATAAAACATTTCAAAACGGACCATTTTTCACCTTTCTGAAGCATAACGTAATGGGGGGGGTGTTATCTCTTTTGTCAAAAATCACCTGTTTTTGCTTGAACATTAAATGCCTCCAAATGGTATTTAATTCACTTCCCGGGCCCCTGGAAGCATGAAAATCACTTTAAACGTGCCAATTTTAGCTCTAAAACTGATGATCTACCTACAAATGTGAACTGACTTTCAAAAATAAAACATTTGAAAACGGACAATTTTTCACCTTTCTGAAGCATGACGTAATGGGGGGGTGTTATCTCTTTTGTCAAAAATCACCTGTTTTTGCTTGAACATTAAATGCCTCCAAATGGTATTTAATTCACTTCCCGGGCCCCTGGAAGCATGAAAATCACTTTAAACATGCTAATTTTAGCTCTAAAACTGATGATCTACCTACAAATGTGAACTGACGTTCAAAAATAAAACATTTGAAAACGGACCATTTTTCACCTTTCTGAAGCATGACGTAATGGGGGTGTTATCTCTTTTGTCAAAAATCACCTGTTTTTGCTTGAACATTAAATGCCTCCAAATGGTATTTAATTCACTTCCCGGGGTGAAGAAACACTTTTTGAGACCTCAGGGTGAGTAAATTGGCCATTTTCATGCACTTTTAACCATTCCACAAATCTTGTGTTTTGGGCCCCTAGAAGCATGAAAATCACTTTAAACATGCTAATTTTAGCTCTAAAAATGATGATCTACCTACAAATGTGAACTGACGTTAAAAAATAAAACATTTGAAAACTGACCATTTTTCACCTTTCTGCAGCATGACGTAATGGGGGTGTGTTATCTCTTTTGTTAAAAATCACCTGTTTTTGCTTGAACATTAAATGCCTCCAAATGGTATTTAATTCACTTCCCGGGCCCCTGGAAGCATGAAAATCACTTTAAACATGCTAATTTTAGCTCTAAAACTGATGATCTACCTACAAATGTGAACTGACGTTCAAAAATAAAACTTTTGAAAACGGACCATTTTTCACCTTTCTGAAGCATGACGTAATGGGGGGGTGTTATCCCTTTTGTCAAAAATCACCTGTTTTTGCTTGAACATTAAATGCCTCCAAATGGTATTTAATTCACTTCCCGGGCCCCTGGAAGCATGAAAATCACTTTAAACATGCTTATTTTAGCTCTAAAACTGATGATCTACCTACAAATGTGAACTGACGTTCAAAAATAAAACATTTGAAAAGGGACCATTTTTCACCTTTCTGAAGCATGACGTAATGGGGGTGTTATCTCTTTTGTCAAAAATCACCTGTTTTTGCTTGAACATTAAATGCCTCCAAATGGTATTTAATTCACTTCCCGGGGTGAAGAAACACTTTTTGAGACCTCAGGGTGAGTAAATTGGCCATTTTCATGCACTTTTAACCATTCCACAAATCTTGTGTTTTGGGCCCCTAGAAGCATGACAATCACTTTAAACATGCTAATTTTAGCTCTAAAATTGATGATCTACCTACAAATGTGAACTGACGTTAAAAAATAAAACATTTGAAAACTGACCATTTTTCACCTTTCTGCAGCATGACGTAATGGGGGTGTGTTATCTCTTTTGTTAAAAATCACCTGTTTTTGCTTGAACATTAAATGCCTCCAAATGGTATTTAATTCACTTCCCGGGCCCCTGGAAGCATGAAAATCACTTTAAACATGCTAATTTTAGCTCTAAAACTGATGATCTACCTACAAATGTGAACTGACGTTCAAAAATAAAACTTTTGAAAACGGACCATTTTTCACCTTTCTGAAGCATGACGTAATGGGGGGGTGTTATCCCTTTTGTCAAAAATCACCTGTTTTTGCTTGAACATTAAATGCCTCCAAATGGTATTTAATTCACTTCCCGGGCCCCTGGAAGCATGAAAATCACTTTAAACATGCTTATTTTAGCTCTAAAACTGATGATCTACCTACAAATGTGAACTGACGTTCAAAAATAAAACATTTGAAAAGGGACCATTTTTCACCTTTCTGAAGCATGACGTAATGGGGGGGGTGTTATCTCTTTTGTCAAAAATCACCTGTTTTTGCTTGAACATTAAATGCCTCCAAATGGTATTTAATTCACTTCCCGGGGTGAAGAAACACTTTTTGAGACCTCAGAGTGAGTAAATTGGCCATTTTCATGCACTTTTAACCATTCCACAAATCTTGTGTTTTGGGCCCCTGGAAGCATGAAAATCACTTTAAACATGCTAATTTTAGCTCTAAAACTGATGATCTACCTACAAATGTGAACTGACGTTCAAAAATAAAACATTTGAAAACGGACCATTTTTCACCTTTCTGAAGCATGACGTAATGGGGGGGTGTTATCTCTTTTGTCAAAAATCACCTGTTTTTGCTTGAACATTAAATGCCTCCAAATGGTATTTAATTCACTTCCCGGGGTGAAGAAACACTTTTTGAGACCTCAGAGTGAGTAAATTGGCCATTTTCATGCACTTTTAACCATTCCACAAATCTTGTGTTTTGGGCCCCTGGAAGCATGAAAATCACTTTAAACATGCTAATTTTAGCTCTAAAACTGATGATCTACCTACAAATGTGAACTGACGTTAAAAAATAAAACATTTGAAAACGGACCATTTTTCACCTTTCTGCAGCATGACATAATGGGGGGGTGTTATCTCTTTTGTCAAAAATCACCTGTTTTTGCTTGAACATTAAATGCCTCCAAATGGTATTTAATTCACTTCCCGGGCCCCTGGAAGCATGAAAATCACTATAAACATGCTAATTTTAGCTCTAAAACTGATGATCTACCTACAAATGTGAACTGACGTTAAAAAATAAAACATTTGAAAACGGACCATTTTTCACCTTTCTGCAGCATGACGTAATGGGGGTGTTATCTCTTTTGTCAAAAATCACCTGTTTTTGCTTGAACTTTAAATGCCTCCAAATGGTTTTAATTCACTTCCCGGGCCCATGGAAGCATGAAAATTACTTTCAACATGCTAATTTTAGCTCTAAAACTGATGATCTACCTACAAATGTGAACTGACGTTCAAAAATAAAACATTTGAAAACGGACCATTTTTCACCTTTCTGCAGCATGACGTAATGGGGGGGGTGTTATCTCTTTTGTCAAAAATCACCTGTTTTTGCTTGAACATTAAATGCCTCCAAATGGTATTTAATTCACTTCCCGGGGTGAAGAAACACTTTTTGAGACCTCAGAGTGAGTAAATTGGCCATTTTCATGCACTTTTAACCATTCCACAAATCTTGTGTTTTGGGCCCCTGGAAGCATGAAAATCACTTTAAACATGCTAATTTTAGCTCTAAAACGGATGATCTACCTACAAATGTGAACTGACGTTAAAAAATAAAACATTTGAAAACGGACCATTTTTCACCTTTCTGCAGCATGACGTAATGGGGGGGTGTTTTCTCTTTTGTCAAAAATCACCTGTTTTTGCTTGAACATTAAATGCCTCCAAATGGTATTTAATTCACTTCCCGGGCCCCTGGAAGCATGAAAATCACTTTAAACATGCTAATTTTAGCTCTAAAACTGATGATCTACCTACAAATGTGAACTGACGTTCAAAAATAAAACATTTGAAAACGGACCATTTTTCACCTTTCTGAAGCATAACGTAAGGGGGGGGTGTTATCTCTTTTGTCAAAAATCACCTGTTTTTGCTTGAACATTAAATGCCTCCAAATGGTATTTAATTCACTTCCCAGGCCCCTGGAAGCATGAAAATCACTTTAAACATGCTAATTTTAGCTCTAAAACTGATGATCTACCTACAAATGTGAACTGACTTTCAAAAATAAAACATTTGAAAACGGACAATTTTTCACCTTTCTGAAGCATGACGTAATGGGGGGTGTCATCTCTTTTGTCAAAAATCACCTGTTTTTGCTTGAACAATAAATGCCTCCAAATGGTATTTAATTCACTTCCCGGGCCCCTGGAAGCATGAAAATCACTTTAAACATGCTAATTTGAGCTCTAAAACTGATGATCTACCTACAAATGTGAACTGACGTTCAAAAATAAAACATTTGAAAACGGACCATTTTTCACCTTTCTGAAGCATGACGTAATGGGGGGTGTTATCTCTTTTGTCAAAAATCACCTGTTTTTGCTTGAACATTAAATGCCTCCAAATGGTATTTAATTCACTTCCCGGGGTGAAGAAACACTTTTTGAGACCTCAGAGTGAGTAAATTGGCCATTTTCATGCACTTTTAACCATTCCACAAATCTTGTGTTTTGGGCCCCTGGAAGCATGAAAATCACTTTAAACATGCTAATTTTAGCTCTAAAACTGATGATCTACCTACAAATGTGAACTGACGTTAAAAAATAAAACATTTGAAAACGGACCATTTTTCACCTTTCTGCAGCATGACGTAATGGGGGGGTGTTATCTCTTTTGTCAAAAATCACCTGTTTTTGCTTGAACATTAAATGCCTCCAAATGGTATTTAATTCACTTCCCGGGGTGAAGAAACACTTTTTGAGACCTCAGAGTGAGTAAATTGGCCATGTTCATGCACTTTTAACCATTCCACAAATCTTGTGTTTTGGGCCCCTGGAAGCATGAAAATCACTTTAAACATGCTAATTTTAGCTCTAAAATTGATGATCTACCTACAAATGTGAACTGACGTTAAAAAATAAAACATTTGAAAACGGACCATTTTTCACCTTTCTGCAGCATGACGTAATGGGGGGGTGTTATCTCTTTTGTCAAAAATCACCTGTTTTTGCTTGAACATTAAATGCCTCCAAATGGTATTTAATTCACTTCCCGGGCCCCTGGAAGCATGAAAATCACTTTAAACATGCTAATTTTAGCTCTAAAACTGATGATCTACCTACAAATGTGAACTGACGTTCAAAAATAAAACATTTGAAAACGGACCATTTTTCACCTTTCTGAAGCATGACGTAATGGGGGGGTGTTATCCCTTTTGTCAAAAATCACCTGTTTTTGCTTGAACATTAAATGCCTCCAAATGGTATTTAATTCACTTCCCAGGCCCCTGGAAGAATGAAAATCACTTTAAACATGCTAATTTTAGCTCTAAAATTGATGATCTACCTACAAATGTGAACTGACGTTAAAAAATAAAACATTTGAAAACGGACCATTTTTCACCTTTCTGCAGCATGACGTAATGGGGGGGTGTTATCTCTTTTGTCAAAAATCACCTGTTTTTGCTTGAACATTAAATGCCTCCAAATGGTATTTAATTCACTTCCCGGGCCCCTGGAAGCATGAAAATCACTTTAAACATGCTAATTTTAGCTCTAAAACTGATGATCTACCTACAAATGTGAACTGACGTTCAAAAATAAAACATTTGAAAACGGACCATTTTTCACCTTTCTGAAGCATGACGTAATGGGGGGGTGTTATCCCTTTTGTCAAAAATCACCTGTTTTTGCTTGAACATTAAATGCCTCCAAATGGTATTTAATTCACTTCCCAGGCCCCTGGAAGAATGAAAATCACTTTAAACATGCTTATTTTAGCTCTAAAACTGATGATGTACCTACAAATGTGAACTGACGTTCAAAAATAAAACATTTGAAAACGGACCATTTTTCACCTTTCTGAAGCATGACGTAATGGGGGGGTGTTATCTCTTTTGTCAAAAATCACCTGTTTTTGCTTGAACATTAAATGCCTCCAAAAGGTATTTAATTCACTTCCCGGGGTGAAGAAACACTTTTTGAGACCTCAGAGTGAGTAAATTGGCCATTTTCATGCACTTTTAACCATTCCACAAATCTTGTGTTTTGGGCCCCTGGAAGCATGAAAATCACTTTAAACATGCTAATTTTAGCTCTAAATCTGATGATCTACCTACAAATGTGAACTGACGTTAAAAAATAAAACATTTGAAAACGGTCCATTTTTCACCTTTCTGCAGCATGACGTAATGGGGGGGTGTTATCTCTTTTGTCAAAAATCACCTGTTTTTGCTTGAACATTAAATGCCTCCAAATGGTATTTAATTCACTTCCCGGGCCCCTGGAAGCATGAAAATCACTTTAAACATGCTAATTTTAGCTCTAAAACTGATGATCTACCTACAAATGTGAACTGACTTTCAAAAATAAAACATTTGAAAACTGACAATTTTTCACCTTTCTGAAGCATGACGTAATGGGGGGGTGTTATCTCTTTTGTCAAAAATTACCTGTTTTTGCTTGAACATTAAATGCCTCCAAATGGTATTTAATTCACTTCCCGGGCCCCTGGAAGCATGAAAATCACTTTAAACATGCTAATTTTAGCTCTAAAACTGATGATCTACCTACAAATGTGAACTGACGTTCAAAAATAAAACATTTGAAAACGGACCATTTTTCACCTTTCTGAAGCATAACGTAATGGGGGGGTGTTATCTCTTTTGTCAAAAATCACCTGTTTTTGCTTGAACATTAAATGCCTCCAAATGGTATTTAATTCACTTCCCGGGCCCCTGGAAGCATGAAAATCACTTTAAACATGCTAATTTTAGCTCTAAAACTGATGATCTACCTACAAATGTGAACTGACGTTCAAAAATAAAACATTTGAAAAGGGACCATTTTTCACCTTTCTGAAGCATGACGTAATGGGGGGGGTGTTATCTCTTTTGTCAAAAATCACCTGTTTTTGCTTGAACATTAAATGCCTCCAAATGGTATTTAATTCACTTCCCGGGGTGAAGAAACACTTTTTGAGACCTCAGAGTGAGTAAATTGGCCATTTTCATGCACTTTTAACCATTCCACAAATCTTGTGTTTTGGGCCCCTGGAAGCATGAAAATCACTTTAAACATGCTAATTTTAGCTCTAAAACTGATGATCTACCTACAAATGTGAACTGACGTTCAAAAATAAAACATTTGAAAATGGACCATTTTTCACCTTTCTGAAGCATGACGTAATGGGGGGGTGTTATCTCTTTTGTCAAAAATCACCTGTTTTTGCTTGAACATTAAATGCCTCCAAATGGTATTTAATTCACTTCCCAGGCCCCTGGAAGCATGAAAATCACTTTAAACATGCTAATTTTAGCTCTAAAACTGATGATCTACCTACAAATGGGAACTGATGTTCAAAAATAAAACATTTGAAAACGGACCATTTTTCACCTTTCTGAAGCATGACGTAATGGGGGGGGTGTTATCTCTTTTGTCAAAAATCACCTGTTTTTGCTTGAACATTAAATGCCTCCAAATGGTATTTAATTCACTTCCCGGGGTGAAGAAACACTTGTTGAGACCTCAGAGTGAGTAACATGGCCATTTTCATGCACTTTTAACCATTCCACAAATCTTGTGTTTTGGGCCCCTGGAAGCATGAAAATCACTTTAAACATGCTAATTTTATCTCTAAAACTGATGATCTACCTACAAATGTGAACTGACGTTAAAAAATAAAACATTTGAAAACGGACCATTTTTCACCTTTCTGCAGCATGACGTAATGGGGGGGGTGTTATCTCTTTTGTCAAAAATCACCTGTTTTTGCTTGAACATTAAATGCCTCCAAATGGTATTTAATTCACTTCCCGGGGTGAAGAAACACTTGTTGAGACCTCAGAGTGAGTAACATGGCCATTTTCATGCACTTTTAACCATTCCACAAATCTTGTGTTTTGGGCCCCTGGAAGCATGAAAATCACTTTAAACATGCTAATTTTAGCTCTAAAACTGATGATCTACCTACAAATGTGAACTGACGTTAAAAAATAAAACATTTGAAAACGGACCATTTTTCACCTTTCTGCAGCATGACGTAATGGGGGGTGTTATCTCTTTTGTTAAAAATCACCTGTTTTTGCTTGAACATTAAATGCCTCCAAATGGTATTTAATTCACTTCACGGGCCCCTGGAAGCATGAAAATCACTTTAAACATGCTTATTTTAGCTCTAAAACTGATGATCTACCTACAAATGTGAACTGACGTTAAAAAATAAAACATTTGAAAACAGACCATTTTTCACCTTTCTGCAGCATGACGTAATGGGGGGGTGTTATCTCTTTTGTTAAAAATCACCTGGTTTTTCTTGAACATTAAATGCCTCCAAATGGTATTTAATTCACTTCCCGGGCCCCTGGAAGCATGAAAATCACTTTAAACATGCTTATTTTAGCTCTAAAACTGATGATCTACCTACAAATGTGAACTGACGTTCAAAAATAAAACATTTGAAAACGGACCATTTTTCACCTTTCTGAAGCATGACGTAATGGGGGGGTGTTATCTCTTTTGTCAAAAATCACCTGTTTTTGCTTGAACATTAAATGCCTCCAAATGGTATTTAATTCACTTCCCGGGGTGAAGAAACACTTTTTGAGACCTCAGAGTGAGTAAATTGGCCATTTTCATGCACTTTTAACCATTCCACAAATCTTGTGTTTTGGGCCCCTGGAAGCATGAAAATCACTTTAAACATGCTAATTTTAGCTCTAAAACTGATGATCTACCTACAAATGTGAACTGACGTTAAAAAATAAAACATTTGAAAACGGACCATTTTTCACCTTTCTGCAGCATGACGTAATGGGGGGTGTTATCTCTTTTGTCAAAAATCACCTGTTTTTGCTTGAACATTAAATGCCTCCAAATGGTATTTAATTCACTTCCCGGGCCCCTGGAAGCATGAAAATCACTATAAACATGCTAATTTTAACTCTAAAACTGATGATCTACCTACAAATGTGAACTGACGTTAAAAAATAAAACATTTGAAAACGGACCATTTTTCACCTTTCTGCAGCATGACGTAATGGGGGGTGTTATCTCTTTTGTCAAAAATCACCTGTTTTTGCTTGAACATTAAATGCCTCCAAATGGTTTTAATTCACTTCCCGGGCCCCTGGAAGCATGAAAATTACTTTCAACATGCTAATTTTAGCTCTAAAACTGATGATCTACCTACAAATGTGAACTGACGTTCAAAAATAAAACATTTGAAAACGGACCATTTTTCCCCTTTCTGCAGCATGACGTAATGGGGGGGTGTTATCTCTTTTGTCAAAAATCACCTGTTTTTGCTTGAACATTAAATGCCTCCAAATGGTATTTAATTCACTTCCCGGGGTGAAGAAACACTTTTTGAGACCTCAGAGTGAGTAAATTGCCCATTTTCATGCACTTTTAACCATTCCACAAATCTTGTGTTTTGGGCCCCTGGAAGCATGAAAATCACTTTAAACATGCTAATTTTAGCTCTAAAACTGATGATCTACCTACAAATGTGAACTGACGTTAAAAAATAAAACATTTGAAAACGGACCATTTTTCACCTTTCTGCAGCATGACGTAATGGGGGGGTGTTATCTCTTTTGTCAAAAATCACCTGTTTTTGCTTGAACATTAAATGCCTCCAAATGGTATTTAATTCACTTCCCGGGCCCCTGGAAGCATGAAAATCACTTTAACCACTTGTCTGCTAAGGTACTCCCTCTTCTTCCCATTGACTTTCCATTGAAATCAATGGAAAGTCCATGACGAGTTACCCTTGTCATTAGCGCTGAAGGGGTTAAACATGCTAATTTTAGCTCTAAAACTGATGATCTACCTACAAATGTGAACTGACGTTCAAAAATAAAACATTTGAAAACGGACCATTTTTCACCTTTCTGAAGCATAACGTAATGGGGGGGTGTTATCTCTTTTGTCAAAAATCACCTGTTTTTGCTTGAACATTAAATGCCTCCAAATGGTATTTAATTCACTTCCCAGGCCCCTGGAAGCATGAAAATCACTTTAAACATGCTAATTTTAGCTCTAAAACTGATGATCTACCTACAAATGTGAACTGACTTTCAAAAATAAAACATTTGAAAACGGACAATTTTTCACCTTTCTGAAGCATGACGTAATGGGGGGGTGTTATATCTTTTGTCAAAAATCACCTGTTTTTGCTTGAACAATAAATGCCTCCAAATGGTATTTAATTCACTTCCCGGGCCCCTGGAAGCATGAAAATCACTTTAAACATGCTTATTTTTGCTCTAAAACTGATGGTCTACCTACAAATGTGAACTGACGTTCAAAAATAAAACATTTGAAAACGGACCATTTTTCACCTTTCAGAAGCATGACGTAATGGGGGGTGTTATCTCTTTTGTCAAAAATCACCTGTTTTTGCTTGAACATTAAATGCCTCCAAATGGTATTTAATTCACTTCCCGGAGTGAAGAAACACTTTTTGAGACCTCAGAGTGAGTAAATTGGCCATTTTCATGCACTTTTAACCATTCCACAAATCTTGTGTTTTGGGCCCCTAGAAGCATGAAAATCACTTTAAACATGCTAATTTTAGCTCTAAAACTGATGATCTACCTACAAATGTGAACTGACGTTCAAAAATAAAACTTTTGAAAACGGACCATTTTTCACCTTTCTGAAGCATGACGTAATGGGGGGGTGTTATCCCTTTTGTCAAAAATCACCTGTTTTTGCTTGAACATTAAATGCCTCCAAATGGTATTTAATTCACTTCCCGGGCCCCTGGAAGCATGAAAATCACTTTAAACATGCTTATTTTAGCTCTAAAACTGATGATCTACCTACAAATGTGAACTGACGTTCAAAAATAAAACATTTGAAAAGGGACCATTTTTCACCTTTCTGAAGCATGACGTAATGGGGGGTGTTATCTCTTTTGTCAAAAATCACCTGTTTTTGCTTGAACATTAAATGCCTCCAAATGGTATTTAATTCACTTCCCGGGGTGAAGAAACACTTTTTGAGACCTCAGAGTGAGTAAATTGGCCATTTTCATGCACTTTTAACCATTCCACAAATCTTGTGTTTTGGGCCCCTGGAAGCATGAAAATCACTTTAAACATGCTAATTTTAGCTCTAAAACTGATGATCTACCTACAAATGTGAACTGACGTTCAAAAATAAAACATTTGAAAACGGACCATTTTTCACCTTTCTGCAGCATGACGTAATGGGGGGGTATTATCTCTTTTGTTAAAAATCACCTGTTTTTGCTTGAACATTAAATGCCTCCAAATGGTATTTAATTCACTTCCCGGGGTGAAGAAACACTTTTTGAGACCTCAGAGTGAGTAAATTGGCCATTTTCATGCACTTTTAACCATTCCACAAATTTTGTGTTTTGGGCCCCTGGAAGCATGAAAATCACTTTAAACATGCTAATTTTAGCTCTAAAATTGATGATCTACCTACAAATGTGAACTGACGTTAAAAAATAAAACATTTGAAAACGGACCATTTTTCACCTTTCTGCAGCATGACGTAATGGGGGGGTGTTATCTCTTTTGTTAAAAATCACCTGGTTTTTCTTGAACATTAAATGTCTCCAAATGGTATTTAATTCACTTCCCGGGCCCCTGGAAGCATGAAAATCACTTTAAACATGCTAATTTTAGCTCTAAAACTGATGACCTACCTACAAATGTGAACTGACGTTAAAAAATAAAACATTTGAAAACGGACCATTTTTCACCTTTCTGCAGCATGACGTAATGGGGGGGTGTTATCTCTTTTGTCAAAAATCACCTGTTTTTGCTTGAACATTAAATGCCTCCAAATGGTATTTAATTCACTTCCCGGGGTGAAGAAACACTTTTTGAGACCTCAGAGTGAGTAAATTGGCCATTTTCATGCACTTTTAACCATTCCACAAATCTTGTGTTTTGGGCCCCTGGAAGCATGAAAATCACTTTAAACATGCTAATTTTAGCTCTAAAATTGATGATCTACCTACAAATGTGAACTGACGTTAAAAAATAAAACATTTGAAAACGGACCATTTTTCACCTTTCTGCAGCATGACGTAATGGGGGGGTGTTATCTCTTTTGTCAAAAATCACCTGTTTTTGCTTGAACATTAAATGCCTCCAAATGGTATTTAATTCACTTCCCGGGCCCCTGGAAGCATGAAAATCACTTTAAACATGCTAATTTTAGCTCTAAAACTGATGATCTACCTACAAATGTGAACTGACGTTCAAAAATAAAACATTTGGAAACGGACCATTTTTCACCTTTCTGAAGCATGACGTAATGGGGGGGTGTTATCCCTTTTGTCAAAAATCACCTGTTTTTGCTTGAACATTAAATGCCTCCAAATGGTATTTAATTCACTTCCCAGGCCCCTGGAAGAATGAAAATCACTTTAAACATGCTTATTTTAGCTCTAAAACTGATGATGTACCTACAAATGTGAACTGACGTTCAAAAATAAAACATTTGAAAACGGACCATTTTTCACCTTTCTGAAGCATGACGTAATGGGGGGGTGTTATCTCTTTTGTCAAAAATCACCTGTTTTTGCTTGAACATTAAATGCCTCCAAATGGTATTTAATTCACTTCCTGGGGTGAAGAAACACTTTTTGAGACCTCAGAGTGAGTAAATTGGCCATTTTCATGCACTTTTAACCATTCCACAAATCTTGTGTTTTGGGCCCCTGGAAGCATGAAAATCACTTTAAACATGCTAATTTTAGCTCTAAAATTGATGATCTACCTACAAATGTGAACTGACGTTAAAAAATAAAACATTTGAAAACGGACCATTTTTCACCTTTCTGCAGCATGACGTAATGGGGGGGTGTTATCTCTTTTGTCAAAAATCACCTGTTTTTGCTTGAACATTAAATGCCTCCAAATGGTATTTAATTCACTTCCCGGGCCCCTGGAAGCATGAAAATCACTTTAAACATGCTAATTTTAGCTCTAAAACTGATGATCTACCTACAAATGTGAACTGACGTTCAAAAATAAAACATTTGAAAACGGACCATTTTTCACCTTTCTGAAGCATGACGTAATGGGGGGGTGTTATCCCTTTTGTCAAAAATCACCTGTTTTTGCTTGAACATTAAATGCCTCCAAATGGTATTTAATTCACTTCCCAGGCCCCTGGAAGAATGAAAATCACTTTAAACATGCTTATTTTAGCTCTAAAACTGATGATGTACCTACAAATGTGAACTGACGTTCAAAAATAAAACATTTGAAAACGGACCATTTTTCACCTTTCTGAAGCATGACGTAATGGGGGGGTGTTATCTCTTTTGTCAAAAATCACCTGTTTTTGCTTGAACATTAAATGCCTCCAAATGGTATTTAATTCACTTCCCGGGGTGAAGAAACACTTTTTGAGACCTCAGAGTGAGTAAATTGGCCATTTTCATGCACTTTTAACCATTCCACAAATCTTGTGTTTTGGGCCCCTGGAAGCATGAAAATCACTTTAAACATGCTAATTTTAGCTCTAAATCTGATGATCTACCTACAAATCTGAACTGACGTTAAAAAATAAAACATTTGAAAACGGTCCATTTTTCACCTTTCTGCAGCATGACGTAATGGGGGGGGTGTTATCTCTTTTGTCAAAAATCACCTGTTTTTGCTTGAACATTAAATGCCTCCAAATGGTATTTAATTCACTTCCCGGGCCCCTGGAAGCATGAAAATCACTTTAAACATGCTAATTTTAGCTCTAAAACTGATGATCTACCTACAAATGTGAACTGACTTTCAAAAATAAAACATTTGAAAACGGACAATTTTTCACCTTTCTGAAGCATGACGTAATGGGGGGGTGTTATCTCTTTTGTCAAAAATCACCTGTTTTTGCTTGAACATTAAATGCCTCCAAATGGTATTTAATTCACTTCCCGGGCCCCTGGAAGCATGAAAATCACTTTAAACATGCTAATTTTAGCTCTAAAACTGATGATCTACCTACAAATGTGAAATGACGTTCAAAAATAAAACATTTGAAAACGGACCATTTTTCACCTTTCTGAAGCATAACGTAATGGGGGGGTGTTATCTCTTTTGTCAAAAATCACCTGTTTTTGCTTGAACATTAAATGCCTCCAAATGGTATTTAATTCACTTCCCGGGCCCCTGGAAGCATGAAAATCACTTTAAACATGCTAATTTTAGCTCTAAAACTGATGATCTACCTACAAATGTGAACTGACTTTCAAAAATAAAACATTTGAAAACGGACAATTTTTCACCTTTCTGAAGCATGACGTAATGGGGGGGTGTTATCTCTTTTGTCAAAAATCACCTGTTTTTGCTTGAACATTAAATGCCTCCAAATGGTATTTAATTCACTTCCCGGGCCCCTGGAAGCATGAAAATCACTTTAAACATGCTAATTTTAGCTCTAAAACTGATGATCTACCTACAAATGTGAACTGACGTTCAAAAATAAAACATTTGAAAACGGACCATTTTTCACCTTTCTGAAGCATGACGTAATGGGGATGTTATCTCTTTTGTCAAAAATCACCTGTTTTTGCTTGAACATTAAATGCCTCCAAATGGTATTTAATTCACTTCCCGGGGTGAAGAAACACTTTTTGAGACCTCAGGGTGAGTAAATTGGCCATTTTCATGCACTTTTAACCATTCCACAAATCTTGTGTTTTGGGCCCCTAGAAGCATGAAAATCACTTTAAACATGCTAATTTTAGCTCTAAAACTGATGATCTACCTACAAATGTGAACTGACGTTAAAAAATAAAACATTTGAAAACGGACCATTTTTCACCTTTCTGCAGCATGACGTAATGGGGGGGTGTTATCTCTTTTGTTAAAAATCACCTGTTTTTGCTTGAACATTAAATGCCTCCAAATGGTATTTAATTCACTTCCCGGGCCCCTGGAAGCATGAAAATCACTTTAAACATGCTAATTTTAGCTCTAAAACTGATGATCTACCTACAAATGTGAACTGACGTTCAAAAATAAAACTTTTGAAAACGGACCATTTTTCACCTTTCTGAAGCATGACGTAATGGGGGGGTGTTATCCCTTTTGTCAAAAATCACCTGTTTTTGCTTGAACATTAAATGCCTCCAAATGGTATTTAATTCACTTCCCGGGGTGAAGAAACACTTTTTGAGACCTCAGAGTGAGTAAATTGGCCATTTTCATGCACTTTTAACCATTCCACAAATCTTGTGTTTTGGGCCCCTGGAAGCATGAAAATCACTTTAAACATGCTAATTTTAGCTCTAAAACTGATGATCTACCTACAAATGTGAACTGACGTTCAAAAATAAAACATTTGAAAACGGACCATTTTTCACCTTTCTGCAGCATGACGTAATGGGGGGTATTATCTCTTTTGTTAAAAATCACCTGTTTTTGCTTGAACATTTAATGCCTCCAAATGGTATTTAATTCACTTCCCATGGTGAAGAAACACTTTTTGAGACCTCAGAGTGAGTAAATTGGCCATTTTCATGCACTTTTAACCATTCCACAAATCTTGTGTTTTGGGACCCTGGAAGCATGAAAATCACTTTAAACATGCTAATTTTAGCTCTAAAATTGATGATCTACCTACAAATGTGAACTGACGTTAAAAAATAAAACATTTGAAAACGGACCATTTTTCACCTTTCTGCAGCATGACGTAATGGGGGGGTGTTATCTCTTTTGTTAAAAATCACCTGGTTTTTCTTGAACATTAAATGCCTCCAAATGGTATTTAATTCACTTCCCGGGCCCCTGGAAGCATGAAAATCACTTTAAACATGCTAATTTTAGCTCTAAAACTGATGACCTACCTACAAATGTGAACTGACGTTAAAAAATAAAACATTTGAAAACGGACCATTTTTCACCTTTCTGCAGCATGACGTAATGGGGGGGTGTTCTCTCTTTTGTCAAAAATCACCTGTTTTTGCTTGAACATTAAATGCCTCCAAATGGTATTTAATTCACTTCCCGGGGTGAAGAAACACTTTTTGAGACCTCAGAGTGAGTAAATTGGCCATTTTCATGCACTTTTAACCATTCCACAAATCTTGTGTTTTGGGCCCCTGGAAGCATGAAAATCACTTTAAACATGCTAATTTTAGCTCTAAAATTGATGATCTACCTACAAATGTGAACTGACGTTAAAAAATAAACATTTGAAAACGGACCATTTTTCACCTTTCTGCAGCATGACGTAATGGGGGGGTGTTATCTCTTTTGTCAAAAATCACCTGTTTTTGCTTGAACATTAAATGCCTCCAAATGGTATTTAATTCACTTCCCGGGCCCCTGGAAGCATGAAAATCACTTTAAACATGCTAATTTTAGCTCTAAAACTGATGATCTACCTACAAATGTGAACTGACGTTCAAAAATAAAACATTTGAAAACGGACCATTTTTCACCTTTCTGAAGCATAACGTAATGGGGGGGTGTTATCCCTTTTGTCAAAAATCACCTGTTTTTGCTTGAACATTAAATGCCTCCAAATGGTATTTAATTCACTTCCCAGGCCCCTGGAAGAATGAAAATCACTTTAAACATGCTTATTTTAGCTCTAAAACTGATGATGTACCTACAAATGTGAACTGACGTTCAAAAATAAAACATTTGAAAACGGACCATTTTTCACCTTTCTGAAGCATGACGTAATGGGGGGGTGTTATCTCTTTTGTCAAAAATCACCTGTTTTTGCTTGAACATTAAATGCCTCCAAATGGTATTTAATTCACTTCCCGGGGTGAAGAAACACTTTTTGAGACCTCAGAGTGAGTAAATTGGCCATTTTCATGCACTTTTAACCATTCCACAAATCTTGTGTTTTGGGCCCCTGGAAGCATGAAAATCACTTTAAACATGCTAATTTTAGCTCTAAATCTGATGATCTACCTACAAATCTGAACTGACGTTAAAAAATAAAACATTTGAAAACGGTCCATTTTTCACCTTTCTGCAGCATGACGTAATGGGGGGGTGTTATCTCTTTTGTCAAAAATCACCTGTTTTTGCTTGAACATTAAATGCCTCCAAATGGTATTTAATTCACTTCCCGGGCCCCTGGAAGCATGAAAATCACTTTAAACATGCTAATTTTAGCTCTAAAACTGATGATCTACCTACAAATGTGAACTGACGTTCAAAAATAAAACATTTGAAAACGGACCATTTTTCACCTTTCTGAAGCATAACGTAATGGGGGGTGTTATCTCTTTTGTCAAAAATCACCTGTTTTTGCTTGAACATTAAATGCCTCCAAATGGTATTTAATTCACTTCCCGGGCCCCTGGAAGCATGAAAATCACTTTAAACATGCTAATTTTAGCTCTAAAACTGATGATCTACCTACAAATGTGAACTGACTTTCAAAAATAAAACATTTGAAAACGGACAATTTTTCACCTTTCTGAAGCATGACGTAATGGGGGGGTGTTATCTCTTTTGTCAAAAATCACCTGTTTTTGCTTGAACATTAAATGCCTCCAAATGGTATTTAATTCACTTCCCGGGCCCCTGGAAGCATGAAAATCACTTTAAACATGCTAATTTTAGCTCTAAAACTGATGATCTACCTACAAATGTGAACTGACGTTCAAAAATAAAACATTTGAAAACGGACCATTTTTCACCTTTCTGAAGCATGACGTAATGGGGATGTTATCTCTTTTGTCAAAAATCACCTGTTTTTGCTTGAACATTAAATGCCTCCAAATGGTATTTAATTCACTTCCCGGGGTGAAGAAACACTTTTTGAGACCTCAGGGTGAGTAAATTGGCCATTTTCATGCACTTTTAACCATTCCACAAATCTTGTGTTTTGGGCCCCTAGAAGCATGAAAATCACTTTAAACATGCTAATTTTAGCTCTAAAACTGATGATCTACCTACAAATGTGAACTGACGTTCAAAAATAAAACTTTTGAAAACGGACCATTTTTCACCTTTCTGAAGCATGACGTAATGGGGGGGTGTTATCCCTTTTGTCAAAAATCACCTGTTTTTGCTTGAACATTAAATGCCTCCAAATGGTATTTAATTCACTTCCCGGGCCCCTGGAAGCATGAAAATCACTTTAAACATGCTTATTTTAGCTCTAAAACTGATGATCTACCTACAAATGTGAACTGACGTTCAAAAATAAAACATTTGAAAAGGGACCATTTTTCACCTTTCTGAAGCATGACGTAATGGGGGGGTGTTATCTCTTTTGTCAAAAATCACCTGTTTTTGCTTGAACATTAAATGCCTCCAAATGGTATTTAATTCACTTCCCGGGGTGAAGAAACACTTTTTGAGACCTCAGAGTGAGTAAATTGGCCATTTTCATGCACTTTTAACCATTCCACAAATCTTGTGTTTTGGGCCCCTGGAAGCATGAAAATCACTTTAAACATGCTAATTTTAGCTCTAAAACTGATGATCTACCTACAAATGTGAACTGACGTTCAAAAATAAAACATTTGAAAACGGACCATTTTTCACCTTTCTGCAGCATGACGTAATGGGGGGGTATTATCTCTTTTGTTAAAAATCACCTGTTTTTGCTTGAACATTAAATGCCTCCAAATGGTATTTAATTCACTTCCCGGGGTGAAGAAACACTTTTTGAGACCTCAGAGTGAGTAAATTGGCCATTTTCATGCACTTTTAACCATTCCACAAATTTTGTGTTTTGGGCCCCTGGAAGCATGAAAATCACTTTAAACATGCTAATTTTAGCTCTAAAATTGATGATCTACCTACAAATGTGAACTGACGTTAAAAAATAAAACATTTGAAAACGGACCATTTTTCACCTTTCTGCAGCATGACGTAATGGGGGGGTGTTATCTCTTTTGTTAAAAATCACCTGGTTTTTCTTGAACATTAAATGTCTCCAAATGGTATTTAATTCACTTCCCGGGCCCCTGGAAGCATGAAAATCACTTTAAACATGCTAATTTTAGCTCTAAAACTGATGACCTACCTACAAATGTGAACTGACGTTAAAAAATAAAACATTTGAAAACGGACCATTTTTCACCTTTCTGCAGCATGACGTAATGGGGGGGTGTTATCTCTTTTGTCAAAAATCACCTGTTTTTGCTTGAACATTAAATGCCTCCAAATGGTATTTAATTCACTTCCCGGGGTGAAGAAACACTTTTTGAGACCTCAGAGTGAGTAAATTGGCCATTTTCATGCACTTTTAACCATTCCACAAATCTTGTGTTTTGGGCCCCTGGAAGCATGAAAATCACTTTAAACATGCTAATTTTAGCTCTAAAATTGATGATCTACCTACAAATGTGAACTGACGTTAAAAAATAAAACATTTGAAAACGGACCATTTTTCACCTTTCTGCAGCATGACGTAATGGGGGGGTGTTATCTCTTTTGTCAAAAATCACCTGTTTTTGCTTGAACATTAAATGCCTCCAAATGGTATTTAATTCACTTCCCGGGCCCCTGGAAGCATGAAAATCACTTTAAACATGCTAATTTTAGCTCTAAAACTGATGATCTACCTACAAATGTGAACTGACGTTCAAAAATAAAACATTTGAAAACGGACCATTTTTCACCTTTCTGAAGCATGACGTAATGGGGGGGTGTTATCCCTTTTGTCAAAAATCACCTGTTTTTGCTTGAACATTAAATGCCTCCAAATGGTATTTAATTCACTTCCCAGGCCCCTGGAAGAATGAAAATCACTTTAAACATGCTTATTTTAGCTCTAAAACTGATGATGTACCTACAAATGTGAACTGACGTTCAAAAATAAAACATTTGAAAACGGACCATTTTTCACCTTTCTGAAGCATGACGTAATGGGGGGGTGTTATCTCTTTTGTCAAAAATCACCTGTTTTTGCTTGAACATTAAATGCCTCCAAATGGTATTTAATTCACTTCCTGGGGTGAAGAAACACTTTTTGAGACCTCAGAGTGAGTAAATTGGCCATTTTCATGCACTTTTAACCATTCCACAAATCTTGTGTTTTGGGCCCCTGGAAGCATGAAAATCACTTTAAACATGCTAATTTTAGCTCTAAAATTGATGATCTACCTACAAATGTGAACTGACGTTAAAAAATAAAACATTTGAAAACGGACCATTTTTCACCTTTCTGCAGCATGACGTAATGGGGGGGTGTTATCTCTTTTGTCAAAAATCACCTGTTTTTGCTTGAACATTAAATGCCTCCAAATGGTATTTAATTCACTTCCCGGGCCCCTGGAAGCATGAAAATCACTTTAAACATGCTAATTTTAGCTCTAAAACTGATGATCTACCTACAAATGTGAACTGACGTTCAAAAATAAAACATTTGAAAACGGACCATTTTTCACCTTTCTGAAGCATGACGTAATGGGGGGGTGTTATCCCTTTTGTCAAAAATCACCTGTTTTTGCTTGAACATTAAATGCCTCCAAATGGTATTTAATTCACTTCCCAGGCCCCTGGAAGAATGAAAATCACTTTAAACATGCTTATTTTAGCTCTAAAACTGATGATGTACCTACAAATGTGAACTGACGTTCAAAAATAAAACATTTGAAAACGGACCATTTTTCACCTTTCTGAAGCATGACGTAATGGGGGGGTGTTATCTCTTTTGTCAAAAATCACCTGTTTTTGCTTGAACATTAAATGCCTCCAAATGGTATTTAATTCACTTCCCGGGGTGAAGAAACACTTTTTGAGACCTCAGAGTGAGTAAATTGGCCATTTTCATGCACTTTTAACCATTCCACAAATCTTGTGTTTTGGGCCCCTGGAAGCATGAAAATCACTTTAAACATGCTAATTTTAGCTCTAAATCTGATGATCTACCTACAAATCTGAACTGACGTTAAAAAATAAAACATTTGAAAACGGTCCATTTTTCACCTTTCTGCAGCATGACGTAATGGGGGGGTGTTATCTCTTTTGTCAAAAATCACCTGTTTTTGCTTGAACATTAAATGCCTCCAAATGGTATTTAATTCACTTCCCGGGCCCCTGGAAGCATGAAAATCACTTTAAACATGCTAATTTTAGCTCTAAAACTGATGATCTACCTACAAATGTGAACTGACTTTCAAAAATAAAACATTTGAAAACGGACAATTTTTCACCTTTCTGAAGCATGACGTAATGGGGGGGTGTTATCTCTTTTGTCAAAAATCACCTGTTTTTGCTTGAACATTAAATGCCTCCAAATGGTATTTAATTCACTTCCCGGGCCCCTGGAAGCATGAAAATCACTTTAAACATGCTAATTTTAGCTCTAAAACTGATGATCTACCTACAAATGTGAAATGACGTTCAAAAATAAAACATTTGAAAACGGACCATTTTTCACCTTTCTGAAGCATAACGTAATGGGGGGGTGTTATCTCTTTTGTCAAAAATCACCTGTTTTTGCTTGAACATTAAATGCCTCCAAATGGTATTTAATTCACTTCCCGGGCCCCTGGAAGCATGAAAATCACTTTAAACATGCTAATTTTAGCTCTAAAACTGATGATCTACCTACAAATGTGAACTGACTTTCAAAAATAAAACATTTGAAAACGGACAATTTTTCACCTTTCTGAAGCATGACGTAATGGGGGGGTGTTATCTCTTTTGTCAAAAATCACCTGTTTTTGCTTGAACATTAAATGCCTCCAAATGGTATTTAATTCACTTCCCGGGCCCCTGGAAGCATGAAAATCACTTTAAACATGCTAATTTTAGCTCTAAAACTGATGATCTACCTACAAATGTGAACTGACGTTCAAAAATAAAACATTTGAAAACGGACCATTTTTCACCTTTCTGAAGCATGACGTAATGGGGATGTTATCTCTTTTGTCAAAAATCACCTGTTTTTGCTTGAACATTAAATGCCTCCAAATGGTATTTAATTCACTTCCCGGGGTGAAGAAACACTTTTTGAGACCTCAGGGTGAGTAAATTGGCCATTTTCATGCACTTTTAACCATTCCACAAATCTTGTGTTTTGGGCCCCTAGAAGCATGAAAATCACTTTAAACATGCTAATTTTAGCTCTAAAACTGATGATCTACCTACAAATGTGAACTGACGTTAAAAAATAAAACATTTGAAAACGGACCATTTTTCACCTTTCTGCAGCATGACGTAATGGGGGGGTGTTATCTCTTTTGTTAAAAATCACCTGTTTTTGCTTGAACATTAAATGCCTCCAAATGGTATTTAATTCACTTCCCGGGCCCCTGGAAGCATGAAAATCACTTTAAACATGCTAATTTTAGCTCTAAAACTGATGATCTACCTACAAATGTGAACTGACGTTCAAAAATAAAACTTTTGAAAACGGACCATTTTTCACCTTTCTGAAGCATGACGTAATGGGGGGGTGTTATCCCTTTTGTCAAAAATCACCTGTTTTTGCTTGAACATTAAATGCCTCCAAATGGTATTTAATTCACTTCCCATGGTGAAGAAACACTTTTTGAGACCTCAGAGTGAGTAAATTGGCCATTTTCATGCACTTTTAACCATTCCACAAATCTTGTGTTTTGGGACCCTGGAAGCATGAAAATCACTTTAAACATGCTAATTTTAGCTCTAAAATTGATGATCTACCTACAAATGTGAACTGACGTTAAAAAATAAAACATTTGAAAACGGACCATTTTTCACCTTTCTGCAGCATGACGTAATGGGGGGGTGTTATCTCTTTTGTTAAAAATCACCTGGTTTTTCTTGAACATTAAATGCCTCCAAATGGTATTTAATTCACTTCCCGGGCCCCTGGAAGCATGAAAATCACTTTAAACATGCTAATTTTAGCTCTAAAACTGATGACCTACCTACAAATGTGAACTGACGTTAAAAAATAAAACATTTGAAAACGGACCATTTTTCACCTTTCTGCAGCATGACGTAATGGGGGGGTGTTCTCTCTTTTGTCAAAAATCACCTGTTTTTGCTTGAACATTAAATGCCTCCAAATGGTATTTAATTCACTTCCCGGGGTGAAGAAACACTTTTTGAGACCTCAGAGTGAGTAAATTGGCCATTTTCATGCACTTTTAACCATTCCACAAATCTTGTGTTTTGGGCCCCTGGAAGCATGAAAATCACTTTAAACATGCTAATTTTAGCTCTAAAATTGATGATCTACCTACAAATGTGAACTGACGTTAAAAAATAAACATTTGAAAACGGACCATTTTTCACCTTTCTGCAGCATGACGTAATGGGGGGGTGTTATCTCTTTTGTCAAAAATCACCTGTTTTTGCTTGAACATTAAATGCCTCCAAATGGTATTTAATTCACTTCCCGGGCCCCTGGAAGCATGAAAATCACTTTAAACATGCTAATTTTAGCTCTAAAACTGATGATCTACCTACAAATGTGAACTGACGTTCAAAAATAAAACATTTGAAAACGGACCATTTTTCACCTTTCTGAAGCATAACGTAATGGGGGGGTGTTATCCCTTTTGTCAAAAATCACCTGTTTTTGCTTGAACATTAAATGCCTCCAAATGGTATTTAATTCACTTCCCAGGCCCCTGGAAGAATGAAAATCACTTTAAACATGCTTATTTTAGCTCTAAAACTGATGATGTACCTACAAATGTGAACTGACGTTCAAAAATAAAACATTTGAAAACGGACCATTTTTCACCTTTCTGAAGCATGACGTAATGGGGGGGTGTTATCTCTTTTGTCAAAAATCACCTGTTTTTGCTTGAACATTAAATGCCTCCAAATGGTATTTAATTCACTTCCCGGGGTGAAGAAACACTTTTTGAGACCTCAGAGTGAGTAAATTGGCCATTTTCATGCACTTTTAACCATTCCACAAATCTTGTGTTTTGGGCCCCTGGAAGCATGAAAATCACTTTAAACATGCTAATTTTAGCTCTAAATCTGATGATCTACCTACAAATCTGAACTGACGTTAAAAAATAAAACATTTGAAAACGGTCCATTTTTCACCTTTCTGCAGCATGACGTAATGGGGGGGTGTTATCTCTTTTGTCAAAAATCACCTGTTTTTGCTTGAACATTAAATGCCTCCAAATGGTATTTAATTCACTTCCCGGGCCCCTGGAAGCATGAAAATCACTTTAAACATGCTAATTTTAGCTCTAAAACTGATGATCTACCTACAAATGTGAACTGACGTTCAAAAATAAAACATTTGAAAACGGACCATTTTTCACCTTTCTGAAGCATAACGTAATGGGGGGTGTTATCTCTTTTGTCAAAAATCACCTGTTTTTGCTTGAACATTAAATGCCTCCAAATGGTATTTAATTCACTTCCCGGGCCCCTGGAAGCATGAAAATCACTTTAAACATGCTAATTTTAGCTCTAAAACTGATGATCTACCTACAAATGTGAACTGACTTTCAAAAATAAAACATTTGAAAACGGACAATTTTTCACCTTTCTGAAGCATGA
This sequence comes from Lissotriton helveticus, assembly GCF_964261635.1. Taxonomy (NCBI): domain Eukaryota; kingdom Metazoa; phylum Chordata; class Amphibia; order Caudata; family Salamandridae; genus Lissotriton; species Lissotriton helveticus. The sequence continues at coordinate 169,732 of NW_027611851.1, forward strand.
CGTAATGGGGGGGTGTTATCTCTTTTGTCAAAAATCACCTGTTTTTGCTTGAACATTAAATGCCTCCAAATGGTATTTAATTCACTTCCCGGGCCCCTGGAAGCATGAAAATCACTTTAAACATGCTAATTTTAGCTCTAAAACTGATGATCTACCTACAAATGTGAACTGACGTTCAAAAATAAAACATTTGAAAACGGACCATTTTTCACCTTTCTGAAGCATGACGTAATGGGGATGTTATCTCTTTTGTCAAAAATCACCTGTTTTTGCTTGAACATTAAATGCCTCCAAATGGTATTTAATTCACTTCCCGGGGTGAAGAAACACTTTTTGAGACCTCAGGGTGAGTAAATTGGCCATTTTCATGCACTTTTAACCATTCCACAAATCTTGTGTTTTGGGCCCCTAGAAGCATGAAAATCACTTTAAACATGCTAATTTTAGCTCTAAAATTGATGATCTACCTACAAATGTGAACTGACGTTAAAAAATAAAACATTTGAAAACGGACCATTTTTCACCTTTCTGCAGCATGACGTAATGGGGGGGTGTTATTCCTTTTGTCAAAAATCACCTGTTTTTGCTTGAACATTAAATGCCTCCAAATGGTATTTAATTCACTTCCCGGGCCCCTGGAAGCATGAAAATCACTTTAAACATGCTTATTTTAGCTCTAAAACTGATGATCTACCTACAAATGTGAACTGACGTTCAAAAATAAAACATTTGAAAAGGGACCATTTTTCACCTTTCTGAAGCATGACGTAATGGGGGGGTGTTATCTCTTTTGTCAAAAATCACCTGTTTTTGCTTGAACATTAAATGCCTCCAAATGGTATTTAATTCACTTCCCGGGGTGAAGAATCACTTTTTGAGACCTCAGAGTGAGTAAATTGGCCATTTTCATGCACTTTTAACCATTCCACAAATCTTGTGTTTTGGGCCCCTGGAAGCATGAAAATCACTTTAAACATGCTAATTTTAGCTCTAAAACTGATGATCTACCTACAAATGTGAACTGACGTTCAAAAATAAAACATTTGAAAACGGACCATTTTTCACCTTTCTGCAGCATGACGTAATGGGGGGGTATTATCTCTTTTGTTAAAAATCACCTGTTTTTGCTTGAACATTAAATGCCTCCAAATGGTATTTAATTCACTTCCCGGGGTGAAGAAACACTTTTTGAGACCTCAGAGTGAGTAAATTGGCCATTTTCATGCACTTTTAACCATTCCACAAATCTTGTGTTTTGGGCCCCTGGAAGCATGAAAATCACTTTAAACATGCTAATTTTAGCTCTAAAATTGATGATCTACCTACAAATGTGAACTGACGTTAAAAAATAAAACATTTGAAAACAGACCATTTTTCACCTTTCTGCAGCATGACGTAATGGGGGGGTGTTATCTCTTTTGTCAAAAATCACCTGTTTTTGCTTGAACATTAAATGCCTCCAAATGGTATTTAATTCACTTCCCGGGCCCCTGGAAGCATGAAAATCACTTTAAACATGCTAATTTTAGCTCTAAAACTGATGACCTACCTACAAATGTGAACTGACGTTAAAAAATAAAACATTTGAAAACGGACCATTTTTCACCTTTCTGCAGCATGACGTAATGGGGGGGTGTTATCTCTTTTGTCAAAAATCACCTGTTTTTGCTTGAACATTAAATGCCTCCAAATGGTATTTAATTCACTTCCCGGGGTGAAGAAACACTTTTTGAGACCTCAGAGTGAGTAAATTGGCCATTTTCATGCACTTTTAACCATTCCACAAATCTTGTGTTTTGGGCCCCTGGAAGCATGAAAATCACTTTAAACATGCTAATTTTAGCTCTAAAACTGATGATCTACCTACAAATGTGAACTGACTTTCAAAAATAAAACATTTGAAAACGGACAATTTTTCACCTTTCTGAAGCATGACGTAATGGGGGGGTGTTATCTCTTTTGTCAAAAATCACCTGTTTTTGCTTGAACATTAAATGCCTCCAAATGGTATTTAATTCACTTCCCGGGCCCCTGGAAGCATGAAAATCACTTTAAACATGCTAATTTTAGCTCTAAAACTGATGATCTACCTACAAATGTGAACTGACGTTCAAAAATAAAACATTTCAAAACGGACCATTTTTCACCTTTCTGAAGCATAACGTAATGGGGGGGTGTTATCTCTTTTGTCAAAAATCACCTGTTTTTGCTTGAACATTAAATGCCTCCAAATGGTATTTAATTCACTTCCCGGGCCCCTGGAAGCATGAAAATCACTTTAAACGTGCCAATTTTAGCTCTAAAACTGATGATCTACCTACAAATGTGAACTGACTTTCAAAAATAAAACATTTGAAAACGGACAATTTTTCACCTTTCTGAAGCATGACGTAATGGGGGGGTGTTATCTCTTTTGTCAAAAATCACCTGTTTTTGCTTGAACATTAAATGCCTCCAAATGGTATTTAATTCACTTCCCGGGCCCCTGGAAGCATGAAAATCACTTTAAACATGCTAATTTTAGCTCTAAAACTGATGATCTACCTACAAATGTGAACTGACGTTCAAAAATAAAACATTTGAAAACGGACCATTTTTCACCTTTCTGAAGCATGACGTAATGGGGGTGTTATCTCTTTTGTCAAAAATCACCTGTTTTTGCTTGAACATTAAATGCCTCCAAATGGTATTTAATTCACTTCCCGGGGTGAAGAAACACTTTTTGAGACCTCAGGGTGAGTAAATTGGCCATTTTCATGCACTTTTAACCATTCCACAAATCTTGTGTTTTGGGCCCCTAGAAGCATGAAAATCACTTTAAACATGCTAATTTTAGCTCTAAAATTGATGATCTACCTACAAATGTGAACTGACGTTAAAAAAAAAAACATTTGAAAACTGACCATTTTTCACCTTTCTGCAGCATGACGTAATGGGGGTGTGTTATCTCTTTTGTTAAAAATCACCTGTTTTTGCTTGAACATTAAATGCCTCCAAATGGTATTTAATTCACTTCCCGGGCCCCTGGAAGCATGAAAATCACTTTAAACATGCTAATTTTAGCTCTAAAACTGATGATCTACCTACAAATGTGAACTGACGTTCAAAAATAAAACTTTTGAAAACGGACCATTTTTCACCTTTCTGAAGCATGACGTAATGGGGGGGTGTTATCCCTTTTGTCAAAAATCACCTGTTTTTGCTTGAACATTAAATGCCTCCAAATGGTATTTAATTCACTTCCCGGGCCCCTGGAAGCATGAAAATCACTTTAAACATGCTTATTTTAGCTCTAAAACTGATGATCTACCTACAAATGTGAACTGACGTTCAAAAATAAAACATTTGAAAAGGGACCATTTTTCACCTTTCTGAAGCATGACGTAATGGGGGTGTTATCTCTTTTGTCAAAAATCACCTGTTTTTGCTTGAACATTAAATGCCTCCAAATGGTATTTAATTCACTTCCCGGGGTGAAGAAACACTTTTTGAGACCTCAGGGTGAGTAAATTGGCCATTTTCATGCACTTTTAACCATTCCACAAATCTTGTGTTTTGGGCCACTAGAAGCATGACAATCACTTTAAACATGCTAATTTTAGCTCTAAAATTGATGATCTACCTACAAATGTGAACTGACGTTAAAAAATAAAACATTTGAAAACTGACCATTTTTCACCTTTCTGCAGCATGACGTAATGGGGGTGTGTTATCTCTTTTGTTAAAAATCACCTGTTTTTGCTTGAACATTAAATGCCTCCAAATGGTATTTAATTCACTTCCCGGGCCCCTGGAAGCATGAAAATCACTTTAAACATGCTAATTTTAGCTCTAAAACTGATGATCTACCTACAAATGTGAACTGACGTTCAAAAATAAAACTTTTGAAAACGGACCATTTTTCACCTTTCTGCAGCATGACGTAATGGGGGTGTTATCTCTTTTGTCAAAAATCACCTGTTTTTGCTTGAACATTAAATGCCTCCAAATGGTTTTAATTCACTTCCCGGGCCCATGGAAGCATGAAAATTACTTTCAACATGCTAATTTTAGCTCTAAAACTGATGATCTACCTACAAATGTGAACTGACGTTCAAAAATAAAACATTTGAAAACGGACCATTTTTCACCTTTCTGCAGCATGACGTAATGGGGGGGTGTTATCTCTTTTGTCAAAAATCACCTGTTTTTGCTTGAACATTAAATGCCTCCAAATGGTATTTAATTCACTTCCCGGGGTGAAGAAACACTTTTTGAGACCTCAGAGTGAGTAAATTGGCCATTTTCATGCACTTTTAACCATTCCACAAATCTTGTGTTTTGGGCCCCTGGAAGCATGAAAATCACTTTAAACATGCTAATTTTAGCTCTAAAACGGATGATCTACCTACAAATGTGAACTGACGTTAAAAAATAAAACATTTGAAAACGGACCATTTTTCACCTTTCTGCAGCATGACGTAATGGGGGGGTGTTTTCTCTTTTGTCAAAAATCACCTGTTTTTGCTTGAACATTAAATGCCTCCAAATGGTATTTAATTCACTTCCCGGGCCCCTGGAAGCATGAAAATCACTTTAAACATGCTAATTTTAGCTCTAAAACTGATGATCTACCTACAAATGTGAACTGACGTTCAAAAATAAAACATTTGAAAACGGACCATTTTTCACCTTTCTGAAGCATAACGTAAGGGGGGGGTGTTATCTCTTTTGTCAAAAATCACCTGTTTTTGCTTGAACATTAAATGCCTCCAAATGGTATTTAATTCACTTCCCAGGCCCCTGGAAGCATGAAAATCACTTTAAACATGCTAATTTTAGCTCTAAAACTGATGATCTACCTACAAATGTGAACTGACTTTCAAAAATAAAACATTTGAAAACGGACAATTTTTCACCTTTCTGAAGCATGACGTAATGGGGGGGTGTCATCTCTTTTGTCAAAAATCACCTGTTTTTGCTTGAACAATAAATGCCTCCAAATGGTATTTAATTCACTTCCCGGGCCCCTGGAAGCATGAAAATCACTTTAAACATGCTAATTTGAGCTCTAAAACTGATGATCTACCTACAAATGTGAACTGACGTTCAAAAATAAAACATTTGAAAACGGACCATTTTTCACCTTTCTGAAGCATGACGTAATGGGGGGTGTTATCTCTTTTGTCAAAAATCACCTGTTTTTGCTTGAACATTAAATGCCTCCAAATGGTATTTAATTCACTTCCCGGGGTGAAGAAACACTTTTTGAGACCTCAGAGTGAGTAAATTGGCCATTTTCATGCACTTTTAACCATTCCACAAATCTTGTGTTTTGGGCCCCTGGAAGCATGAAAATCACTTTAAACATGCTAATTTTAGCTCTAAAACTGATGATCTACCTACAAATGTGAACTGACGTTCAAAAATAAAACATTTGAAAACGGACCATTTTTCACCTTTCTGCAGCATGACGTAATGGGGGGGTATTATCTCTTTTGTTAAAAATCACCTGTTTTTGCTTGAGTATTAAATGCCTCCAAATGGTATTTAATTCACTTCCCGGGGTGAAGAAACACTTTTTGAGACCTCAGAGTGAGTAAATTGGCCATTTTCATGCACTTTTAACCATTCCACAAATCTTGTGTTTTGGGCCCCTGGAAGCATGAAAATCACTTTAAACATGCTAATTTTAGCTCTAAAACTGATGATCTACCTACAAATGTGAACTGACGTTAAAAAATAAAACATTTGAAAACGGACCATTTTTCACCTTTCTGCAGCATGACATAATGGGGGGGTGTTATCTCTTTTGTCAAAAATCACCTGTTTTTGCTTGAACATTAAATGCCTCCAAATGGTATTTAATTCACTTCCCGGGCCCCTGGAAGCATGAAAATCACTATAAACATGCTAATTTTAGCTCTAAAACTGATGATCTACCTACAAATGTGAACTGACGTTAAAAAATAAAACATTTGAAAACGGACCATTTTTCACCTTTCTGCAGCATGACGTAATGGGGGGGTGTTATCTCTTTTGTTAAAAATCACCTGGTTTTTCTTGAACATTAAATGCCTCCAAATGGTATTTAATTCACTTCCCGGGCCCCTGGAAGCATGAAAATCACTTTAAACATGCTTATTTTAGCTCTAAAACTGATGATCTACCTACAAATGTGAACTGACGTTCAAAAATAAAACATTTGAAAAGGGACCATTTTTCACCTTTCTGAAGCATGACGTAATGGGGGGGTGTTATCTCTTTTGTCAAAAATCACCTGTTTTTGCTTGAACATTAAATGCCTCCAAATGGTATTTAATTCACTTCCCGGGGTGAAGAATCACTTTTTGAGACCTCAGAGTGAGTAAATTGGCCATTTTCATGCACTTTTAACCATTCCACAAATCTTGTGTTTTGGGCCCCTGGAAGCATGAAAATCACTTTAAACATGCTAATTTTAGCTCTAAAACTGATGATCTACCTACAAATGTGAACTGACGTTCAAAAATAAAACATTTGAAAACGGACCATTTTTCACCTTTCTGCAGCATGACGTAATGGGGGGGTATTATCTCTTTTGTTAAAAATCACCTGTTTTTGCTTGAACATTAAATGCCTCCAAATGGTATTTAATTCACTTCCCGGGGTGAAGAAACACTTTTTGAGACCTCAGAGTGAGTAAATTGGCCATTTTCATGCACTTTTAACCATTCCACAAATCTTGTGTTTTGGGCCCCTGGAAGCATGAAAATCACTTTAAACATGCTAATTTTAGCTCTAAAATTGATGATCTACCTACAAATGTGAACTGACGTTAAAAAATAAAACATTTGAAAACAGACCATTTTTCACCTTTCTGCAGCATGACGTAATGGGGGGGTGTTATCTCTTTTGTCAAAAATCACCTGTTTTTGCTTGAACATTAAATGCCTCCAAATGGTATTTAATTCACTTCCCGGGCCCCTGGAAGCATGAAAATCACTTTAAACATGCTAATTTTAGCTCTAAAACTGATGACCTACCTACAAATGTGAACTGACGTTAAAAAATAAAACATTTGAAAACGGACCATTTTTCACCTTTCTGCAGCATGACGTAATGGGGGGGTGTTATCTCTTTTGTTAAAAATCACCTGGTTTTGCTTGAACATTAAATGCCTCCAAATGGTATTTAATTCACTTCCCGGGCCCCTGGAAGCATGAAAATCACTTTAAACATGCTAATTTTAGCTCTAAAACTGATGACCTACCTACAAATGTGAACTGACGTTAAAAAATAAAACATTTGAAAACGGACCATTTTTCACCTTTCTGCAGCATGACGTAATGGGGGGGTGTTATCTCTTTTGTCAAAAATCACCTGTTTTTGCTTGAACATTAAATGCCTCCAAATGGTATTTAATTCACTTCCCGGGGTGAAGAAACACTTTTTGAGACCTCAGAGTGAGTAAATTGGCCATTTTCATGCACTTTTAACCATTCCACAAATCTTGTGTTTTGGGCCCCTGGAAGCATGAAAATCACTTTAAACATGCTAATTTTAGCTCTAAAACTGATGATCTACCTACAAATGTGAACTGACTTTCAAAAATAAAACATTTGAAAACGGACAATTTTTCACCTTTCTGAAGCATGACGTAATGGGGGGGTGTTATCTCTTTTGTCAAAAATCACCTGTTTTTGCTTGAACATTAAATGCCTCCAAATGGTATTTAATTCACTTCCCGGGCCCCTGGAAGCATGAAAATCACTTTAAACGTGCCAATTTTAGCTCTAAAACTGATGATCTACCTACAAATGTGAACTGACTTTCAAAAATAAAACATTTGAAAACGGACAATTTTTCACCTTTCTGAAGCATGACGTAATGGGGGGGTGTTATCTCTTTTGTCAAAAATCACCTGTTTTTGCTTGAACATTAAATGCCTCCAAATGGTATTTAATTCACTTCCCGGGCCCCTGGAAGCATGAAAATCACTTAAAACATGCTAATTTTAGCTCTAAAACTGATGATCTACCTACAAATGTGAACTGACGTTCAAAAATAAAACATTTGAAAATGGACCATTTTTCACCTTTCTGAAGCATGACGTAATGGGGGTGTTATCTCTTTTGTCAAAAATCACCTGTTTTTGCTTGAACATTAAATGCCTCCAAATGGTATTTAATTCACTTCCCGGGGTGAAGAAACACTTTTTGAGACCTCAGGGTGAGTAAATTGGCCATTTTCATGCACTTTTAACCATTCCACAAATCTTGTGTTTTGGGCCCCTAGAAGCATGAAAATCACTTTAAACATGCTAATTTTAGCTCTAAAATTGATGATCTACCTACAAATGTGAACTGACGTTAAAAAATAAAACATTTGAAAACTGACCATTTTTCACCTTTCTGCAGCATGACGTAATGGGGGTGTGTTATCTCTTTTGTTAAAAATCACCTGTTTTTGCTTGAACATTAAATGCCTCCAAATGGTATTTAATTCACTTCCCGGGCCCCTGGAAGCATGAAAATCACTTTAAACATGCTAATTTTAGCTCTAAAACTGATGATCTACCTACAAATGTGAACTGACGTTCAAAAATAAAACTTTTGAAAACGGACCATTTTTCACCTTTCTGAAGCATGACGTAATGGGGGGGTGTTATCCCTTTTGTCAAAAATCACCTGTTTTTGCTTGAACATTAAATGCCTCCAAATGGTATTTAATTCACTTCCCGGGCCCCTGGAAGCATGAAAATCACTTTAAACATGCTTATTTTAGCTCTAAAACTGATGATCTACCTACAAATGTGAACTGACGTTCAAAAATAAAACATTTGAAAAGGGACCATTTTTCACCTTTCTGAAGCATGACGTAATGGGGGTGTTATCTCTTTTGTCAAAAATCACCTGTTTTTGCTTGAACATTAAATGCCTCCAAATGGTATTTAATTCACTTCCCGGGGTGAAGAAACACTTTTTGAGACCTCAGGGTGAGTAAATTGGCCATTTTCATGCACTTTTAACCATTCCACAAATCTTGTGTTTTGGGCCACTAGAAGCATGACAATCACTTTAAACATGCTAATTTTAGCTCTAAAACTGATGATCTACCTACAAATGTGAACTGACTTTCAAAAATAAAACATTTGAAAACGGACAATTTTTCACCTTTCTGAAGCATGACGTAATGGGGGGGTGTTATCTCTTTTGTCAAAAATCACCTGTTTTTGCTTGAACATTAAATGCCTCCAAATGGTATTTAATTCACTTCCCGGGCCCCTGGAAGCATGAAAATCACTTTAAACGTGCCAATTTTAGCTCTAAAACTGATGATCTACCTACAAATGTGAACTGACTTTCAAAAATAAAACATTTGAAAACGGACAATTTTTCACCTTTCTGAAGCATGACGTAATGGGGGGGTGTTATCTCTTTTGTCAAAAATCACCTGTTTTTGCTTGAACATTAAATGCCTCCAAATGGTATTTAATTCACTTCCCGGGCCCCTGGAAGCATGAAAATCACTTAAAACATGCTAATTTTAGCTCTAAAACTGATGATCTACCTACAAATGTGAACTGACGTTCAAAAATAAAACATTTGAAAACGGACCATTTTTCACCTTTCTGAAGCATGACGTAATGGGGGTGTTATCTCTTTTGTCAAAAATCACCTGTTTTTGCTTGAACATTAAATGCCTCCAAATGGTATTTAATTCACTTCCCGGGGTGAAGAAACACTTTTTGAGACCTCAGGGTGAGTAAATTGGCCATTTTCATGCACTTTTAACCATTCCACAAATCTTGTGTTTTGGGCCCCTAGAAGCATGAAAATCACTTTAAACATGCTAATTTTAGCTCTAAAATTGATGATCTACCTACAAATGTGAACTGACGTTAAAAAATAAAACATTTGAAAACTGACCATTTTTCACCTTTCTGCAGCATGACGTAATGGGGGTGTGTTATCTCTTTTGTTAAAAATCACCTGTTTTTGCTTGAACATTAAATGCCTCCAAATGGTATTTAATTCACTTCCCGGGCCCCTGGAAGCATGAAAATCACTTTAAACATGCTAATTTTAGCTCTAAAACTGATGATCTACCTACAAATGTGAACTGACGTTCAAAAATAAAACTTTTGAAAACGGACCATTTTTCACCTTTCTGAAGCATGACGTAATGGGGGGGTGTTATCCCTTTTGTCAAAAATCACCTGTTTTTGCTTGAACATTAAATGCCTCCAAATGGTATTTAATTCACTTCCCGGGCCCCTGGAAGCATGAAAATCACTTTAAACATGCTTATTTTAGCTCTAAAACTGATGATCTACCTACAAATGTGAACTGACGTTCAAAAATAAAACATTTGAAAAGGGACCATTTTTCACCTTTCTGAAGCATGACGTAATGGGGGTGTTATCTCTTTTGTCAAAAATCACCTGTTTTTGCTTGAACATTAAATGCCTCCAAATGGTATTTAATTCACTTCCCGGGGTGAAGAAACACTTTTTGAGACCTCAGGGTGAGTAAATTGGCCATTTTCATGCACTTTTAACCATTCCACAAATCTTGTGTTTTGGGCCACTAGAAGCATGACAATCACTTTAAACATGCTAATTTTAGCTCTAAAATTGATGATCTACCTACAAATGTGAACTGACGTTAAAAAATAAAACATTTGAAAACTGACCATTTTTCACCTTTCTGCAGCATGACGTAATGGGGGTGTGTTATCTCTTTTGTTAAAAATCACCTGTTTTTGCTTGAACATTAAATGCCTCCAAATGGTATTTAATTCACTTCCCGGGCCCCTGGAAGCATGAAAATCACTTTAAACATGCTAATTTTAGCTCTAAAACTGATGATCTACCTACAAATGTGAACTGACGTTCAAAAATAAAACTTTTGAAAACGGACCATTTTTCACCTTTCTGCAGCATGACGTAATGGGGGTGTTATCTCTTTTGTCAAAAATCACCTGTTTTTGCTTGAACATTAAATGCCTCCAAATGGTTTTAATTCACTTCCCGGGCCCATGGAAGCATGAAAATTACTTTCAACATGCTAATTTTAGCTCTAAAACTGATGATCTACCTACAAATGTGAACTGACGTTCAAAAATAAAACATTTGAAAACGGACCATTTTTCACCTTTCTGCAGCATGACGTAATGGGGGGGTGTTATCTCTTTTGTCAAAAATCACCTGTTTTTGCTTGAACATTAAATGCCTCCAAATGGTATTTAATTCACTTCCCGGGGTGAAGAAACACTTTTTGAGACCTCAGAGTGAGTAAATTGGCCATTTTCATGCACTTTTAACCATTCCACAAATCTTGTGTTTTGGGCCCCTGGAAGCATGAAAATCACTTTAAACATGCTAATTTTAGCTCTAAAACGGATGATCTACCTACAAATGTGAACTGACGTTAAAAAATAAAACATTTGAAAACGGACCATTTTTCACCTTTCTGCAGCATGACGTAATGGGGGGGTGTTTTCTCTTTTGTCAAAAATCACCTGTTTTTGCTTGAACATTAAATGCCTCCAAATGGTATTTAATTCACTTCCCGGGCCCCTGGAAGCATGAAAATCACTTTAAACATGCTAATTTTAGCTCTAAACCTGATGATCTACCTACAAATGTGAACTGACGTTCAAAAATAAAACATTTGAAAACGGACCATTTTTCACCTTTCTGAAGCATAACGTAAGGGGGGGGTGTTATCTCTTTTGTCAAAAATCACCTGTTTTTGCTTGAACATTAAATGCCTCCAAATGGTATTTAATTCACTTCCCAGGCCCCTGGAAGCATGAAAATCACTTTAAACATGCTAATTTTAGCTCTAAAACTGATGATCTACCTACAAATGTGAACTGACTTTCAAAAATAAAACATTTGAAAACGGACAATTTTTCACCTTTCTGAAGCATGACGTAATGGGGGGGTGTCATCTCTTTTGTCAAAAATCACCTGTTTTTGCTTGAACAATAAATGCCTCCAAATGGTATTTAATTCACTTCCCGGGCCCCTGGAAGCATGAAAATCACTTTAAACATGCTAATTTGAGCTCTAAAACTGATGATCTACCTACAAATGTGAACTGACGTTCAAAAATAAAACATTTGAAAACGGACCATTTTTCACCTTTCTGAAGCATGACGTAATGGGGGGTGTTATCTCTTTTGTCAAAAATCACCTGTTTTTGCTTGAACATTAAATGCCTCCAAATGGTATTTAATTCACTTCCCGGGGTGAAGAAACACTTTTTGAGACCTCAGAGTGAGTAAATTGGCCATTTTCATGCACTTTTAACCATTCCACAAATCTTGTGTTTTGGGCCCCTGGAAGCATGAAAATCACTTTAAACATGCTAATTTTAGCTCTAAAACTGATGATCTACCTACAAATGTGAACTGACGTTCAAAAATAAAACATTTGAAAACGGACCATTTTTCACCTTTCTGCAGCATGACGTAATGGGGGGGTATTATCTCTTTTGTTAAAAATCACCTGTTTTTGCTTGAGTATTAAATGCCTCCAAATGGTATTTAATTCACTTCCCGGGGTGAAGAAACACTTTTTGAGACCTCAGAGTGAGTAAATTGGCCATTTTCATGCACTTTTAACCATTCCACAAATCTTGTGTTTTGGGCCCCTGGAAGCATGAAAATCACTTTAAACATGCTAATTTTAGCTCTAAAACTGATGATCTACCTACAAATGTGAACTGACGTTAAAAAATAAAACATTTGAAAACGGACCATTTTTCACCTTTCTGCAGCATGACATAATGGGGGGGTGTTATCTCTTTTGTCAAAAATCACCTGTTTTTGCTTGAACATTAAATGCCTCCAAATGGTATTTAATTCACTTCCCGGGCCCCTGGAAGCATGAAAATCACTATAAACATGCTAATTTTAGCTCTAAAACTGATGATCTACCTACAAATGTGAACTGACGTTAAAAAATAAAACATTTGAAAACGGACCATTTTTCACCTTTCTGCAGCATGACGTAATGGGGGGGTGTTATCTCTTTTGTTAAAAATCACCTGGTTTTTCTTGAACATTAAATGCCTCCAAATGGTATTTAATTCACTTCCCGGGCCCCTGGAAGCATGAAAATCACTTTAAACATGCTTATTTTAGCTCTAAAACTGATGATCTACCTACAAATGTGAACTGACGTTCAAAAATAAAACATTTGAAAAGGGACCATTTTTCACCTTTCTGAAGCATGACGTAATGGGGGGGTGTTATCTCTTTTGTCAAAAATCACCTGTTTTTGCTTGAACATTAAATGCCTCCAAATGGTATTTAATTCACTTCCCGGGGTGAAGAATCACTTTTTGAGACCTCAGAGTGAGTAAATTGGCCATTTTCATGCACTTTTAACCATTCCACAAATCTTGTGTTTTGGGCCCCTGGAAGCATGAAAATCACTTTAAACATGCTAATTTTAGCTCTAAAACTGATGATCTACCTACAAATGTGAACTGACGTTCAAAAATAAAACATTTGAAAACGGACCATTTTTCACCTTTCTGCAGCATGACGTAATGGGGGGGTATTATCTCTTTTGTTAAAAATCACCTGTTTTTGCTTGAACATTAAATGCCTCCAAATGGTATTTAATTCACTTCCCGGGGTGAAGAAACACTTTTTGAGACCTCAGAGTGAGTAAATTGGCCATTTTCATGCACTTTTAACCATTCCACAAATCTTGTGTTTTGGGCCCCTGGAAGCATGAAAATCACTTTAAACATGCTAATTTTAGCTCTAAAATTGATGATCTACCTACAAATGTGAACTGACGTTAAAAAATAAAACATTTGAAAACAGACCATTTTTCACCTTTCTGCAGCATGACGTAATGGGGGGGTGTTATCTCTTTTGTCAAAAATCACCTGTTTTTGCTTGAACATTAAATGCCTCCAAATGGTATTTAATTCACTTCCCGGGCCCCTGGAAGCATGAAAATCACTTTAAACATGCTAATTTTAGCTCTAAAACTGATGACCTACCTACAAATGTGAACTGACGTTAAAAAATAAAACATTTGAAAACGGACCATTTTTCACCTTTCTGCAGCATGACGTAATGGGGGGGTGTTATCTCTTTTGTTAAAAATCACCTGGTTTTGCTTGAACATTAAATGCCTCCAAATGGTATTTAATTCACTTCCCGGGCCCCTGGAAGCATGAAAATCACTTTAAACATGCTAATTTTAGCTCTAAAACTGATGACCTACCTACAAATGTGAACTGACGTTAAAAAATAAAACATTTGAAAACGGACCATTTTTCACCTTTCTGCAGCATGACGTAATGGGGGGGTGTTATCTCTTTTGTCAAAAATCACCTGTTTTTGCTTGAACATTAAATGCCTCCAAATGGTATTTAATTCACTTCCCGGGGTGAAGAAACACTTTTTGAGACCTCAGAGTGAGTAAATTGGCCATTTTCATGCACTTTTAACCATTCCACAAATCTTGTGTTTTGGGCCCCTGGAAGCATGAAAATCACTTTAAACATGCTAATTTTAGCTCTAAAACTGATGATCTACCTACAAATGTGAACTGACTTTCAAAAATAAAACATTTGAAAACGGACAATTTTTCACCTTTCTGAAGCATGACGTAATGGGGGGGTGTTATCTCTTTTGTCAAAAATCACCTGTTTTTGCTTGAACATTAAATGCCTCCAAATGGTATTTAATTCACTTCCCGGGCCCCTGGAAGCATGAAAATCACTTTAAACGTGCCAATTTTAGCTCTAAAACTGATGATCTACCTACAAATGTGAACTGACTTTCAAAAATAAAACATTTGAAAACGGACAATTTTTCACCTTTCTGAAGCATGACGTAATGGGGGGGTGTTATCTCTTTTGTCAAAAATCACCTGTTTTTGCTTGAACATTAAATGCCTCCAAATGGTATTTAATTCACTTCCCGGGCCCCTGGAAGCATGAAAATCACTTAAAACATGCTAATTTTAGCTCTAAAACTGATGATCTACCTACAAATGTGAACTGACGTTCAAAAATAAAACATTTGAAAATGGACCATTTTTCACCTTTCTGAAGCATGACGTAATGGGGGTGTTATCTCTTTTGTCAAAAATCACCTGTTTTTGCTTGAACATTAAATGCCTCCAAATGGTATTTAATTCACTTCCCGGGGTGAAGAAACACTTTTTGAGACCTCAGGGTGAGTAAATTGGCCATTTTCATGCACTTTTAACCATTCCACAAATCTTGTGTTTTGGGCCCCTAGAAGCATGAAAATCACTTTAAACATGCTAATTTTAGCTCTAAAATTGATGATCTACCTACAAATGTGAACTGACGTTAAAAAATAAAACATTTGAAAACTGACCATTTTTCACCTTTCTGCAGCATGACGTAATGGGGGTGTGTTATCTCTTTTGTTAAAAATCACCTGTTTTTGCTTGAACATTAAATGCCTCCAAATGGTATTTAATTCACTTCCCGGGCCCCTGGAAGCATGAAAATCACTTTAAACATGCTAATTTTAGCTCTAAAACTGATGATCTACCTACAAATGTGAACTGACGTTCAAAAATAAAACTTTTGAAAACGGACCATTTTTCACCTTTCTGAAGCATGACGTAATGGGGGGGTGTTATCCCTTTTGTCAAAAATCACCTGTTTTTGCTTGAACATTAAATGCCTCCAAATGGTATTTAATTCACTTCCCGGGCCCCTGGAAGCATGAAAATCACTTTAAACATGCTTATTTTAGCTCTAAAACTGATGATCTACCTACAAATGTGAACTGACGTTCAAAAATAAAACATTTGAAAAGGGACCATTTTTCACCTTTCTGAAGCATGACGTAATGGGGGTGTTATCTCTTTTGTCAAAAATCACCTGTTTTTGCTTGAACATTAAATGCCTCCAAATGGTATTTAATTCACTTCCCGGGGTGAAGAAACACTTTTTGAGACCTCAGGGTGAGTAAATTGGCCATTTTCATGCACTTTTAACCATTCCACAAATCTTGTGTTTTGGGCCACTAGAAGCATGACAATCACTTTAAACATGCTAATTTTAGCTCTAAAACTGATGATCTACCTACAAATGTGAACTGACTTTCAAAAATAAAACATTTGAAAACGGACAATTTTTCACCTTTCTGAAGCATGACGTAATGGGGGGGTGTTATCTCTTTTGTCAAAAATCACCTGTTTTTGCTTGAACATTAAATGCCTCCAAATGGTATTTAATTCACTTCCCGGGCCCCTGGAAGCATGAAAATCACTTTAAACGTGCCAATTTTAGCTCTAAAACTGATGATCTACCTACAAATGTGAACTGACTTTCAAAAATAAAACATTTGAAAACGGACAATTTTTCACCTTTCTGAAGCATGACGTAATGGGGGG
Source organism: Lissotriton helveticus (assembly GCF_964261635.1). Taxonomy (NCBI): domain Eukaryota; kingdom Metazoa; phylum Chordata; class Amphibia; order Caudata; family Salamandridae; genus Lissotriton; species Lissotriton helveticus. Next base: position 186,107 of record NW_027611851.1, read on the forward strand.
GTGTTATCTCTTTTGTCAAAAATCACCTGTTTTTGCTTGAACATTAAATGCCTCCAAATGGTATTTAATTCACTTCCCGGGCCCCTGGAAGCATGAAAATCACTTAAAACATGCTAATTTTAGCTCTAAAACTGATGATCTACCTACAAATGTGAACTGACGTTCAAAAATAAAACATTTGAAAACGGACCATTTTTCACCTTTCTGAAGCATGACGTAATGGGGGTGTTATCTCTTTTGTCAAAAATCACCTGTTTTTGCTTGAACATTAAATGCCTCCAAATGGTATTTAATTCACTTCCCGGGGTGAAGAAACACTTTTTGAGACCTCAGGGTGAGTAAATTGGCCATTTTCATGCACTTTTAACCATTCCACAAATCTTGTGTTTTGGGCCCCTAGAAGCATGAAAATCACTTTAAACATGCTAATTTTAGCTCTAAAATTGATGATCTACCTACAAATGTGAACTGACGTTAAAAAATAAAACATTTGAAAACTGACCATTTTTCACCTTTCTGCAGCATGACGTAATGGGGGTGTGTTATCTCTTTTGTTAAAAATCACCTGTTTTTGCTTGAACATTAAATGCCTCCAAATGGTATTTAATTCACTTCCCGGGCCCCTGGAAGCATGAAAATCACTTTAAACATGCTAATTTTAGCTCTAAAACTGATGATCTACCTACAAATGTGAACTGACGTTCAAAAATAAAACTTTTGAAAACGGACCATTTTTCACCTTTCTGAAGCATGACGTAATGGGGGGGTGTTATCCCTTTTGTCAAAAATCACCTGTTTTTGCTTGAACATTAAATGCCTCCAAATGGTATTTAATTCACTTCCCGGGCCCCTGGAAGCATGAAAATCACTTTAAACATGCTTATTTTAGCTCTAAAACTGATGATCTACCTACAAATGTGAACTGACGTTCAAAAATAAAACATTTGAAAAGGGACCATTTTTCACCTTTCTGAAGCATGACGTAATGGGGGTGTTATCTCTTTTGTCAAAAATCACCTGTTTTTGCTTGAACATTAAATGCCTCCAAATGGTATTTAATTCACTTCCCGGGGTGAAGAAACACTTTTTGAGACCTCAGGGTGAGTAAATTGGCCATTTTCATGCACTTTTAACCATTCCACAAATCTTGTGTTTTGGGCCACTAGAAGCATGACAATCACTTTAAACATGCTAATTTTAGCTCTAAAATTGATGATCTACCTACAAATGTGAACTGACGTTAAAAAATAAAACATTTGAAAACTGACCATTTTTCACCTTTCTGCAGCATGACGTAATGGGGGTGTGTTATCTCTTTTGTTAAAAATCACCTGTTTTTGCTTGAACATTAAATGCCTCCAAATGGTATTTAATTCACTTCCCGGGCCCCTGGAAGCATGAAAATCACTTTAAACATGCTAATTTTAGCTCTAAAACTGATGATCTACCTACAAATGTGAACTGACGTTCAAAAATAAAACTTTTGAAAACGGACCATTTTTCACCTTTCTGCAGCATGACGTAATGGGGGTGTTATCTCTTTTGTCAAAAATCACCTGTTTTTGCTTGAACATTAAATGCCTCCAAATGGTTTTAATTCACTTCCCGGGCCCATGGAAGCATGAAAATTACTTTCAACATGCTAATTTTAGCTCTAAAACTGATGATCTACCTACAAATGTGAACTGACGTTCAAAAATAAAACATTTGAAAACGGACCATTTTTCACCTTTCTGCAGCATGACGTAATGGGGGGGTGTTATCTCTTTTGTCAAAAATCACCTGTTTTTGCTTGAACATTAAATGCCTCCAAATGGTATTTAATTCACTTCCCGGGGTGAAGAAACACTTTTTGAGACCTCAGAGTGAGTAAATTGGCCATTTTCATGCACTTTTAACCATTCCACAAATCTTGTGTTTTGGGCCCCTGGAAGCATGAAAATCACTTTAAACATGCTAATTTTAGCTCTAAAACGGATGATCTACCTACAAATGTGAACTGACGTTAAAAAATAAAACATTTGAAAACGGACCATTTTTCACCTTTCTGCAGCATGACGTAATGGGGGGGTGTTTTCTCTTTTGTCAAAAATCACCTGTTTTTGCTTGAACATTAAATGCCTCCAAATGGTATTTAATTCACTTCCCGGGCCCCTGGAAGCATGAAAATCACTTTAAACATGCTAATTTTAGCTCTAAACCTGATGATCTACCTACAAATGTGAACTGACGTTCAAAAATAAAACATTTGAAAACGGACCATTTTTCACCTTTCTGAAGCATAACGTAAGGGGGGGGTGTTATCTCTTTTGTCAAAAATCACCTGTTTTTGCTTGAACATTAAATGCCTCCAAATGGTATTTAATTCACTTCCCAGGCCCCTGGAAGCATGAAAATCACTTTAAACATGCTAATTTTAGCTCTAAAACTGATGATCTACCTACAAATGTGAACTGACTTTCAAAAATAAAACATTTGAAAACGGACAATTTTTCACCTTTCTGAAGCATGACGTAATGGGGGGGTGTCATCTCTTTTGTCAAAAATCACCTGTTTTTGCTTGAACAATAAATGCCTCCAAATGGTATTTAATTCACTTCCCGGGCCCCTGGAAGCATGAAAATCACTTTAAACATGCTAATTTGAGCTCTAAAACTGATGATCTACCTACAAATGTGAACTGACGTTCAAAAATAAAACATTTGAAAACGGACCATTTTTCACCTTTCTGAAGCATGACGTAATGGGGGGTGTTATCTCTTTTGTCAAAAATCACCTGTTTTTGCTTGAACATTAAATGCCTCCAAATGGTATTTAATTCACTTCCCGGGGTGAAGAAACACTTTTTGAGACCTCAGAGTGAGTAAATTGGCCATTTTCATGCACTTTTAACCATTCCACAAATCTTGTGTTTTGGGCCCCTGGAAGCATGAAAATCACTTTAAACATGCTAATTTTAGCTCTAAAACTGATGATCTACCTACAAATGTGAACTGACGTTCAAAAATAAAACATTTGAAAACGGACCATTTTTCACCTTTCTGCAGCATGACGTAATGGGGGGGTATTATCTCTTTTGTTAAAAATCACCTGTTTTTGCTTGAGTATTAAATGCCTCTAAATGGTATTTAATTCACTTCCCGGGGTGAAGAAACACTTTTTGAGACCTCAGAGTGAGTAAATTGGCCATTTTCATGCACTTTTAACCATTCCACAAATCTTGTGTTTTGGGCCCCTGGAAGCATGAAAATCACTTTAAACATGCTAATTTTAGCTCTAAAACTGATGATCTACCTACAAATGTGAACTGACGTTAAAAAATAAAACATTTGAAAACGGACCATTTTTCACCTTTCTGCAGCATGACATAATGGGGGGGTGTTATCTCTTTTGTCAAAAATCACCTGTTTTTGCTTGAACATTAAATGCCTCCAAATGGTATTTAATTCACTTCCCGGGCCCCTGGAAGCATGAAAATCACTATAAACATGCTAATTTTAGCTCTAAAACTGATGATCTACCTACAAATGTGAACTGACGTTAAAAAATAAAACATTTGAAAACGGACCATTTTTCACCTTTCTGCAGCATGACGTAATGGGGGGGTGTTATCTCTTTTGTTAAAAATCACCTGGTTTTTCTTGAACATTAAATGCCTCCAAATGGTATTTAATTCACTTCCCGGGCCCCTGGAAGCATGAAAATCACTTTCAACATGCTAATTTTAGCTCTAAAACTGATGATCTACCTACAAATGTGAACTGACGTTCAAAAATAAAACATTTGAAAACGGACCATTTTTCACCTTTCTGCAGCATGACGTAATGGGGGGGTGTTATCTCTTTTGTCAAAAATCACCTGTTTTTGCTTGAACATTAAATGCCTCCAAATGGTATTTAATTCACTTCCCGGGGTGAAGAAACACTTTTTGAGACCTCAGAGTGAGTAAATTGGCCATTTTCATGCACTTTTAACCATTCCACAAATCTTGTGTTTTGGGCCCCTGGAAGCATGAAAATCACTTTAAACATGCTAATTTTAGCTCTAAAACTGATGATCTACCTACAAATGTGAACTGACGTTCAAAAATAAAACATTTGAAAACGGACCATTTTTCACCTTTCTGAAGCATAACGTAAGGGGGGGGTGTTATCTCTTTTGTCAAAAATCACCTGTTTTTGCTTGAACATTAAATGCCTCCAAATGGTATTTAATTCACTTCCCAGGCCCCTGGAAGCATGAAAATCACTTTAAACATGCTAATTTTAGCTCTAAAACTGATGATCTACCTACAAATGTGAACTGACTTTCAAAAATAAAACATTTGAAAACGGACAATTTTTCACCTTTCTGAAGCATGACGTAATGGGGGGGTGTCATCTCTTTTGTCAAAAATCACCTGTTTTTGCTTGAACAATAAATGCCTCCAAATGGTATTTAATTCACTTCCCGGGCCCCTGGAAGCATGAAAATCACTTTAAACATGCTAATTTGAGCTCTAAAACTGATGATCTACCTACAAATGTGAACTGACGTTCAAAAATAAAACATTTGAAAACGGACCATTTTTCACCTTTCTGAAGCATGACGTAATGGGGGGTGTTATCTCTTTTGTCAAAAATCACCTGTTTTTGCTTGAACATTAAATGCCTCCAAATGGTATTTAATTCACTTCCCGGGGTGAAGAAACACTTTTTGAGACCTCAGAGTGAGTAAATTGGCCATTTTCATGCACTTTTAACCATTCCACAAATCTTGTGTTTTGGGCCCCTGGAAGCATGAAAATCACTTTAAACATGCTAATTTTAGCTCTAAAACTGATGATCTACCTACAAATGTGAACTGACGTTCAAAAATAAAACATTTGAAAACGGACCATTTTTCACCTTTCTGCAGCATGACGTAATGGGGGGGTATTATCTCTTTTGTTAAAAATCACCTGTTTTTGCTTGAGTATTAAATGCCTCCAAATGGTATTTAATTCACTTCCCGGGGTGAAGAAACACTTTTTGAGACCTCAGAGTGAGTAAATTGGCCATTTTCATGCACTTTTAACCATTCCACAAATCTTGTGTTTTGGGCCCCTGGAAGCATGAAAATCACTTTAAACATGCTAATTTTAGCTCTAAAATTGATGATCTACCTACAAATGTGAACTGACGTTAAAAAATAAAACATTTGAAAACGGACCATTTTTCACCTTTCTGCAGCATGACGTAATGGGGGGGTGTTATCTCTTTTGTTAAAAATCACCTGGTTTTTCTTGAACATTAAATGCCTCCAAATGGTATTTAATTCACTTCCCGGGCCCCTGGAAGCATGAAAATCACTTTAAACATGCTAATTTTAGCTCTAAAACTGATGATCTACCTACAAATGTGAACTGACGTTAAAAAATAAAACATTTGAAAACGGACCATTTTTCACCTTTCTGCATCATGACGTAATGGGGGGGTGTTATCTCTTTTGTCAAAAATCACCTGTTTTTGCTTGAACATTAAATGCCTCCAAATGGTATTTAATTCACTTCCCGGGGTGAAGAAACACTTTTTGAGACCTCAGAGTGAGTAAATTGGCCATTTTCATGCACTTTTAACCATTCCACAAATCTTGTGTTTTGGGCCCCTGGAAGCATGAAAATCACTTTAAACATGCTAATTTTAGCTCTAAAATTGATGATCTACCTACAAATGTGAACTGACGTTAAAAAATAAAACATTTGAAAACGGACCATTTTTCACCTTTCTGCAGCATGACGTAATGGGGGGGTGTTATCTCTTTTGTCAAAAATCACCTGTTTTTGCTTGAACATTAAATGCCTCCAAATGGTATTTAATTCACTTCCCGGGCCCCTGGAAGCATGAAAATCACTTTAAACATGCTAATTTTAGCTCTAAAACTGATGATCTACCTACAAATGTGAACTGACGTTCAAAAATAAAACATTTGAAAACGGACCATTTTTCACCTTTCTGAAGCATGACGTAATGGGAGGGTGTTATCCCTTTTGTCAAAAATCACCTGTTTTTGCTTGAACATTAAATGCCTCCAAATGGTATTTAATTCACTTCCCAGGCCCCTGGAAGAATGAAAATCACTTTAAACATGCTTATTTTAGCTCTAAAACTGATGATGTACCTACAAATGTGAACTGACGTTCAAAAATAAAACATTTGAAAACGGACCATTTTTCACCTTTCTGCAGCATGACGTAATGGGGGGGTGTTATCTCTTTTGTCAAAAATCACCTGTTTTTGCTTGAACATTAAATGCCTCCAAATGGTATTTAATTCACTTCCCGGGCCCCTGGAAGCATGAAAATCACTTTAAACATGCTAATTTTAGCTCTAAAATTGATGATCTACCTACAAATGTGAACTGACGTTAAAAAATAAAACATTTGAAAACGGACCATTTTTCACCTTTCTGCAGCATGACGTAATGGGGGGGTGTTATCTCTTTTGTCAAAAATCACCTGTTTTTGCTTGAACATTAAATGCCTCCAAATGGTATTTAATTCACTTCCCGGGCCCCTGGAAGCATGAAAATCACTTTAAACATGCTACTTTTAGCTCTAAAACTGATGATCTACCTACAAATGTGAACTGACGTTCAAAAATAAAACATTTGAAAACGGACCATTTTTCACCTTTCTGAAGCATGACGTAATGGGGGGGTGTTATCCCTTTTGTCAAAAATCACCTGTTTTTGCTTGAACATTAAATGCCTCCAAATGGTATTTAATTCACTTCCCAGGCCCCTGGAAGAATGAAAATCACTTTAAACATGCTTATTTTAGCTCTAAAACTGATGATGTACCTACAAATGTGAACTGACGTTCAAAAATAAAACATTTGAAAACGGACCATTTTTCACCTTTCTGAAGCATGACGTAATGGGGGGGTGTTATCTCTTTTGTCAAAAATCACCTGTTTTTGCTTGAACATTAAATGCCTCCAAAAGGTATTTAATTCACTTCCCGGGGTGAAGAAACACTTTTTGAGACCTCAGAGTGAGTAAATTGGCCATTTTCATGCACTTTTAACCATTCCACAAATCTTGTGTTTTGGGCCCCTGGAAGCATGAAAATCACTTTAAACATGCTAATTTTAGCTCTAAATCTGATGATCTACCTACAAATGTGAACTGACGTTAAAAAATAAAACATTTGAAAACGGTCCATTTTTCACCTTTCTGCAGCATGACGTAATGGGGGGGTGTTATCTCTTTTGTCAAAAATCACCTGTTTTTGCTTGAACATTAAATGCCTCCAAATGGTATTTAATTCACTTCCCGGGCCCCTGGAAGCATGAAAATCACTTTAAACATGCTAATTTTAGCTCTAAAACTGATGATCTACCTACAAATGTGAACTGACTTTCAAAAATAAAACATTTGAAAACTGACAATTTTTCACCTTTCTGAAGCATGACGTAATGGGGGGGTGTTATCTCTTTTGTCAAAAATCACCTGTTTTTGCTTGAACATTAAATGCCTCCAAATGGTATTTAATTCACTTCCCGGGCCCCTGGAAGCATGAAAATCACTTTAAACATGCTAATTTTAGCTCTAAAACTGATGATCTACCTACAAATGTGAACTGACGTTCAAAAATAAAACATTTGAAAACGGACCATTTTTCACCTTTCTGAAGCATAACGTAATGGGGGGGTGTTATCTCTTTTGTCAAAAATCACCTGTTTTTGCTTGAACATTAAATGCCTCCAAATGGTATTTAATTCACTTCCCGGGCCCCTGGAAGCATGAAAATCACTTTAAACATGCTAATTTTAGCTCTAAAACTGATGATCTACCTACAAATGTGAACTGACGTTCAAAAATAAAACATTTGAAAACGGACCATTTTTCACCTTTCTGAAGCATGACGTAATGGGGGTGTTATCTCTTTTGTCAAAAATCACCTGTTTTTGCTTGAACATTAAATGCCTCCAAATGGTATTTAATTCACTTCCCGGGGTGAAGAAACACTTTTTGAGACCTCAGGGTGAGTAAATTGGCCATTTTCATGCACTTTTAACCATTCCACAAATCTTGTGTTTTGGGCCCCTAGAAGCATGAAAATCACTTTAAACATGCTAATTTTAGCTCTAAAATTGATGATCTACCTACAAATGTGAACTGACGTTAAAAAATAAAACATTTGAAAACGGACCATTTTTCACCTTTCTGCAGCATGACATAATGGGGGTGTGTTATCTCTTTTGTTAAAAATCACCTGTTTTTGCTTGAACATTAAATGCCTCCAAATGGTATTTAATTCACTTCCCGGGCCCCTGGAAGCATGAAAATCACTTTAAACATGCTAATTTTAGCTCTAAAACTGATGATCTACCTACAAATGTGAACTGACGTTCAAAAATAAAACTTTTGAAAACGGACCATGTTTCACCTTTCTGAAGCATGACGTAATGGGGGGGTGTTATCCCTTTTGTCAAAAATCACCTGTTTTTGCTTGAACATTAAATGCCTCCAAATGGTATTTAATTCACTTCCCGGGCCCCTGGAAGCATGAAAATCACTTTAAACATGCTTATTTTAGCTCTAAAACTGATGATCTACCTACAAATGTGAACTGACGTTCAAAAATAAAACATTTGAAAAGGGACCATTTTTCACCTTTCTGAAGCATGACGTAATGGGGGGGGTGTTATCTCTTTTGTCAAAAATCACCTGTTTTTGCTTGAACATTAAATGCCTCCAAATGGTATTTAATTCACTTCCCGGGGTGAAGAAACACTTTTTGAGACCTCAGAGTGAGTAAATTGGCCATTTTCATGCACTTTTAACCATTCCACAAATCTTGTGTTTTGGGCCCCTGGAAGCATGAAAATCACTTTAAACATGCTAATTTTAGCTCTAAAACTGATGATCTACCTACAAATGTGAACTGACGTTCAAAAATAAAACATTTGAAAACGGACCATTTTTCACCTTTCTGAAGCATGACGTAATGGGGGGGTGTTATCTCTTTTGTCAAAAATCACCTGTTTTTGCTTGAACATTAAATGCCTCCAAATGGTATTTAATTCACTTCCCAGGCCCCTGGAAGCATGAAAATCACTTTAAACATGCTAATTTTAGCTCTAAAACTGATGATCTACCTACAAATGAGAACTGATGTTCAAAAATAAAACATTTGAAAACGGACCATTTTTCACCTTTCTGAAGCATGACGTAATGGGGGGGGTGTTATCTCTTTTGTCAAAAATCACCTGTTTTTGCTTGAACATTAAATGCCTCCAAATGGTATTTAATTCACTTCCCGGGGTGAAGAAACACTTGTTGAGACCTCAGAGTGAGTAACATGGCCATTTTCATGCACTTTTAACCATTCCACAAATCTTGTGTTTTGGGCCCCTGGAAGCATGAAAATCACTTTAAACATGCTAATTTTAGCTCTAAAACTGATGATCTACCTACAAATGTGAACTGACGTTAAAAAATAAAACATTTGAAAACGGACCATTTTTCACCTTTCTGCAGCATGACGTAATGGGGGGGGTGTTATCTCTTTTGTCAAAAATCACCTGTTTTTGCTTGAACATTAAATGCCTCCAAATGGTATTTAATTCACTTCCCGGGGTGAAGAAACACTTGTTGAGACCTCAGAGTGAGTAACATGGCCATTTTCATGCACTTTTAACCATTCCACAAATCTTGTGTTTTGGGCCCCTGGAAGCATGAAAATCACTTTAAACATGCTAATTTTAGCTCTAAAACTGATGATCTACCTACAAATGTGAACTGACGTTAAAAAATAAAACATTTGAAAACGGACCATTTTTCACCTTTCTGCAGCATGACGTAATGGGGGGTGTTATCTCTTTTGTTAAAAATCACCTGTTTTTGCTTGAACATTAAATGCCTCCAAATGGTATTTAATTCACTTCACGGGCCCCTGGAAGCATGAAAATCACTTTAAACATGCTTATTTTAGCTCTAAAACTGATGATCTACCTACAAATGTGAACTGACGTTAAAAAATAAAACATTTGAAAACAGACCATTTTTCACCTTTCTGCAGCATGACGTAATGGGGGGGTGTTATCTCTTTTGTTAAAAATCACCTGGTTTTTCTTGAACATTAAATGCCTCCAAATGGTATTTAATTCACTTCCCGGGCCCCTGGAAGCATGAAAATCACTTTAAACATGCTAATTTTAGCTCTAAAACTGATGATCTACCTACAAATGTGAACTGACTTTCAAAAATAAAACATTTGAAAACGGACAATTTTTCACCTTTCTGAAGCATGACGTAATGGGGGGGTGTTATCTCTTTTGTCAAAAATCACCTGTTTTTGCTTGAACATTAAATGCCTCCAAATGGTATTTAATTCACTTCCCGGGGTGAAGAAACACTTTTTGAGACCTCAGGGTGAGTAAATTGGCCATTTTCATGCACTTTTAACCATTCCACAAATCTTGTGTTTTGGGCCCCTAGAAGCATGAAAATCACTTTAAACATGCAAATTTTAGCTCTAAAATTGATGATCTACCTACAAATGTGAACTGACGTTTAAAAATAAAACATTTGAAAACGGACCATTTTTCACCTTTCTGCAGCATGACGTAATGGGGGGGTGTTATCCCTTTTGTCAAAAATCACCTGTTTTTGCTTGAACATTAAATGCCTCCAAATGGTATTTAATTCACTTCCCGGGGTGAAGAAACACTTTTTGAGACCTCAGAGTGAGTAAATTGGCCATTTTCATGCACTTTTAACCATTCCACAAATCTTGTGTTTTGGGCCCCTGGAAGCATGAAAATCACTTTAAACATGCTAATTTTAGCTCTAAAACTGATGATCTACCTACAAATGTGAACTGACGTTCAAAAATAAAACATTTGAAAACGGACCATTTTTCACCTTTCTGCAGCATGACATAATGGGGGGGTATTATCTCTTTTGTTAAAAATCACCTGTTTTTGCTTGAACATTAAATGCCTCCAAATGGTATTTAATTCACTTCCCGGGGTGAAGAAACACTTTTTGAGACCTCAGAGTGAGTAAATTGGCCATTTTCATGCACTTTTAACCATTCCACAAATCTTGTGTTTTGGGCCCCTGGAAGCATGAAAATCACTTTAAACATGCTAATTTTAGCTCTAAAATTGATGATCTACCTACAAATGTGAACTGACGTTAAAAAATAAAACATTTGAAAACGGACCATTTTTCACCTTTCTGCAGCATGACGTAATGGGGGGGTGTTATCTCTTTTGTTAAAAATCACCTGGTTTTTCTTGAACATTAAATGCCTCCAAATGGTATTTAATTCACTTCCCGGGCCCCTGGAAGCATGAAAATCACTTTAAACATGCTAATGTTAGCTCTAAAACTGATGACCTACCTACAAATGTGAACTGACGTTAAAAAATAAAACATTTGAAAACGGACCATTTTTCACCTTTCTGCAGCATGACGTAATGGGGGGGTGTTATCTCTTTTGTCAAAAATCACCTGTTTTTGCTTGAACATTAAATGCCTCCAAATGGTATTTAATTCACTTCCCGGGGTGAAGAAACACTTTTTGAGACCTCAGAGTGAGTAAATTGGCCATTTTCATGCACTTTTAACCATTCCACAAATCTTGTGTTTTGGGCCCCTGGAAGCATGAAAATCACTTTAAACATGCTAATTTTAGCTCTAAAACTGATGATCTACCTACAAATGTGAACTGACGTTAAAAAATAAAACATTTGAAAACGGACCATTTTTCACCTTTCTGCAGCATGACATAATGGGGGGGTGTTATCTCTTTTGTCAAAAATCACCTGTTTTTGCTTGAACATTAAATGCCTCCAAATGGTATTTAGTTCACTTCCCGGGCCCCTGGAAGCATGAAAATCACTATAAACATGCTAATTTTAGCTCTAAAACTGATGATCTACCTACAAATGTGAACTGACGTTAAAAAATAAAACATTTGAAAACGGACCATTTTTCACCTTTCTGCAGCATGACGTAATGGGGGTGTTATCTCTTTTGTCAAAAATCACCTGTTTTTGCTTGAACATTAAATGCCTCCAAATGGTTTTAATTCACTTCCCGGGCCCATGGAAGCATGAAAATTACTTTCAACATGCTAATTTTAGCTCTAAAACTGATGATCTACCTACAAATGTGAACTGACGTTCAAAAATAAAACATTTGAAAACGGACCATTTTTCACCTTTCTGCAGCATGACGTAATGGGGGGGTGTTATCTCTTTTGTCAAAAATCACCTGTTTTTGCTTGAACATTAAATGCCTCCAAATGGTATTTAATTCACTTCCCGGGGTGAAGAAACACTTTTTGAGACCTCAGAGTGAGTAAATTGGCCATTTTCATGCACTTTTAACCATTCCACAAATCTTGTGTTTTGGGCCCCTGGAAGCATGAAAATCACTTTAAACATGCTAATTTTAGCTCTAAAACGGATGATCTACCTACAAATGTGAACTGACGTTCAAAAATAAAACATTTGAAAACGGACCATTTTTCACCTTTCTGCAGCATGACGTAATGGGGGGGTGTTTTCTCTTTTGTCAAAAATCACCTGTTTTTGCTTGAACATTAAATGCCTCCAAATGGTATTTAATTCACTTCCCGGGCCCCTGGAAGCATGAAAATCACTTTAAACATGCTAATTTTAGCTCTAAAACTGATGATCTACCTACAAATGTGAACTGACGTTCAAAAATAAAACATTTGAAAACGGACCATTTTTCACCTTTCTGAAGCATAACGTAAGGGGGGGGTGTTATCTCTTTTGTCAAAAATCACCTGTTTTTGCTTGAACATTAAATGCCTCCAAATGGTATTTAATTCACTTCCCAGGCCCCTGGAAGCATGAAAATCACTTTAAACATGCTAATTTTAGCTCTAAAACTGATGATCTACCTACAAATGTGAACTGACTTTCAAAAATAAAACATTTGAAAACGGACAATTTTTCACCTTTCTGAAGCATGACGTAATGGGGGGGTGTCATCTCTTTTGTCAAAAATCACCTGTTTTTGCTTGAACAATAAATGCCTCCAAATGGTATTTAATTCACTTCCCGGGCCCCTGGAAGCATGAAAATCACTTTAAACATGCTAATTTGAGCTCTAAAACTGATGATCTACCTACAAATGTGAACTGACGTTCAAAAATAAAACATTTGAAAACGGACCATTTTTCACCTTTCTGAAGCATGACGTAATGGGGGGTGTTATCTCTTTTGTCAAAAATCACCTGTTTTTGCTTGAACATTAAATGCCTCCAAATGGTATTTAATTCACTTCCCGGGGTGAAGAAACACTTTTTGAGACCTCAGAGTGAGTAAATTGGCCATTTTCATGCACTTTTAACCATTCCACAAATCTTGTGTTTTGGGCCCCTGGAAGCATGAAAATCACTTTAAACATGCTAATTTTAGCTCTAAAACTGATGATCTACCTACAAATGTGAACTGACGTTCAAAAATAAAACATTTGAAAACGGACCATTTTTCACCTTTCTGCAGCATGACGTAATGGGGGGGTATTATCTCTTTTGTTAAAAATCACCTGTTTTTGCTTGAGTATTAAATGCCTCCAAATGGTATTTAATTCACTTCCCGGGGTGAAGAAACACTTTTTGAGACCTCAGAGTGAGTAAATTGGCCATTTTCATGCACTTTTAACCATTCCACAAATCTTGTGTTTTGGGCCCCTGGAAGCATGAAAATCACTTTAAACATGCTAATTTTAGCTCTAAAACTGATGATCTACCTACAAATGTGAACTGACGTTAAAAAATAAAACATTTGAAAACGGACCATTTTTCACCTTTCTGCAGCATGACATAATGGGGGGGTGTTATCTCTTTTGTCAAAAATCACCTGTTTTTGCTTGAACATTAAATGCCTCCAAATGGTATTTAATTCACTTCCCGGGCCCCTGGAAGCATGAAAATCACTATAAACATGCTAATTTTAGCTCTAAAACTGATGATCTACCTACAAATGTGAACTGACGTTAAAAAATAAAACATTTGAAAACGGACCATTTTTCACCTTTCTGCAGCATGACGTAATGGGGGGGTGTTATCTCTTTTGTTAAAAATCACCTGGTTTTTCTTGAACATTAAATGCCTCCAAATGGTATTTAATTCACTTCCCGGGCCCCTGGAAGCATGAAAATCACTTTCAACATGCTAATTTTAGCTCTAAAACTGATGATCTACCTACAAATGTGAACTGACGTTCAAAAATAAAACATTTGAAAACGGACCATTTTTCACCTTTCTGCAGCATGACGTAATGGGGGGGTGTTATCTCTTTTGTCAAAAATCACCTGTTTTTGCTTGAACATTAAATGCCTCCAAATGGTATTTAATTCACTTCCCGGGGTGAAGAAACACTTTTTGAGACCTCAGAGTGAGTAAATTGGCCATTTTCATGCACTTTTAACCATTCCACAAATCTTGTGTTTTGGGCCCCTGGAAGCATGAAAATCACTTTAAACATGCTAATTTTAGCTCTAAAACGGATGATCTACCTACAAATGTGAACTGACGTTAAAAAATAAAACATTTGAAAACGGACCATTTTTCACCTTTCTGCAGCATGACGTAATGGGGGGGTGTTTTCTCTTTTGTCAAAAATCACCTGTTTTTGCTTGAACATTAAATGCCTCCAAATGGTATTTAATTCACTTCCCGGGCCCCTGGAAGCATGAAAATCACTTTAAACATGCTAATTTTAGCTCTAAAACTGATGATCTACCTACAAATGTGAACTGACGTTCAAAAATAAAACATTTGAAAACGGACCATTTTTCACCTTTCTGAAGCATAACGTAAGGGGGGGGTGTTATCTCTTTTGTCAAAAATCACCTGTTTTTGCTTGAACATTAAATGCCTCCAAATGGTATTTAATTCACTTCCCAGGCCCCTGGAAGCATGAAAATCACTTTAAACATGCTAATTTTAGCTCTAAAACTGATGATCTACCTACAAATGTGAACTGACTTTCAAAAATAAAACATTTGAAAACGGACAATTTTTCACCTTTCTGAAGCATGACGTAATGGGGGGGTGTCATCTCTTTTGTCAAAAATCACCTGTTTTTGCTTGAACAATAAATGCCTCCAAATGGTATTTAATTCACTTCCCGGGCCCCTGGAAGCATGAAAATCACTTTAAACATGCTAATTTGAGCTCTAAAACTGATGATCTACCTACAAATGTGAACTGACGTTCAAAAATAAAACATTTGAAAACGGACCATTTTTCACCTTTCTGAAGCATGACGTAATGGGGGGTGTTATCTCTTTTGTCAAAAATCACCTGTTTTTGCTTGAACATTAAATGCCTCCAAATGGTATTTAATTCACTTCCCGGGGTGAAGAAACACTTTTTGAGACCTCAGAGTGAGTAAATTGGCCATTTTCATGCACTTTTAACCATTCCACAAATCTTGTGTTTTGGGCCCCTGGAAGCATGAAAATCACTTTAAACATGCTAATTTTAGCTCTAAAACTGATGATCTACCTACAAATGTGAACTGACGTTCAAAAATAAAACATTTGAAAACGGACCATTTTTCACCTTTCTGCAGCATGACGTAATGGGGGGGTATTATCTCTTTTGTTAAAAATCACCTGTTTTTGCTTGAGTATTAAATGCCTCCAAATGGTATTTAATTCACTTCCCGGGGTGAAGAAACACTTTTTGAGACCTCAGAGTGAGTAAATTGGCCATTTTCATGCACTTTTAACCATTCCACAAATCTTGTGTTTTGGGCCCCTGGAAGCATGAAAATCACTTTAAACATGCTAATTTTAGCTCTAAAATTGATGATCTACCTACAAATGTGAACTGACGTTAAAAAATAAAACATTTGAAAACGGACCATTTTTCACCTTTCTGCAGCATGACATAATGGGGGGGTGTTATCTCTTTTGTTAAAAATCACCTGGTTTTTCTTGAACATTAAATGCCTCCAAATGGTATTTAATTCACTTCCCGGGCCCCTGGAAGCATGAAAATCACTTTAAACATGCTAATTTTAGCTCTAAAACTGATGATCTACCTACAAATGTGAACTGACGTTAAAAAATAAAACATTTGAAAACGGACCATTTTTCACCTTTCTGCAGCATGACGTAATGGGGGGGTGTTATCTCTTTTGTCAAAAATCACCTGTTTTTGCTTGAACATTAAATGCCTCCAAATGGTATTTAATTCACTTCCCGGGGTGAAGAAACACTTTTTGAGACCTCAGAGTGAGTAAATTGGCCATTTTCATGCACTTTTAACCATTCGTCAAATCTTGTGTTTTGGGCCCCTGGAAGCATGAAAATCACTTTAAACATGCTAATTTTAGCTCTAAAATTGATGATCTACCTACAAATGTGAACTGACGTTAAAAAATAAAACATTTGAAAACGGACCATTTTTCACCTTTCTGCAGCATGACGTAATGGGGGGGTGTTATCTCTTTTGTCAAAAATCACCTGTTTTTGCTTGAACATTAAATGCCTCCAAATGGTATTTAATTCACTTCCCGGGCCCCTGGAAGCATGAAAATCACTTTAAACATGCTAATTTTAGCTCTAAAACTGATGATCTACCTACAAATGTGAACTGACGTTCAAAAATAAAACATTTGAAAACGGACCATTTTTCACCTTTCTGAAGCATGACGTAATGGGGGGGTGTTATCCCTTTTGTCAAAAATCACCTGTTTTTGCTTGAACATTAAATGCCTCCAAATGGTATTTAATTCACTTCCCAGGCCCCTGGAAGAATGAAAATCACTTTAAACATGCTTATTTTAGCTCTAAAACTGATGATGTACCTACAAATGTGAACTGACGTTCAAAAATAAAACATTTGAAAACGGACCATTTTTCACCTTTCTGCAGCATGACGTAATGGGGGGGTGTTATCTCTTTTGTCAAAAATCACCTGTTTTTGCTTGAACATTAAATGCCTCCAAATGGTATTTAATTCACTTCCCGGGCCCCTGGAAGCATGAAAATCACTTTAAACATGCTAATTTTAGCTCTAAAATTGATGATCTACCTACAAATGTGAACTGACGTTAAAAAATAAAACATTTGAAAACGGACCATTTTTCACCTTTCTGCAGCATGACGTAATGGGGGGGTGTTATCTCTTTTGTCAAAAATCACCTGTTTTTGCTTGAACATTAAATGCCTCCAAATGGTATTTAATTCACTTCCCGGGCCCCTGGAAGCATGAAAATCACTTTAAACATGCTACTTTTAGCTCTAAAACTGATGATCTACCTACAAATGTGAACTGACGTTCAAAAATAAAACATTTGAAAACGGACCATTTTTCACCTTTCTGAAGCATGACGTAATGGGGGGGTGTTATCCCTTTTGTCAAAAATCACCTGTTTTTGCTTGAACATTAAATGCCTCCAAATGGTATTTAATTCACTTCCCAGGCCCCTGGAAGAATGAAAATCACTTTAAACATGCTTATTTTAGCTCTAAAACTGATGATGTACCTACAAATGTGAACTGACGTTCAAAAATAAAACATTTGAAAACGGACCATTTTTCACCTTTCTGAAGCATGACGTAATGGGGGGGTGTTATCTCTTTTGTCAAAAATCACCTGTTTTTGCTTGAACATTAAATGCCTCCAAAAGGTATTTAATTCACTTCCCGGGGTGAAGAAACACTTTTTGAGACCTCAGAGTGAGTAAATTGGCCATTTTCATGCACTTTTAACCATTCCACAAATCTTGTGTTTTGGGCCCCTGGAAGCATGAAAATCACTTTAAACATGCTAATTTTAGCTCTAAATCTGATGATCTACCTACAAATGTGAACTGACGTTAAAAAATAAAACATTTGAAAACGGTCCATTTTTCACCTTTCTGCAGCATGACGTAATGGGGGGGTGTTATCTCTTTTGTCAAAAATCACCTGTTTTTGCTTGAACATTAAATGCCTCCAAATGGTATTTAATTCACTTCCCGGGCCCCTGGAAGCATGAAAATCACTTTAAACATGCTAATTTTAGCTCTAAAACTGATGATCTACCTACAAATGTGAACTGACTTTCAAAAATAAAACATTTGAAAACTGACAATTTTTCACCTTTCTGAAGCATGACGTAATGGGGGGGTGTTATCTCTTTTGTCAAAAATCACCTGTTTTTGCTTGAACATTAAATGCCTCCAAATGGTATTTAATTCACTTCCCGGGCCCCTGGAAGCATGAAAATCACTTTAAACATGCTAATTTTAGCTCTAAAACTGATGATCTACCTACAAATGTGAACTGACGTTCAAAAATAAAACATTTGAAAACGGACCATTTTTCACCTTTCTGAAGCATAACGTAATGGGGGGGTGTTATCTCTTTTGTCAAAAATCACCTGTTTTTGCTTGAACATTAAATGCCTCCAAATGGTATTTAATTCACTTCCCGGGCCCCTGGAAGCATGAAAATCACTTTAAACATGCTAATTTTAGCTCTAAAACTGATGATCTACCTACAAATGTGAACTGACGTTCAAAAATAAAACATTTGAAAACGGACCATTTTTCACCTTTCTGAAGCATGACGTAATGGGGGTGTTATCTCTTTTGTCAAAAATCACCTGTTTTTGCTTGAACATTAAATGCCTCCAAATGGTATTTAATTCACTTCCCGGGGTGAAGAAACACTTTTTGAGACCTCAGGGTGAGTAAATTGGCCATTTTCATGCACTTTTAACCATTCCACAAATCTTGTGTTTTGGGCCCCTAGAAGCATGAAAATCACTTTAAACATGCTAATTTTAGCTCTAAAATTGATGATCTACCTACAAATGTGAACTGATGTTAAAAAATAAAACATTTGAAAACGGACCATTTTTCACCTTTCTGCAGCATGACATAATGGGGGTGTGTTATCTCTTTTGTTAAAAATCACCTGTTTTTGCTTGAACATTAAATGCCTCCAAATGGTATTTAATTCACTTCCCGGGCCCCTGGAAGCATGAAAATCACTTTAAACATGCTAATTTTAGCTCTAAAACTGATGATCTACCTACAAATGTGAACTGACGTTCAAAAATAAAACTTTTGAAAACGGACCATGTTTCACCTTTCTGAAGCATGACGTAATGGGGGGGTGTTATCCCTTTTGTCAAAAATCACCTGTTTTTGCTTGAACATTAAATGCCTCCAAATGGTATTTAATTCACTTCCCGGGCCCCTGGAAGCATGAAAATCACTTTAAACATGCTTATTTTAGCTCTAAAACTGATGATCTACCTACAAATGTGAACTGATGTTCAAAAATAAAACATTTGAAAAGGGACCATTTTTCACCTTTCTGAAGCATGACGTAATGGGGGGGGTGTTATCTCTTTTGTCAAAAATCACCTGTTTTTGCTTGAACATTAAATGCCTCCAAATGGTATTTAATTCACTTCCCGGGGTGAAGAAACACTTTTTGAGACCTCAGAGTGAGTAAATTGGCCATTTTCATGCACTTTTAACCATTCCACAAATCTTGTGTTTTGGGCCCCTGGAAGCATGAAAATCACTTTAAACATGCTAATTTTAGCTCTAAAACTGATGATCTACCTACAAATGTGAACTGACGTTCAAAAATAAAACATTTGAAAACGGACCATTTTTCACCTTTCTGAAGCATGACGTAATGGGGGGGTGTTATCTCTTTTGTCAAAAATCACCTGTTTTTGCTTGAACATTAAATGCCTCCAAATGGTATTTAATTCACTTCCCAGGCCCCTGGAAGCATGAAAATCACTTTAAACATGCTAATTTTAGCTCTAAAACTGATGATCTACCTACAAATGAGAACTGATGTTCAAAAATAAAACATTTGAAAACGGACCATTTTTCACCTTTCTGAAGCATGACGTAATGGGGGGGGTGTTATCTCTTTTGTCAAAAATCACCTGTTTTTGCTTGAACATTAAATGCCTCCAAATGGTATTTAATTCAATTCCCGGGGTGAAGAAACACTTGTTGAGACCTCAGAGTGAGTAACATGGCCATTTTCATGCACTTTTAACCATTCCACAAATCTTGTGTTTTGGGCCCCTGGAAGCATGAAAATCACTTTAAACATGCTAATTTTAGCTCTAAAACTGATGATCTACCTACAAATGTGAACTGACGTTAAAAAATAAAACATTTGAAAACGGACCATTTTTCACCTTTCTGCAGCATGACGTAATGGGGGGGTGTTATCTCTTTTGTCAAAAATCACCTGTTTTTGCTTGAACATTAAATGCCTCCAAATGGTATTTAATTCACTTCCCGGGGTGAAGAAACACTTGTTGAGACCTCAGAGTGAGTAACATGGCCATTTTCATGCACTTTTAACCATTCCACAAATCTTGTGTTTTGGGCCCCTGGAAGCATGAAAATCACTTTAAACATGCTAATTTTAGCTCTAAAACTGATGATCTACCTACAAATGTGAACTGACGTTAAAAAATAAAACATTTGAAAACGGACCATTTTTCACCTTTCTGCAGCATGACGTAATGGGGGGTGTTATCTCTTTTGTTAAAAATCACCTGTTTTTTCTTGAACATTAAATGCCTCCAAATGGTATTTAATTCACTTCCCGGGCCCCTGGAAGCATGAAAATCACTTTAAACATGCTAATTTTAGCTCTAAAACTGATGATCTACCTACAAATGTGAACTGACTTTCAAAAATAAAACATTTGAAAACGGACAATTTTTCACCTTTCTGAAGCATGACGTAATGGGGGGGTGTTATCTCTTTTGTCAAAAATCACCTGTTTTTGCTTGAACATTAAATGCCTCCAAATGGTATTTAATTCACTTCCCGGGGTGAAGAAACACTTTTTGAGACCTCAGGGTGAGTAAATTGGCCATTTTCATGCACTTTTAACCATTCCACAAATCTTGTGTTTTGGGCCCCTAGAAGCATGAAAATCACTTTAAACATGCTAATTTTAGCTCTAAAATTGATGATCTACCTACAAATGTGAACTGACGTTAAAAAATAAAACATTGGAAAACGGACCATTTTTCACCTTTCTGCAGCATGACGTAATGGGGGGGTGTTATCCCTTTTGTCAAAAATCACCTGTTTTTGCTTGAACATTAAATGCCTCCAAATGGTATTTAATTCACTTCCCGGGCCCCTGGAAGCATGAAAATCACTTTAAACATGCTTATTTTAGCTCTAAAACTGATGATCTACCTACAAATGTGAACTGACGTTCAAAAATAAAACATTTGAAAAGGGACCATTTTTCACCTTTCTGAAGCATGACGTAATGGGGGGGTGTTATCTCTTTTGTCAAAAATCACCTGTTTTTGCTTGAACATTAAATGCCTCCAAATGGTATTTAATTCACTTCCCGGGGTGAAGAAACACTTTTTGAGACCTCAGAGTGAGTAAATTGGCCATTTTCATGCACTTTTAACCATTCCACAAATCTTGTGTTTTGGGCCCCTGGAAGCATGAAAATCACTTTAAACATGCTAATTTTAGCTCTAAAACTGATGATCTACCTACAAATGTGAACTGACGTTCAAAAATAAAACATTTGAAAACGGACCATTTTTCACCTTTCTGCAGCATGACATAATGGGGGGGTATTATCTCTTTTGTTAAAAATCACCTGTTTTTGCTTGAACATTAAATGCCTCCAAATGGTATTTAATTCACTTCCCGGGGTGAAGAAACACTTTTTGAGACCTCAGAGTGAGTAAATTGGCCATTTTCATGCACTTTTAACCATTCCACAAATCTTGTGTTTTGGGCCCCTGGAAGCATGAAAATCACTTTAAACATGCTAATTTTAGCTCTAAAATTGATGATCTACCTACAAATGTGAACTGACGTTAAAAAATAAAACATTTGAAAACGGACCATTTTTCACCTTTCTGCAGCATGACGTAATGGGGGGGTGTTATCTCTTTTGTTAAAAATCACCTGGTTTTTCTTGAACATTAAATGCCTCCAAATGGTATTTAATTCACTTCCCGGGCCCCTGGAAGCATGAAAATCACTTTAAACATGCTAATGTTAGCTCTAAAACTGATGACCTACCTACAAATGTGAACTGACGTTAAAAAATAAAACATTTGAAAACGGACCATTTTTCACCTTTCTGCAGCATGACGTAATGGGGGGGTGTTATCTCTTTTGTCAAAAATCACCTGTTTTTGCTTGAACATTAAATGCCTCCAAATGGTATTTAATTCACTTCCCGGGGTGAAGAAACACTTTTTGAGACCTCAGAGTGAGTAAATTGGCCATTTTCATGCACTTTTAACCATTCCACAAATCTTGTGTTTTGGGCCCCTGGAAGCATGAAAATCACTTTAAACATTCTAATTTTAGCTCTAAAACTGATGATCTACCTACAAATGTGAACTGACTTTCAAAAATAAAACATTTGAAAACGGACAATTTTTCACCTTTCTGAAGCATGACGTAATGGGGGGGTGTTATCTCTTTTGTCAAAAATCACCTGTTTTTGCTTGAACATTAAATGCCTCCAAATGGTATTTAATTCACTTCCCGGGCCCCTGGAAGCATGAAAATCACTTTAAACATGCTAATTTTAGCTCTAAAACTGATGATCTACCTACAAATGTGAACTGACGTTCAAAAATAAAACATTTGAAAACGGACCATTTTTCACCTTTCTGAAGCATGACGTAATGGGGGTGTTATCTCTTTTGTCAAAAATCACCTGTTTTTGCTTGAACATTAAATGCCTCCAAATGGTATTTAATTCACTTCCCGGGGTGAAGAAACACTTTTTGAGACCTCAGGGTGAGTAAATTGGCCATTTTCATGCACTTTTAACCATTCCACAAATCTTGTGTTTTGGGCCCCTAGAAGCATGAAAATCACTTTAAACATGCTAATTTTAGCTCTAAAATTGATGATCTACCTACAAATGTGAACTGACGTTAAAAAATAAAACATTTGAAAATGGACCATTTTTCACCTTTCTGCAGCATGACGTAATGGGGGTGTGTTATCTCTTTTGTTAAAAATCACCTCTTTTTGCTTGAACATTAAATGCCTCCAAATGGTATTTAATTCACTTCCCGGGCCCCTGGAAGCATGAAAATCACTTTAAACATGCTAATTTTAGCTCTAAAACTGATGATCTACCTACAAATGTGAACTGACGTTCAAAAATAAAACTTTGGAAAACGGACCATTTTTCACCTTTCTGAAGCATGAGTAATGGGGGGGTGTTATCCCTTTTGTCAAAAATCACCTGTTTTTGCTTGAACATTAAATGCCTCCAAATGGTATTTAATTCAATTCCCGGGCCCCTGGAAGCATGAAAATCACTTTAAACATGCTTATTTTAGCTCTAAAACTGATGATCTACCTACAAATGTGAACTGACGTTCAAAAATAAAACATTTGAAAAGGGACCATTTTTCACCTTTCTGAAGCATGACGTAATGGGGGGGTGTTATCTCTTTTGTCAAAAATCACCTGTTTTTGCTTGAACATTAAATGCCTCCAAATGGTATTTAATTCACTTCCCGGGGTGAAGAAACACTTTTTGAGACCTCAGAGTGAGTAAATTGGCCATTTTCATGCACTTTTAACCATTCCACAAATCTTGTGTTTTGGGCCCCTGGAAGCATGAAAATCACTTTAAACATGCTAATTTTAGCTCTAAAACTGATGATCTACCTACAAATGTGAACTGACGTTCAAAAATAAAACATTTGAAAACGGACCATTTTTCACCTTTCTGAAGCATGACGTAATGGGGGGGTGTTATCTCTTTTGTCAAAAATCACCTGTTTTTGCTTGAACATTAAATGCCTCCAAATGGTATTTAATTCACTTCCCGGGGTGAAGAAACACTTTTTGAGACCTCAGAGTGAGTAAATTGGCCATTTTCATGCACTTTTAACCATTCCACAAATCTTGTGTTTTGGGCCCCTGGAAGCATGAAAATCACTTTAAACATGCTAATTTTAGCTCTAAAACTGATGATCTACCTACAAATGTGAACTGACGTTAAAAAATAAAACATTTGAAAACGGACCATTTTTCACCTTTCTGCAGCATGACGTAATGGGGGGGTGTTATCTCTTTTGTTAAAAATCACCTGGTTTTTCTTGAACATTAAATGCCTCCAAATGGTATTTAATTCACTTCCCGGGCCCCTGGAAGCATGAAAATCACTTTAAACATGCTAATTTTAGCTCTAAAACTGATGACCTACCTACAAATGTGAACTGACGTTAAAAAATGAAACATTTGAAAACGGACCATTTTTCACCTTTCTGCAGCATGACGTAATGGGGGGGTGTTATCTCTTTTGTCAAAAATCACCTGTTTTTGCTTGAACATTAAATGCCTCCAAATGGTATTTAATTCACTTCCCGGGGTGAAGAAACACTTTTTGAGACCTCAGAGTGAGTAAATTGGCCATTTTCATGCACTTTTAACCATTCCACAAATCTTGTGTTTTGGGCCCCTGGAAGCATGAAAATCACTTTAAACATGCTAATTTTAGCTCTAAAACTGATGATCTACCTACAAATGTGAACTGACTTTCAAAAATAAAACATTTGAAAACGGACAATTTTTCACCTTTCTGAAGCATGACGTAATGGGGGGGTGTTATGTCTTTTGTCAAAAATCACCTGTTTTTGCTTGAACATTAAATGCCTCCAAATGGTATTTAATTCACTTCCCGGGCCCCTGGAAGCATGAAAATCACTTTAAACATGCTAATTTTAGCTCTAAAACTGATGATCTACCTACAAATGTGAACTGACGTTCAAAAATAAAACATTTGAAAACGGACCATTTTTCACCTTTCTGAAGCATAACGTAATGGGGGGTGTTATCTCTTTTGTCAAAAATCACCTGTTTTTGCTTGAACATTAAATGCCTCCAAATGGTATTTAATTCACTTCCCGGGCCCCTGGAAGCATGAAAATCACTTTAAACATGCTAATTTTAGCTCTAAAACTGATGATCTACCTACAAATGTGAACTGACTTTCAAAAATAAAACATTTGAAAAGGGACCATTTTTCACCTTTCTGAAGCATGACGTAATGGGGGGGTGTTATCTCTTTTGTCAAAAATCACCTGTTTTTGCTTGAACATTAAATGCCTCCAAATGGTATTTAATTCACTTCCCGGGGTGAAGAAACACTTTTTGAGACCTCAGAGTGAGTAAATTGGCCATTTTCATGCACTTTTAACCATTCCACAAATCTTGTGTTTTGGGCCCCTGGAAGCATGAAAATCACTTTAAACATGCTAATTTTAGCTCTAAAACTGATGATCTACCTACAAATGTGAACTGACGTTCAAAAATAAAACATTTGAAAACGGACCATTTTTCACCTTTCTGAAGCATGACGTAATGGGGGGTGTTATCTCTTTTGTCAAAAATCACCTGTTTTTGCTTGAACATTAAATGCCTCCAAATGGTATTTAATTCACTTCCCGGGGTGAAGAAACACTTTTTGAGACCTCAGAGTGAGTAAATTGGCCATTTTCATGCACTTTTAACCATTCCACAAATCTTGTGTTTTGGGCCCCTGGAAGCATGAAAATCACTTTAAACATGCTAATTTTAGCTCTAAAACTGATGATCTACCTACAAATGTGAACTGACGTTAAAAAATAAAACATTTGAAAACGGACCAATTTTTCACCTTTCTGCAGCATGACGTAATGGGGGGGTGTTATCTCTTTTGTTAAAAATCACCTGGTTTTTCTTGAACATTAAATGCCTCCAAATGGTATTTAATTCACTTCCCGGGCCCCTGGAAGCATGAAAATCACTTTAAACATGCTAATTTTAGCTCTAAAACTGATGACCTACCTACAAATGTGAACTGACGTTAAAAAATGAAACATTTGAAAACGGACCATTTTTCACCTTTCTGCAGCATGACGTAATGGGGGGGTGTTATCTCTTTTGTCAAAAATCACCTGTTTTTGCTTGAACATTAAATGCCTCCAAATGGTATTTAATTCACTTCCCGGGGTGAAGAAACACTTTTTGAGACCTCAGAGTGAGTAAATTGGCCATTTTCATGCACTTTTAACCATTCCACAAATCTTGTGTTTTGGGCCCCTGGAAGCATGAAAATCACTTTAAACATGCTAATTTTAGCTCTAAAACTGATGATCTACCTACAAATGTGAACTGACTTTCAAAAATAAAACATTTGAAAACGGACAATTTTTCACCTTTCTGAAGCATGACGTAATGGGGGGGTGTTATCTCTTTTGTCAAAAATCACCTGTTTTTGCTTGAACATTAAATGCCTCCAAATGGTATTTAATTCACTTCCCGGGCCCCTGGAAGCATGAAAATCACTTTAAACATGCTAATTTTAGCTCTAAAACTGATGATCTACCTACAAATGTGAACTGACGTTCAAAAATAAAACATTTGAAAACGGACCATTTTTCACCTTTCTGAAGCATAACGTAATGGGGGGGTGTTATCTCTTTTGTCAAAAATCACCTGTTTTTGCTTGAACATTAAATGCCTCCAAATGGTATTTAATTCAATTCCCGGGCCCCTGGAAGCATGAAAATCACTTTAAACATGCTTATTTTAGCTCTAAAACTGATGATCTACCTACAAATGTGAACTGACGTTCAAAAATAAAACATTTGAAAACGGACAATTTTTCACCTTTCTGAAACATGACGTAATGGGGGGGTGTTATCTCTTTTGTCAAAAATCACCTGTTTTTGCTTGAACATTAAATGCCTCCAAATGGTATTTAATTCACTTCCCGGGCCCCTGGAAGCATGAAAATCACTTTAAACATGCTAATTTTAGCTCTAAAACTGATGATCTACCTACAAATGTGAACTGACGTTCAAAAATAAAACATTTGAAAACGGACCATTTTTCACCTTTCTGAAGCATGACGTAATGGGGGTGTTATCTCTTTTGTCAAAAATCACCTGTTTTTGCTTGAACATTAAATGCCTCCAAATGGTATTTAATTCACTTCCCGGGGTGAAGAAACACTTTTTGAGACCTCAGGGTGAGTAAATTGGCCATTTTCATGCACTTTTAACCATTCTACAAATCTTGTGTTTTGGGCCCCTAGAAGCATGAAAATCACTTTAAACATGCTAATTTTAGCTCTAAAATTGATGATCTACCTATAAATGTGAACTGACGTTCAAAAATAAAACATTTGAAAACGGACCATTTTTCACCTTTCTGCAGCATGACGTAATGGGGGGGTGTTATCCCTTTTGTCAAAAATCACCTGTTTTTGCTTGAACATTAAATGCCTCCAAATGGTATTTAATTCACTTCCCGGGCCCCTGGAAGCATGAAAATCACTTTAAACATGCTTATTTTAGCTCTAAAACTGATGATCTACCTACAAATGTGAACTGACGTTCAAAAATAAAACATTTGAAAAGGGACCATTTTTCACCTTTCTGAAGCATGACGTAATGGGGGGGTGTTTTCTCTTTTGTCAAAAATCACCTGTTTTTGCTTGAACATTAAATGCCTCCAAATGGTATTTAATTCACTTCCCGGGGTGAAGAAACACTTTTTGAGACCTCAGAGTGAGTAAATTGTCCATTTTCATGCACTTTTAACCATTCCACAAATCTTGTGTTTTGGGCCCCTGGAAGCATGAAAATCACTTTAAACATGCTAATTTTAGCTCTAAAACTGATGATCTACCTACAAATGTGAACTGACGTTCAAAAATAAAACATTTGAAAACGGACCATTTTTCACCTTTCTGCAGCATGACGTAATGGGGGGGTATTATCTCTTTTGTTAAAAATCACCTGTTTTTGCTTGAACATTAAATGCCTCCAAATGGTATTTAATTCACTTCCCGGGGTGAAGAAACACTTTTTGAGACCTCAGAGTGAGTAAATTGGCCATTTTCATGCACTTTTAACCATTCCACAAATCTTGTGTTTTGGGCCCCTGGAAGCATGAAAATCACTTTAAACATGCTAATTTTAGCTCTAAAATTGATGATCTACCTACAAATGTGAACTGACGTTAAAAAATAAAACATTTGAAAACGGACCATTTTTCACCTTTCTGCAGCATGACGTAATGGGGGGGTGTTATCTCTTTTGTTAAAAATCACCTGGTTTTTCTTGAACATTAAATGCCTCCAAATGGTATTTAATTCACTTCCCGGGCCCCTGGAAGCATGAAAATCACTTTAAATATGCTAATTTTAGCTCTAAAACTGATGATCTACCTACAAATGTGAACTGACGTTAAAAAATAAAACATTTGAAAACGGACCATTTTTCACCTTTCTGCAGCATGACGTAATGGGGGGGTGTTATCTCTTTTGTCAAAAATCACCTGTTTTTGCTTGAACATTAAATGCCTCCAAATGGTATTTAATTCACTTCCCGGGGTGAAGAAACACTTTTTGAGACCTCAGAGTGAGTAAATTGGCCATTTTCATGCACTTTTAACCATTCCACAAATCTTGTGTTTTGGGCCCCTGGAAGCATGAAAATCACTTTAAACATGCTAATTTTAGCTCTAAAATTGATGATCTACCTACAAATGTGAACTGACGTTAAAAAATAAAACATTTGAAAACGGACCATTTTTCACCTTTCTGCAGCATGACGTAATGGGGGGGTGTTATCTCTTTTGTCAAAAATCACCTGTTTTTGCTTGAACATTAAATGCCTCCAAATGGTATTTAATTCACTTCCCGGGCCCCTGTAAGCATGAAAATCACTTTAAACATGCTAATTTTAGCTCTAAAACTGATGATCTACCTACAAATGTGAACTGACGTTCAAAAATAAAACATTTGAAAACGGACCATTTTTCACCTTTCTGAAGCATGACGTAATGGGGGGGTGTTATCCCTTTTGTCAAAAATCACCTGTTTTTGCTTGAACATTAAATGCCTCCAAATGGTATTTAATTCACTTC
Organism: Lissotriton helveticus; assembly: GCF_964261635.1. Taxonomy (NCBI): domain Eukaryota; kingdom Metazoa; phylum Chordata; class Amphibia; order Caudata; family Salamandridae; genus Lissotriton; species Lissotriton helveticus. The sequence goes on from NW_027611851.1 coordinate 215,047, forward strand.
CCAGGCCCCTGGAAGAATGAAAATCACTTTAAACATGCTTATTTTAGCTCTAAAACTGATGATGTACCTACAAATGTGAACTGACGTTCAAAAATAAAACATTTGAAAACGGACCATTTTTCACCTTTCTGCAGCATGACGTAATGGGGGGGTGTTATCTCTTTTGTCAAAAATCACCTGTTTTTGCTTGAACATTAAATGCCTCCAAATGGTATTTAATTCACTTCCCGGGCCCCTGGAAGCATGAAAATCACTTTAAACATGCTAATTTTAGCTCTAAAATTGATGATCTACCTACAAATGTGAACTGACGTTAAAAAATAAAACATTTGAAAACGGACCATTTTTCACCTTTCTGCAGCATGACGTAATGGGGGGGGTGTTATCTCTTTTGTCAAAAATCACCTGTTTTTGCTTGAACATTAAATGCCTCCAAATGGTATTTAATTCACTTCCCGGGCCCCTGGAAGCATGAAAATCACTTTAAACATGCTAATTTTAGCTCTAAAACTGATGATCTACCTACAAATGTGAACTGACGTTCAAAAATAAAACATTTGAAAACGGACCATTTTTCACCTTTCTGAAGCATGACGTAATGGGGGGGTGTTATCCCTTTTGTCAAAAATCACCTGTTTTTGCTTGAACATTAAATGCCTCCAAATGGTATTTAATTCACTTCCCAGGCCCCTGGAAGAATGAAAATCACTTTAAACATGCTTATTTTAGCTCTAAAACTGATGATGTACCTACAAATGTGAACTGACGTTCAAAAATAAAACATTTGAAAACGGACCATTTTTCACCTTTCTGAAGCATGACGTAATGGGGGGGTGTTATCTCTTTTGTCAAAAATCACCTGTTTTTGCTTGAACATTAAATGCCTCCAAATGGTATTTAATTCACTTCCCGGGGTGAAGAAACACTTTTTGAGACCTCAGAGTGAGTAAATTGGCCATTTTCATGCACTTTTAACCATTCCACAAATCTTGTGTTTTGGGCCCCTGGAAGCATGAAAATCCCTTTAAACATGCTAATTTTAGCTCTAAATCTGATGATCTACCTACAAATGTGAACTGACGTTAAAAAATAAAACATTTGAAAACGGTCCATTTTTCACCTTTCTGCAGCATGACGTAATGGGGGGGTGTTATCTCTTTTGTCAAAAATCACCTGTTTTTGCTTGAACATTAAATGCCTCCAAATGGTATTTAATTCACTTCCCGGGCCCCTGGAAGCATGAAAATCACTTTAAACATGCTAATTTTAGCTCTAAAACTGATGATCTACCTACAAATGTGAACTGACTTTCAAAAATAAAACATTTGAAAACTGACAATTTTTCACCTTTCTGAAGCATGACGTAATGGGGGGGTGTTATCTCTTTTGTCAAAAATCACCTGTTTTTGCTTGAACATTAAATGCCTCCAAATGGTATTTAATTCACTTCCCGGGGTGAAGAAACACTTTTTGAGACCTCAGAGTGAGTAAATTGGCCATTTTCATGCACTTTTAACCATTCCACAAATCTTGTGTTTTGGGCCCCTAGAAGCATGAAAATCACTTTAAACATACTAATTTTAGCTCTAAAATTGATGATCTACCTACAAATGTGAACTGACGTTAAAAAATAAAACATTTGAAAACGGACCATTTTTCACCTTTCTGCAGCATGACATAATGGGGGTGTGTTATCTCTTTTGTTAAAAATCACCTGTTTTTGCTTGAACATTAAATGCCTCCAAATGGTATTTAATTCACTTCCCGGGCCCCTGGAAGCATGAAAATCACTTTAAACATGCTAATTTTAGCTCTAAAACTGATGATCTACCTACAAATGTGAACTGACGTTCAAAAATAAAACTTTTGAAAACGGACCATGTTTCACCTTTCTGAAGCATGACGTAATGGGGGGGTGTTATCCCTTTTGTCAAAAATCACCTGTTTTTGCTTGAACATTAAATGCCTCCAAATGGTATTTAATTCACTTCCCGGGCCCCTGGAAGCATGAAAATCACTTTAAACATGCTTATTTTAGCTCTAAAACTGATGATCTACCTACAAATGTGAACTGACGTTCAAAAATAAAACATTTGAAAAGGGACCATTTTTCACCTTTCTGAAGCATGACGTAATGGGGGGGGTGTTATCTCTTTTGTCAAAAATCACCTGTTTTTGCTTGAACATTAAATGCCTCCAAATGGTATTTAATTCACTTCCCGGGGTGAAGAAACACTTTTTGAGACCTCAGAGTGAGTAAATTGGCCATTTTCATGCACTTTTAACCATTCCACAAATCTTGTGTTTTGGGCCCCTGGAAGCATGAAAATCACTTTAAACATGCTAATTTTAGCTCTAAAACTGATGATCTACCTACAAATGTGAACTGACGTTCAAAAATAAAACATTTGAAAACGGACCATTTTTCACCTTTCTGAAGCATGACGTAATGGGGGGGTGTTATCTCTTTTGTCAAAAATCACCTGTTTTTGCTTGAACATTAAATGCCTCCAAATGGTATTTAATTCACTTCCCGGGTCCCTGGAAGCATGAAAATCACTTTAAACATGCTAATTTTAGCTCTAAAACTGATGATCTACCTACAAATGTGAACTGACGTTCAGAAATAAAACATTTGAAAACGGACCATTTTTCACCTTTCTGAAGCATGACGTAATGGGGGGGTGTTATCTCTTTTGTCAAAAATCACCTGTTTTTGCTTGAACATTAAATGCCTCCAAATGGTATTTAATTCACTTCCCAGGCCCCTGGAAGAATGAAAATCACTTTAAACATGCTAATTTTAGCTCTAAAACTGATGATCTACCTACAAATGAGAACTGATGTTCAAAAATAAAACATTTGAAAACGGACCATTTTTCACCTTTCTGAAGCATGACGTAATGGGGGGGGTGTTATCTCTTTTGTCAAAAATCACCTGTTTTTGCTTGAACATTAAATGCCTCCAAATGGTATTTAATTCACTTCCCGGGGTGAAGAAACACTTGTTGAGACCTCAGAGTGAGTAACATGGCCATTTTCATGCACTTTTAACCATTCCACAAATCTTGTGTTTTGGGCCCCTGGAAGCATGAAAATCACTTTAAACATGCTAATTTTAGCTCTAAAACTGATGATCTACCTACAAATGTGAACTGACGTTAAAAAATAAAACATTTGAAAACGGACCATTTTTCACCTTTCTGCAGCATGACGTAATGGGGGGGGTGTTATCTCTTTTGTCAAAAATCACCTGTTTTTGCTTGAACATTAAATGCCTCCAAATGGTATTTAATTCACTTCCCGGGGTGAAGAAACACTTGTTGAGACCTCAGAGTGAGTAACATGGCCATTTTCATGCACTTTTAACCATTCCACAAATCTTTTGTTTTGGGCCCCTGGAAGCATGAAAATCACTTTAAACATGCTAATTTTAGCTCTAAAACTGATGATCTACCTACAAATGTGAACTGACGTTCAAAAACAAAACATTTGAAAACGGACCATTTTTCACCTTTCTGCAGCATGACGTAATGGGGGGGTATTATCTCTTTTGTTAAAAATCACCTGTTTTTGCTTGAACATTAAATGCCTCCAAATGGTATTTAATTCACTTCCCGGGGTGAAGAAACACTTTTTGAGACCTCAGAGTGAGTAAATTGGCCATTTTCATGCACTTTTAACCATTCCACAAATCTTGTGTTTTGGGCCCCTGGAAGCATGAAAATCACTTTAAACATGCTAATTTTAGCTCTAAAACTGATGATCTACCTACAAATGTGAACTGACGTTCAAAAATAAAACATTTGAAAACGGACCATTTTTCACCTTTCTGAAGCATGACGTAATGGGGGGGTGTTATCTCTTTTGTCAAAAATCACCTGTTTTTGCTTGAACATTAAATGCCTCCAAATGGTATTTAATTCACTTCCCGGGTCCCTGGAAGCATGAAAATCACTTTAAACATGCTAATTTTAGCTCTAAAACTGATGATCTACCTACAAATGTGAACTGACGTTCAGAAATAAAACATTTGAAAACGGACCATTTTTCACCTTTCTGAAGCATGACGTAATGGGGGGGTGTTATCTCTTTTGTCAAAAATCACCTGTTTTTGCTTGAACATTAAATGCCTCCAAATGGTATTTAATTCACTTCCCAGGCCCCTGGAAGAATGAAAATCACTTTAAACATGCTAATTTTAGCTCTAAAACTGATGATCTACCTACAAATGAGAACTGATGTTCAAAAATAAAACATTTGAAAACGGACCATTTTTCACCTTTCTGAAGCATGACGTAATGGGGGGGGGTGTTATCTCTTTTGTCAAAAATCACCTGTTTTTGCTTGAACATTAAATGCCTCCAAATGGTATTTAATTCACTTCCCGGGGTGAAGAAACACTTGTTGAGACCTCAGAGTGAGTAACATGGCCATTTTCATGCACTTTTAACCATTCCACAAATCTTGTGTTTTGGGCCCCTGGAAGCATGAAAATCACTTTAAACATGCTAATTTTAGCTCTAAAACTGATGATCTACCTACAAATGTGAACTGACGTTAAAAAATAAAACATTTGAAAACGGACCATTTTTCACCTTTCTGCAGCATGACGTAATGGGGGGGGTGTTATCTCTTTTGTCAAAAATCACCTGTTTTTGCTTGAACATTAAATGCCTCCAAATGGTATTTAATTCACTTCCCGGGGTGAAGAAACACTTGTTGAGACCTCAGAGTGAGTAACATGGCCATTTTCATGCACTTTTAACCATTCCACAAATCTTGTGTTTTGGGCCCCTGGAAGCATGAAAATCACTTTAAACATGCTAATTTTAGCTCTAAAACTGATGATCTACCTACAAATGTGAACTGACGTTCAAAAACAAAACATTTGAAAACGGACCATTTTTCACCTTTCTGCAGCATGACGTAATGGGGGGGTATTATCTCTTTTGTTAAAAATCACCTGTTTTTGCTTGAACATTAAATGCCTCCAAATGGTATTTAATTCACTTCCCGGGGTGAAGAAACACTTTTTGAGACCTCAGAGTGAGTAAATTGGCCATTTTCATGCACTTTTAACCATTCCACAAATCTTGTGTTTTGGGCCCCTGGAAGCATGAAAATCACTTTAAACATGCTAATTTTAGCTCTAAAATTGATGATCTACCTACAAATGTGAACTGACGTTAAAAAATAAAACATTTGAAAACGGACCATTTTTCACCTTTCTGCAGCATGACGTAATGGGGGGGTGTTATCTCTTTTGTTAAAAATCACCTGGTTTTTCTTGAACATTAAATGCCTCCAAATGGTATTTAATTCACTTCCCGGGCCCCTGGAAGCATGAAAATCACTTTAAATATGCTAATTTTAGCTCTAAAACTGATGATCTACCTACAAATGTGAACTGACGTTAAAAAATAAAACATTTGAAAACGGACCATTTTTCACCTTTCTGCAGCATGACGTAATGGGGGGGTGTTATCTCTTTTGTCAAAAATCACCTGTTTTTGCTTGAACATTAAATGCCTCCAAATGGTATTTAATTCACTTCCCGGGGTGAAGAAACACTTTTTGAGACCTCAGAGTGAGTAAATTGGCCATTTTCATGCACTTTTAACCATTCCACCAATCTTGTGTTTTGGGCCCCTGGAAGCATGAAAATCACTTTAAACATGCTAATTTTAGCTCTAAAATTGATGATCTACCTACAAATGTGAACTGACGTTAAAAAATAAAACATTTGAAAACGGACCATTTTTCACCTTTCTGCAGCATGACGTAATGGGGGGGTGTTATCTCTTTTGTCAAAAATCACCTGTTTTTGCTTGAACATTAAATGCCTCCAAATGGTATTTAATTCACTTCCCGGGCCCCTGGAAGCATGAAAATCACTTTAAACATGCTAATTTTAGCTCTAAAACTGATGATCTACCTACAAATGTGAACTGACGTTCAAAAATAAAACATTTGAAAACGGACCATTTTTCACCTTTCTGAAGCATGACGTAATGGGGGGGTGTTATCCCTTTTGTCAAAAATCACCTGTTTTTGCTTGAACATTAAATGCCTCCAAATGGTATTTAATTCACTTCCCAGGCCCCTGGAAGAATGAAAATCACTTTAAACATGCTTATTTTAGCTCTAAAACTGATGATGTACCTACAAATGTGAACTGACGTTCAAAAATAAAACATTTGAAAACGGACCATTTTTCACCTTTCTGCAGCATGACGTAATGGGGGGGTGTTATCTCTTTTGTCAAAAATCACCTGTTTTTGCTTGAACATTAAATGCCTCCAAATGGTATTTAATTCACTTCCCGGGCCCCTGGAAGCATGAAAATCACTTTAAACATGCTAATTTTAGCTCTAAAATTGATGATCTACCTACAAATGTGAACTGACGTTAAAAAATAAAACATTTGAAAACGGACCATTTTTCACCTTTCTGCAGCATGACGTAATGGGGGGGGTGTTATCTCTTTTGTCAAAAATCACCTGTTTTTGCTTGAACATTAAATGCCTCCAAATGGTATTTAATTCACTTCCCGGGCCCCTGGAAGCATGAAAATCACTTTAAACATGCTAATTTTAGCTCTAAAACTGATGATCTACCTACAAATGTGAACTGACGTTCAAAAATAAAACATTTGAAAACGGACCATTTTTCACCTTTCTGAAGCATGACGTAATGGGGAGGTGTTATCCCTTTTGTCAAAAATCACCTGTTTTTGCTTGAACATTAAATGCCTCCAAATGGTATTTAATTCACTTCCCAGGCCCCTGGAAGAATGAAAATCACTTTAAACATGCTTATTTTAGCTCTAAAACTGATGATGTACCTACAAATGTGAACTGACGTTCAAAAATAAAACATTTGAAAACGGACCATTTTTCACCTTTCTGAAGCATGACGTAATGGGGGGGTGTTATCTCTTTTGTCAAAAATCACCTGTTTTTGCTTGAACATTAAATGCCTCCAAATGGTATTTAATTCACTTCCCGGGGTGAAGAAACACTTTTTGAGACCTCAGAGTGAGTAAATTGGCCATTTTCATGCACTTTTAACCATTCCACAAATCTTGTGTTTTGGGCCCCTGGAAGCATGAAAATCACTTTAAACATGCTAATTTTAGCTCTAAATCTGATGATCTACCTACAAATGTGAACTGACGTTAAAAAATAAAACATTTGAAAACGGTCCATTTTTCACCTTTCTGCAGCATGACGTAATGGGGGGGTGTTATCTCTTTTGTCAAAAATCACCTGTTTTTGCTTGAACATTAAATGCCTCCAAATGGTATTTAATTCACTTCCCGGGCCCCTGGAAGCATGAAAATCACTTTAAACATGCTAATTTTAGCTCTAAAACTGATGATCTACCTACAAATGTGAACTGACTTTCAAAAATAAAACATTTGAAAACTGACAATTTTTCACCTTTCTGAAGCATGACGTAATGGGGGGGTGTTATCTCTTTTGTCAAAAATCACCTGTTTTTGCTTGAACATTAAATGCCTCCAAATGGTATTTAATTCACTTCCCGGGGTGAAGAAACACTTTTTGAGACCTCAGAGTGAGTAAATTGGCCATTTTCATGCACTTTTAACCATTCCACAAATCTTGTGTTTTGGGCCCCTAGAAGCATGAAAATCACTTTAAACATACTAATTTTAGCTCTAAAATTGATGATCTACCTACAAATGTGAACTGACGTTAAAAAATAAAACATTTGAAAACGGACCATTTTTCACCTTTCTGCAGCATGACATAATGGGGGTGTGTTATCTCTTTTGTTAAAAATCACCTGTTTTTGCTTGAACATTAAATGCCTCCAAATGGTATTTAATTCACTTCCCGGGCCCCTGGAAGCATGAAAATCACTTTAAACATGCTAATTTTAGCTCTAAAACTGATGATCTACCTACAAATGTGAACTGACGTTCAAAAATAAAACTTTTGAAAACGGACCATGTTTCACCTTTCTGAAGCATGACGTAATGGGGGGGTGTTATCCCTTTTGTCAAAAATCACCTGTTTTTGCTTGAACATTAAATGCCTCCAAATGGTATTTAATTCACTTCCCGGGCCCCTGGAAGCATGAAAATCACTTTAAACATGCTTATTTTAGCTCTAAAACTGATGATCTACCTACAAATGTGAACTGACGTTCAAAAATAAAACATTTGAAAAGGGACCATTTTTCACCTTTCTGAAGCATGACGTAATGGGGGGGGTGTTATCTCTTTTGTCAAAAATCACCTGTTTTTGCTTGAACATTAAATGCCTCCAAATGGTATTTAATTCACTTCCCGGGGTGAAGAAACACTTTTTGAGACCTCAGAGTGAGTAAATTGGCCATTTTCATGCACTTTTAACCATTCCACAAATCTTGTGTTTTGGGCCCCTGGAAGCATGAAAATCACTTTAAACATGCTAATTTTAGCTCTAAAACTGATGATCTACCTACAAATGTGAACTGACGTTCAAAAATAAAACATTTGAAAACGGACCATTTTTCACCTTTCTGAAGCATGACGTAATGGGGGGGTGTTATCTCTTTTGTCAAAAATCACCTGTTTTTGCTTGAACATTAAATGCCTCCAAATGGTATTTAATTCACTTCCCGGGTCCCTGGAAGCATGAAAATCACTTTAAACATGCTAATTTTAGCTCTAAAACTGATGATCTACCTACAAATGTGAACTGACGTTCAGAAATAAAACATTTGAAAACGGACCATTTTTCACCTTTCTGAAGCATGACGTAATGGGGGGGTGTTATCTCTTTTGTCAAAAATCACCTGTTTTTGCTTGAACATTAAATGCCTCCAAATGGTATTTAATTCACTTCCCAGGCCCCTGGAAGAATGAAAATCACTTTAAACATGCTAATTTTAGCTCTAAAACTGATGATCTACCTACAAATGAGAACTGATGTTCAAAAATAAAACATTTGAAAACGGACCATTTTTCACCTTTCTGAAGCATGACGTAATGGGGGGGGTGTTATCTCTTTTGTCAAAAATCACCTGTTTTTGCTTGAACATTAAATGCCTCCAAATGGTATTTAATTCACTTCCCGGGCCCCTGGAAGCATGAAAATCACTTTAAACATGCTAATTTTAGCTCTAAAATTGATGATCTACCTACAAATGTGAACTGACGTTAAAAAATAAAACATTTGAAAACGGACCATTTTTCACCTTTCTGCAGCATGACGTAATGGGGGGGGTGTTATCTCTTTTGTCAAAAATCACCTGTTTTTGCTTGAACATTAAATGCCTCCAAATGGTATTTAATTCACTTCCCGGGCCCCCGGAAGCATGAAAATCACTTTAAACATGCTAATTTTAGCTCTAAAACTGATGATCTACCTACAAATGTGAACTGACGTTCAAAAATAAAACATTTGAAAACGGACCATTTTTCACCTTTCTGAAGCATGACGTAATGGGGAGGTGTTATCCCTTTTGTCAAAAATCACCTGTTTTTGCTTGAACATTAAATGCCTCCAAATGGTATTTAATTCACTTCCCAGGCCCCTGGAAGAATGAAAATCACTTTAAACATGCTTATTTTAGCTCTAAAACTGATGATGTACCTACAAATGTGAACTGACGTTCAAAAATAAAACATTTGAAAACGGACCATTTTTCACCTTTCTGAAGCATGACGTAATGGGGGGGTGTTATCTCTTTTGTCAAAAATCACCTGTTTTTGCTTGAACATTAAATGCCTCCAAATGGTATTTAATTCACTTCCCGGGGTGAAGAAACACTTTTTGAGACCTCAGAGTGAGTAAATTGGCCATTTTCATGCACTTTTAACCATTCCACAAATCTTGTGTTTTGGGCCCCTGGAAGCATGAAAATCACTTTAAACATGCTAATTTTAGCTCTAAATCTGATGATCTACCTACAAATGTGAACTGACGTTAAAAAATAAAACATTTGAAAACGGTCCATTTTTCACCTTTCTGCAGCATGACGTAATGGGGGGGTGTTATCTCTTTTGTCAAAAATCACCTGTTTTTGCTTGAACATTAAATGCCTCCAAATGGTATTTAATTCACTTCCCGGGCCCCTGGAAGCATGAAAATCACTTTAAACATGCTAATTTTAGCTCTAAAACTGATGATCTACCTACAAATGTGAACTGACTTTCAAAAATAAAACATTTGAAAACTGACAATTTTTCACCTTTCTGAAGCATGACGTAATGGGGGGGTGTTATCTCTTTTGTCAAAAATCACCTGTTTTTGCTTGAACATTAAATGCCTCCAAATGGTATTTAATTCACTTCCCGGGGTGAAGAAACACTTTTTGAGACCTCAGAGTGAGTAAATTGGCCATTTTCATGCACTTTTAACCATTCCACAAATCTTGTGTTTTGGGCCCCTAGAAGCATGAAAATCACTTTAAACATACTAATTTTAGCTCTAAAATTGATGATCTACCTACAAATGTGAACTGACGTTAAAAAATAAAACATTTGAAAACGGACCATTTTTCACCTTTCTGCAGCATGACATAATGGGGGTGTGTTATCTCTTTTGTTAAAAATCACCTGTTTTTGCTTGAACATTAAATGCCTCCAAATGGTATTTAATTCACTTCCCGGGCCCCTGGAAGCATGAAAATCACTTTAAACATGCTAATTTTAGCTCTAAAACTGATGATCTACCTACAAATGTGAACTGACGTTCAAAAATAAAACTTTTGAAAACGGACCATGTTTCACCTTTCTGAAGCATGACGTAATGGGGGGGTGTTATCCCTTTTGTCAAAAATCACCTGTTTTTGCTTGAACATTAAATGCCTCCAAATGGTATTTAATTCACTTCCCGGGCCCCTGGAAGCATGAAAATCACTTTAAACATGCTTATTTTAGCTCTAAAACTGATGATCTACCTACAAATGTGAACTGACGTTCAAAAATAAAACATTTGAAAAGGGACCATTTTTCACCTTTCTGAAGCATGACGTAATGGGGGGGGTGTTATCTCTTTTGTCAAAAATCACCTGTTTTTGCTTGAACATTAAATGCCTCCAAATGGTATTTAATTCACTTCCCTAGGTGAAGAAACACTTTTTGAGACCTCAGAGTGAGTAAATTGGCCATTTTCATGCACTTTTAACCATTCCACAAATCTTGTGTTTTGGGCCCCTGGAAGCATGAAAATCACTTTAAACATGCTAATTTTAGCTCTAAAACTGATGATCTACCTACAAATGTGAACTGACGTTCAAAAATAAAACATTTGAAAACGGACCATTTTTCACCTTTCTGAAGCATGACGTAATGGGGGGGTGTTATCTCTTTTGTCAAAAATCACCTGTTTTTGCTTGAACATTAAATGCCTCCAAATGGTATTTAATTCACTTCCCGGGTCCCTGGAAGCATGAAAATCACTTTAAACATGCTAATTTTAGCTCTAAAACTGATGATCTACCTACAAATGTGAACTGACGTTCAGAAATAAAACATTTGAAAACGGACCATTTTTCACCTTTCTGAAGCATGACGTAATGGGGGGGTGTTATCTCTTTTGTCAAAAATCACCTGTTTTTGCTTGAACATTAAATGCCTCCAAATGGTATTTAATTCACTTCCCAGGCCCCTGGAAGAATGAAAATCACTTTAAACATGCTAATTTTAGCTCTAAAACTGATGATCTACCTACAAATGAGAACTGATGTTCAAAAATAAAACATTTGAAAACGGACCATTTTTCACCTTTCTGAAGCATGACGTAATGGGGGGGGTGTTATCTCTTTTGTCAAAAATCACCTGTTTTTGCTTGAACATTAAATGCCTCCAAATGGTATTTAATTCACTTCCCGGGGTGAAGAAACACTTGTTGAGACCTCAGAGTGAGTAACATGGCCATTTTCATGCACTTTTAACCATTCCACAAATCTTGTGTTTTGGGCCCCTGGAAGCATGAAAATCACTTTAAACATGCTAATTTTAGCTCTAAAACTGATGATCTACCTACAAATGTGAACTGACGTTAAAAAATAAAACATTTGAAAACGGACCATTTTTCACCTTTCTGCAGCATGACGTAATGGGGGGGGTGTTATCTCTTTTGTCAAAAATCACCTGTTTTTGCTTGAACATTAAATGCCTCCAAATGGTATTTAATTCACTTCCCGGGGTGAAGAAACACTTGTTGAGACCTCAGAGTGAGTAACATGGCCATTTTCATGCACTTTTAACCATTCCACAAATCTTGTGTTTTGGGCCCCTGGAAGCATGAAAATCACTTTAAACATGCTAATTTTAGCTCTAAAATTGATGATCTACCTACAAATGTGAACTGACGTTAAAAAATAAAACATTTGAAAACGGACCATTTTTCACCTTTCTGCAGCATGACGTAATGGGGGGGTATTATCTCTTTTGTTAAAAATCACCTGTTTTTGCTTGAACATTAAATGCCTCCAAATGGTATTTAATTCACTTCCCGGGGTGAAGAAACACTTTTTGAGACCTCAGAGTGAGTAAATTGGCCATTTTCATGCACTTTTAACCATTCCACAAATCTTGTGTTTTGGGCCCCTGGAAGCATGAAAATCACTTTAAACATGCTAATTTTAGCTCTAAAATTGATGATCTACCTACAAATGTGAACTGACGTTAAAAAATAAAACATTTGAAAACGGACCATTTTTCACCTTTCTGCAGCATGACGTAATGGGGGGGTGTTACCTCTTTTGTTAAAAATCACCTGGTTTTTCTTGAACATTAAATGCCTCCAAATGGTATTTAATTCACTTCCCGGGCCCCTGGAAGCATGAAAATCACTTTAAACATGCTAATTTTAGCTCTAAAACTGATGACCTACCTACAAATGTGAACTGACGTTAAAAAATAAAACATTTGAAAACGGACCATTTTTCACCTTTCTGCAGCATGACGTAATGGGGGGGTGTTATCTCTTTTGTCAAAAATCACCTGTTTTTGCTTGAACATTAAATGCCTCCAAATGGTATTTAATTCACTTCCCGGGGTGAAGAAACACTTTTTGAGACCTCAGAGTGAGTAAATTGGCCATTTTCATGCACTTTTAACCATTCCACAAATCTTGTGTTTTGGGCCCCTGGAAGCATGAAAATCACTTTAAACATGCTAATTTTAGCTCTAAAACTGATGATCTACCTACAAATGTGAACTGACTTTCAAAAATAAAACATTTGAAAACGGACAATTTTTCACCTTTCTGAAGCATGACGTAATGGGGGGGTGTTATCTCTTTTGTCAAAAATCACCTGTTTTTGCTTGAACATTAAATGCCTCCAAATGGTATTTAATTCACTTCCCGGGCCCCTGGAAGCATGAAAATCACTTTAAACATGCTAATTTTAGCTCTAAAACTGATGATCTACCTACAAATGTGAACTGACGTTCAAAAATAAAACATTTGAAAACGGACCATTTTTCACCTTTCTGAAGCATGACGTAATGGGGGTGTTATCTCTTTTGTCAAAAATCACCTGTTTTTGCTTGAACATTAAATGCCTCCAAATGGTATTTAATTCACTTCCCGGGGTGAAGAAACACTTTTTGAGACCTCAGGGTGAGTAAATTTCATGCACTTTTAACCATTCCACAAATCTTGTGTTTTGGGCCCCTAGAAGCATGAAAAATCACTTTAAACATGCTAATTTTAGCTCTAAAATTGATGATCTACCTACAAATGTGAACTGACGTTAAAAAATAAAACATTTGAAAACGGACCATTTTTCACCTTTCTGCAGCATGACGTAATGGGGGTGTGTTATCTCTTTTGTTAAAAATCACCTCTTTTTGCTTGAACATTAAATGCCTCCAAATGGTATTTAATTCACTTCCCGGGCCCCTGGAAGCATGAAAATCACTTTAAACATGCTAATTTTAGCTCTAAAACTGATGATCTACCTACAAATGTGAACTGACGTTCAAAAATAAAACATTTGAAAACGGACCATTTTTCACCTTTCTGAAGCATAACGTAATGGGGGGGTGTTATCTCTTTTGTCAAAAATCACCTGTTTTTGCTTGAACATTAAATGCCTCCAAATGGTATTTAATTCAATTCCCGGGCCCCTGGAAGAATGAAAATCACTTTAAACATGCTTATTTTAGCTCTAAAACTGATGATCTACCTACAAATGTGAACTGACGTTCAAAAATAAAACATTTGAAAAGGGACCATTTTTCACCTTTCTGAAGCATGACGTAATGGGGGGGTGTTATCTCTTTTGTCAAAAATCACCTGTTTTTGCTTGAACATTAAATGCCTCCAAATGGTATTTAATTCACTTCCCGGGGTGAAGAAACACTTTTTGAGACCTCAGAGTGAGTAAATTGGCCATTTTCATGCACTTTTAACCATTCCACAAATCTTGTGTTTTGGGCCCCTGGAAGCATGAAAATCACTTTAAACATGCTAATTTTAGCTCTAAAACTGATGATCTACCTACAAATGTGAACTGACGTTCAAAAATAAAACATTTGAAAACGGACCATTTTTCACCTTTCTGAAGCATGACGTAATGGGGGGGTGTTATCTCTTTTGTCAAAAATCACCTGTTTTTGCTTGAACATTAAATGCCTCCAAATGGTATTTAATTCACTTCCCGGGGTGAAGAAACACTTTTTGAGACCTCAGAGTGAGTAAATTGGCCATTTTCATGCACTTTTAACCATTCCACAAATCTTGTGTTTTGGGCCCCTGGAAGCATGAAAATCACTTTAAACATGCTAATTTTAGCTCTAAAACTGATGATCTACCTACAAATGTGAACTGACGTTAAAAAATAAAACATTTGAAAACGGACCATTTTTCACCTTTCTGCAGCATGACGTAATGGGGGGGTGTTATCTCTTTTGTTAAAAATCACCTGGTTTTTCTTGAACATTAAATGCCTCCAAATGGTATTTAATTCACTTCCCGGGCCCCTGGAAGCATGAAAATCACTTTAAACATGCTAATTTTAGCTCTAAAACTGATGACCTACCTACAAATGTGAACTGACGTTAAAAAATGAAACATTTGAAAACGGACCATTTTTCACCTTTCTGCAGCATGACGTAATGGGGGGGTGTTATCTCTTTTGTCAAAAATCACCTGTTTTTGCTTGAACATTAAATGCCTCCAAATGGTATTTAATTCACTTCCCGGGGTGAAGAAACACTTTTTGAGACCTCAGAGTGAGTAAATTGGCCATTTTCATGCACTTTTAACCATTCCACAAATCTTGTGTTTTGGGCCCCTGGAAGCATGAAAATCACTTTAAACATGCTAATTTTAGCTCTAAAACTGATGATCTACCTACAAATGTGAACTGACTTTCAAAAATAAAACATTTGAAAACGGACAATTTTTCACCTTTCTGAAGCATGACGTAATGGGGGGGTGTTATCTCTTTTGTCAAAAATCACCTGTTTTTGCTTGAACATTAAATGCCTCCAAATGGTATTTAATTCACTTCCCGGGCCCCTGGAAGCATGAAAATCACTTTAAACATGCTAATTTTAGCTCTAAAACTGATGATCTACCTACAAATGTGAACTGACTTTCAAAAATAAAACATTTGAAAACGGACCATTTTTCACCTTTCTGCAGCATGACGTAATGGGGGGGTGTTATCTCTTTTGTTAAAAATCACATGTTTTTGCTTGAACATTAAATGCCTCCAAATGATATTTAATTCACTTCCCGGGCCCCTGGAAGCATGAAAATCACTTTAAACATGCTAATTTTAGCTCTAAAACTGATGATCTACCTACAAATGTGAACTGACGTTCAAAAATAAAACTTTTGAAAACGGGCCATTTTTCACCTTTCTGAAGCATGACGTAATGGGGGGGTGTTATCCCTTTTGTCAAAAATCACCTGTTTTTGCTTGAACATTAAATGCCTCCAAATGGTATTTAATTCAATTCCCGGGCCCCTGGAAGAATGAAAATCACTTTAAACATGCTTATTTTAGCTCTAAAACTGATGATCTACCTACAAATGTGAACTGACGTTCAAAAATAAAACATTTGAAAAGGGACCATTTTTCACCTTTCTGAAGCATGACGTAATGGGGGGGTGTTATCTCTTTTGTCAAAAATCACCTGTTTTTGCTTGAACATTAAATGCCTCCAAATGGTATTTAATTCACTTCCCGGGGTGAAGAAACACTTTTTGAGACCTCAGAGTGAGTAAATTGGCCATTTTCATGCACTTTTAACCATTCCACAAATCTTGTGTTTTGGGCCCCTGGAAGCATGAAAATCACTTTAAACATGCTAATTTTAGCTCTAAAACTGATGATCTACCTACAAATGTGAACTGACGTTCAAAAATAAAACATTTGAAAACGGACCATTTTTCACCTTTCTGAAGCATGACGTAATGGGGGGGGTGTTATCTCTTTTGTCAAAAATCACCTGTTTTTGCTTGAACATTAAATGCCTCCAAATGGTATTTAATTCACTTCCCGGGGTGAAGAAACACTTTTTGAGACCTCAGAGTGAGTAAATTGGCCATTTTCATGCACTTTTAACCATTCCACAAATCTTGTGTTTTGGGCCCCTGGAAGCATGAAAATCACTTTAAACATGCTAATTTTAGCTCTAAAACTGATGATCTACCTACAAATGTGAACTGACGTTAAAAAATAAAACATTTGAAAACGGACCATTTTTCACCTTTCTGCAGCATGACGTAATGGGGGGGTGTTATCTCTTTTGTTAAAAATCACCTGGTTTTTCTTGAACATTAAATGCCTCCAAATGGTATTTAATTCACTTCCCGGGCCCCTGGAAGCATGAAAATCACTTTAAACATGCTAATTTTAGCTCTAAAACTGATGACCTACCTACAAATGTGAACTGACGTTAAAAAATGAAACATTTGAAAACGGACCATTTTTCACCTTTCTGCAGCATGACGTAATGGGGGGGTGTTATCTCTTTTGTCAAAAATCACCTGTTTTTGCTTGAACATTAAATGCCTCCAAATGGTATTTAATTCACTTCCCGGGGTGAAGAAACACTTTTTGAGACCTCAGAGTGAGTAAATTGGCCATTTTCATGCACTTTTAACCATTCCACAAATCTTGTGTTTTGGGCCCCTGGAAGCATGAAAATCACTTTAAACATGCTAATTTTAGCTCTAAAACTGATGATCTACCTACAAATGTGAACTGACTTTCAAAAATAAAACATTTGAAAACGGACAATTTTTCACCTTTCTGAAGCATGACGTAATGGGGGGGTGTTATCTCTTTTGTCAAAAATCACCTGTTTTTGCTTGAACATTAAATGCCTCCAAATGGTATTTAATTCACTTCCCGGGCCCCTGGAAGCATGAAAATCACTTTAAACATGCTAATTTTAGCTCTAAAACTGATGATCTACCTACAAATGTGAACTGACGTTCAAAAATAAAACATTTGAAAACGGACCATTTTTCACCTTTCTGAAGCATAACGTAATGGGGGGGTGTTATCTCTTTTGTCAAAAATCACCTGTTTTTGCTTGAACATTAAATGCCTCCAAATGGTATTTAATTCACTTCCCGGGCCCCTGGAAGCATGAAAATCACTTTAAACATGCTAATTTTAGCTCTAAAACTGATGATCTACCTACAAATGTGAACTGACTTTCAAAAATAAAACATTTGAAAACGGACAATTTTTCCCCTTTCTGAAGCATGACGTAATGGGGGGGTGTTATCTCTTTTGTCAAAAATCACCTGTTTTTGCTTGAACATTAAATGCCTCCAAATGGTATTTAATTCACTTCCCGGGCCCCTGGAAGCATGAAAATCACTTTAAACATGCTAATTTTAGCTCTAAAACTGATGATCTACCTACAAATGTGAACTGACGTTCAAAAATAAAACATTTGAAAACGGACCATTTTTCACCTTTCTGAAGCATGACGTAATGGGGGTGTTATCTCTTTTGTCAAAAATCACCTGTTTTTGCTTGAACATTAAATGCCTCCAAATGGTATTTAATTCACTTCCCGGGGTGAAGAAACACTTTTTGAGACCTCAGGGTGAGTAAATTGGCCATTTTCATGCACTTTTAACCATTCCACAAATCTTGTGTTTTGGGCCCCTAGAAGCATGAAAATCACTTTAAACATGCTAATTTTAGCTCTAAAATTGATGATCTACCTATAAATGTGAACTGACGTTAAAAAATAAAACATTTGAAAACGGACCATTTTTCACCTTTCTGCAGCATGACGTAATGGGGGGGTGTTATCCCTTTTGTCAAAAATCACCTGTTTTTGCTTGAACATTAAATGCCTCCAAATGGTATTTAATTCACTTCCCGGGCCCCTGGAAGCATGAAAATCACTTTAAACATGCTTATTTTAGCTCTAAAACTGATGATCTACCTACAAATGTGAACTGACGTTCAAAAATAAAACATTTGAAAAGGGACCATTTTTCACCTTTCTGAAGCATGACGTAATGGGGGGGTGTTATCTCTTTTGTCAAAAATCACCTGTTTTTGCTTGGACATTAAATGCCTCCAAATGGTATTTAATTCACTTCCCGGGGTGAAGAAACACTTTTTGAGACCTCAGAGTGAGTAAATTGGCCATTTTCATGCACTTTTAACCATTCCACAAATCTTGTGTTTTGGGCCCCTGGAAGCATGAAAATCACTTTAAACATGCTAATTTTAGCTCTAAAACTGATGATCTACCTACAAATGTGAACTGACGTTCAAAAATAAAACATTTGAAAACGGACCATTTTTCACCTTTCTGCAGCATGACGTAATGGGGGGGTATTATCTCTTTTGTTAAAAATCACCTGTTTTTGCTTGAACATTAAATGCCTCCAAATGGTATTTAATTCACTTCCCGGGGTGAAGAAACACTTTTTGAGACCTCAGAGTGAGTAAATTGGCCATTTTCATGCACTTTTAACCATTCCACAAATCTTGTGTTTTGGGCCCCTGGAAGCATGAAAATCACTTTAAACATGCTAATTTTAGCTCTAAAATTGATGATCTACCTACAAATGTGAACTGACGTTAAAAAATAAAACATTTGAAAACGGACCATTTTTCACCTTTCTGTAGCATGACGTAATGGGGGGGTGTTATCTCTTTTGTTAAAAATCACCTGGTTTTTCTTGAACATTAAATGCCTCCAAATGGTATTTAATTCACTTCCCGGGCCCCTGGAAGCATGAAAATCACTTTAAACATGCTAATTTTAGCTCTAAAACTGATGATCTACCTACAAATGTGAACTGACGTTCAAAAATAAAACTTTTGAAAACGGACCATGTTTCACCTTTCTGAAGCATGACGTAATGGGGGGGTGTTATCCCTTTTGTCAAAAATCACCTGTTTTTGCTTGAACATTAAATGCCTCCAAATGGTATTTAATTCACTTCCCGGGCCCCTGGAAGCATGAAAATCACTTTAAACATGCTTATTTTAGCTCTAAAACTGATGATCTACCTACAAATGTGAACTGACGTTCAAAAATAAAACATTTGAAAAGGGACCATTTTTCACCTTTCTGAAGCATGACGTAATGGGGGGGTGTTATCTCTTTTGTCAAAAATCACCTGTTTTTGCTTGAACATTAAATGCCTCCAAATGGTATTTAATTCACTTCCCGGGGTGAAGAAACACTTTTTGAGACCTCAGAGTGAGTAAATTGGCCATTTTCATGCACTTTTAACCATTCCACAAATCTTGTGTTTTGGGCCCCTGGAAGCATGAAAATCACTTTAAACATGCTAATTTTAGCTCTAAAACTGATGATCTACCTACAAATGTGAACTGACGTTCAAAAATAAAACATTTGAAAACGGACCATTTTTCACCTTTCTGAAGCATGACGTAATGGGGGGGTGTTATCTCTTTTGTCAAAAATCACCTGTTTTTGCTTGAACATTAAATGCCTCCAAATGGTATTTAATTCACTTCCCGGGTCCCTGGAAGCATGAAAATCACTTTAAACATGCTTTTAGCTCTAAAACTGATGATCTACCTACAAATGTGAACTGACGTTCAAAAATAAAACTTTTGAAAACGGACCATTTGTCACCTTTCTGAAGCATGACGTAATGGGGGGGTGTTATCCCTTTTGTCAAAAATCACCTGTTTTTGCTTGAACATTAAATGCCTCCAAATGGTATTTAATTCACTTCCCGGGCCCCTGGAAGCATGAAAATCACTTTAAACATGCTTATTTTAGCTCTAAAACTGATGATCTACCTACAAATGTGAACTGACGTTCAAAAATAAAACATTTGAAAACGGACCATTTTTCACCTTTCTGCAGCATGACGTAATGGGGGGGTATTATCTCTTTTGTTAAAAATCACCTGTTTTTGCTTGAACATTAAATGCCTCCAAATGGTATTTAATTCACTTCCCGGGGTGAAGAAACACTTTTTGAGACCTCAGAGTGAGTAAATTGGCCATTTTCATGCACTTTTAACCATTCCACAAATCTTGTGTTTTGGTCCCCTGGAAGCATGAAAATCACTTTAAACATGCTAATTTTAGCTCCAAAACTGATGATCTACCTACAAATGTGAACTGACGTTAAAAAATAAAACATTTGAAAACGGACCATTTTTCACCTTTCTGCAGCATGACGTAATGGGGGGGTATTATCTCTTTTGTTAAAAATCACCTGTTTTTGCTTGAACATTAAATGCCTCCAAATGGTATTTAATTCACTTCCCGGGGTGAAGAAACACTTTTTGAGACCTCAGAGTGAGTAAATTGGCCATTTTCATGCACTTTTAACCATTCCACAAATCTTGTGTTTTGGTCCCCTGGAAGCATGAAAATCACTTTAAACATGCTAATTTTAGCTCCAAAACTGATGATCTACCTACAAATGTGAACTGACGTTAAAAAATAAAACATTTGAAAACGGACCATTTTTCATCTTTCTGCAGCATGACGTAATGGGGGGGTGTTATCTCTTTTGTCAAAAATCACCTGTTTTTGCTTGAACATTAAATGCCTCCAAATGGTATTTAATTCACTTCCCGGGGTGAAGAAACACTTTTTGAGACCTCAGAGTGAGTAAATTGGCCATTTTCATGCACTTTTAACCATTCCACAAATCTTGTGTTTTGGGCCCCTGGAAGCATGAAAATCACTTTAAACATGCTAATTTTAGCTCTAAAATTGATGATCTACCTACAAATGTGAACTGACGTTAAAAAATAAAACATTTGAAAACGGACCATTTTTCACCTTTCTGCAGCATGACGTAATGGGGGGGTGTTATCTCTTTTGTCAAAAATCACCTGTTTTTGCTTGAACATTAAATGCCTCCAAATGGTATTTAATTCACTTCCCGGGCCCCTGGAAGCATGAAAATCACTTTAAACATGCTAATTTTAGCTCTAAAACTGATGATCTACCTACAAATGTGAACTGACGTTCAAAAATAAAACATTTGAAAACGGACCATTTTTCACCTTTCTGAAGCATGACGTAATGGGGGGGTGTTATCCCTTTTGTCAAAAATCACCTGTTTTTGCTTGAACATTAAATGCCTCCAAATGGTATTTAATTCACTTCCCAGGCCCCTGGAAGAATGAAAATCACTTTAAACATGCTTATTTTAGCTCTAAAACTGATGATGTACCTACAAATGTGAACTGACGTTCAAAAATAAAACATTTGAAAACGGACCATTTTTCACCTTTCTGAAGCATGACGTAATGGGGGGGTGTTATCTCTTTTGTCAAAAATCACCTGTTTTTGCTTGAACATTAAATGCCTCCAAATGGTATTTAATTCACTTCCCGGGGTGAAGAAACACTTTTTGAGACCTCAGAGTGAGTAAATTGGCCATTTTCATGCACTTTTAACCATTCCACAAATCTTGTGTTTTGGGCCCCTGGAAGCATGAAAATCACTTTAAACATGCTAATTTTAGCTCTAAATCTGATGATCTACCTACAAATGTGAACTGACGTTAAAAAATAAAACATTTGAAAACGGTCCATTTTTCACCTTTCTGCAGCATGACGTAATGGGAGGGTGTTATCTCTTTTGTCAAAAATCACTTGTTTTTGCTTGAACATTAAATGCCTCCAAATGGTATTTAATTCACTTCCCGGGCCCCTGGAAGCATGAAAATCACTTTAAACATGCTAATTTTAGCTCTAAAACTGATGATCTACCTACAAATGTGAACTGACTTTC
Source organism: Lissotriton helveticus (assembly GCF_964261635.1). Lineage (NCBI taxonomy): Eukaryota > Metazoa > Chordata > Amphibia > Caudata > Salamandridae > Lissotriton > Lissotriton helveticus. The sequence continues at coordinate 237,250 of NW_027611851.1, forward strand.
AAAAATAAAACATTTGAAAACTGACAATTTTTCACCTTTCTGAAGCATGGCGTAATGGGGGGGTGTTATCTCTTTTGTCAAAAATCACCTGTTTTTGCTTGAACATTAAATGCCTCCAAATGGTATTTAATTCACTTCCCGGGCCCCTGGAAGCATGAAAATCACTTTAAACATGCTAATTTTAGCTCTAAAACTGATGATCTACCTACAAATGTGAACTGACGTTCAAAAATAAAACATTTGAAAACGGACCATTTTTCACCTTTCTGAAGCATGACGTAATGGGGGTGTTATCTCTTTTGTCAAAAATCACCTGTTTTTGCTTGAACATTAAATGCCTCCAAATGGTATTTAATTCACTTCCCGGGCCCCTGGAAGCATGAAAATCACTTTAAACATGCTAATTTTAGCTCTAAAACTGATGATCTACCTACAAATGTGAACTGACGTTCAAAAATAAAACATTTGAAAACGGACCATTTTTCACCTTTCTGAAGCATAACGTAATGGGGGGTGTTATCTCTTTTGTCAAAAATCACCTGTTTTTGCTTGAACATTAAATGCCTCCAAATGGTATTTAATTCACTTCCCGGGCCCCTGGAAGCATGAAAATCACTTTAAACATGCTAATTTTAGCTCTAAAACTGATGATCTACCTACAAATGTGAACTGACTTTCAAAAATAAAACATTTGAAAACGGACAATTTTTCACCTTTCTGAAGCATGACGTAATGGGGGGGTGTTATCTCTTTTGTCAAAAATCACCTGTTTTTGCTTGAACATTAAATGCCTCCAAATGGTATTTAATTCACTTCCTGGGCCCCTGGAAGCATGAAAATCACTTTAAACATGCTAATTTTAGCTCTAAAACTGATGATCTACCTACAAATGTGAACTGACGTTCAAAAATAAAACATTTGAAAACGGACCATTTTTCACCTTTCTGAAGCATGACGTAATGGGGGTGTTATCTCTTTTGTCAAAAATCACCTGTTTTTGCTTGAACATTAAATGCCTCCAAATGGTATTTAATTCACTTCCCGGGGTGAAGAAACACTTTTTGAGACCTCAGGGTGAGTAAATTGGCCATTTTCATGCACTTTTAACCATTCCACAAATCTTGTGTTTTGGGCCCCTAGAAGCATGAAAATCACTTTAAACATGCTAATTTTAGCTCTAAAATTGATGATCTACCTACAAATGTGAACTGACGTTAAAAAATAAAACATTTGAAAACGGACCATTTTTCACCTTTCTGCAGCATGACGTAATGGGGGTGTGTTATCTCTTTTGTTAAAAATCACCTCTTTTTGCTTGAACATTAAATGCCTCCAAATGGTATTTAATTCACTTCCCGGGCCCCTGGAAGCATGAAAATCACTTTAAACATGCTAATTTTAGCTCTAAAACTGATGATCTACCTACAAATGTGAACTGACGTTCAAAAATAAAACTTTTGAAAACGGACCATTTTTCACCTTTCTGAAGCATGACGTAATGGGGGGGTGTTATCCCTTTTGTCAAAAATCACCTGTTTTTGCTTGAACATTAAATGCCTCCAAATGGTATTTAATTCACTTCCCGGGCCCCTGGAAGCATGAAAATCACTTTAAACATGCTTATTTTAGCTCTAAAACTGATGATCTACCTACAAATGTGAACTGACGTTCAAAAATAAAACATTTGAAAAGGGACCATTTTTCACCTTTCTGAAGCATGACGTAATGGGGGGGTGTTATCTCTTTTGTCAAAAATCACCTGTTTTTGCTTGAACATTAAATGCCTCCAAATGGTATTTAATTCACTTCCCGGGGTGAAGAAACACTTTTTGAGACCTCAGAGTGAGTAAATTGGCCATTTTCATGCACTTTTAACCATTCCACAAATCTTGTGTTTTGGGCCCCTGGAAGCATGAAAATCACTTTAAACATGCTAATTTTAGCTCTAAAACTGATGATCTACCTACAAATGTGAACTGACGTTCAAAAATAAAACATTTGAAAACGGACCATTTTTCACCTTTCTGAAGCATGACGTAATGGGGGGGTGTTATCTCTTTTGTCAAAAATCACCTGTTTTTGCTTGAACATTAAATGCCTCCAAATGGTATTTAATTCACTTCCCGGGTGAAGAAACACTTTTTGAGACCTCAGAGTGAGTAAATTGGCCATTTTCATGCACTTTCAACCATTCCACAAATCTTGTGTTTTGGGCCCCTGGAAGCATGAAAATCATTTTAAACATGCTAATTTTAGCTCTAAAACTGATGATCTACCTACAAATGTGAACTGACGTTAAAAAATAAAACATTTGAAAACGGACCATTTTTCACCTTTCTGCAGCATGACGTAATGGGGGGGTGTTATCTCTTTTGTCAAAAATCACCTGTTTTTGCTTGAACATTAAATGCCTCCAAATGGTATTTAATTCACTTCCCGGGCCCCTGGAAGCATGAAAATCACTATAAACATGCTAATTTTAGCTCTAAAACTGATGATCTACCTACAAATGTGAACTGACGTTAAAAAATAAAACATTTGAAAACGGACCATTTTTCACCTTTCTGCAGCATGACGTAATGGGGGGTGTTATCTCTTTTGTCAAAAATCACCTGTTTTTGCTTGAACATTAAATGCCTCCAAATGGTTTTAATTCACTTCCCGGGCCCCTGGAAGCATGAAAATTACTTTCAACATGCTAATTTTAGCTCTAAAACTGATGATCTACCTACAAATGTGAACTGACGTTCAAAAATAAAACATTTGAAAACGGACCATTTTTCACCTTTCTGCAGCATGACGTAATGGGGGGGTGTTATCTCTTTTGTCAAAAATCACCTGTTTTTGCTTGAACATTAAATGCCTCCAAATGGTATTTAATTCACTTCCCGGGGTGAAGAAACACTTTTTGAGACCTCAGAGTGAGTAAATTGGCCATTTTCATGCACTTTTAACCATTCCACAAATCTTGTGTTTTGGGCCCCTGGAAGCATGAAAATCACTTTAAACATGCTAATTTTAGCTCTAAAACGGATGATCTACCTACAAATGTGAACTGACGTTAAAAAATAAAACATTTGAAAACGGACCATTTTTCACCTTTCTGCAGCATGACGTAATGGGGGGGTGTTATCTCTTTTGTCAAAAATCACCTGTTTTTGCTTGAACATTAAATGCCTCCAAATGGTATTTAATTCACTTCCCGGGCCCCTGGAAGCATGAAAATCACTTTAAACATGCTAATTTTAGCTCTAAAACTGATGATCTACCTACAAATGTGAACTGACGTTCAAAAATAAAACTTTTGAAAACAGACCATTTGTCACCTTTCTGAAGCATGACGTAATGGGGGGGTGTTATCCCTTTTGTCAAAAATCACCTGTTTTTGCTTGAACATTAAATGCCTCCAAATGGTATTTAATTCACTTCCCGGGCCCCTGGAAGCATGAAAATCACTTTAAACATGCTAATTTTAGCTCTAAAACTGATGATCTACCTACAAATGTGAACTGACGTTCAAAAATAAAACATTTGAAAACGGACCATTTTTCACCTTTCTGAAGCATGACGTAATGGGGGGGGTATTATCTCTTTTGTTAAAAATCACCTGTTTTTGCTTGAACATTAAATGCCTCCAAATGGTATTTAATTCACTTCCCGGGGTGAAGAAACACTTTTTGAGACCTCAGAGTGAGTAAATTGGCCATTTTCATGCACTTTTAACTATTCCACAAATCTTGTGTTTTGGGCCCCTGGAAGCATGAAAATCACTTTAAACATGCTAATTTTAGCTCTAAAATTGATGATCTACCTACAAATGTGAACTGACGTTAAAAAATAAAACATTTGAAAACGGACCATTTTTCACCTTTCTGCAGCATGACGTAATGGGGGGGTGTTATCTCTTTTGTCAAAAATCACCTGTTTTTGCTTGAACATTAAATGCCTCCAAATGGTATTTAATTCACTTCCCGGGGTGAAGAAACACTTTTTGAGACCTCAGAGTGAGTAAATTGGCCATTTTCATGCACTTTTAACCATTCCACAAATCTTGTGTTTTGGGCCCATGGAAGCATGAAAATCACTTTAAACATGCTAATTTTAGCTCTAAAACTGATGATCTACCTACAAATGTGAACTGACTTTCAAAAATAAAACATTTGAAAACGGACAATTTTTCACCTTTCTGAAGCATGACGTAATGGGGGGGTGTTATCTCTTTTGTCAAAAATCACCTGTTTTTGCTTGAACATTAAATGCCTCCAAATGGTATTTAATTCACTTCCCGGGCCCCTGGAAGCATGAAAATCACTTTAAACATGCTAATTTTAGCTCTAAAACTGATGATCTACCTACAAATGTGAACTGACGTTCAAAAATAAAACATTTGAAAACGGACCATTTTTCACCTTTCTGAAGCATAACGTAATGGGGGGGTGTTATCTCTTTTGTCAAAAATCACCTGTTTTTGCTTGAACATTAAATGCCACCAAATGGTATTTAATTCACTTCCCGGGCCCCTGGAAGCATGAAAATCACTTTAAACATGCTAATTTTAGCTCTAAAACTGATGATCTACCTACAAATGTGAACTGACTTTCAAAAATAAAACATTTGAAAACGGACAATTTTTCACCTTTCTGAAGCATGACGTAATGGGGGGTGTTATCTCTTTTGTCAAAAATCACCTGTTTTTGCTTGAACATTAAATGCCTCCAAATGGTATTTAATTCACTTCCCGGGCCCCTGGAAGCATGAAAATCACTTTAAACATGCTAATTTTAGCTCTAAAACTGATGATCTACCTACAAATGTGAACTGACGTTCAAAAATAAAACATTTGAAAACGGACCATTTTTCACCTTTCTGAAGCATGACGTAATGGGGGTGTTATCTCTTTTGTCAAAAATCACCTGTTTTTGCTTGAACATTAAATGCCTCCAAATGGTATTTAATTCACTTCCCGGGGTGAAGAAACACTTTTTGAGACCTCAGGGTGAGTAAATTGGCCATTTTCATGCACTTTTAACCATTCCACAAATCTTGTGTTTTGGGCCCCTAGAAGCATGAAAATCACTTTAAACATGCTAATTTTAGCTCTAAAATTGATGATCTACCTACAAATGTGAACTGACGTTAAAAAATAAAACATTTGAAAACGGACCATTTTTCACCTTTCTGCAGCATGACGTAATGGGGGTGTGTTATCTCTTTTGTTAAAAATCACCTCTTTTTGCTTGAACATTAAATGCCTCCAAATGGTATTTAATTTACTTCCCGGGCCCCTGGAAGCATGAAAATCACTTTAAACATGCTAATTTTAGCTCTAAAACTGATGATCTACCTACAAATGTGAACTGACGTTCAAAAATAAAACTTTTGAAAACGGACCATTTTTCACCTTTCTGAAGCATGACGTAATGGGGGGGTGTTATCCCTTTTGTCAAAAATCACCTGTTTTTGCTTGAACATTAAATGCCTCCAAATGGTATTTAATTCACTTCCCGGGCCCCTGGAAGCATGAAAATCACTTTAAACATGCTTATTTTAGCTCTAAAACTGATGATCTACCTACAAATGTGAACTGACGTTCAAAAATAAAACATTTGAAAAGGGACCATTTTTCACCTTTCTGAAGCATGACGTAATGGGGGGGTGTTATCTCTTTTGTCAAAAATCACCTGTTTTTGCTTGAACATTAAATGCCTCCAAATGGTATTTAATTCACTTCCCGGGGTGAAGAAACACTTTTTGAGACCTCAGAGTGAGTAAATTGGCCATTTTCATGCACTTTTAACCATTCCACAAATCTTGTGTTTTGGGCCCCTGGAAGCATGAAAATCACTTTAAACATGCTAATTTTAGCTCTAAAACTGATGATCTACCTACAAATGTGAACTGACGTTCAAAAATAAAACATTTGAAAACGGACCATTTTTCACCTTTCTGAAGCATGACGTAATGGGGGGGTGTTATCTCTTTTGTCAAAAATCACCTGTTTTTGCTTGAACATTAAATGCCTCCAAATGGTATTTAATTCACTTCCCGGGGTGAAGAAACACTTTTTGAGACCTCAGAGTGAGTAAATTGGCCATTTTCATGCACTTTTAACCATTCCACAAATCTTGTGTTTTGGGCCCCTGGAAGCATGAAAATCACTTTAAACATGCTAATTTTAGCTCTAAAACTGATGATCTACCTACAAATGTGAACTGACGTTAAAAAATAAAACATTTGAAAACGGACCATTTTTCACCTTTCTGCAGCATGACGTAATGGGGGGGTGTTATCTCTTTTGTCAAAAATCACCTGTTTTTGCTTGAACATTAAATGCCTCCAAATGGTATTTAATTCACTTCCCGGGCCCCTGGAAGCATGAAAATCACTATAAACATGCTAATTTTAGCTCTAAAACTGATGATCTACCTACAAATGTGAACTGACGTTAAAAAACTAAAACATTTGAAAACGGACCATTTTTCACCTTTCTGCAGCATGACGTAATGGGGGGTGTTATCTCTTTTGTCAAAAATCACCTGTTTTTGCTTGAACATTAAATGCCTCCAAATGGTTTTAATTCACTTCCCGGGCCCCTGGAAGCATGAAAATTACTTTCAACATGCTAATTTTAGCTCTAAAACTGATGATCTACCTACAAATGTGAACTGACGTTCAAAAATAAAACATTTGAAAACGGACCATTTTTCACCTTTCTGCAGCATGACGTAATGGGGGGGTGTTATCTCTTTTGTCAAAAATCACCTGTTTTTGCTTGAACATTAAATGCCTCCAAATGGTATTTAATTCACTTCCCGGGGTGAAGAAACACTTTTTGAGACCTCAGAGTGAGTAAATTGGCCATTTTCATGCACTTTTAACCATTCCACAAATCTTGTGTTTTGGGCCCCTGGAAGCATGAAAATCACTTTAAACATGCTAATTTTAGCTCTAAAACGGATGATCTACCTACAAATGTGAACTGACGTTAAAAAATACAACATTTGAAAACGGACCATTTTTCACCTTTCTGCAGCATGACGTAATGGGGGGGTGTTATCTCTTTTGTCAAAAATCACCTGTTTTTGCTTGAACATTAAATGCCTCCAAATGGTATTTAATTCACTTCCCGGGCCCCTGGAAGCATGAAAATCACTTTAAACATGCTAATTTTAGCTCTAAAACTGATGATCTACCTACAAATGTGAACTGACGTTCAAAAATAAAACTTTTGAAAACGGACCATTTGTCACCTTTCTGAAGCATGACGTAATGGGGGGGTGTTATCCCTTTTGTCAAAAATCACCTGTTTTTGCTTGAACATTAAATGCCTCCAAATGGTATTTAATTCACTTCCCGGGCCCCTGGAAGCATGAAAATCACTTTAAACATGCTTATTTTAGCTCTAAAACTGATGATCTACCTACAAATGTGAACTGACGTTCAAAAATAAAACATTTGAAAAGGGACCATTTTTCACCTTTCTGAAGCATGACGTAATGGGGGGGTGTTATCTCTTTTGTCAAAAATCACCTGTTTTTGCTTGAACATTAAATGCCTCCAAATGGTATTTAATTCACTTCCCGGGGTGAAGAAACACTTTTTGAGACCTCAGAGTGAGTAAATTGGCCATTTTCATGCACTTTTAACCATTCCACAAATCTTGTGTTTTGGGCCCCTGGAAGCATGAAAATCACTTTAAACATGCTAATTTTAGCTCTAAAACTGATGATCTACCTACAAATGTGAACTGACGTTCAAAAATAAAACATTTGAAAACGGACCATTTTTCACCTTTCTGCAGCATGACGTAATGGGGGGGTATTATCTCTTTTGTTAAAAATCACCTGTTTTTGCTTGAACATTAAATGCCTCCAAATGGTATTTAATTCACTTCCCGGGGTGAAGAAACACTTTTTGAGACCTCAGAGTGAGTAAATTGGCCATTTTCATGCACTTTTAACCATTCCACAAATCTTGTGTTTTGGGCCCCTGGAAGCATGAAAATCACTTTAAACATGCTAATTTTAGCTCCAAAACTGATGATCTACCTACAAATGTGAACTGACGTTAAAAAATAAAACATTTGAAAACGGACCATTTTTCATCTTTCTGCAGCATGACGTAATGGGGGGGTGTTATCTCTTTTGTCAAAAATCACCTGTTTTTGCTTGAACATTAAATGCCTCCAAATGGTATTTAATTCACTTCCCGGGGTGAAGAAACACTTTTTGAGACCTCAGAGTGAGTAAATTGGCCATTTTCATGCACTTTTAACCATTCCACAAATCTTGTGTTTTGGGCCCCTGGAAGCATGAAAATCACTTTAAACATGCTAATTTTAGCTCTAAAATTGATGATCTACCTACAAATGTGAACTGACGTTAAAAAATAAAACATTTGAAAACGGACCATTTTTCACCTTTCTGCAGCATGACGTAATGGGGGGGTGTTATCTCTTTTGTCAAAAATCACCTGTTTTTGCTTGAACATTAAATGCCTCCAAATGGTATTTAATTCACTTCCCGGGCCCCTGGAAGCATGAAAATCACTTTAAACATGCTAATTTTAGCTCTAAAACTGATGATCTACCTACAAATGTGAACTGACGTTCAAAAATAAAACATTTGAAAACGGACCATTTTTCACCTTTCTGAAGCATGACGTAATGGGGGGGTGTTATCCCTTTTGTCAAAAATCACCTGTTTTTGCTTGAACATTAAATGCCTCCAAATGGTATTTAATTCACTTCCCAGGCCCCTGGAAGAATGAAAATCACTTTAAACATGCTTATTTTAGCTCTAAAACTGATGATGTACCTACAAATGTGAACTGACGTTCAAAAATAAAACATTTGAAAACGGACCATTTTTCACCTTTCTGAAGCATGACGTAATGGGGGGTGTTATCTCTTTTGTCAAAAATCACCTGTTTTTGCTTGAACATTAAATGCCTCCAAATGGTATTTAATTCACTTCCCGGGGTGAAGAAACACTTTTTGAGACCTCAGAGTGAGTAAATTGGCCATTTTCATGCACTTTTAACCATTCCACAAATCTTGTGTTTTGGGCCCCTGGAAGCATGAAAATCACTTTAAACATGCTAATTTTAGCTCTAAATCTGATGATCTACCTACAAATGTGAACTGACGTTAAAAAATAAAACATTTGAAAACGGTCCATTTTTCACCTTTCTGCAGCATGACGTAATGGGAGGGTGTTATCTCTTTTGTCAAAAATCACTTGTTTTTGCTTGAACATTAAATGCCTCCAAATGGTATTTAATTCACTTCCCGGGCCCCTGGAAGCATGAAAATCACTTTAAACATGCTAATTTTAGCTCTAAAACTGATGATCTACCTACAAATGTGAACTGACTTTCAACAATAAAACATTTGAAAACTGACAATTTTTCACCTTTCTGAAGCATGGCGTAATGGGGGGGTGTTATCTCTTTTGTCAAAAATCACCTGTTTTTGCTTGAACATTAAATGCCTCCAAATGGTATTTAATTCACTTCCCGGGCCCCTGGAAGCATGAAAATCACTTTAAACATGCTAATTTTAGCTCTAAAACTGATGATCTACCTACAAATGTGAACTGACGTTCAAAAATAAAACATTTGAAAACGGACCATTTTTCACCTTTCTGAAGCATGACGTAATGGGGGTGTTATCTCTTTTGTCAAAAATCACCTGTTTTTGCTTGAACATTAAATGCCTCCAAATGGTATTTAATTCACTTCCCGGGCCCCTGGAAGCATGAAAATCACTTTAAACATGCTAATTTTAGCTCTAAAACTGATGATCTACCTACAAATGTGAACTGACGTTCAAAAATAAAACATTTGAAAACGGACCATTTTTCACCTTTCTGAAGCATAACGTAATGGGGGGTGTTATCTCTTTTGTCAAAAATCACCTGTTTTTGCTTGAACATTAAATGCCTCCAAATGGTATTTAATTCACTTCCCGGGCCCCTGGAAGCATGAAAATCACTTTAAACATGCTAATTTTAGCTCTAAAACTGATGATCTACCTACAAATGTGAACTGACTTTCAAAAATAAAACATTTGAAAACGGACAATTTTTCACCTTTCTGAAGCATGACGTAATGGGGGGGTGTTATCTCTTTTGTCAAAAATCACCTGTTTTTGCTTGAACATTAAATGCCTCCAAATGGTATTTAATTCACTTCCCGGGCCCCTGGAAGCATGAAAATCACTTTAAACATGCTAATTTTAGCTCTAAAACTGATGATCTACCTACAAATGTGAACTGACGTTCAAAAATAAAACATTTGAAAACGGACCATTTTTCACCTTTCTGAAGCATGACGTAAAGGGGGTGTTATCTCTTTTGTCAAAAATCACCTGTTTTTGCTTGAACATTAAATGCCTCCAAATGGTATTTAATTCACTTCCCGGGGTGAAGAAACACTTTTTGAGACCTCAGGGTGAGTAAATTGGCCATTTTCATGCACTTTTAACCATTCCACAAATCTTGTGTTTTGGGCCCCTAGAAGCATGAAAATCACTTTAAACATGCTAATTTTAGCTCTAAAATTGATGATCTACCTACAAATGTGAACTGACGTTAAAAAATAAAACATTTGAAAACGGACCATTTTTCACCTTTCTGCAGCATGACGTAATGGGGGTGTGTTATCTCTTTTGTTAAAAATCACCTCTTTTTGCTTGAACATTAAATGCCTCCAAATGGTATTTAATTCACTTCCCGGGCCCCTGGAAGCATGAAAATCACTTTAAACATGCTAATTTTAGCTCTAAAACTGATGATCTACCTACAAATGTGAACTGACGTTCAAAAATAAAACTTTTGAAAACGGACCATTTTTCACCTTTCTGAAGCATGACGTAATGGGGGGGTGTTATCCCTTTTGTCAAAAATCACCTGTTTTTGCTTGAACATTAAATGCCTCCAAATGGTATTTAATTCACTTCCCGGGCCCCTGGAAGCATGAAAATCACTTTAAACATGCTTATTTTAGCTCTAAAACTGATGATCTACCTACAAATGTGAACTGACGTTCAAAAATAAAACATTTGAAAAGGGACCATTTTTCACCTTTCTGAAGCATGACGTAATGGGGGGGTGTTATCTCTTTTGTCAAAAATCACCTGTTTTTGCTTGAACATTAAATGCCTCCAAATGGTATTTAATTCACTTCCCGGGGTGAAGAAACACTTTTTGAGACCTCAGAGTGAGTAAATTGGCCATTTTCATGCACTTTTAACCATTCCACAAATCTTGTGTTTTGGGCCCCTGGAAGCATGAAAATCACTTTAAACATGCTAATTTTAGCTCTAAAACTGATGATCTACCTACAAATGTGAACTGACGTTCAAAAATAAAACATTTGAAAACGGACCATTTTTCACCTTTCTGAAGCATGACGTAATGGGGGGGTGTTATCTCTTTTGTCAAAAATCACCTGTTTTTGCTTGAACATTAAATGCCTCCAAATGGTATTTAATTCACTTCCCGGGTGAAGAAACACTTTTTGAGACCTCAGAGTGAGTAAATTGGCCATTTTCATGCACTTTTAACCATTCCACAAATCTTGTGTTTTGGGCCCCTGGAAGCATGAAAATCATTTTAAACATGCTAATTTTAGCTCTAAAACTGATGATCTACCTACAAATGTGAACTGACGTTAAAAAATAAAACATTTGAAAACGGACCATTTTTCACCTTTCTGCAGCATGACGTAATGGGGGGGTGTTATCTCTTTTGTCAAAAATCACCTGTTTTTGCTTGAACATTAAATGCCTCCAAATGGTATTTAATTCACTTCCCGGGCCCCTGGAAGCATGAAAATCACTATAAACATGCTAATTTTAGCTCTAAAACTGATGATCTACCTACAAATGTGAACTGACGTTAAAAAATAAAACATTTGAAAACGGACCATTTTTCACCTTTCTGCAGCATGACGTAATGGGGGGTGTTATCTCTTTTGTCAAAAATCACCTGTTTTTGCTTGAACATTAAATGCCTCCAAATGGTTTTAATTCACTTCCCGGGCCCCTGGAAGCATGAAAATTACTTTCAACATGCTAATTTTAGCTCTAAAACTGATGATCTACCTACAAATGTGAACTGACGTTCAAAAATAAAACATTTGAAAACGGACCATTTTTCACCTTTCTGCAGCATGACGTAATGGGGGGGTGTTATCTCTTTTGTCAAAAATCACCTGTTTTTGCTTGAACATTAAATGCCTCCAAATGGTATTTAATTCACTTCCCGGGGTGAAGAAACACTTTTTGAGACCTCAGAGTGAGTAAATTGGCCATTTTCATGCACTTTTAACCATTCCACAAATCTTGTGTTTTGGGCCCCTGGAAGCATGAAAATCACTTTAAACATGCTAATTTTAGCTCTAAAACGGATGATCTACCTACAAATGTGAACTGACGTTAAAAAATAAAACATTTGAAAACGGACCATTTTTCACCTTTCTGCAGCATGACGTAATGGGGGGGTGTTATCTCTTTTGTCAAAAATCACCTGTTTTTGCTTGAACATTAAATGCCTCCAAATGGTATTTAATTCACTTCCTGGGCCCCTGGAAGCATGAAAATCACTTTAAACATGCTAATTTTAGCTCTAAAACTGATGATCTACCTACAAATGTGAACTGACGTTCAAAAATAAAACTTTTGAAAACGGACCATTTGTCACCTTTCTGAAGCATGACGTAATGGGGGGGTGTTATCCCTTTTGTCAAAAATCACCTGTTTTTGCTTGAACATTAAATGCCTCCAAATGGTATTTAATTCACTTCCCGGGCCCCTGGAAGCATGAAAATCACTTTAAACATGCTTATTTTAGCTCTAAAACTGATGATCTACCTACAAATGTGAACTGACGTTCAAAAATAAAACATTTGAAAAGGGACCATTTTTCACCTTTCTGAAGCATGACGTAATGGGGGGGTGTTATCTCTTTTGTCAAAAATCACCTGTTTTTGCTTGAACATTAAATGCCTCCAAATGGTATTTAATTCACTTCCCGGGGTGAAGAAACACTTTTTGAGACCTCAGAGTGAGTAAATTGGCCATTTTCATGCACTTTTAACCATTCCACAAATCTTGTGTTTTGGGCCCCTGGAAGCATGAAAATCACTTTAAACATGCTAATTTTAGCTCTAAAACTGATGATCTACCTACTAATGTGAACTGACGTTAAAAAATAAAACATTTGAAAACGGACCATTTTTCATCTTTCTGCAGCATGACGTAATGGGGGGGTGTTATCTCTTTTGTCAAAAATCACCTGTTTTTGCTTGAACATTAAATGCCTCCAAATGGTATTTAATTCACTTCCCGGGGTGAAGAAACACTTTTTGAGACCTCAGAGTGAGTAAATTGGCCATTTTCATGCACTTTTAACCATTCCACAAATCTTGTGTTTTGGGCCCCTGGAAGCATGAAAATCACTTTAAACATGCTAATTTTAGCTCTAAAATTGATGATCTACCTACAAATGTGAACTGACGTTAAAAAATAAAACATTTGAAAACGGACCATTTTTCACCTTTCTGCAGCATGACGTAATGGGGGGGTGTTATCTCTTTTGTCAAAAATCACCTGTTTTTGCTTGAACATTAAATGCCTCCAAATGGTATTTAATTCACTTCCCGGGCCCCTGGAAGCATGAAAATCACTTTAAACATGCTAATTTTAGCTCTAAAACTGATGATCTACCTACAAATGTGAACTGACGTTCAAAAATAAAACATTTGAAAACGGACCATTTTTCACCTTTCTGAAGCATGACGTAATGGGGGGGTGTTATCCCTTTTGTCAAAAATCACCTGTTTTTGCTTGAACATTAAATGCCTCCAAATGGTATTTAATTCACTTCCCAGGCCCCTGGAAGAATGAAAATCACTTTAAACATGCTTATTTTAGCTCTAAAACTGATGATGTACCTACAAATGTGAACTGACGTTCAAAAATAAAACATTTGAAAACGGACCATTTTTCACCTTTCTGAAGCATGACGTAATGGGGGGGTGTTATCTCTTTTGTCAAAAATCACCTGTTTTTGCTTGAACATTAAATGCCTCCAAATGGTATTTAATTCACTTCCCGGGGTGAAGAAACACTTTTTGAGACCTCAGAGTGAGTAAATTGGCCATTTTCATGCACTTTTAACCATTCCACAAATCTTGTGTTTTGGGCCCCTGGAAGCATGAAAATCACTTTAAACATGCTAATTTTAGCTCTAAATCTGATGATCTACCTACAAATGTGAACAGACGTTAAAAAATAAAACATTTGAAAACGGTCCATTTTTCACCTTTCTGCAGCATGACGTAATGGGAGGGTGTTATCTCTTTTGTCAAAAATCACTTGTTTTTGCTTGAACATTAAATGCCTCCAAATGGTATTTAATTCACTTCCCGGGCCCCTGGAAGCATGAAAATCACTTTAAACATGCTAATTTTAGCTCTAAAACTGATGATCTACCTACAAATGTGAACTGACTTTCAAAAATAAAACATTTGAAAACTGACAATTTTTCACCTTTCTGAAGCATGGCGTAATGGGGGGGTGTTATCTCTTTTGTCAAAAATCACCTGTTTTTGCTTGAACATTAAATGCCTCCAAATGGTATTTAATTCACTTCCCGGGCCCCTGGAAGCATGAAAATCACTTTAAACATGCTAATTTTAGCTCTAAAACTGATGATCTACCTACAAATGTGAACTGACGTTCAAAAATAAAACATTTGAAAACGGACCATTTTTCACCTTTCTGAAGCATGACGTAATGGGGGTGTTATCTCTTTTGTCAAAAATCACCTGTTTTTGCTTGAACATTAAAGGCCTCCAAATGGTATTTAATTCACTTCCCGGGGTGAAGAAACACTTTTTGAGACCTCAGGGTGAGTAAATTGGCCATTTTCATGCACTTTTAACCATTCCACAAATCTTGTGTTTTGGGCCCCTATAAGCATGAAAATCACTTTAAACATGCTAATTTTAGCTCTAAAATTGATGATCTACCTACAAATGTGAACTGACGTTAAAAAATAAAACATTTGAAAACTGACCATTTTTCACCTTTCTGCAGCATGACGTAATGGGGGTGTGTTATCTCTTTTGTTAAAAATCACCTCTTTTTGCTTGAACATTAAATGCCTCCAAATGGTATTTAATTCACTTCCCGGGCCCCTGGAAGCATGAAAATCACTTTAAACATGCTAATTTTAGCTCTAAAACTGATGATCTACCTACAAATGTGAACTGACGTTCAAAAATAAAACTTTTGAAAACGGACCATTTTTCACCTTTCTGAAGCATGACGTAATGGGGGGGTGTTATCCCTTTTGTCAAAAATCACCTGTTTTTGCTTGAACATTAAATGCCTCCAAATGGTATTTAATTCACTTCCCGGGCCCCTGGAAGCATGAAAATCACTTTAAACATGCTTATTTTAGCTCTAAAACTGATGATCTACCTACAAATGTGAACTGACGTTCAAAAATAAAACATTTGAAAAGGGACCATTTTTCACCTTTCTGAAGCATGACGTAATGGGGGGGGGTGTTATCTCTTTTGTCAAAAATCACCTGTTTTTGCTTGAACATTAAATGCCTCCAAATGGTATTTAATTCACTTCCCGGGGTGAAGAAACACTTTTTGAGACCTCAGAGTGAGTAAATTGGCCATTTTCATGCACCTTTAACCATTCCACAAATCTTGTGTTTTGGGCCCCTGGAAGCATGAAAATCACTTTAAACATGCTAATTTTAGCTCTAAAACTGATGATCTACCTACAAATGTGAACTGACGTTCAAAAATAAAACATTTGAAAACGGACCATTTTTCACCTTTCTGAAGCATGACGTAATGGGGGGGTGTTATCTCTTTTGTCAAAAATCACCTGTTTTTGCTTGAACATTAAATGCCTCCAAATGGTATTTAATTCACTTCCCGGGGTGAAGAAACACTTTTTGAGACCTCAGAGTGAGTAAATTGGCCATTTTCATGCACTTTTAACCATTACACAAATCTTGTGTTTTGGGCCCCTGGAAGCATGAAAATCACTTTAAACATGCTAATTTTAGCTCTAAAACTGATGATCTACCTACAAATGTGAACTGACGTTAAAAAATAAAACATTTGAAAACGGACCATTTTTCACCTTTCTGCAGCATGACGTAATGGGGGGGTGTTATCTCTTTTGTCAAAAATCACCTGTTTTTGCTTGAACATTAAATGCCTCCAAATGGTATTTAATTCACTTCCCGGGCCCCTGGAAGCATGAAAATCACTATAAACATGCTAATTTTAGCTCTAAAACTGATGATCTACCTACAAATGTGAACTGACGTTAAAAAATAAAACATTTGAAAACGGACCATTTTTCACCTTTCTGCAGCATGACGTAATGGGGGTGTTATCTCTTTTGTCAAAAATCACCTGTTTTTGCTTGAACATTAAATGCCTCCAAATGGTTTTAATTCACTTCCCGGGCCCCTGGAAGCATGAAAATTACTTTCAACATGCTAATTTTAGCTCTAAAACTGATGATCTACCTACAAATGTGAACTGACGTTCAAAAATAAAACATTTGAAAACGGACCATTTTTCACCTTTCTGCAGCATGACGTAATGGGGGGGTGTTATCTCTTTTGTCAAAAATCACCTGTTTTTGCTTGAACATTAAATGCCTCCAAATGGTATTTAATTCACTTCCCGGGGTGAAGAAACACTTTTTGAGACCTCAGGGTGAGTAAATTGGCCATTTTCATGCACTTTTAACCATTCCACAAATCTTGTGTTTTGGGCCCCTAGAAGCATGAAAATCACTTTAAACATGCTAATTTTAGCTCTAAAATTGATGATCTACCTACAAATGTGAACTGACGTTAAAAAATAAAACATTTGAAAACGGACCATTTTTCACCTTTCTGCAGCATGACGTAATGGGGGTGTGTTATCTCTTTTGTTAAAAATCACCTCTTTTTGCTTGAACATTAAATGCCTCCAAATGGTATTTAATTCACTTCCCGGGCCCCTGGAAGCATGAAAATCACTTTAAACATGCTAATTTTAGCTCTAAAACTGATGATCTACCTACAAATGTGAACTGACGTTCAAAAATAAAACTTTTGAAAACGGACCATTTTTCACCTTTCTGAAGCATGACGTAATGGGGGGGTGTTATCCCTTTTGTCAAAAATCACCTGTTTTTGCTTGAACATTAAATGCCTCCAAATGGTATTTAATTCACTTCCCGGGCCCCTGGAAGCATGAAAATCACTTTAAACATGCTTATTTTAGCTCTAAAACTGATGATCTACCTACAAATGTGAACTGACGTTCAAAAATAAAACATTTGAAAAGGGACCATTTTTCACCTTTCTGAAGCATGACGTAATGGGGGGGTGTTATCTCTTTTGTCAAAAATCACCTGTTTTTGCTTGAACATTAAATGCCTCCAAATGGTATTTAATTCACTTCCCGGGGTGAAGAAACACTTTTTGAGACCTCAGAGTGAGTAAATTGGCCATTTTCATGCACTTTTAACCATTCCACAAATCTTGTGTTTTGGGCCCCTGGAAGCATGAAAATCACTTTAAACATGCTAATTTTAGCTCTAAAACTGATGATCTACCTACAAATGTGAACTGACGTTCAAAAATAAAACATTTGAAAACGGACCATTTTTCACCTTTCTGAAGCATGACGTAATGGGGGGGTGTTATCTCTTTTGTCAAAAATCACCTGTTTTTGCTTGAACATTAAATGCCTCCAAATGGTATTTAATTCACTTCCCGGGGTGAAGAAACACTTTTTGAGACCTCAGAGTGAGTAAATTGGCCATTTTCATGCACTTTTAACCATTACACAAATCTTGTGTTTTGGGCCCCTGGAAGCATGAAAATCACTTTAAACATGCTAATTTTAGCTCTAAAACTGATGATCTACCTACAAATGTGAACTGACGTTAAAAAATAAAACATTTGAAAACGGACCATTTTTCACCTTTCTGCAGCATGACGTAATGGGGGGGTGTTATCTCTTTTGTCAAAAATCACCTGTTTTTGCTTGAACATTAAATGCCTCCAAATTGTATTTAATTCACTTCCCGGGCCCCTGGAAGCATGAAAATCACTATAAACATGCTAATTTTAGCTCTAAAACTGATGATCTACCTACAAATGTGAACTGACGTTAAAAAATAAAACATTTGAAAACGGACCATTTTTCACCTTTCTGCAGCATGACGTAATGGGGGGTGTTATCTCTTTTGTCAAAAATCACCTGTTTTTGCTTGAACATTAAATGCCTCCAAATGGTTTTAATTCACTTCCCGGGCCCCTGGAAGCATGAAAATTACTTTCAACATGCTAATTTTAGCTCTAAAACTGATGATCTACCTACAAATGTGAACTGACGTTCAAAAATAAAACATTTGAAAACGGACCATTTTTCACCTTTCTGCAGCATGACGTAATGGGGGGGTGTTATCTCTTTTGTCAAAAATCACCTGTTTTTGCTTGAACATTAAATGCCTCCAAATGGTATTTAATTCACTTCCCGGGGTGAAGAAACACTTTTTGAGACCTCAGAGTGAGTAAATTGGCCATTTTCATGCACTTTTAACCATTCCACAAATCTTGTGTTTTGGGCCCCTGGAAGCATGAAAATCACTTTAAACATGCTAATTTTAGCTCTAAAACGGATGATCTACCTACAAATGTGAACTGACGTTAAAAAATAAAACATTTGAAAACGGACCATTTTTCACCTTTCTGCAGCATGACGTAATGGGGGGGTGATATCTCTTTTGTCAAAAATCACCTGTTTTTGCTTGAACATTAAATGCCTCCAAATGGTATTTAATTCACTTCCCGGGCCCCTGGAAGCATGAAAATCACTTTAAACATGCTAATTTTAGCTCTAAAACTGATGATCTACCTACAAATGTGAACTGACGTTCAAAAATAAAACTTTTGAAAACGGACCATTTGTCACCTTTCTGAAGCATGACGTAATGGGGGGGTGTTATCCCTTTTGTCAAAAATCACCTGTTTTTGCTTGAACATTAAATGCCTCCAAATGGTATTTAATTCACTTCCCGGGCCCCTGGAAGCATGAAAATCACTTTAAACATGCTTATTTTAGCTCTAAAACTGATGATCTACCTACAAATGTGAACTGACGTTCAAAAATAAAACATTTGAAAAGGGACCATTTTTCACCTTTCTGAAGCATGACGTAATGGGGGGGTGTTATCTCTTTTGTCAAAAATCACCTGTTTTTGCTTGAACATTAAATGCCTCCAAATGGTATTTAATTCACTTCCCGGGGTGAAGAAACACTTTTTGAGACCTCAGAGTGAGTAAATTGGCCATTTTCATGCACTTTTAACCATTCCACAAATCTTGTGTTTTGGGCCCCTGGAAGCATGAAAATCACTTTAAACATGCTAATTTTAGCTCTAAAACTGATGATCTACCTACAAATGTGAACTGACGTTCAAAAATAAAACATTTGAAAACGGACCATTTTTCACCTTTCTGCAGCATGACGTAATGGGGGGGTATTATCTCTTTTGTTAAAAATCACCTGTTTTTGCTTGAACATTAAATGCCTCCAAATGGTATTTAATTCACTTCCCGGGGTGAAGAAACACTTTTTGAGACCTCAGAGTGAGTAAATTGGCCATTTTCATGCACTTTTAACCATTCCACAAATCTTGTGTTTTGGGCCCCTGGAAGCATGAAAATCACTTTAAACATGCTAATTTTAGCTCTAAAACTGATGATCTACCTACAAATGTGAACTGACGTTAAAAAATAAAACATTTGAAAACGGACCATTTTTCATCTTTCTGCAGCATGACGTAATGGGGGGGTGTTATCTCTTTTGTCAAAAATCACCTGTTTTTGCTTGAACATTAAATGCCTCCAAATGGTATTTAATTCACTTCCCGGGGTGAAGAAACACTTTTTGAGACCTCAGAGTGAGTAAATTGGCCATTTTCATGCACTTTTAACCATTCCACAAATCTTGTGTTTTGGGCCCCTGGAAGCATGAAAATCACTTTAAACATGCTAATTTTAGCTCTAAAATTGATGATCTACCTACAAATGTGAACTGACGTTAAAAAATAAAACATTTGAAAACGGACCATTTTTCACCTTTCTGCAGCATGACGTAATGGGGGGGTGTTATCTCTTTTGTCAAAAATCACCTGTTTTTGCTTGAACATTAAATGCCTCCAAATGGTATTTAATTCACTTCCCGGGCCCCTGGAAGCATGAAAATCACTTTAAACATGCTAATTTTAGCTCTAAAACTGATGATCTACCTACAAATGTGAACTGACGTTCAAAAATAAAACATTTGAAAACGGACCATTTTTCACCTTTCTGAAGCATGACGTAATGGGGGGGTGTTATCCCTTTTGTCAAAAATCACCTGTTTTTGCTTGAACATTAAATGCCTCCAAATGGTATTTAATTCACTTCCCAGGCCCCTGGAAGAATGAAAATCACTTTAAACATGCTTATTTTAGCTCTAAAACTGATGATGTACCTACAAATGTGAACTGACGTTCAAAAATAAAACATTTGAAAACGGACCATTTTTCACCTTTCTGAAGCATGTTGTAATGGGGGGGTGTTATCTCTTTTGTCAAAAATCACCTGTTTTTGCTTGAACATTAAATGCCTCCAAATGGTATTTAATTCACTTCCCGGGGTGAAGAAACACTTTTTGAGACCTCAGAGTGAGTAAATTGGCCATTTTCATGCACTTTTAACCATTCCACAAATCTTGTGTTTTGGGCCCCTGGAAGCATGAAAATCACTTTAAACATGCTAATTTTAGCTCTAAATCTGATGATCTACCTACAAATATGAACTGACGTTAAAAAATAAAACATTTGAAAACGGTCCATTTTTCACCTTTCTGCAGCATGACGTAATGGGAGGGTGTTATCTCTTTTGTCAAAAATCACTTGTTTTTGCTTGAACATTAAATGCCTCCAAATGGTATTTAATTCACTTCCCGGGCCCCTGGAAGCATGAAAATCACTTTAAACATGCTAATTTTAGCTCTAAAACTGATGATCTACCTACAAATGTGAACTGACTTTCAAAAATAAAACATTTGAAAACTGACAATTTTTCACCTTTCTGAAGCATGGCGTAATGGGGGGGTGTTATCTCTTTTGTCAAAAATCACCTGTTTTTGCTTGAACATTAAATGCCTCCAAATGGTATTTAATTCACTTCCCGGGCCCCTGGAAGCATGAAAATCACTTTAAACATGCTAATTTTAGCTCTAAAACTGATGATCTACCTACAAATGTGAACTGACGTTCAAAAATAAAACATTTGAAAACGGACCATTTTTCACCTTTCTGAAGCATGACGTAATGGGGGTGTTATCTCTTTTGTCAAAAATCACCTGTTTTTGCTTGAACATTAAAGGCCTCCAAATGGTATTTAATTCACTTCCCGGGGTGAAGAAACACTTTTTGAGACCTCAGGGTGAGTAAATTGGCCATTTTCATGCACTTTTAACCATTCCACAAATCTTGTGTTTTGGGCCCCTATAAGCATGAAAATCACTTTAAACATGCTAATTTTAGCTCTAAAATTGATGATCTACCTACAAATGTGAACTGACGTTAAAAAATAAAACATTTGAAAACGGACCATTTTTCACCTTTCTGCAGCATGACGTAATGGGGGTGTGTTATCTCTTTTGTTAAAAATCACCTCTTTTTGCTTGAACATTAAATGCCTCCAAATGGTATTTAATTCACTTCCCGGGCCCCTGGAAGCATGAAAATCACTTTAAACATGCTAATTTTAGCTCTAAAACTGATGATCTACCTACAAATGTGAACTGACGTTCAAAAATAAAACTTTTGAAAACGGACCATTTTTCACCTTTCTGAAGCATGACGTAATGGGGGGGTGTTATCCCTTTTGTCAAAAATCACCTGTTTTTGCTTGAACATTAAATGCCTCCAAATGGTATTTAATTCACTTCCCGGGCCCCTGGAAGCATGAAAATTACTTTCAACATGCTAATTTTAGCTCTAAAACTGATGATCTACCTACAAATGTGAACTGACGTTCAAAAATAAAACATTTGAAAACGGACCATTTTTCACCTTTCTGCAGCATGACGTAATGGGGGGGGGTGTTATCTCTTTTGTCAAAAATCACCTGTTTTTGCTTGAACATTAAATGCCTCCAAATGGTATTTAATTCACTTCCCGGGGTGAAGAAACACTTTTTGAGACCTCAGAGTGAGTAAATTGGCCATTTTCATGCACTTTTAACCATTCCACAAATCTTGTGTTTTGGGCCCCTGGAAGCATGAAAATCACTTTAAACATGCTAATTTTAGCTCTAAAACGGATGATCTACCTCCAAATGTGAACTGACGTTAAAAAATAAAACATTTGAAAACGGACCATTTTTCACCTTTCTGCAGCATGACGTAATGGGGGGGTGTTATCTCTTTTGTCAAAAATCACCTGTTTTTGCTTGAACATTAAATGCCTCCAAATGGTATTTAATTCACTTCCCGGGCCCCTGGAAGCAGGAAAATCACTTTAAACATGCTAATTTTAGCTCTAAAACTGATGATCTACCTACAAATGTGAACTGACGTTCAAAAATAAAACTTTTGAAAACGGACCATTTGTCACCTTTCTGAAGCATGACGTAATGGGGGGGTGTTATCCCTTTTGTCAAAAATCACCTGTTTTTGCTTGAACATTAAATGCCTCCAAATGGTATTTAATTCACTTCCCGGGCCCCTGGAAGCATGAAAATCACTTTAAACATGCTTATTTTAGCTCTAAAACTGATGATCTACCTACAAATGTGAACTGACGTTCAAAAATAAAACATTTGAAAAGGGACCATTTTTCACCTTTCTGAAGCATGACGTAATGGGGGGGTGTTATCTCTTTTGTCAAAAATCACCTGTTTTTGCTTGAACATTAAATGCCTCCAAATGGTATTTAATTCACTTCCCGGGGTGAAGAAACACTTTTTGAGACCTCAGAGTGAGTAAATTGGCCATTTTCATGCACTTTTAACCATTCCACAAATCTTGTGTTTTGGGCCCCTGGAAGCATGAAAATCACTTTAAACATGTTAATTTTAGCTCTAAAACTGATGATCTACCTACAAATGTGAACTGACGTTAAAAAAATTAAAACATTTGAAAACGGACCATTTTTCATCTTTCTGCAGCATGACGTAATGGGGGGGTGTTATCTCTTTTGTCAAAAATCACCTGTTTTTGCTTGAACATTAAATGCCTCCAAATGGTATTTAATTCACTTCCCGGGGTGAAGAAACACTTTTTGAGACCTCAGAGTGAGTAAATTGGCCATTTTCATGCACTTTTAACCATTCCACAAATCTTGTGTTTTGGGCCCCTGGAAGCATGAAAATCACTTTAAACATGCTAATTTTAGCTCTAAAATTGATGATCTACCTACAAATGTGAACTGACGTTCAAAAATAAAACATTTGAAAACGGACCATTTTTCACCTTTCTGAAGCATGACGTAATGGCGGGGTGTTATCCCTTTTGTCAAAAATCACCTGTTTTTGCTTGAACATTAAATGCCTCCAAATGGTATTTAATTCACTTCCCAGGCCCCTGGAAGAATGAAAATCACTTTAAACATGCTTATTTTAGCTCTAAAACTGATGATGTACCTACAAATGTGAACTGACGTTCAAAAATAAAACATTTGAAAACGGACCATTTTTCACCTTTCTGAAGCATGACGTAATGGGGGGGTGTTATCTCTTTTGTCAAAAATCACCTGTTTTTGCTTGAACATTAAATGCCTCCAAATGGTATTTAATTCACTTCCCGGGGTGAAGAAACACTTTTTGAGACCTCAGAGTGAGTAAATTGGCCATTTTCATGCACTTTTAACCATTCCACAAATCTTGTGTTTTGGGCCCCTGGAAGCATGAAAATCACTTTAAACATGCTAATTTTAGCTCTAAAACTGATGATCTACCTACAAATGTGAACTGACGTTCAAAAATAAAACATTTGAAAACGGACCATTTTTCACCTTTCTGCAGCATGACGTAATGGGGGGGTATTATCTCTTTTGTTAAAAATCACCTGTTTTTGCTTGAACATTAAATGCCTCCAAATGGTATTTAATTCACTTCCCGGGGTGAAGAAACACTTTTTGAGACCTCAGAGTGAGTAAATTGGCCATTTTCATGCACTTTTAACCATTCCACAAATCTTGTGTTTTGGGCCCCTGGAAGCATGAAAATCACTTTAAACATGCTAATTTTAGCTCTAAAACTGATGATCTACCTACAAATGTGAACTGACGTTAAAAAATAAAACATTTGAAAACGGACCATTTTTCATCTTTCTGCAGCATGACGTAATGGGGGGGTGTTATCTCTTTTGTCAAAAATCACCTGTTTTTGCTTGAACATTAAATGCCTCCAAATGGTATTTAATTCACTTCCCGGGGTGAAGAAACACTTTTTGAGACCTCAGAGTGAGTAAATTGGCCATTTTCATGCACTTTTAACCATTCCACAAATCTTGTGTTTTGGGCCCCTGGAAGCATGAAAATCACTTTAAACATGCTAATTTTAGCTCTAAAATTGATGATCTACCTACAAATGTGAACTGACGTTAAAAAATAAAACATTTGAAAACGGACCATTTTTCACCTTTCTGCAGCATGACGTAATGGGGGGGTGTTATCTCTTTTGTCAAAAATCACCTGTTTTTGCTTGAACATTAAATGCCTCCAAATGGTATTTAATTCACTTCCCGGGCCCCTGGAAGCATGAAAATCACTTTATTTATTTATTTATTATTTTTTTTTTGAAAACCTTTATTGTACAGAGAGAGCTCACAAATACGGGCCCACAACCCACCGGGCTGGCCACCACAGAGCAGAATGTCAGGATCAATGCACAGAGTATCACAGTATACAAAGGCGAAGAAACAGGAGAAATGACAAGCATCCTAGAGCGGTCACAGGAGACAAGAATTAGAAAGGTAGCTTTCTTATTTTTAAAGGGACGGGTTAGGGAGTACAGGAGTATGGCGGGCCGAGAAACAAACCAGAGGGGTGGGGCCGCGGCGGGCAGCAACACAATGATCGTAAAAAACACAGGAGAGACAAATACGAAATAGGCATACCAATAAGCACCGGTCAAAACAACGGACATGAGGAAAGGCCATTGCACACATCATCCAATGCCCGCCCACCGCAGCTACCACCCGTCCCACCGAACAGCACAGAAAAGGACCCAATTACGAAAACAATACGAAATGTACCCCCAATAAAAGAAGAGAACCCCACAAAAGGGGGGGGGGGAAGGGAAGGGGAAAGAAGGAAAAGGAAGGGACTCCTACCCAAACACCCGCCCCCGGGTGACGAAACAGGAAAACAATAACCCGGTACAAAATAGACATTAAAAATAAAGAAAACACACCCAGCAAATCAGAATCATCGTGATACCGGAAAAATATCCCAGAAAGACACCAGGGGGACAGACGACGAGACAGAGCCCCGAAAGAAGGGATACACAAGGGCCATAGAACCAAAAAGGGAGAAGAAAGGAGGAAAAAGACCCCCCAAAAACAGCAACAGACCCCCCCACCCACCCCACAAGCCCACCCTACACCCCTGCAGAAGGCTACGGCCAACCCCCCAGCAGCGTGCCTGTCGCCCTAAATAGAACCCGAAATATAGAAGAGGAAACAAGGTAGAAACAAGGCAAAAGAGAAGGGCCAGGGAAAGGAGGGAACAATACACACGGGAGAGGGCGAAAGAACAGGATTATCTGCAACCATCCCACCACCTGTGAAAAGGGGAGAGGCAGGGCCCATGGGAAGTTAATATCAGGATGAGTCTCAGGAGTCTCACGAAGTTACTCAACATCACAACAGCACAAGTCGGTCATAGTTCAAAAACAAGACTACCGCCTATAATAAGTCATTTCAGCCCTGTCCGCTTTTGTCCAAGGTTGTAATCTTCCGAACAAACAAAGTCCAAACGACGAGGGACACAGGGTTCAGGAGTAATTCCAGCGGCAGTCCTGAGAAGAAACGTGAAAGAAAATACGGAGGATACAAAAAAGTTACGGTACAACCTTCGCACCGCAGGCACAGTTCTAAGGACAGGTCCAACGAGGCAAGCCCAGCTGGGTCGGCACAGGCGCCCCGGCCGGGGAGCCGACGCGATGAGAAACAGAAAGGATCATCGAAGCCTGGACAGGATGCAAACGGACCGCAGACCAGCGGCCGAGGCAACAAAGCAGGTCGACGAAGGGCGTCGGAGAGTTTCCAATCCAAGGATGCGGTCTCCGCCGGAGGCACAGAGACCAGGAGCACACCAGCCGTACCCTGCAACGAGGAAGCCAAATCCGACGATGGGGGCCCGTATAATTCGAAAAGTGGGTCGGCCTCCACAGGGGAAACAGGCGCAGCCACGGAAGACCGCCAGGAGTATAGTGCATCCAGGACAACTTGAAGTGCAGGAAACCCTTCACAAGATCCGACATCCGGGCCGTGCGGCGGGCCCCCAGTGCTCGCCCAGGCCCGGCGGAGACTCTCAGGGTCGGCCGCCATCTTAGGAGCCCAGCAAGCCCTCGGTCGTCGGGGGCCCCGGCCGGAGCAACACCAAAGCAAAAGGAGGTCAGCCGAACTGCGGCGGGGCGCCCCAAGGCAGGAAGGAGACCCACCAGAAGAAGGATGTTCGTCGGCCCCCTCGTGCCACCGGCCCCGTTCTCCGAGCCCGGGCGGAAAATCCAAAATGGCCGGGCCGGGGAACAAAGGGGGAGACCAAGCCGGATAAACGAGGAGGCTCTTCCGCAGGAGGCAGCGCCCGCACCCCAAGGCCCAGGCCAGTCGGGTCCGCCAACGGGCACAGCCGGCCTATTCGCACATCAGCCTCTGCAACCAGATCCACAGCGCCAGCAAGGGCCGACCATCGCGCTCCGTCACGTCCCATCGCTGGAAGGAGGTCCAGGCCAGTCCGCCCCGAAGGCTCCGAGCGGGACCACCGCACAGGATCGACAGCACTCAGGATCACCGGAGCAACGGGTAAGTGTCCGCAAAGTGCCCGCAATACAGAAACACAGCAAGGAGGGCTTCCCGGGGCAGGAGAAATACAGGATAATCGAAGAAAACAGGCGGTTGAACGGAGCCGAGCTAAAACGCGGCCATCTCGGTCGCGAGCTAGGCTCCTCCCGAAAATCACTTTAAACATGCTAATTTTAGCTCTAAAACTGATGATCTACCTACAAATGTGAACTGACGTTCAAAAATAAAACATTTGAAAACGGACCATTTTTCACCTTTCTGAAGCATGACGTAATGGGGGGGTGTTATCCATTTTGTCAAAAATCACCTGTTTTTGCTTGAACATTAAATGCCTCCAAATGGTATTTAATTCACTTCCCAGGCCCCTGGAAGAATGAAAATCACTTTAAACATGCTTATTTTAGCTCTAAAACTGATGATGTACCTACAAATGTGAACTGACGTTCAAAAATAAAACATTTGAAAACGGACCATTTTTCACCTTTCTGAAGCATGACGTAATGGGGGGGTGTTATCTCTTTTGTCAAAAATCACCTGTTTTTGCTTCAACATTAAATGCCTCCAAATGGTATTTAATTCACTTCCCGGGGTGAAGAAACACTTTTTGAGACCTCAGAGTGAGTAAATTGGCCATTTTCATGCACTTTTAACCATTCCACAAATCTTGTGTTTTGGGCCCCTGGAGGCATGAAAATCACTTTAAACATGCTAATTTTAGCTCTAAATCTGATGATCTACCTACAAATGTGAACTGACGTTAAAAAATAAAACATTTGAAAACGGTCCATTTTTCACCTTTCTGCAGCATGACGTAATGGGGGGGTGTTATCTCTTTTGTCAAAAATCACTTGTTTTTGCTTGAACATTAAATGCCTCCAAATGGTATTTAATTCACTTCCCGGGCCCCTGGAAGCATGAAAATCACTTTAAACATTCTAATTTTAGCTCTAAAACTGATGATCTACCTACAAATGTGAACTGACTTTCAAAAGTAAAACATTTGAAAACTGACAATTTTTCACCTTTCTGAAGCATGGCGTAATGGGGGGGTGTTATCTCTTATGTCAAAAATCACCTGTTTTTGCTTGAACATTAAATGCCTCCAAATGGTATTTAATTCACTTCCCGGGCCCCTGGAAGCATGAAAATCACTTTAAACATGCTAATTTTAGCTCTAAAACTGATGATCTACCTACAAATGTGAACTGACGTTCAAAAATAAAACATTTGAAAACGGACCATTTTTCACCTTTCTGAAGCATGACGTAATGGGGGTGTTATCTCTTTTGTCAAAAATCACCTGTTTTTGCTTGAACATTAAATGCCTCCAAATGGTATTTAATTCACTTCCCGGGGTGAAGAAACACTTTTTGAGACCTCAGGGTGAGTAAATTGGCCATTTTCATGCACTTTTAACCATTCCACAAATCTTGTGTTTTGGGCCCCTATAAGCATGAAAATCACGTTAAACATGCTAATTTTAGCTCTAAAATTGATGATCTACCTACAAATGTGAACTGACGTTAAAAAATAAAACATTTGAAAACGGACCATTTTTCACCTTTCTGCAGCATGACATAATGGGGGTGTGTTATCTCTTTTGTTAAAAATCACCTGTTTTTGCTTGAACATTAAATGCCTCCAAATGGTATTTAATTCACTTCCCGGGCCCCTGGAAGCATGAAAATCACTTTAAACATGCTAATTTTTCCTCTAAAACTGATGATCTACCTACAAATGTGAACTGACGTTCAAAAATAAAACTTTTGAAAACGGACCATTTTTCACCTTTCTGAAGCATGACGTAATGGGGGGGTGTTATCCCTTTTGTCAAAAATCACCTGTTTTTGCTTGAACATTAAATGCCTCCAAATGGTATTTAATTCACTTCCCGGGCCCCTGGAAGCATGAAAATCACTTTAAACACGCTTATTTTAGCTCTAAAACTGATGATCTACCTACAAATGTGAACTGACGTTCAAAAATAAAACATTTGAAAAGGGACCATTTTTCACCTTTCTGAAGCATGACGTAATGGGGGGGTGTTATCTCTTTTGTCAAAAATCACCTGTTTTTGCTTGAACATTAAATGCCTCCAAATGGTATTTAATTCACTTCCCGGGCCCCTGGAAGCATGAAAATCACTTTAAACATGCTAATTTTAGCTCTAAAACTGATGATCTACCTACAAATGTAAACTGACGTTCAGAAATAAAACATTTGAAAACGGACCATTTTTCACCTTTCTGAAGCATGACGTAATGGGGGGTGTTATCTCTTTTGTCAAAAATCACCTGTTTTTGCTTGAACATTAAATGCCTCCAAATGGTATTTAATTCACTTCCCAGGCCCCTGGAAGCATGAAAATCACTTTAAACATGCTAATTTTAGCTCTAAAACTGATGATCTACCTACAAATAGAACTGATGTTCAAAAATAAAACATTTGAAAACGGACCATTTTTCACCTTTCTGAAGCATGACGTAATGGGGGGGGTGTTATCTCTTTTGTCAAAAATCACCTGTTTTTGCTTGAACATTAAATGCCTCCAAATGGTATTTAATTCACTTCCCGGGGTGAAGAAACACTTGTTGAGACCTCAGAGTGAGTAACATGGCCATTTTCATGCACTTTTAACCATTCCACAAATCTTGTGTTTTGGGCCCCTGGAAGCATGAAAATCACTTTAAACATGCTAATTTTAGCTCTAAAACTGATGATCTACCTACAAATGTGAACTGACGTTAAAAAATAAAACATTTGAAAACGGACCATTTTTCACCTTTCTGCAGCATGACGTAATGGGGGGGTGTTATCTCTTTTGTCAAAAATCACCTGTTTTTGCTTGAACATTAAATGCCTCCAAATGGTATTTAATTCACTTCCCGGGGTGAAGAAACACTTTTTGAGACCTCAGAGTGAGTAAATTGGCCATTTTCATGCACTTTTAACCATTCCACAAATCTTGTGTTTTGGGCCCCTGGAAGCATGAAAATCACTATAAACATGCTAATTTTAGCTCTAAAATTGATGATCTACCTACAAATGTGAACTGACGTTAAAAAATAAAGCATTTGAAAACGGACCATTTTTCACCTTTCTGCAGCATGACAAAATGGGGGGTGTTATCTCTTTTGTTAAAAATCACCTGTTTTTGCTTGAACATTAAATGCCTCCAAATGGTATTTAATTCACTTCCCGGGCCCCTGGAAGCATGAAAATCACTTTAAACATGCTAATTTTAGCTCTAAAACTGATGATCTACCTACAAATGTGAACTGACGTTAAAAAATAAAACATTTGAAAACGGACCATTTTTCACCTTTCTGCAGCATGACGTAATGGGGGGGTGTTATCTCTTTTGTCAAAAATCACCTGTTTTTGCTTGAACATTAAATGCCTCCAAATGGTATTTAATTTACTTCCCGGGGTGAAGAAACACTTTTTGAGACCTCAGAGTGAGTAAATTGGCCATTTTCATGCACTTTTAACCATTCCACAAATCTTGTGTTTTGGGCCCCTGGAAGCATGAAAATCACTTTAAACATGCTAATTTTAGCTCTAAAATTGATGATCTACCTACAAATGTGAACTGACGTTAAAAAATAAAACATTTGAAAACGGACCATTTTTCACCTTTCTGCAGCATGACGTAATGGGGGGGTGTTATCTCTTTTGTCAAAAATCACCTGTTTTTGCTTGAACATTAAATGCCTCCAAATGGTATTTAATTCACTTCCCGGGCCCCTGGAAGCATGAAAATCACTTTAAACATGCTAATTTTAGCTCTAAAACTGATGATCTACCTACAAATGTGAACTGACGTTCAAAAATAAAACATTTGAAAAAGGACCATTTTTCACCTTTCTGAAGCATGACGTAATGGGGGGGGTGTTATCCCTTTTGTCAAAAATCACCTGTTTTTGCTTGAACATTAAATGCCTCCAAATGGTATTTAATTCACTTCCCAGGCCCCTGGAAGAATGAAAATCACTTTAAACATGCTTATTTTAGCTCTAAAACTGATGATGTACCTACAAATGTGAACTGACGTTCAAAAATAAAACATTTGAAAACGGACCATTTTTCACCTTTCTGAAGCATGACGTAATGGGGGGGTGTTATCTCTTTTGTCAAAAATCACCTGTTTTTGCTTGAACATTAAATGCCTCCAAATGGTATTTAATTCACTTCCCGGGCCCCTAGAAGCATGAAAATCACTTTAAACATGCTAATTTTAGCTCTAAAACTGATGATCTACCTACAAATGTGAACTGACGTTCAAAAATAAAACATTTGAAAACGGACAATTTTTCACCTTTCTGAAGCATGACGTAATGGGGGGGTGTTATCTCTTTTGTCAAAAATCACCTGTTTTTGCTTGAACATTAAATGCCTCCAAATGGTATTTAATTCACTTCCCGGGGTGAAGAAACACTTTTTGAGACCTCAGAGTGAGTAAATTGGCCATTTTCATGCACTTTTAACCATTCCACAAATCTTGTGTTTTGGGCCTCTGGAAGCATGAAAATCACTTTAAACATGCTAATTTTAGCTCTAAATCTGATGATCTACCTACAAATGTGAACTGACGTTAAAAAATAAAACATTTGAAAACGGTCCATTTTTCACCTTTCTGCAGCATGACGTAATGGGGGGGTGTTATCTCTTTTGTCAAAAATCACCTGTTTTTGCTTGAACATTAAATGCCTCCAAATGGTATTTAATTCACTTCCCGGGCCCCTGGAAGCATGAAAATCACTTTAAACATGCTAATTTTAGCTCTAAAACTGATGATCTACCTACAAATGTGAACTGACTTTCAAAAATAAAACATTTGAAAACGGACAATTTTTCACCTTTCTGAAGCATGACGTAATGGGGGGGTGTTATCTCTTTTGTCAAAAATCACCTGTTTTTGCTTGAACATTAAATGCCTCCAAATGGTATTTAATTCACTTCCCGGGCCCCTGGAAGCATGAAAATCACTTTAAACATGCTAATTTTAGCTCTAAAACTGATGATCTACCTACAAATGTGAACTGACTTTCAAAAATAAAACATTTGAAAACTGACAATTTTTCACCTTTCTGAAGCATGACGTAATGGGGGGGTGTTATCTCTTTTGTCAAAAATCACCTGTTTTTGCTTGAACATTAAATGCCTCCAAATGGTATTTAATTCACTTCCCGGGCCCCTGGAAGCATGAAAATCACTTTAAACATGCTAATTTTAGCTCTAAAACTGATGATCTACCTACAAATGTGAACTGACGTTCAAAAATAAAACATTTGAAAACGGACCATTTTTCACCTTTCTGAAGCATGACGTAATGGGGGGTGTTATCTCTTTTGTCAAAAATCACCTGTTTTTGCTTGAACATTAAATGCCTCCAAATGGTATTTAATTCACTTCCCGGGGTGAAGAAACACTTTTTGAGACCTCAGGGTGAGTAAATTGGCCATTTTCATGCACTTTTAACCATTCCACAAATCTTGTGTTTTGGGCCCCTAGAAGCATGAAAATCACTTTAAACATGCTCATTTTAGCTCTAAAATTGATGATCTACCTACAAATGTGAACTGACGTTAAAAAATAAAACATTTGAAAACGGACCATTTTTCACCTTTCTGCAGCATGACGTAATGGGGTTGTGTTATCTCTTTTGTTAAAAATCACCTGTTTTTGCTTGAACATTAAATGCCTCCAAATGGTATTTAATTCACTTCCTGGGCCCCTGGAAGCATGAAAATCACTTTAAACATGCTAATTTTAGCTCTAAAACTGATGATCTACCTACAAATGTGAACTGACGTTCAAAAATAAAACTTTTGAAAACGGACCATTTTTCACCTTTCTGAAGCATGACGTAATGGGGGGGGTGTTATCCCTTTTGTCAAAAATCACCTGTTTTTGCTTGAACATTAAATGCCTCCAAATGGTATTTAATTCACTTCCCAGGCCCCTGGAAGAATGAAAATCACTTTAAACATGCTTATTTTAGCTCTAAAACTGATGATGTACCTACAAATGTGAACTGACGTTCAAAAATAAAACATTTGAAAACGGACCATTTTTCACCTTTCTGAAGCATGACGTAATGGGGGGGTGTTATCTCTTTTGTCAAAAATCACCTGTTTTTGCTTGAACATTAAATGCCTCCAAATGGTATTTAATTCACTTCCCGGAGTGAAGAAACACTTTTTGAGACCTCAGAGTGAGTAAATTGGCCATTTTCATGCACTTTTAACCATTCCACAAATCTTGTGTTTTGGGCCTCTGGAAGCATGAAAATCACTTTAAACATGCTAATTTTAGCTCTAAATCTGATGATCTACCTACAAATGTGAACTGACGTTAAAAAATAAAACATTTGAAAACGGTCCATTTTTCACCTTTCTGCAGCATGACGTAATGGGGGGGTGTTATCTCTTTTGTCAAAAATCACCTGTTTTTGCTTGAACATTAAATGCCTCCAAATGGTATTTAATTCACTTCCCGGGCCCCTGGAAGCATGAAAATCACTTTAAACATGCTAATTTTAGCTCTAAAACTGATGATCTACCTACAAATGTGAACTGACGTTCAAAAATAAAACATTTGAAAACGGACCATTTTTCACCTTTCTGAAGCATAACGTAATGGGGGGGTGTTATCTCTTTTGTCAAAAATCACCTGTTTTTGCTTGAACATTAAATGCCTCCAAATGGTATTTAATTCACTTCCCGGGCCCCTGGAAGCATGAAAATCACTTTAAACATGCTAATTTTAGCTCTAAAACTGATGATCTACCTACAAATGTGAACTGACTTTCAAAAATAAAACATTTGAAAACTGACAATTTTTCACCTTTCTGAAGCATGACGTAATGGGGGGGGTGTTATCTCTTTTGTCAAAAATCACCTGTTTTTGCTTGAACATTAAATGCCTCCAAATGGTATTTAATTCACTTCCCGGGCCCCTGGAAGCATGAAAATCACTTTAAACATGCTAATTTTAGCTCTAAAACTGATGATCTACCTACAAATGTGAACTGACGTTCAAAAATAAAACATTTGAAAACGGACCATTTTTCACCTTTCTGAAGCATGACGTAATGGGGGGTGTTATCTCTTTTGTCAAAAATCAACCTGTTTTTGCTTCAACATGAAATGCCTCCAAATG
This sequence comes from Lissotriton helveticus, assembly GCF_964261635.1. NCBI lineage: Eukaryota > Metazoa > Chordata > Amphibia > Caudata > Salamandridae > Lissotriton > Lissotriton helveticus. The sequence goes on from NW_027611851.1 coordinate 271,543, forward strand.
GTATTTAATTCACTTCCCGGGGCGAAGAAACACTTTTTGAGACCTCAGGGTGAGTAAATTGGCCATTTTCATGCACTTTTAACCATTCCACAAATCTTGTGTTTTGGGCCTCTGGAAGCATGAAAATCACTTTAAACATGCTAATTTTAGCTCTAAATCTGATGATCTACCTACAAATGTGAACTGACGTTAAAAAATAAAACATTTGAAAACGGTCCATTTTTCACCTTTCTGCAGCATGACGTAATGGGGGGGTGTTATCTCTTTTGTCAAAAATCACCTGTTTTTGCTTGAACATTAAATGCCTCCAAATGGTATTTAATTCACTTCCCGGGCCCCTGGAAGCATGAAAATCACTTTAAACATGCTAATTTTAGCTCTAAAACTGATGATCTACCTACAAATGTGAACTGACTTTCAAAAATAAAACATTTGAAAACGGACAATTTTTCACCTTTCTGAAGCATGACGTAATGGGGGGGGTGTTATCTCTTTTGTCAAAAATCACCTGTTTTTGCTTGAACATTAAATGCCTCCAAATGGTATTTAATTCACTTCCCGGGCCCCTGGAAGCATGAAAATCACTTTAAACATGCTAATTTTAGCTCTAAAACTGATGATCTACCTACAAATGTGAACTGACGTTAAAAAATAAAACATTTGAAAACGGACCATTTTTCACCTTTCTGCAGCATGACGTAATGGGGGGGTGTTATCTCTTTTGTCAAAAATCACCTGTTTTTGCTTGAACATTAAATGCCTCCAAATGGTATTTAATTCACTTCCCGGGCCCCTGGAAGCATGAAAATCACTTTAAACATGCTTATTTTAGCTCTAAAACTGATGATCTACCTACAAATGTGAACTGACGTTCAAAAATAAAACATTTGAAAACGGACCATTTTTCACCTTTCTGAAGCATGACGTAATGGGGGGGTGTTATCTCTTTTGTCAAAAATCACCTGTTTTTGCTTGAACATTAAATGCCTCCAAATGGTATTTAATTCACTTCCCGGGGTGAAGAAACACTTTTTGAGACCTCAGAGTGAGTAAATTGGCCATTTTCATGCACTTTTAACCATTCCACAAATCTTGTGTTTTGGGCCCCTGGAAGCATGAAAATCACTTTAAACATGCTAATTTTAGCTCTAAAACTGATGATCTACCTACAAATGTGAACTGACGTTAAAAAATAAAACATTTGAAAACTGACCATTTTTCACCTTTCTGCAGTATGACGTAATGGGGGGTGTTATCTCTTTTGTCAAAAATCACCTGTTTTTGCTTGAACATTAAATGCCTCCAAATGGTATTTAATTCACTTTCCGGGCCCCTGGAAGCATGAAAATCACTTTCAACATGCTAATTTTAGCTCTAAAACTGATGATCTACCTACAAGTGTGAACTGACGTTCAAAAATAAAACATTTGAAAACGGACCATTTTTCACCTTTCTGAAGCATGACATAATGGGGGGGGGTGTTATCTCTTTTGTCAAAAATCACCTGTTTTTGCTTGAACATTAAATGCCTCCAAATGGTATTTAATTCACTTCCCGGGGTGAAGAAACACTTTTTGAGACCTCAGAGTGAGTAAATTGGCCATTTTCATGCACTTTTAACCATTCCACAAATCTTGTGTTTTGGGCCCCTGGAAGCATGAAAATCACTTTAAACATGCTAATTTTAGCTCTAAAACTGATGATCTACCTACAAATGTGAACTGACGTTAAAAAATAAAACATTTGAAAACTGACCATTTTTCACCTTTCTGCAGCATGACGTAATGGGGGGTGTTATCTCTTTTGTCAAAAATCACCTGTTTTTGCTTGAACATTAAATGCCTCCAAATGGTATTTAATTCACTTTCCGGGCCCCTGGAAGCATGAAAATCACTTTCAACATGCTAATTTTAGCTCTAAAACTGATGATCTACCTACAAGTGTGAACTGACGTTCAAAAATAAAACATTTGAAAACGGACCATTTTTCACCTTTCTGAAGCATGACATAATGGGGGGGGGGGTGTTATCTCTTTTGTCAAAAATCACCTGTTTTTGCTTGAACATTAAATGCCTCCAAATGGTATTTAATTCACTTCCCGGGGTGAAGAAACACTTTTTGAGACCTCAGAGTGAGTAAATTGGCCATTTTCATGCACTTTTAACCATTTCACAAATCTTGTGTTTTGGGCCCCTGGAAGCATGAAAATCACTTTAAACATGCTAATTTTAGCTCTAAAACTGATGATCTACCTACAAATGTGAACTGACGTTAAAAAATAAAACATTTGAAAACTGACCATTTTTCACCTTTCTGCAGTATGACGTAATGGGGGGTGTTATCTCTTTTGTCAAAAATCACCTGTTTTTGCTTGAACATTAAATGCCTCCAAATGGTATTTAATTCACTTCCCGGGCACCTGGAAGCATGAAAATCACTTTCAACATGCTAATTTTAGCTCTAAAACTGATGATCTACCTACAAATGTGAACTGACGTTCAAAAATAAAACATTTGAAAACGGACCATTTTTCACCTTTCTGAAGCATGACGTAATGGGGGGTTGTTATCTCTTTTGTCAAAAATCACCTGTTTTTGCTTGAACATTAAATGCCTCCAAATGGTATTTAATTCACTTCCCGGGCCCCTGGAAGTATGAAAATCACTTTAAACATGCTAATTTTAGCTCTAAAACTGATGATCTACCTACAAATGTGAACTGACTTTCAAAAATAAAACATTTGAAAACTGACAATTTTTCACCTTTCTGAAGCATGACGTAATGGGGGGGTGTTATCTCTTTTGTCAAAAATCACCTGTTTTTGCTTGAACATTAAATGCCTCCAAATGGTATTTAATTCACTTCCCGGGCCCCTGGAAGCATGAAAATCACTTTAAACATGCTAATTTTAGCTCTAAAACTGATGATCTACCTACAAATGTGAACTGACGTTCAAAAATAAAACATTTGAAAACGGACCATTTTTCACCTTTCTGAAGCATGACGTAATGGGGGGTGTTATCTCTTTTGTCAAAAATCACCTGTTTTTGCTTGAACATTAAATGCCTCCAAATGGTATTTAATTCACTTCCCGGGGTGAAGAAACACTTTTTGAGACCTCAGGGTGAGTAAATTGGCCATTTTCATGCACTTTTAACCATTCCACAAATCTTGTGTTTTGGGCCCCTAGAAGCATGAAAATCACTTTAAACATGCTCATTTTAGCTCTAAAATTGATGATCTACCTACAAATGTGAACTGACGTTAAAAAATAAAACATTTGAAAACGGACCATTTTTCACCTTTCTGCAGCATGACGTAATGGGGTTGTGTTATCTCTTTTGTTAAAAATCACCTGTTTTTGCTTGAACATTAAATGCCTCCAAATGGTATTTAATTCACTTCCTGGGCCCCTGGAAGCATGAAAATCACTTTAAACATGCTAATTTTAGCTCTAAAACTGATGATCTACCTACAAATGTGAACTGACGTTCAAAAATAAAACTTTTGAAAACGGACCATTTTTCACCTTTCTGAAGCATGACGTAATGGGGGGGGTGTTATCCCTTTTGTCAAAAATCACCTGTTTTTGCTTGAACATTAAATGCCTCCAAATGGTATTTAATTCACTTCCCAGGCCCCTGGAAGAATGAAAATCACTTTAAACATGCTTATTTTAGCTCTAAAACTGATGATGTACCTACAAATGTGAACTGACGTTCAAAAATAAAACATTTGAAAACGGACCATTTTTCACCTTTCTGAAGCATGACGTAATGGGGGGTGTTATCTCTTTTGTCAAAAATCACCTGTTTTTGCTTGAACATTAAATGCCTCCAAATGGTATTTAATTCACTTCCTGGGCCCCTGGAAGCATGAAAATCACTTTAAACATGCTAATTTTAGCTCTAAAACTGATGATCTACCTACAAATGTGAACTGACGTTCAAAAATAAAACTTTTGAAAACGGACCATTTTTCACCTTTCTGAAGCATGACGTAATGGGGGGGGTGTTATCCCTTTTGTCAAAAATCACCTGTTTTTGCTTGAACATTAAATGCCTCCAAATGGTATTTAATTCACTTCCCAGGCCCCTGGAAGAATGAAAATCACTTTAAACATGCTTATTTTAGCTCTAAAACTGATGATGTACCTACAAATGTGAACTGACGTTCAAAAATAAAACATTTGAAAACGGACCATTTTTCACCTTTCTGAAGCATGACGTAATGGGGGGGTGTTATCTCTTTTGTCAAAAATCACCTGTTTTTGCTTGAACATTAAATGCCTCCAAATGGTATTTAATTCACTTCCCGGAGTGAAGAAACACTTTTTGAGACCTCAGAGTGAGTAAATTGGCCATTTTCATGCACTTTTAACCATTCCACAAATCTTGTGTTTTGGGCCTCTGGAAGCATGAAAATCACTTTAAACATGCTAATTTTAGCTCTAAATCTGATGATCTACCTACAAATGTGAACTGACGTTAAAAAATAAAACATTTGAAAACGGTCCATTTTTCACCTTTCTGCAGCATGACGTAATGGGGGGGTGTTATCTCTTTTGTCAAAAATCACCTGTTTTTGCTTGAACATTAAATGCCTCCAAATGGTATTTAATTCACTTCCCGGGCCCCTGGAAGCATGAAAATCACTTTAAACATGCTAATTTTAGCTCTAAAACTGATGATCTACCTACAAATGTGAACTGACGTTCAAAAATAAAACATTTGAAAACGGACCATTTTTCACCTTTCTGAAGCATAACGTAATGGGGGGGTGTTATCTCTTTTGTCAAAAATCACCTGTTTTTGCTTGAACATTAAATGCCTCCAAATGGTATTTAATTCACTTCCCGGGCCCCTGGAAGCATGAAAATCACTTTAAACATGCTAATTTTAGCTCTAAAACTGATGATCTACCTACAAATGTGAACTGACTTTCAAAAATAAAACATTTGAAAACTGACAATTTTTCACCTTTCTGAAGCATGACGTAATGGGGGGGGTGTTATCTCTTTTGTCAAAAATCACCTGTTTTTGCTTGAACATTAAATGCCTCCAAATGGTATTTAATTCACTTCCCGGGCCCCTGGAAGCATGAAAATCACTTTAAACATGCTAATTTTAGCTCTAAAACTGATGATCTACCTACAAATGTGAACTGACGTTCAAAAATAAAACATTTGAAAACGGACCATTTTTCACCTTTCTGAAGCATGACGTAATGGGGGGTGTTATCTCTTTTGTCAAAAATCAACCTGTTTTTGCTTCAACATGAAATGCCTCCAAATGGTATTTAATTCACTTCCCGGGGCGAAGAAACACTTTTTGAGACCTCAGGGTGAGTAAATTGGCCATTTTCATGCACTTTTAACCATTCCACAAATCTTGTGTTTTGGGCCTCTGGAAGCATGAAAATCACTTTAAACATGCTAATTTTAGCTCTAAATCTGATGATCTACCTACAAATGTGAACTGACGTTAAAAAATAAAACATTTGAAAACGGTCCATTTTTCACCTTTCTGCAGCATGACGTAATGGGGGGGTGTTATCTCTTTTGTCAAAAATCACCTGTTTTTGCTTGAACATTAAATGCCTCCAAATGGTATTTAATTCACTTCCCGGGCCCCTGGAAGCATGAAAATCACTTTAAACATGCTAATTTTAGCTCTAAAACTGATGATCTACCTACAAATGTGAACTGACTTTCAAAAATAAAACATTTGAAAACGGACAATTTTTCACCTTTCTGAAGCATGACGTAATGGGGGGGGTGTTATCTCTTTTGTCAAAAATCACCTGTTTTTGCTTGAACATTAAATGCCTCCAAATGGTATTTAATTCACTTCCCGGGCCCCTGGAAGCATGAAAATCACTTTAAACATGCTAATTTTAGCTCTAAAACTGATGATCTACCTACAAATGTGAACTGACGTTAAAAAATAAAACATTTGAAAACGGACCATTTTTCACCTTTCTGCAGCATGACGTAATGGGGGGGTGTTATCTCTTTTGTCAAAAATCACCTGTTTTTGCTTGAACATTAAATGCCTCCAAATGGTATTTAATTCACTTCCCGGGCCCCTGGAAGCATGAAAATCACTTTAAACATGCTTATTTTAGCTCTAAAACTGATGATCTACCTACAAATGTGAACTGACGTTCAAAAATAAAACATTTGAAAACGGACCATTTTTCACCTTTCTGAAGCATGACGTAATGGGGGGGTGTTATCTCTTTTGTCAAAAATCACCTGTTTTTGCTTGAACATTAAATGCCTCCAAATGGTATTTAATTCACTTCCCGGGGTGAAGAAACACTTTTTGAGACCTCAGAGTGAGTAAATTGGCCATTTTCATGCACTTTTAACCATTCCACAAATCTTGTGTTTTGGGCCCCTGGAAGCATGAAAATCACTTTAAACATGCTAATTTTAGCTCTAAAACTGATGATCTACCTACAAATGTGAACTGACGTTAAAAAATAAAACATTTGAAAACTGACCATTTTTCACCTTTCTGCAGTATGACGTAATGGGGGGTGTTATCTCTTTTGTCAAAAATCACCTGTTTTTGCTTGAACATTAAATGCCTCCAAATGGTATTTAATTCACTTTCCGGGCCCCTGGAAGCATGAAAATCACTTTCAACATGCTAATTTTAGCTCTAAAACTGATGATCTACCTACAAGTGTGAACTGACGTTCAAAAATAAAACATTTGAAAACGGACCATTTTTCACCTTTCTGAAGCATGACATAATGGGGGGGGGTGTTATCTCTTTTGTCAAAAATCACCTGTTTTTGCTTGAACATTAAATGCCTCCAAATGGTATTTAATTCACTTCCCGGGGTGAAGAAACACTTTTTGAGACCTCAGAGTGAGTAAATTGGCCATTTTCATGCACTTTTAACCATTCCACAAATCTTGTGTTTTGGGCCCCTGGAAGCATGAAAATCACTTTAAACATGCTAATTTTAGCTCTAAAACTGATGATCTACCTACAAATGTGAACTGACGTTAAAAAATAAAACATTTGAAAACTGACCATTTTTCACCTTTCTGCAGCATGACGTAATGGGGGGTGTTATCTCTTTTGTCAAAAATCACCTGTTTTTGCTTGAACATTAAATGCCTCCAAATGGTATTTAATTCACTTTCCGGGCCCCTGGAAGCATGAAAATCACTTTCAACATGCTAATTTTAGCTCTAAAACTGATGATCTACCTACAAGTGTGAACTGACGTTCAAAAATAAAACATTTGAAAACGGACCATTTTTCACCTTTCTGAAGCATGACATAATGGGGGGGGGGTGTTATCTCTTTTGTCAAAAATCACCTGTTTTTGCTTGAACATTAAATGCCTCCAAATGGTATTTAATTCACTTCCCGGGGTGAAGAAACACTTTTTGAGACCTCAGAGTGAGTAAATTGGCCATTTTCATGCACTTTTAACCATTTCACAAATCTTGTGTTTTGGGCCCCTGGAAGCATGAAAATCACTTTAAACATGCTAATTTTAGCTCTAAAACTGATGATCTACCTACAAATGTGAACTGACGTTAAAAAATAAAACATTTGAAAACTGACCATTTTTCACCTTTCTGCAGTATGACGTAATGGGGGGTGTTATCTCTTTTGTCAAAAATCACCTGTTTTTGCTTGAACATTAAATGCCTCCAAATGGTATTTAATTCACTTCCCGGGCACCTGGAAGCATGAAAATCACTTTCAACATGCTAATTTTAGCTCTAAAACTGATGATCTACCTACAAATGTGAACTGACGTTCAAACATAAAACATTTGAAAACGGACCATTTTTCACCTTTCTGAAGCATGACGTAATGGGGGGTTGTTATCTCTTTTGTCAAAAATCACCTGTTTTTGCTTGAACATTAAATGCCTCCAAATGGTATTTAATTCACTTCCCGGGCCCCTGGAAGTATGAAAATCACTTTAAACATGCTAATTTTAGCTCTAAAACTGATGATCTACCTACAAATGTGAACTGACTTTCAAAAATAAAACATTTGAAAACTGACAATTTTTCACCTTTCTGAAGCATGACGTAATGGGGGGGTGTTATCTCTTTTGTCAAAAATCACCTGTTTTTGCTTGAACATTAAATGCCTCCAAATGGTATTTAATTCACTTCCCGGGCCCCTGGAAGCATGAAAATCACTTTAAACATGCTAATTTTAGCTCTAAAACTGATGATCTACCTACAAATGTGAACTGACGTTCAAAAATAAAACATTTGAAAACGGACCATTTTTCACCTTTCTGAAGCATGACGTAATGGGGGGTGTTATCTCTTTTGTCAAAAATCACCTGTTTTTGCTTGAACATTAAATGCCTCCAAATGGTATTTAATTCACTTCCCGGGGTGAAGAAACACTTTTTGAGACCTCAGGGTGAGTAAATTGGCCATTTTCATGCACTTTTAACCATTCCACAAATCTTGTGTTTTGGGCCCCTAGAAGCATGAAAATCACTTTAAACATGCTCATTTTAGCTCTAAAATTGATGATCTACCTACAAATGTGAACTGACGTTAAAAAATAAAACATTTGAAAACGGACCATTTTTCACCTTTCTGCAGCATGACGTAATGGGGTTGTGTTATCTCTTTTGTTAAAAATCACCTGTTTTTGCTTGAACATTAAATGCCTCCAAATGGTATTTAATTCACTTCCTGGGCCCCTGGAAGCATGAAAATCACTTTAAACATGCTAATTTTAGCTCTAAAACTGATGATCTACCTACAAATGTGAACTGACGTTCAAAAATAAAACTTTTGAAAACGGACCATTTTTCACCTTTCTGAAGCATGACGTAATGGGGGGGGTGTTATCCCTTTTGTCAAAAATCACCTGTTTTTGCTTGAACATTAAATGCCTCCAAATGGTATTTAATTCACTTCCCAGGCCCCTGGAAGAATGAAAATCACTTTAAACATGCTTATTTTAGCTCTAAAACTGATGATGTACCTACAAATGTGAACTGACGTTCAAAAATAAAACATTTGAAAACGGACCATTTTTCACCTTTCTGAAGCATGACGTAATGGGGGGGTGTTATCTCTTTTGTCAAAAATCACCTGTTTTTGCTTGAACATTAAATGCCTCCAAATGGTATTTAATTCACTTCCCGGAGTGAAGAAACACTTTTTGAGACCTCAGAGTGAGTAAATTGGCCATTTTCATGCACTTTTAACCATTCCACAAATCTTGTGTTTTGGGCCTCTGGAAGCATGAAAATCACTTTAAACATGCTAATTTTAGCTCTAAATCTGATGATCTACCTACAAATGTGAACTGACGTTAAAAAATAAAACATTTGAAAACGGTCCATTTTTCACCTTTCTGCAGCATGACGTAATGGGGGGGTGTTATCTCTTTTGTCAAAAATCACCTGTTTTTGCTTGAACATTAAATGCCTCCAAATGGTATTTAATTCACTTCCCGGGCCCCTGGAAGCATGAAAATCACTTTAAACATGCTAATTTTAGCTCTAAAACTGATGATCTACCTACAAATGTGAACTGACGTTCAAAAATAAAACATTTGAAAACGGACCATTTTTCACCTTTCTGAAGCATAACGTAATGGGGGGGTGTTATCTCTTTTGTCAAAAATCACCTGTTTTTGCTTGAACATTAAATGCCTCCAAATGGTATTTAATTCACTTCCCGGGCCCCTGGAAGCATGAAAATCACTTTAAACATGCTAATTTTAGCTCTAAAACTGATGATCTACCTACAAATGTGAACTGACTTTCAAAAATAAAACATTTGAAAACTGACAATTTTTCACCTTTCTGAAGCATGACGTAATGGGGGGGGTGTTATCTCTTTTGTCAAAAATCACCTGTTTTTGCTTGAACATTAAATGCCTCCAAATGGTATTTAATTCACTTCCCGGGCCCCTGGAAGCATGAAAATCACTTTAAACATGCTAATTTTAGCTCTAAAACTGATGATCTACCTACAAATGTGAACTGACGTTCAAAAATAAAACATTTGAAAACGGACCATTTTTCACCTTTCTGAAGCATGACGTAATGGGGGGTGTTATCTCTTTTGTCAAAAATCAACCTGTTTTTGCTTCAACATGAAATGCCTCCAAATGGTATTTAATTCACTTCCCGGGGCGAAGAAACACTTTTTGAGACCTCAGGGTGAGTAAATTGGCCATTTTCATGCACTTTTAACCATTCCACAAATCTTGTGTTTTGGGCCTCTGGAAGCATGAAAATCACTTTAAACATGCTAATTTTAGCTCTAAATCTGATGATCTACCTACAAATGTGAACTGACGTTAAAAAATAAAACATTTGAAAACGGTCCATTTTTCACCTTTCTGCAGCATGACGTAATGGGGGGGTGTTATCTCTTTTGTCAAAAATCACCTGTTTTTGCTTGAACATTAAATGCCTCCAAATGGTATTTAATTCACTTCCCGGGCCCCTGGAAGCATGAAAATCACTTTAAACATGCTAATTTTAGCTCTAAAACTGATGATCTACCTACAAATGTGAACTGACTTTCAAAAATAAAACATTTGAAAACGGACAATTTTTCACCTTTCTGAAGCATGACGTAATGGGGGGGGTGTTATCTCTTTTGTCAAAAATCACCTGTTTTTGCTTGAACATTAAATGCCTCCAAATGGTATTTAATTCACTTCCCGGGCCCCTGGAAGCATGAAAATCACTTTAAACATGCTAATTTTAGCTCTAAAACTGATGATCTACCTACAAATGTGAACTGACGTTAAAAAATAAAACATTTGAAAACGGACCATTTTTCACCTTTCTGCAGCATGACGTAATGGGGGGGTGTTATCTCTTTTGTCAAAAATCACCTGTTTTTGCTTGAACATTAAATGCCTCCAAATGGTATTTAATTCACTTCCCGGGCCCCTGGAAGCATGAAAATCACTTTAAACATGCTTATTTTAGCTCTAAAACTGATGATCTACCTACAAATGTGAACTGACGTTCAAAAATAAAACATTTGAAAACGGACCATTTTTCACCTTTCTGAAGCATGACGTAATGGGGGGTGTTATCTCTTTTGTCAAAAATCACCTGTTTTTGCTTGAACATTAAATGCCTCCAAATGGTATTTAATTCACTTCCCGGGGTGAAGAAACACTTTTTGAGACCTCAGAGTGAGTAAATTGGCCATTTTCATGCACTTTTAACCATTCCACAAATCTTGTGTTTTGGGCCCCTGGAAGCATGAAAATCACTTTAAACATGCTAATTTTAGCTCTAAAACTGATGATCTACCTACAAATGTGAACTGACGTTAAAAAATAAAACATTTGAAAACGGACCATTTTTCACCTTTCTGCAGTATGACGTAATGGGGGGTGTTATCTCTTTTGTCAAAAATCACCTGTTTTTGCTTGAACATTAAATGCCTCCAAATGGTATTTAATTCACTTTCCGGGCCCCTGGAAGCATGAAAATCACTTTCAACATGCTAATTTTAGCTCTAAAACTGATGATCTACCTACAAGTGTGAACTGACGTTCAAAAATAAAACATTTGAAAACGGACCATTTTTCACCTTTCTGAAGCATGACATAATGGGGGGGGGTGTTATCTCTTTTGTCAAAAATCACCTGTTTTTGCTTGAACATTAAATGCCTCCAAATGGCATTTAATTCACTTCCCGGGGTGAAGAAACACTTTTTGAGACCTCAGAGTGAGTAAATTGGCCATTTTCATGCACTTTTAACCATTCCACAAATCTTGTGTTTTGGGCCCCTGGAAGCATGAAAATCACTTTAAACATGCTAATTTTAGCTCTAAAACTGATGATCTACCTACAAATGTGAACTGACGTTAAAAAATAAAACATTTGAAAACTGACCATTTTTCACCTTTCTGCAGCATGACGTAATGGGGGGTGTTATCTCTTTTGTCAAAAATCACCTGTTTTTGCTTGAACATTAAATGCCTCCAAATGGTATTTAATTCACTTTCCGGGCCCCTGGAAGCATGAAAATCACTTTCAACATGCTAATTTTAGCTCTAAAACTGATGATCTACCTACAAGTGTGAACTGACGTTCAAAAATAAAACATTTGAAAACGGACCATTTTTCACCTTTCTGAAGCATGACATAATGGGGGGGGGGGTGTTATCTCTTTTGTCAAAAATCACCTGTTTTTGCTTGAACATTAAATGCCTCCAAATGGTATTTAATTCACTTCCCGGGGTGAAGAAACACTTTTTGAGACCTCAGAGTGAGTAAATTGGCCATTTTCATGCACTTTTAACCATTTCACAAATCTTGTGTTTTGGGCCCCTGGAAGCATGAAAATCACTTTAAACATGCTAATTTTAGCTCTAAAACTGATGATCTACCTACAAATGTGAACTGACGTTAAAAAATAAAACATTTGAAAACTGACCATTTTTCACCTTTCTGCAGTATGACGTAATGGGGGGTGTTATCTCTTTTGTCAAAAATCACCTGTTTTTGCTTGAACATTAAATGCCTCCAAATGGTATTTAATTCACTTCCCGGGCACCTGGAAGCATGAAAATCACTTTCAACATGCTAATTTTAGCTCTAAAACTGATGATCTACCTACAAATGTGAACTGACGTTCAAAAATAAAACATTTGAAAACGGACCATTTTTCACCTTTCTGAAGCATGACGTAATGGGGGGTTGTTATCTCTTTTGTCAAAAATCACCTGTTTTTGCTTGAACATTAAATGCCTCCAAATGGTATTTAATTCACTTCCCGGGCCCCTGGAAGTATGAAAATCACTTTAAACATGCTAATTTTAGCTCTAAAACTGATGATCTACCTACAAATGTGAACTGACTTTCAAAAATAAAACATTTGAAAACTGACAATTTTTCACCTTTCTGAAGCATGACGTAATGGGGGGGTGTTATCTCTTTTGTCAAAAATCACCTGTTTTTGCTTGAACATTAAATGCCTCCAAATGGTATTTAATTCACTTCCCGGGCCCCTGGAAGCATGAAAATCACTTTAAACATGCTAATTTTAGCTCTAAAACTGATGATCTACCTACAAATGTGAACTGACGTTCAAAAATAAAACATTTGAAAACGGACCATTTTTCACCTTTCTGAAGCATGACGTAATGGGGGGTGTTATCTCTTTTGTCAAAAATCACCTGTTTTTGCTTGAACATTAAATGCCTCCAAATGGTATTTAATTCACTTCCCGGGGTGAAGAAACACTTTTTGAGACCTCAGGGTGAGTAAATTGGCCATTTTCATGCACTTTTAACCATTCCACAAATCTTGTGTTTTGGGCCCCTAGAAGCATGAAAATCACTTTAAACATGCTCATTTTAGCTCTAAAATTGATGATCTACCTACAAATGTGAACTGACGTTAAAAAATAAAACATTTGAAAACGGACCATTTTTCGCCTTTCTGCAGCATGACGTAATGGGGTTGTGTTATCTCTTTTGTTAAAAATCACCTGTTTTTGCTTGAACATTAAATGCCTCCAAATGGTATTTAATTCACTTCCTGGGCCCCTGGAAGCATGAAAATCACTTTAAACATGCTAATTTTAGCTCTAAAACTGATGATCTACCTACAAATGTGAACTGACGTTCAAAAATAAAACTTTTGAAAACGGACCATTTTTCACCTTTCTGAAGCATGACGTAATGGGGGGGGTGTTATCCCTTTTGTCAAAAATCACCTGTTTTTGCTTGAACATTAAATGCCTCCAAATGGTATTTAATTCACTTCCCAGGCCCCTGGAAGAATGAAAATCACTTTAAACATGCTTATTTTAGCTCTAAAACTGATGATGTACCTACAAATGTGAACTGACGTTCAAAAATAAAACATTTGAAAACGGACCATTTTTCACCTTTCTGAAGCATGACGTAATGGGGGGGTGTTATCTCTTTTGTCAAAAATCACCTGTTTTTGCTTGAACATTAAATGCCTCCAAATGGTATTTAATTCACTTCCCGGAGTGAAGAAACACTTTTTGAGACCTCAGAGTGAGTAAATTGGCCATTTTCATGCACTTTTAACCATTCCACAAATCTTGTGTTTTGGGCCTCTGGAAGCATGAAAATCACTTTAAACATGCTAATTTTAGCTCTAAATCTGATGATCTACCTACAAATGTGAACTGACGTTAAAAAATAAAACATTTGAAAACGGTCCATTTTTCACCTTTCTGCAGCATGACGTAATGGGGGGGTGTTATCTCTTTTGTCAAAAATCACCTGTTTTTGCTTGAACATTAAATGCCTCCAAATGGTATTTAATTCACTTCCCGGGCCCCTGGAAGCATGAAAATCACTTTAAACATGCTAATTTTAGCTCTAAAACTGATGATCTACCTACAAATGTGAACTGACGTTCAAAAATAAAACATTTGAAAACGGACCATTTTTCACCTTTCTGAAGCATAACGTAATGGGGGGGTGTTATCTCTTTTGTCAAAAATCACCTGTTTTTGCTTGAACATTAAATGCCTCCAAATGGTATTTAATTCACTTCCCGGGCCCCTGGAAGCATGAAAATCACTTTAAACATGCTAATTTTAGCTCTAAAACTGATGATCTACCTACAAATGTGAACTGACTTTCAAAAATAAAACATTTGAAAACTGACAATTTTTCACCTTTCTGAAGCATGACGTAATGGGGGGGGTGTTATCTCTTTTGTCAAAAATCACCTGTTTTTGCTTGAACATTAAATGCCTCCAAATGGTATTTAATTCACTTCCCGGGCCCCTGGAAGCATGAAAATCACTTTAAACATGCTAATTTTAGCTCTAAAACTGATGATCTACCTACAAATGTGAACTGACGTTCAAAAATAAAACATTTGAAAACGGACCATTTTTCACCTTTCTGAAGCATGACGTAATGGGGGGTGTTATCTCTTTTGTCAAAAATCAACCTGTTTTTGCTTCAACATGAAATGCCTCCAAATGGTATTTAATTCACTTCCCGGGGCGAAGAAACACTTTTTGAGACCTCAGGGTGAGTAAATTGGCCATTTTCATGCACTTTTAACCATTCCACAAATCTTGTGTTTTGGGCCTCTGGAAGCATGAAAATCACTTTAAACATGCTAATTTTAGCTCTAAATCTGATGATCTACCTACAAATGTGAACTGACGTTAAAAAATAAAACATTTGAAAACGGTCCATTTTTCACCTTTCTGCAGCATGACGTAATGGGGGGGTGTTATCTCTTTTGTCAAAAATCACCTGTTTTTGCTTGAACATTAAATGCCTCCAAATGGTATTTAATTCACTTCCCGGGCCCCTGGAAGCATGAAAATCACTTTAAACATGCTAATTTTAGCTCTAAAACTGATGATCTACCTACAAATGTGAACTGACTTTCAAAAATAAAACATTTGAAAACGGACAATTTTTCACCTTTCTGAAGCATGACGTAATGGGGGGGGTGTTATCTCTTTTGTCAAAAATCACCTGTTTTTGCTTGAACATTAAATGCCTCCAAATGGTATTTAATTCACTTCCCGGGCCCCTGGAAGCATGAAAATCACTTTAAACATGCTAATTTTAGCTCTAAAACTGATGATCTACCTACAAATGTGAACTGACGTTAAAAAATAAAACATTTGAAAACGGACCATTTTTCACCTTTCTGCAGCATGACGTAATGGGGGGGTGTTATCTCTTTTGTCAAAAATCACCTGTTTTTGCTTGAACATTAAATGCCTCCAAATGGTATTTAATTCACTTCCCGGGCCCCTGGAAGCATGAAAATCACTTTAAACATGCTTATTTTAGCTCTAAAACTGATGATCTACCTACAAATGTGAACTGACGTTCAAAAATAAAACATTTGAAAACGGACCATTTTTCACCTTTCTGAAGCATGACGTAATGGGGGGGTGTTATCTCTTTTGTCAAAAATCACCTGTTTTTGCTTGAACATTAAATGCCTCCAAATGGTATTTAATTCACTTCCCGGGGTGAAGAAACACTTTTTGAGACCTCAGAGTGAGTAAATTGGCCATTTTCATGCACTTTTAACCATTCCACAAATCTTGTGTTTTGGGCCCCTGGAAGCATGAAAATCACTTTAAACATGCTAATTTTAGCTCTAAAACTGATGATCTACCTACAAATGTGAACTGACGTTAAAAAATAAAACATTTGAAAACTGACCATTTTTCACCTTTCTGCAGTATGACGTAATGGGGGGTGTTATCTCTTTTGTCAAAAATCACCTGTTTTTGCTTGAACATTAAATGCCTCCAAATGGTATTTAATTCACTTTCCGGGCCCCTGGAAGCATGAAAATCACTTTCAACATGCTAATTTTAGCTCTAAAACTGATGATCTACCTACAAGTGTGAACTGACGTTCAAAAATAAAACATTTGAAAACGGACCATTTTTCACCTTTCTGAAGCATGACATAATGGGGGGGGGTGTTATCTCTTTTGTCAAAAATCACCTGTTTTTGCTTGAACATTAAATGCCTCCAAATGGTATTTAATTCACTTCCCGGGGTGAAGAAACACTTTTTGAGACCTCAGAGTGAGTAAATTGGCCATTTTCATGCACTTTTAACCATTCCACAAATCTTGTGTTTTGGGCCCCTGGAAGCATGAAAATCACTTTAAACATGCTAATTTTAGCTCTAAAACTGATGATCTACCTACAAATGTGAACTGACGTTAAAAAATAAAACATTTGAAAACTGACCATTTTTCACCTTTCTGCAGCATGACGTAATGGGGGGTGTTATCTCTTTTGTCAAAAATCACCTGTTTTTGCTTGAACATTAAATGCCTCCAAATGGTATTTAATTCACTTTCCGGGCCCCTGGAAGCATGAAAATCACTTTCAACATGCTAATTTTAGCTCTAAAACTGATGATCTACCTACAAGTGTGAACTGACGTTCAAAAATAAAACATTTGAAAACGGACCATTTTTCACCTTTCTGAAGCATGACATAATGGGGGGGGGGGTGTTATCTCTTTTGTCAAAAATCACCTGTTTTTGCTTGAACATTAAATGCCTCCAAATGGTATTTAATTCACTTCCCGGGGTGAAGAAACACTTTTTGAGACCTCAGAGTGAGTAAATTGGCCATTTTCATGCACTTTTAACCATTTCACAAATCTTGTGTTTTGGGCCCCTGGAAGCATGAAAATCACTTTAAACATGCTAATTTTAGCTCTAAAACTGATGATCTACCTACAAATGTGAACTGACGTTAAAAAATAAAACATTTGAAAACTGACCATTTTTCACCTTTCTGCAGTATGACGTAATGGGGGGTGTTATCTCTTTTGTCAAAAATCACCTGTTTTTGCTTGAACATTAAATGCCTCCAAATGGTATTTAATTCACTTCCCGGGCACCTGGAAGCATGAAAATCACTTTCAACATGCTAATTTTAGCTCTAAAACTGATGATCTACCTACAAATGTGAACTGACGTTCAAAAATAAAACATTTGAAAACGGACCATTTTTCACCTTTCTGAAGCATGACGTAATGGGGGGTTGTTATCTCTTTTGTCAAAAATCACCTGTTTTTGCTTGAACATTAAATGCCTCCAAATGGTATTTAATTCACTTCCTGGGGTGAAGAAACACTTTTTGAGACCTCAGAGTGAGTAAATTGGCCATTTCCATGCACTTTTAACCATTCCACAAATCTTGTGTTTTGGGCCCCTGGAAGCATGAAAATCACTTTAAACATGCTAATTTTAGCTCTAAAACTGATGATCTACCTACAAATGTGAACTGACGTTAAAAAATAAAACATTTGAAAACGGACCATTTTTCACCTTTCTGCAGCATGACGTAATGGGGGGGTGTTATCTCTTTTGTCAAAAATCACCTGTTTTTGCTTGAACATGAAATGCCTCCAAATGGTATTTAATTCACTTCCCGGGCCCCTGGAAGCATGAAAATCACTTTAAACATGCCAATTTGAGCTCTAAAACTGACGATTTACCTACAAATGTGAACTGACTTTCAAAAATAAAACATTTGAAAATGGACAATTTTTCACCTTTCTGAAGCATGACGTAATGGGGGGTGTTATCTCTTTTGTCAAAAATCACCTGTTTTTGCTTGAACATTAAATGCCTCCAAATGGTATTTAATTCACTTCCCGGGCCCCTGGAAGCATGAAAATCACTTTAAACATGCTAATTTTAGCTCTAAAACTGATGATCTACCTACAAATGTGAACTGACTTTCAAAAATAAAACATTTGAAAACGTATCATTTTTCACCTTTCTGAAGCATGACGTAATGGGGGGGTGTTATCTCTTTTGTCAAAAATCACCTGTTTTTGCTTGAACATTAAATGCCTCCAAATGGTATTTAATTCACTTCCCGGGGTGAAGAAACACTTTTTGAGACCTCAGGGTGAGTAAATTGGCCATTTTCATGCACTTTTAACCATTCCACAAATCTTGTGTTTTGGGCCCCTAGAAGCATGAAAATCACTTTAAACATGCTCATTTTAGCTCTAAAATTGATGATCTACCTACAAATGTGAACTGACGTTAAAAAATAAAACATTTGAAAACGGACCA
This sequence comes from Lissotriton helveticus, assembly GCF_964261635.1. Lineage (NCBI taxonomy): Eukaryota > Metazoa > Chordata > Amphibia > Caudata > Salamandridae > Lissotriton > Lissotriton helveticus. The sequence goes on from NW_027611851.1 coordinate 290,123, forward strand.
TTTTTCACCTTTCTGCAGCATGACGTAATGGGGTTGTGTTATCTCTTTTGTTAAAAATCACCTGTTTTTGCTTGAACATTAAATGCCTCCAAATGGTATTTAATTCACTTCCTGGGCCCCTGGAAGCATGAAAATCACTTTAAACATGCTAATTTTAGCTCTAAAACTGATGATCTACCTACAAATGTGAACTGACGTTCAAAAATAAAACTTTTGAAAACGGACCATTTTTCACCTTTCTGAAGCATGACGTAATGGGGGGGTGTTATCCCTTTTGTCAAAAATCACCTGTTTTTGCTTGAACATTAAATGCCTCCAAATGGTATTTAATTCACTTCCCGGGGTGAAGAAACACTTTTTGAGACCTCAGAGTGAGTAAATTGGCCATTTTCATGCACTTTTAACCATTCCACAAATCTTGTGTTTTGGGCCCCTGGAAGCATGAAAATCACTTTAAACATGCTAATTTTAGCTCTAAAACTGATGATCTACCTACAAATGTGAACTGACGTTCAAAAATAAAACATTTGAAAACGGACCATTTTTCACCTTTCTGAAGCATGACGTAATGGGGGGGTGTTATCTCTTTTGTCAAAAATCACCTGTTTTTGCTTGAACATTAAATGCCTCCAAATGGTATTTAATTCACTTCCCGGGCCCCTGGAAGCATGAAAATCACTTTAAACATGCTAATTTTAGCTCTAAAACTGATGATCTAGCTACAAATGTGAACTGACGTTCAAAAATAAAACATTTGAAAACGGACCATTTTTCACCTTTCTGAAGCATGACGTAATGGGGGGTGTTATCTCTTTTGTCAAAAATCAACCTGTTTTTGCTTCAACATGAAATGCCTCCAAATGGTATTTAATTCACTTCCCGGGGCGAAGAAACACTTTTTGAGACCTCAGGGTGAGTAAATTGGCCATTTTCATGCACTTTTAACCATTCCACAAATCTTGTGTTTTGGGCCTCTGGAAGCATGAAAATCACTTTAAACATGCTAATTTTAGCTCTAAATCTGATGATCTACCTACAAATGTGAACTGACGTTAAAAAATAAAACATTTGAAAACGGTCCATTTTTCACCTTTCTGCAGCATGACGTAATGGGGGGGTGTTATCTCTTTTGTCAAAAATCACCTGTTTTTGCTTGAACATTAAATGCCTCCAAATGGTATTTAATTCACTTCCCGGGCCCCTGGAAGCATGAAAATCACTTTAAACATGCTAATTTTAGCTCTAAAACTGATGATCTACCTACAAATGTGAACTGACGTTCAAAAATAAAACATTTGAAAACGGACCATTTTTCACCTTTCTGAAGCATGACGTAATGGGGGGTGTTATCTCTTTTGTCAAAAATCAACCTGTTTTTGCTTCAACATGAAATGCCTCCAAATGGTATTTAATTCACTTCCCGGGGCGAAGAAACACTTTTTGAGACCTCAGGGTGAGTAAATTGGCCATTTTCATGCACTTTTAACCATTCCACAAATCTTGTGTTTTGGGCCTCTGGAAGCATGAAAATCACTTTAAACATGCTAATTTTAGCTCTAAATCTGATGATCTACCTACAAATGTGAACTGACGTTCAAAAATAAAACATTTGAAAACGGACCATTTTTCACCTTTCTGAAGCATGACGTAATGGGGGGTGTTATCTCTTTTGTCAAAAATCAACCTGTTTTTGCTTCAACATGAAATGCCTCCAAATGGTATTTAATTCACTTCCCGGGGCGAAGAAACACTTTTTGAGACCTCAGGGTGAGTAAATTGGCCATTTTCATGCACTTTTAACCATTCCACAAATCTTGTGTTTTGGGCCTCTGGAAGCATGAAAATCACTTTAAACATGCTAATTTTAGCTCTAAATCTGATGATCTACCTACAAATGTGAACTGACGTTAAAAAATAAAACATTTGAAAACGGTCCATTTTTCACCTTTCTGCAGCATGACGTAATGGGGGGGTGTTATCTCTTTTGTCAAAAATCACCTGTTTTTGCTTGAACATTAAATGCCTCCAAATGGTATTTAATTCACTTCCCGGGCCCCTGGAAGCATGAAAATCACTTTAAACATGCTAATTTTAGCTCTAAAACTGATGATCTACCTACAAATGTGAACTGACTTTCAAAAATAAAACATTTGAAAACGGACAATTTTTCACCTTTCTGAAGCATGACGTAATGGGGGGGTGTTATCTCTTTTGTCAAAAATCACCTGTTTTTGCTTGAACATTAAATGCCTCCAAATGGTATTTAATTCACTTCCCGGGCCCCTGGAAGCATGAAAATCACTTTAAACATGCTAATTTTAGCTCTAAAACTGATGATCTACCTACAAATGTGAACTGACTTTCAAAAATAAAACATTTGAAAACGGACAATTTTTCACCTTTCTGAAGCATGACGTAATGGGGGGGTGTTATCTCTTTTGTCAAAAATCACCTGTTTTTGCTTGAACATTAAATGCCTCCAAATGGTATTTAATTCACTTCCCGGGCCCCTGGAAGCATGAAAATCACTTTAAACATGCTAATTTTAGCTCTAAAACTGATGATCTACCTACAAATGTGAACTGACGTTCAAAAATAAAACATTTGAAAACGGACCATTTTTCACCTTTCTGAAGCATGACGTAATGAAGGGTGTTATCTCTTTTGTCAAAAATCACCTGTTTTTGCTTGAACATTAAATGCCTCCAAATGGTATTTAATTCACTTCCCGGGGTGAAGAAACACTTTTTGAGACCTCAGGGTGAGTAAATTGGCCATTTTCATGCACTTTTAACCATTCCACAAATCTTGTGTTTTGGGCCCCTAGAAGCATGAAAATCACTTTAAACATGCTCATTTTAGCTCTAAAATTGATGATCTACCTACAAATGTGAACTGACGTTAAAAAATAAAACATTTGAAAACGGACCATTTTTCACCTTTCTGCAGCATGACGTAATGGGGTTGTGTTATCTCTTTTGTTAAAAATCACCTGTTTTTGCTTGAACATTAAATGCCTCCAAATGGTATTTAATTCACTTCCTGGGCCCCTGGAAGCATGAAAATCACTTTAAACATGCTAATTTTAGCTCTAAAACTGATGATCTACCTACAAATGTGAACTGACGTTCAAAAATAAAACTTTTGAAAACGGACCATTTTTCACCTTTCTGAAGCATGACGTAATGGGGGGGTGTTATCCCTTTTGTCAAAAATCACCTGTTTTTGCTTGAACATTAAATGCCTCCAAATGGTATTTAATTCACTTCCCGGGGTGAAGAAACACTTTTTGAGACCTCAGAGTGAGTAAATTGGCCATTTTCATGCACTTTTAACCATTCCACAAATCTTGTGTTTTGGGCCCCTGGAAGCATGAAAATCACTTTAAACATGCTAATTTTAGCTCTAAAACTGATGATCTACCTACAAATGTGAACTGACGTTCAAAAATAAAACATTTGAAAACGGACCATTTTTCACCTTTCTGAAGCATGACGTAATGGGGGGGTGTTATCTCTTTTGTCAAAAATCACCTGTTTTTGCTTGAACATTAAATGCCTCCAAATGGTATTTAATTCACTTCCCGGGCCCCTGGAAGCATGAAAATCACTTTAAACATGCTAATTTTAGCTCTAAAACTGATGATCTACCTACAAATGTGAACTGACGTTCAGAAATAAAACATTTGAAAACGGACCATTTTTCACCTTTCTGAAGCATGACGTAATGGGGGGGTGTTATCTCTTTTGTCAAAAATCACCTGTTTTTGCTTGAACATTAAATGCCTCCAAATGGTATTTAATTCACTTCCCAGGCCCCTGGAAGCATGAAAATCACTTTAAACATGCTAATTTTAGCTCTAAAACTGATGATCTACCTACAAATGAGAACTGATGTTCAAAAATAAAACATTTGAAAACGGACAATTTTTCACCTTTCTGAAGCATGACGTAATGGGGGGGTGTTATCTCTTTTGTCAAAAATCACCTGTTTTTGCTTGAACATTAAATGCCTCCAAATGGTATTTAATTCACTTCCCGGGGTGAAGAAACACTTGTTGAGACCTCAGAGTGAGTAACATGGCCATTTTCATGCACTTTTAACCATTCCACAAATCTTGTGTTTTGGGCCCCTGGAAGCATGAAAATCACTTTAAACATGCTAATTTTAGCTCTAAAACTGATGATCTACCTACAAATGTGAACTGACGTTAAAAAATAAAACATTTGAAAACTGACCATTTTTCACCTTTCTGCAGCATGACGTAATGGGGGGGGTGTTATCTCTTTTGTCAAAAATCACCTGTTTTTGCTTGAACATTAAATGCCTCCAAATGGTATTTAATTCACTTCCCGGGGTGAAGAAACACTTTTTGAGACCTCAGAGTGAGTAAATTGGCCATTTTCATGCACTTTTAACCATTCCACAAATCTTGTGTTTTGGGCCCCTGGAAGCATGAAAATCACTTTAAACATGCTAATTTTAGCTCTAAAACTGATGATCTACCTACAAATGTGAACTGACGTTCAAAAATAAAACATTTGAAAACGGACCATTTTTCACCTTTCTGCAGCATGACGTAATGGGGGGGGTGTTATCTCTTATGTCAAAAATCACCTGTTTTTGCTTGAACATTAAATGCCTCCAAATGGTATTTAATTCACTTCCCGGGCCCCTGGAAGCATGAAAATCACTTTAAACATGCTAATTTTAGCTCTAAAACTGATGATCTACCTACAAATGTGAACTGACTTTCAAAAATAAAACATTTGAAAACGGACAATTTTTCACCTTTCTGAAGCATGACGTAATGGGGGGGTGTTATCTCTTTTGTCAAAAATCACCTGTTTTTGCTTGAACATTAAATGCCTCCAAATGGTGTTTAATTCACTTCCCGGGCCCCTGGAAGCATGAAAATCACTTTAAACATGCTAATTTTAGCTCTAAAACTGATGATCTACCTACAAATGTGAACTGACTTTCAAAAATAAAACATTTGAAAACTGACAATTTTTCACCTTTCTGAAGCATGACGTAATGGGGGGTGTTATCTCTTTTGTCAAAAATCACCTGTTTTTGCTTGAACATTAAATGCCTCCAAATGGTATTTAATTCACTTCCCGGGCCCCTGGAAGCATGAAAATCACTTTAAACATGGTAATTTTAGCTCTAAAACTGATGATCTACCTACAAATGTGAACTGACGTTCAAAAATAAAACATTTGAAAACGGACCATTTTTCACCTTTCTGAAGCATGACGTAAGGGGGGTGTTATCTCTTTTGTCAAAAATCACCTGTTTTTGCTTGAACATTAAATGCCTCCAAATGGTATTTAATTCACTTCCCAGGCCCCTGGAAGCATGAAAATCACTTTAAACATGCTAATTTTAGCTCTAAAACTGATGATCTACCTACAAATGTGAACTGACGTTCAAAAATAAAACATTTGAAAACGGACCATTTTTCACCTTTCTGAAGCATGACGTAATAGGGGGGTGTTATCTCTTTTGTCAAAAATCACCTGTTTTTGCTTGAACATTAAATGCCTCCAAATGGTATTTAATTCACTTCCCGGGGTGAAGAAACACTTTTTGAGACCTCAGAGTGAGTAAATTGGCCATTTTCATGCACTTTTAACCATTCCACAAATCTTGTGTTTTGGGCCCCTGGAAGCATGAAAATCACTTTAAACATGCTAATTTTAGCTCTAAAACTGATGATCTACCTACAAATGTGAACTGACGTTAAAAAATAAAACATTTGAAAACGGACCATTTTTCACCTTTCTGCAGCATGACGTAATGGGGGGGTGTTATCTCTTTTGTCAAAAATCACCTGTTTTTGCTTGAACATTAAATGCCTCCAAATGGTATTTAATTCACTTCCCGGGCCCCTGGAAGCATGAAAATCACTTTAAACATGCTAATTTTAGCTCTAAAACTGATGATCTACCTACAAATGTGAACTGACTTTCAAAAATAAAACATTTGAAAACGGACCATTTTTCACCTTTCTGAAGCATAACGTAATGGGGGTGTTATCTCTTTTGTCAAAAATCACCTGTTTTTGCTTGAACATTAAATGCCTCCAAATGGTGTTTAATTCACTTCCCGGGCCCCTGGAAGCATGAAAATCACTTTAAACATGCTAATTTTAGCTCTAAAACTGATGATCTACCTACAAATGTGAACTGACTTTCAAAAATAAAACATTTGAAAACTGACAATTTTTCACCTTTCTGAAGCATGACGTAATGGGGGGTGTTATCTCTTTTGTCAAAAATCACCTGTTTTTGCTTGAACATTAAATGCCTCCAAATGGTATTTAATTCACTTCCCGGGCCCCTGAAAGCATGAAAATCACTTTAAACATGGTAATTTTAGCTCTAAAACTGATGATCTACCTACAAATGTGAACTGACGTTCAAAAATAAAACATTTGAAAACGGACCATTTTTCACCTTTCTGAAGCATGACGTAATGGGGGGGTGTTATCTCTTTTGTCAAAAATCACCTGTTTTTGCTTGAACATTAAATGCCTCCAAATGGTATTTAATTCACTTCCCAGGCCCCTGGAAGCATGAAAATCACTTTAAACATGCTAATTTTAGCTCTAAAACTGATGATCTACCTACAAATGAGAACTGATGTTCAAAAATAATACATTTGAAAACGGACCATTTTTCACCTTTCTGAAGCATGACGTAATGGGGGGTGTTATCTCTTTTGTCAAAAATCACCTGTTTTTGCTTGAACATTAAATGCCTCCAAATAGTATTTAATTCACTTCCCGGGCCCCTGGAAGCATGAAAATCACTTTAAACATGGTAATTTTAGCTCTAAAACTGATGATCTACCTACAAATGTGAACTGACGTTCAAAAATAAAACATTTGAAAACTGACCATTTTTCACCTTTCTGAAGCATGACGTAATGGGGGGTGTTATCTCTTTTGTCAAAAATCACCTGTTTTTGCTTGAACATTAAATGCCTCCAAATGGTGTTTAATTCACTTCCCGGGCCCCTGGAAGCATGAAAATCACTTTAAACATGCTAATTTTAGCTCTAAAACTGATGATCTACCTACAAATGTGAACTGACTTTCAAAAATAAAACATTTGAAAACTGACAATTTTTCACCTTTCTGAAGCATGACGTAATGGGGGGTGTTATCTCTTTTGTCAAAAATCACCTGTTTTTGCTTGAACATTAAATGCCTCCAAATGGTATTTAATTCACTTCCCGGGCCCCTGAAAGCATGAAAATCACTTTAAACATGGTAATTTTAGCTCTAAAACTGATGACCTACCTACAAATGTGAACTGACGTTCAAAAATAAAACATTTGAAAACGGACCATTTTTCACCTTTCTGAAGCATGACGTAATGGGGGGGTGTTATCTCTTTTGTCAAAAATCACCTGTTTTTGCTGAACATGAAATGCCTCCAAATGGTATTTAATTCACTTTCCAGGCCCCTGGAAGCATGAAAATCACTTTAAACATGCTAATTTTAGCTCTAAAACTGATGATCTAACTACAAATGAGAACTGATGTTCAAAAATAAAACATTTGAAAACGGACCATTTTTCACCTTTCTGAAGCATGACGTAATGGGGGGGTGTTATCTCTTTTGTCAAAAATCACCTGTTTTTGCTTGAACATTAAATGCCTCCAAATGGTATTTAATTCACTTCCCGGGGTGAAGAAACACTTTTTGAGACCTCAGTGTGAGTAACATGGCCATTTTCATGCACTTTTAACCATTCCACAAATCTTGTGTTTTGGGCCCCTGGAAGCATGAAAATCACTTTAAACATGCTAATTTTAGCTCTAAAACTGATGATCTACCTACAAATGTGAACTGACGTTAAAAAATAAAACATTTGAAAACGGACCATTTTTCACCTTTCTGCAGCATGACGTAATGGGGGGGGGTGTTATCTCTTTTGTCAAAAATCACCTGTTTTTGCTTGAACATTAAATGCCTCCAAATGATATTTAATTCACTTCGCGGGGTGAAGGAACACTTTTTGAGACCTCAGAGTGAGTAAATTGGCCATTTTCATGCACTTTTAACCATTCCACAAATCTTGTGTTTTGGGCCCCTGGAAGCATGAAAATCACTTTAAACATGCTAATTTTAGCTCTAAAATTGATGATCTACCTACAAATGTGAACTGACGTTCAAAAATAAAACATTTGAAAACGGACCATTTTTCACCTTTCTGAAGCATGACGTAATGGGGGGGTGTTATCTCTTTTGTCAAAAATCACCTGTTTTTGCTTGAACATTAAATGCCTCCAAATGGTATTTAATTCACTTCCCGGGCCCCTGGAAGCATGAAAATCACTTTAAACATGCTAATTTTAGCTCTAAAACTGATGATCTACCTACAAATGTGAACTGACGTTCAGAAATAAAACATTTGAAAACGGACCATTTTTCACCTTTCTGAAGCATGACGTAATGGGGGGGTGTTATCTCTTTTGTCAAAAATCACCTGTTTTTGCTTGAACATTAAATGCCTCCAAATGGTATTTAATTCACTTCCCAGGCCCCTGGAAGCATGAAAATCACTTTAAACATGCTAATTTTAGCTCTAAAACTGATGATCTACCTACAAATGAGAACTGATGTTCAAAAATAAAACATTTGAAAACGGACCATTTTTCACCTTTCTGAAGCATGACGTAATGGGGGGGTGTTATCTCTTTTGTCAAAAATCACCTGTTTTTGCTTGAACATTAAATGCCTCCAAATGGTATTTAATGCACTTCCCGGGGTGAAGAAACACTTGTTGAGACCTCAGAGTGAGTAACATGGCCATTTTCATGCACTTTTAACCATTCCACAAATCTTGTGTTTTGGGCCCCTGGAAGCATGAAAATCACTTTAAACATGCTAATTTTAGCTCTAAAACTGATGATCTACCTACAAATGTGAACTGACGTTAAAAAATAAAACATTTGAAAACGGACCATTTTTCACCTTTCTGCAGCATGACGTAATGGGGGGGGTGTTATCTCTTTTGTCAAAAATCACCTGTTTTTGCTTGAACATTAAATGCCTCCAAATGGTATTTAATTCACTTCCCGGGGTGAAGAAACACTTTTTGAGACCTCAGAGTGAGTAAATTGGCAATTTTCATGCACTTTTAACCATTCCACAAATCTTGTGTTTTGGGCCCCTGGAAGCATGAAAATCACTATAAACATGCTAATTTTAGCTCTAAAATTGATGATCTACCTACAAATGTGAACTGACGTTAAAAAATAAAACATTTGAAAACGGACCATTTTTCACCTTTCTGCAGCATGACGTAATGGGGGGTGTTATCTCTTTTGTTAAAAATCACCTGTTTTTGCTTGAACATTAAATGCCTCCAAATAGTATTTAATTCACTTCCCGGGCCCCTGGAAGCATGAAAATCACTTTAAACATGCTTATTTTAGCTCTAAAACTGATGATCTACCTACAAATGTGAACTGACGTTCAAAAATAAAACATTTGAAAACGGACCATTTTTCACCTTTCTGAAGCATGACGTAATGGGGGGGTGTTATCTCTTTTGTCAAAAATCACCTGTTTTTGCTTGAACATTAAATGCCTCCAAATGGTATTTAATTCACTTCCCGGGGTGAAGAAACACTTTTTGAGACCTCAGAGTGAGTAAATTGGCCATTTTCATGCACTTTTAACCATTCCACAAATCTTGTGTTTTGGGCCCCTGGAAGCATGAAAATCACTTTAAACATGCTAATTTTAGCTCTAAAACTGATGATCTACCTACAAATGTGAACTGACGTTAAAAAATAAAACATTTGAAAACGGACCATTTTTCACCTTTCTGCAGCATGACGTAATGGGGGGGTGTTATCTCTTTTGTCAAAAATCACCTGTTTTTGCTTGAACATTAAATGCCTCCAAATGGTATTTAATTCACTTCCCGGGCCCCTGGAAGCATGAAAATCACTTTAAACATGCTAATTTTAGCTCTAAAACTGATGATCTACCTACAAATGTGAACTGACTTTCAAAAATAAAACATTTGAAAACGGACAATTTTTCACCTTTCTGAAGCATGACGTAATGGGGGGGTGTTATCTCCTTTGTCAAAAATCACCTGTTTTTGCTTGAACATTAAATGCCTCCAAATGGTATTTAATTCACTTCCCGGGCCCCTGGAAGCATGAAAATCACTTTAAACATGCTAATTTTAGCTCTAAAACTGATGATCTACCTACAAATGTGAACTGACGTTCAAAAATAAAACATTTGAAAACGGACCATTTTTCACCTTTCTGAAGCATAACGTAATGGGGGGTGTTATCTCTTTTGTCAAAAATCACCTGTTTTTGCTTGAACATTAAATGCCTCCAAATGGTGTTTAATTCACTTCCCGGGCCCCTGGAAGCATGAAAATCACTTTAAACATGCTAATTTTAGCTCTAAAACTGATGATCTACCTACAAATGTGAACTGACTTTCAAAAATAAAACATTTGAAAACTGACAATTTTTCACCTTTCTGAAGCATGACGTAATGGGGGGTGTTATCTCTTTTGTCAAAAATCACCTGTTTTTGCTTGAACATTAAATGCCTCCAAATGGTATTTAATTCACTTCCCGGGCCCCTGGAAGCATGAAAATCACTTTAAACATGGTAATTTTAGCTCTAAAACTGATGATCTACCTACAAATGTGAACTGACGTTCAAAAATAAAACATTTGAAAACGGACCATTTTTCACCTTTCTGAAGCATGACGTAATGGGGGGGTGTTATCTCTTTTGTCAAAAATCACCTGTTTTTGCTTGAACATTAAATGCCTCCAAATGGTATTTAATTCACTTCCCAGGCCCCTGGAAGCATGAAAATCACTTTAAACATGCTAATTTTAGCTCTAAAACTGATGATCTACCTACAAATGAGAACTGATGTTCAAAAATAAAACATTTGAAAACGGACCATTTTTCACCTTTCTGAAGCATGACGTAATGGGGGGGTGTTATCTCTTTTGTCAAAAATCACCTGTTTTTGCTTGAACATTAAATGCCTCCAAATGGTATTTAATTCATTTCCCGGGGTGAAGAAACACTTTTTGAGACCTCAGAGTGAGTAACATGGCCATTTTCATGCACTTTTAACCATTCCACAAATCTTGTGTTTTGGGCCCCTGGAAGCATGAAAATCACTTTAAACATGCTAATTTTAGCCCTAAAACTGATGATCTACCTACAAATGTGAACTGACGTTAAAAAATAAAACATTTGAAAACGGACCATTTTTCACCTTTCTGCAGCATGACGTAATGGGGGGGGGGTGTTATCTCTTTTGTCAAAAATCACCTGTTTTTGCTTGAACATTAAATGCCTCCAAATGGTATTTAATTCACTTCGCGGGGTGAAGAAACACTTTTTGAGACCTCAGAGTGAGTAAATTGGCCATTTTCATGCACTTTTAACCATTCCACAAATCTTGTGTTTTGGGCCCCTGGAAGCATGAAAATCACTTTAAACATGCTAATTTTAGCTCTAAAATTGATGATCTACCTACAAATGTGAACTGACGTTAAAAAATAAAACATTTGAAAACGGACCATTTTTCACCTTTCTGAAGCATGACGTAATGGGGGGGTGTTATCTCTTTTGTCAAAAATCACCTGTTTTTGCTTGAACATTAAATGCCTCCAAATGGTATTTAATTCACTTCCCGGGGTGAAGAAACACTTTTTGAGACCTCAGAGTGAGTAAATTGGCCATTTTCATGCACTTTTAACCATTCCACAAATCTTGTGTTTTGGGCCCCTGGAAGCATGAAAATCACTTTAAACATGCTAATTTTAGCTCTAAAACTGATGATCTACCTACAAATGTGAACTGACGTTAAAAAATAAAACATTTGAAAACGGACCATTTTTCACCTTTCTGCAGCATGACGTAATGGGGGGGTGTTATCTCTTTTGTCAAAAATCACCTGTTTTTGCTTGAACATTAAATGCCTCCAAATGGTATTTAATTCACTTCCCGGGCCCCTGGAAGCATGAAAATCACTTTAAACATGCTTATTTTAGCTCTAAAACTGATGATCTACCTACAAATATGAACTGACTTTCAAAAATAAAACATTTGAAAACTGACAATTTTTCACCTTTCTGAAGCATGACGTAATGGAGGGTGTTATCTCTTTTGTCAAAAATCACCTGTTTTTGCTTGAACATTAAATGCCTCCAAATGGTATTTAATTCACTTCCCGGGGTGAAGAAACACTTTTTGAGACCTCAGAGTGAGTAAATTGGCCATTTTCATGCACTTTTAACCATTCCACAAATCTTGTGTTTTGGGCCCCTGGAAGCATGAAAATCTCTTTAAACATGCTAATTTTAGCTCTAAAACTGATGATCTACCTACAAATGTGAACTGACGTTCAAAAATAACACATTTGAAAACGGACCATTTTTCACCTTTCTGAAGCATAACGTAATGGGGGGGTGTTATCTCTTTTGTCAAAAATCACCTGTTTTTGCTTGAACATTAAATGCCTCCAAATGGTGTTTAATTCACTTCCCGGGCCCCTGGAAGCATGAAAATCTCTTTAAACATGCTAATTTTAGCTCTAAAACTGATGATCTACCTACAAATGTGAACTGACGTTCAAAAATAAAACATTTGAAAACGGACCATTTTTCACCTTTCTGAAGCATAACGTAATGGGGGGGTGTTATCTCTTTTGTCAAAAATCACCTGTTTTTGCTTGAACATTAAATGCCTCCAAATGGTGTTTAATTCACTTCCCGGGCCCCTGGAAGCATGAAAATCACTTTAAACATGCTAATTTTAGCTCTAAAACTGATGATCTACCTACAAATGTGAACTGACTTTCAAAAATAAAACATTTGAAAACTGACAATTTTTCACCTTTCTGAAGCATGACGTAAGGGGGGGGTGTTATCTCTTTTGTCAAAAATCACCTGTGTTTGCTTGAACATTAAATGCCTCCAAATGGTATTTAATTAACTTCCCGGGGTGAAGAAACACTGTTTGAGACCTCAGAGTGAGTAAATTGGCCATTTTCGTGCACTTTTAACCATTTCACAAATCTTGTGTTTTGGGCCCCTGGAAGCATGAAAATCACTATAAACATGCTAATTTTAGCTCTAAAACTGATGATCTACCTACAAATGTGAACTGACGTTCAAAAATAAAACATTTGAAAACTGACCATTTTTCACCTTTCTGAAGCATGACGTAATGGGGGGGTGTTATCTCTTTTGTCAAAAATCACCTGTTTTTGCTTGAACATGAAATGCCTCCAAATGGTATTTAATTCACTTCCCGGGCCCCTGGAAGCATGAAAATCACTTTAAACATGCTAATTTTAGCTCTAAAACTGATGATCTACCTACAAATGTGTACTGACTTTCAAAAATAAAACATTTGAAAACTGACAATTTTTCACCTTTCTGAAGCATGACGTAATGGGGGGTGTTATCTCTTTTGTCAAAAATCACCTGTTTTTGCTTGAACATTAAATGCCTCCAAATGGTATTTAATTCACTTCCCGGGCCCCTGGAAGCATGAAAATCACTTTAAACATGGTAATTTTAGCTCTAAAACTGATGATCTACCTACAAATGAGAACTGATGTTCAAAAATAATACATTTGAAAACGGACCATTTTTCACCTTTCTGAAGCATGACGTAATGGGGGGGTGTTATCTCTTGTCAAAAATCACCTGTTTTTGCTTGAACATTAAATGCCTCCAAATGGTATTTAATTCACTTCCCGGGGTGAAGAAACACTTTTTGAGACCTCAGAGTGAGTAACATGGCCATTTTCATGCACTTTTAACCATTCCACAAATCTTGTGTTTTGGGCCCCTGGAAGCATGAAAATCACTTTAAACATGCTAATTTTAGCTCTAAAACTGATGATCTACCTACAAATGTGAACTGACGTTAAAAAACTAAAACATTTGAAAACGGACCATTTTTCACCTTTCTGCAGCATGACGTAATGGGGGGGTGTTATCTCTTTTGTCAAAAATCACCTGTTTTTGCTTGAACATTAAATGCCTCCAAATGGTGTTTAATTCACTTCCCGGGCCCCTGGAAGCATGAAAATCACTTTAAACATGCTAATTTTAGCTCTAAAACTGATGATCTACCTACAAATGTGAACTGACGTTCAAAAATAAATCATTTGAAAACGGACCATTTTTCACCTTTCTGAAGCATGACGTAATGGGGGGGTGTTATCTCTTTTGTCAAAAATCACCTGTTTTTGCTTGAACATTAAATGCCTCCAAATGGTATTTAATTCACTTCCCGGGGTGAAGAAACACTTTTTGAGACCTCAGAGTGAGTAAATTGGCCATTTTCATGCACTTTTAACCATTCCACAAATCTTGTGTTTTGGGCCCCTGGAAGCATGAAAATCTCTTTAAACATGCTAATTTTAGCTCTAAAACTGATGATCTACCTACAAATGTGAACTGACGTTCAAAAATAAAACATTTGAAAACGGACCATTTTTCACCTTTCTGAAGCATAACGTAATGGGGGGGTGTTATCTCTTTTGTCAAAAATCACCTGTTTTTGCTTGAACATTAAATGCCTCCAAATGGTGTTTAATTCACTTCCCGGGCCCCTGGAAGCATGAAAATCACTTTAAACATGCTAATTTTAGCTCTAAAACTGATGATCTACCTACAAATGTGAACTGACTTTCAAAAATAAAACATTTGAAAACTGACAATTTTTCACCTTTCTGAAGCATGACGTAATGGGGGGTGTTATCTCTTTTGTCAAAAATCACCTGTTTTTGCTTGAACATTAAATGCCTCCAAATGGTATTTAATTCACTTCCCGGGCCCCTGGAAGCATGAAAATCACTTTAAACATGCTAATTTTAGCTCTAAAACTGATGATCTACCTACAAATGTGAACTGACGTTCAAAAATAAAACATTTGAAAACGGACCATTTTTCACCTTTCTGAAGCATGACGTAAGGGGGGGGTGTTATCTCTTTTGTCAAAAATCACCTGTGTTTGCTTGAACATTAAATGCCTCCAAATGGTATTTAATTAACTTCCCGGGGTGAAGAAACACTGTTTGAGACCTCAGAGTGAGTAAATTGGCCATTTTCATGCACTTTTAACCATTTCACAAATCTTGTGTTTTGGGCCCCTGGAAGCATGAAAATCACTATAAACATGCTAATTTTAGCTCTAAAACTGATGATCTACCTACAAATGTGAACTGACGTTAAAAAATAAAACATTTGAAAACCGACCATTTTTCACCTTTCTGAAGCATGACGTAATGGGGGGTGTTATCTCTTCTGTCAAAAATCACCTGTTTTTGCTTGAACATTAAATGCCTCCAAATGGTATTTAATTCACTTCCCAGGCCCCTGGAAGCATGAAAATCACTTTAAACATGCTAATTTTAGCTCTAAAACTGATGATCTACCTACAAATGTGAACTGACTTTCAAAAATAAAACATTTGAAAACGGACAATTTTTCACCTTTCTGAAGCATGACGTAATGGGGGGGTGTTATCTCTTTTGTCAAAAATCACCTGTTTTTGCTTGAACATTAAATGCCTCCAAATGGTATTTAATTCACTTCCCGGGCCCCTGGAAGCATGAAAATCACTTTAAACATGCTAATTTTAGCTCTAAAACTGATGATCTACCTACAAATGTGAACTGACGTTCAAAAATAAAACATTTGAAAACGGACCATTTTTCACCTTTCTGAAGCATAACGTAATGGGGGGTGTTATCTCTTTTGTCAAAAATCACCTGTTTTTGCTTGAACAGTAAATGCCTCCAAATGGTGTTTAATTCACTTCCCGGGCCCCTGGAAGCATGAAAATCACTTTAAACATGCTAATTTTAGCTCTAAAACTGATGATCTACCTACAAATGTGAACTGACTTTCAAAAATAAAACATTTGAAAACTGACAATTTTTCACCTTTCTGAAGCATGACGTAATGGGGGGTGTTATCTCTTTTGTCAAAAATCACCTGTTTTTGCTTGAACATTAAATGCCTCCAAATGGTATTTAATTCACTTCCCGGGCCCCTGGAAGCATGAAAATCACTTTAAACATGGTAATTTTAGCTCTAAAACTGATGATCTACCTACAAATGTGAACTGACGTTCAAAAATAAAACATTTGAAAACGGACCATTTTTCACCTTTCTGAAGCATGACGTAATGGGGGGGTGTTATCTCTTTTGTCAAAAATCACCTGTGTTTGCTTGAACATTAAATGCCTCCAAATGGTATTTAATTCACTTCCCGGGGTGAAGAAACACTGTTTGAGACCTCAGAGTGAGTAAATTGGCCATTTTCATGCACTTTTAACCATTTCACAAATCTTGTGTTTTGGGCCCCTGGAAGCATGAAAATCACTATAAACATGCTAATTTTAGCTCTAAAACTGATGATCTACCTACAAATGTGAACTGACGTTAAAAAATAAAACATTTGAAAACGGACCATTTTTCACCTTTCTGAAGCATGACGTAATGGGGGGTGTTATCTCTTTTGTCAAAAATCACCTGTTTTTGCTTGAACATTAAATGCCTCCAAATGGTATTTAATTCACTTCCCAGGCCCCTGGAAGCATGAAAATCACTTTAAACATGCTAATTTTAGCTCTAAAACTGATGATCTACCTACAAATGTGAACTGACTTTCAAAAATAAAACATTTGAAAACGGACAATTTTTCACCTTTCTGAAGCATGACGTAATGGGGGGGTGTTATCTCTTTTGTCAAAAATCAACTGTTTTTGCTTGAACATTAAATGCCTCCAAATGGTATTTAATTCACTTCCCGGGCCCCTGGAAGCATGAAAATCACTTTAAACATGCTAATTTTAGCTCTAAAACTGATGATCTACCTACAAATGTGAACTGACGTTCAAAAATAAAACATTTGAAAACTGACCATTTTTCACCTTTCTGAAGCATGACGTAATGGGGGGGTGTTATCTCTTTTGTCAAAAATCACCTGTTTTTGCTTGAACATTAAATGCCTCCAAATGGTATTTAATTCACTTCCCGGGCCCCTGGAAGCATGAAAATCACTTTAAACATGGTAATTTTAGCTCTAAAACTGATGATCTACCTACAAATGTGAACTGACGTTCAAAAATAAAACATTTGAAAACGGACCATTTTTCACCTTTCTGAAGCATGACGTAATGGGGGGGTGTTATCTCTTTTGTCAAAAATCACCTGTTTTTGCTTGAACATTAAATGCCTCCAAATGGTATTTAATTCACTTCCCAGGCCCCTGGAAGCATGAAAATCACTTTAAACATGCTAATTTTAGCTCTAAAACTGATGATCTACCTACAAATGTGAACTGACTTTCAAAAATAAAACATTTGAAAACTGACAATTTTTCACCTTTCTGAAGCATGACGTAATGGGGGGTGTTATCTCTTTTGTCAAAAATCACCTGTTTTTGCTTGAACATTAAATGCCTCCAAATGGTATTTAATTCACTTCCCGGGCCCCTGGAAGCATGAAAATCACTTTAAACATGGTAATTTTAGCTCTAAAACTGATGATCTACCTACAAATGTGAACTGACGTTCAAAAATAAAACATTTGAAAACGGACCATTTTTCACCTTTCTGAAGCATGACGTAAGGGGGGGGTGTTATCTCTTTTGTCAAAAATCACCTGTGTTTGCTTGAACATTAAATGCCTCCAAATGGTATTTAATTCACTTCCCGGGGTGAAGAAACACTGTTTGAGACCTCAGAGTGAGTAAATTGGCCATTTTCATGCACTTTTTACCATTTCACAAATCTTGTGTTTTGGGCCCCTGGAAGCATGAAAATCACTATAAACATGCTAATTTTAGCTCTAAAACTGATGATCTACCTACAAATGTGAACTGACGTTAAAAAATAAAACATTTGAAAACGGACCATTTTTCACCTTTCTGAAGCATGACGTAATGGGGGGGTGTTATCTCTTTTGTCAAAAATCACCTGTTTTTGCTTGAACATTAAATGCCTCCAAATGGTATTTAATTCACTTCCCGGGCCCCTGGAAGCATGAAAATCACTTTAAACATGCTAATTTTAGCTCTAAAACTGATGATCTACCTACAAATGTGAACTGACTTTCAAAAATAAAACATTTGAAAACGGACAATTTTTCACCTTTCTGAAGCATGACGTAATGGGGGGGTGTTATCTCTTTTGTCAAAAATCACCTGTTTTTGCTTGAACATTAAATGCCTCCAAATGGTATTTAATTCACTTCCCGGGCCCCTGGAAGCATGAAAATCACTTTAAACATGCTAATTTTAGCTCTAAAACTGATGATCTACCTACAAATGTGAACTGACTTTCAAAAATAAAACATTTGAAAACTGACAATTTTTCACCTTTCTGAAGCATGACGTAATGGGGGGTGTTATCTCTTTTGTCAAAAATCACCTGTTTTTGCTTGAACATTAAATGCCTCCAAATGGTATTTAACTCACTTCCCGGGCCCCTGGAAGCATGAAAATCACTTTAAACATGCTTATTTTAGCTCTAAAACTGATGATCTACCTACAAATGTGAACTGACGTTCAAAAATAAAACATTTGAAAACGGACCATTTTTCACCTTTCTGAAGCATGACGTAATGGGGGGGTGTTATCTCTTTTGTCAATAATCACCTGTTTTTGCTTGAACATTAAATGCCTCCAAATGGTATTTAATTCACTTCCCGGGGTGAAGAAACACTTTTTGAGACCTCAGAGTGAGTAAATTGGCCATTTTCATGCACTTTTAACCATTCCACAAATCTTGTGTTTTGGGCCCCTGGAAGCATGAAAATCACTTTAAACATGCTAATTTTAGCTCTAAAACTGATGATCTACCTACAAATGTGAACTGACGTTAAAAAATAAAACATTTGAAAACGGACCATTTTTCACCTTTCTGCAGCATGACGTAATGGGGGGGGTGTTATCTCTTTTGTCAAAAATCACCTGTTTTTGCTTGAACATTAAATGCCTCCAAATGGTATTTAATTCACTTCCCGGGCCCCTGGAAGCATGAAAATCACTTTAAACATGCTAATTTTAGCTCTAAAACTGATGATCTACCTACAAATGTGAACTGACTTTCAAAAATAAAACATTTGAAAACGGACAATTTTTCACCTTTCTGAAGCATGACGTAATGGGGGGGTGTTATCTCTTTTGTCAAAAATCACCTGTTTTTGCTTGAACATTAAATGCCTCCAAATGGTATTTAATTCACTTCCCGGGCCCCTGGAAGCATGAAAATCACTTTAAACATGGTAATTTTAGCTCTAAAACTGATGATCTACCTACAAATGTGAACTGACGTTCAAAAATAAAACATTTGAAAACGGACCATTTTTCACCTTTCTGAAGCATGACGTAATGGGGGGGTGTTATCTCTTTTGTCAAAAATCACCTGTTTTTGCTTGAACATTAAATGCCTCCAAATGGTATTTAATTCACTTCCCAGGCCCCTGGAAGCATGAAAATCACTTTAAACATGCTAATTTTAGCTCTAAAACTGATGATCTACCTACAAATGAGAACTGATGTTCAAAAATAAAACATTTGAAAACGGACCATTTTTCACCTTTCTGAAGCATGACGTAATGGGGGGGTGTTATCTCTTTTGTCAAAAATCACCTGTTTTTGCTTGAACATTAAATGCCTCCAAATGGTATTTAATTCATTTCCCGGGGTGAAGAAACACTTTTTGAGACCTCAGAGTGAGTAACATGGCCATTTTCATGCACTTTTAACCATTCCACAAATCTTGTGTTTTGGGCCCCTGGAAGCATGAAAATCACTTTAAACATGCTAATTTTAGCCCTAAAACTGATGATCTACCTACAAATGTGAACTGACGTTAAAAAATAAAACATTTGAAAACGGACCATTTTTCACCTTTCTGCAGCATGACGTAATGGGGGGGGTGTTATCTCTTTTGTCAAAAATCACCTGTTTTTGCTTGAACATTAAATGCCTCCAAATGGTATTTAATTCACTTCGCGGGGTGAAGAAACACTTTTTGAGACCTCAGAGTGAGTAAATTGGCCATTTTCATGCACTTTTAACCATTCCACAAATCTTGTGTTTTGGGCCCCTGGAAGCATGAAAATCACTTTAAACATGCTAATTTTAGCTCTAAAATTGATGATCTACCTACAAATGTGAACTGACGTTAAAAAATAAAACATTTGAAAACGGACCATTTTTCACCTTTCTGAAGCATGACGTAATGGGGGGGTGTTATCTCTTTTGTCAAAAATCACCTGTTTTTGCTTGAACATTAAATGCCTCCAAATGGTATTTAATTCACTTCCCGGGGTGAAGAAACACTTTTTGAGACCTCAGAGTGAGTAAATTGGCCATTTTCATGCACTTTTAACCATTCCACAAATCTTGTGTTTTGGGCCCCTGGAAGCATGAAAATCACTTTAAACATGCTAATTTTAGCTCTAAAACTGATGATCTACCTACAAATGTGAACTGACGTTAAAAAATAAAACATTTGAAAACGGACCATTTTTCACCTTTCTGCAGCATGACGTAATGGGGGGGTGTTATCTCTTTTGTCAAAAATCACCTGTTTTTGCTTGAACATTAAATGCCTCCAAATGGTATTTAATTCACTTCCCGGGCCCCTGGAAGCATGAAAATCACTTTAAACATGCTAATTTTAGCTCTAAAACTGATGATCTACCTACAAATATGAACTGACTTTCAAAAATAAAACATTTGAAAACTGACAATTTTTCACCTTTCTGAAGCATGACGTAATGGGGGGGTGTTATCTCTTTTGTCAAAAATCACCTGTTTTTGCTTGAACATTAAATGCCTCCAAATGGTATTTAATTCACTTCCCGGGCCCCTGGAAGCATGAAAATCACTTTAAACATGCTAATTTTAGCTCTAAAACTGATGATCTACCTACAAATGTGTACTGACTTTCAAAAATAAAACATTTGAAAACTGACAATTTTTCACCTTTCTGAAGCATGACGTAATGGGGGGTGTTATCTCTTTTGTCAAAAATCACCTGTTTTTGCTTGAACATTAAATGCCTCCAAATGGTATTTAATTCACTTCCCGGGCCCCTGGAAGCATGAAAATCACTTTAAACATGGTAATTTTAGCTCTAAAACTGATGATCTACCTACAAATGTGAACTGACGTTCAAAAATAAAACATTTGAAAACGGACCATTTTTCACCTTTCTGAAGCATGACGTAATGGGGGGGGGTGTTATCTCTTTTGTCAAAAATCACCTGTTTTTGCTTGAACATTAAATGCCTCCAAATGGTATTTAATTCACTTCCCAGGCCCCTGGAAGCATGAAAATCACTTTAAACATGCTAATTTTAGCTCTAAAACTGATGATCTACCTACAAATGAGAACTGATGTTCAAAAATAATACATTTGAAAACGGACCATTTTTCACCTTTCTGAAGCATGACGTAATGGGGGGGTGTTATCTCTTTTGTCAAAAATCACCTGTTTTTGCTTGAACATTAAATGCCTCCAAATGGTATTTAATTCACTTCCCGGGGTGAAGAAACACTTTTTGAGACCTCAGAGTGAGTAACATGGCCATTTTCATGCACTTTTAACCATTCCACAAATCTTGTGTTTTGGGCCCCTGGAAGCATGAAAATCACTTTAAACATGCTAATTTTAGCTCTAAAACTGATGATCTACCTACAAATGTGAACTGACGTTAAAAAATAAAACATTTGAAAACGGACCATTTTTCACCTTTCTGCAGCATGACGTAATGGGGGGGTGTTATCTCTTTTGTTAAAAATCACCTGTTTTTGCTTGAACATTAAATGCCTCCAAATGGTATTTAATTCACTTCCCGGGCCCCTGGAAGCATGAAAATCACTTTAAACATGCTTATTTTAGCTCTAAAACTGATGATCTACCTACAAATGTGAACTGACGTTCAAAAATAAATCATTTGAAAACGGACCATTTTTCACCTTTCTGAAGCATGACGTAATGGAGGGTGTTATCTCTTTTGTCAAAAATCACCTGTTTTTGCTTGAACATTAAATGCCTCCAAATGGTATTTAATTCACTTCCCGGGGTGAAGAAACACTTTTTGAGACCTCAGAGTGAGTAAATTGGCCCTTTTCATGCACTTTTAACCATTCCACAAATCTTGTGTTTTGGGCCCCTGGAAGCATGAAAATCTCTTTAAACATGCTAATTTTAGCTCTAAAACTGATGATCTACCTACAAATGTGAACTGACGTTCAAAAATAACACATTTGAAAACGGACCATTTTTCACCTTTCTGAAGCATAACGTAATGGGGGGGTGTTATCTCTTTTGTCAAAAATCACCTGTTTTTGCTTGAACATTAAATGCCTCCAAATGGTGTTTAATTCACTTCCCGGGCCCCTGGAAGCATGAAAATCTCTTTAAACATGCTAATTTTAGCTCTAAAACTGATGATCTACCTACAAATGTGAACTGACGTTCAAAAATAAAACATTTGAAAACGGACCATTTTTCACCTTTCTGAAGCATAACGTAATGGGGGGGTGTTATCTCTTTTGTCAAAAATCACCTGTTTTTGCTTGAACATTAAATGCCTCCAAATGGTGTTTAATTCACTTCCCGGGCCCCTGGAAGCATGAAAATCACTTTAAACATGCTAATTTTAGCTCTAAAACTGATGATCTACCTACAAATGTGAACTGACTTTCAAAAATAAAACATTTGAAAACTGACAATTTTTCACCTTTCTGAAGCATGACGTAAGGGGGGGGTGTTATCTCTTTTGTCAAAAATCACCTGTGTTTGCTTGAACATTAAATGCCTCCAAATGGTATTTAATTAACTTCCCGGGGTGAAGAAACACTGTTTGAGACCTCAGAGTGAGTAAATTGGCCATTTTCGTGCACTTTTAACCATTTCACAAATCTTGTGTTTTGGGCCCCTGGAAGCATGAAAATCACTATAAACATGCTAATTTTAGCTCTAAAACTGATGATCTACCTACAAATGTGAACTGACGTTCAAAAATAAAACATTTGAAAACTGACCATTTTTCACCTTTCTGAAGCATGACGTAATGGGGGGGTGTTATCTCTTTTGTCAAAAATCACCTGTTTTTGCTTGAACATGAAATGCCTCCAAATGGTATTTAATTCACTTCCCGGGCCCCTGGAAGCATGAAAATCACTTTAAACATGCTAATTTTAGCTCTAAAACTGATGATCTACCTACAAATGTGTACTGACTTTCAAAAATAAAACATTTGAAAACTGACAATTTTTCACCTTTCTGAAGCATGACGTAATGGGGGGTGTTATCTCTTTTGTCAAAAATCACCTGTTTTTGCTTGAACATTAAATGCCTCCAAATGGTATTTAATTCACTTCCCGGGCCCCTGGAAGCATGAAAATCACTTTAAACATGGTAATTTTAGCTCTAAAACTGATGATCTACCTACAAATGTGAACTGACGTTCAAAAATAAAACATTTGAAAACGGACCATTTTTCACCTTTCTGAAGCATGACGTAATGGGGGGGTGTTATCTCTTTTGTCAAAAATCACCTGTTTTTGCTTGAACATTAAATGCCTCCAAATGGTATTTAATTCACTTCCCAGGCCCCTGGAAGCATGAAAATCACTTTAAACATGCTAATTTTAGCTCTAAAACTGATGATCTACCTACAAATGAGAACTGATGTTCAAAAATAATACATTTGAAAACGGACCATTTTTCACCTTTCTGAAGCATGACGTAATGGGGGGGTGTTATCTCTTTTGTCAAAAATCACCTGTTTTTGCTTGAACATTAAATGCCTCCAAATGGTATTTAATTCACTTCCCGGGGTGAAGAAACACTTTTTGAGACCTCAGAGTGAGTAACATGGCCATTTTCATGCACTTTTAACCATTCCACAAATCTTGTGTTTTGGGCCCCTGGAAGCATGAAAATCACTTTAAACATGCTAATTTTAGCTCTAAAACTGATGATCTACCTACAAATGTGAACTGACGTTAAAAAACTAAAACATTTGAAAACGGACCATTTTTCACCTTTCTGCAGCATGACGTAATGGGGGGGTGTTATCTCTTTTGTCAAAAATCACCTGTTTTTGCTTGAACATTAAATGCCTCCAAATGGTGTTTAATTCACTTCCCGGGCCCCTGGAAGCATGAAAATCACTTTAAACATGCTAATTTTAGCTCTAAAACTGATGATCTACCTACAAATGTGAACTGACGTTCAAAAATAAATCATTTGAAAACGGACCATTTTTCACCTTTCTGAAGCATGACGTAATGGGGGGGTGTTATCTCTTTTGTCAAAAATCACCTGTTTTTGCTTGAACATTAAATGCCTCCAAATGGTATTTAATTCACTTCCCGGGGTGAAGAAACACTTTTTGAGACCTCAGAGTGAGTAAATTGGCCATTTTCATGCACTTTTAACCATTCCACAAATCTTGTGTTTTGGGCCCCTGGAAGCATGAAAATCTCTTTAAACATGCTAATTTTAGCTCTAAAACTGATGATCTACCTACAAATGTGAACTGACGTTCAAAAATAAAACATTTGAAAACGGACCATTTTTCACCTTTCTGAAGCATAACGTAATGGGGGGGTGTTATCTCTTTTGTCAAAAATCACCTGTTTTTGCTTGAACATTAAATGCCTCCAAATGGTGTTTAATTCACTTCCCGGGCCCCTGGAAGCATGAAAATCACTTTAAACATGCTAATTTTAGCTCTAAAACTGATGATCTACCTACAAATGTGAACTGACTTTCAAAAATAAAACATTTGAAAACTGACAATTTTTCACCTTTCTGAAGCATGACGTAATGGGGGGTGTTATCTCTTTTGTCAAAAATCACCTGTTTTTGCTTGAACATTAAATGCCTCCAAATGGTATTTAATTCACTTCCCGGGCCCCTGGAAGCATGAAAATCACTTTAAACATGCTAATTTTAGCTCTAAAACTGATGATCTACCTACAAATGTGAACTGACGTTCAAAAATAAAACATTTGAAAACGGACCATTTTTCACCTTTCTGAAGCATGACGTAAGGGGGGGGTGTTATCTCTTTTGTCAAAAATCACCTGTGTTTGCTTGAACATTAAATGCCTCCAAATGGTATTTAATTAACTTCCCGGGGTGAAGAAACACTGTTTGAGACCTCAGAGTGAGTAAATTGGCCATTTTCATGCACTTTTAACCATTTCACAAATCTTGTGTTTTGGGCCCCTGGAAGCATGAAAATCACTATAAACATGCTAATTTTAGCTCTAAAACTGATGATCTACCTACAAATGTGAACTGACGTTAAAAAATAAAACATTTGAAAACGGACCATTTTTCACCTTTCTGAAGCATGACGTAATGGGGGGTGTTATCTCTTCTGTCAAAAATCACCTGTTTTTGCTTGAACATTAAATGCCTCCAAATGGTATTTAATTCACTTCCCAGGCCCCTGGAAGCATGAAAATCACTTTAAACATGCTAATTTTAGCTCTAAAACTGATGATCTACCTACAAATGTGAACTGACTTTCAAAAATAAAACATTTGAAAACGGACAATTTTTCACCTTTCTGAAGCATGACGTAATGGGGGGGTGTTATCTCTTTTGTCAAAAATCACCTGTTTTTGCTTGAACATTAAATGCCTCCAAATGGTATTTAATTCACTTCCCGGGCCCCTGGAAGCATGAAAATCACTTTAAACATGCTAATTTTAGCTCTAAAACTGATGATCTACCTACAAATGTGAACTGACGTTCAAAAATAAAACATTTGAAAACGGACCATTTTTCACCTTTCTGAAGCATAACGTAATGGGGGGTGTTATCTCTTTTGTCAAAAATCACCTGTTTTTGCTTGAACAGTAAATGCCTCCAAATGGTGTTTAATTCACTTCCCGGGCCCCTGGAAGCATGAAAATCACTTTAAACATGCTAATTTTAGCTCTAAAACTGATGATCTACCTACAAATGTGAACTGACTTTCAAAAATAAAACATTTGAAAACTGACAATTTTTCACCTTTCTGAAGCATGACGTAATGGGGGGTGTTATCTCTTTTGTCAAAAATCACCTGTTTTTGCTTGAACATTAAATGCCTCCAAATGGTATTTAATTCACTTCCCGGGCCCCTGGAAGCATGAAAATCACTTTAAACATGGTAATTTTAGCTCTAAAACTGATGATCTACCTACAAATGTGAACTGACGTTCAAAAATAAAACATTTGAAAACGGACCATTTTTCACCTTTCTGAAGCATGACGTAATGGGGGGGTGTTATCTCTTTTGTCAAAAATCACCTGTGTTTGCTTGAACATTAAATGCCTCCAAATGGTATTTAATTCACTTCCCGGGGTGAAGAAACACTGTTTGAGACCTCAGAGTGAGTAAATTGGCCATTTTCATGCACTTTTAACCATTTCACAAATCTTGTGTTTTGGGCCCCTGGAAGCATGAAAATCACTATAAACATGCTAATTTTAGCTCTAAAACTGATGATCTACCTACAAATGTGAACTGACGTTAAAAAATAAAACATTTGAAAACGGACCATTTTTCACCTTTCTGAAGCATGACGTAATGGGGGGTGTTATCTCTTTTGTCAAAAATCACCTGTTTTTGCTTGAACATTAAATGCCTCCAAATGGTATTTAATTCACTTCCCAGGCCCCTGGAAGCATGAAAATCACTTTAAACATGCTAATTTTAGCTCTAAAACTGATGATCTACCTACAAATGTGAACTGACTTTCAAAAATAAAACATTTGAAAACGGACAATTTTTCACCTTTCTGAAGCATGACGTAATGGGGGGGTGTTATCTCTTTTGTCAAAAATCAACTGTTTTTGCTTGAACATTAAATGCCTCCAAATGGTATTTAATTCACTTCCCGGGCCCCTGGAAGCATGAAAATCACTTTAAACATGCTAATTTTAGCTCTAAAACTGATGATCTACCTACAAATGTGAACTGACGTTCAAAAATAAAACATTTGAAAACTGACCATTTTTCACCTTTCTGAAGCATGACGTAATGGGGGGGTGTTATCTCTTTTGTCAAAAATCACCTGTTTTTGCTTGAACATTAAATGCCTCCAAATGGTATTTAATTCACTTCCCGGGCCCCTGGAAGCATGAAAATCACTTTAAACATGGTAATTTTAGCTCTAAAACTGATGATCTACCTACAAATGTGAACTGACGTTCAAAAATAAAACATTTGAAAACGGACCATTTTTCACCTTTCTGAAGCATGACGTAATGGGGGGGTGTTATCTCTTTTGTCAAAAATCACCTGTTTTTGCTTGAACATTAAATGCCTCCAAATGGTATTTAATTCACTTCCCAGGCCCCTGGAAGCATGAAAATCACTTTAAACATGCTAATTTTAGCTCTAAAACTGATGATCTACCTACAAATGTGAACTGACTTTCAAAAATAAAACATTTGAAAACTGACAATTTTTCACCTTTCTGAAGCATGACGTAATGGGGGGTGTTATCTCTTTTGTCAAAAATCACCTGTTTTTGCTTGAACATTAAATGCCTCCAAATGGTATTTAATTCACTTCCCGGGCCCCTGGAAGCATGAAAATCACTTTAAACATGGTAATTTTAGCTCTAAAACTGATGATCTACCTACAAATGTGAACTGACGTTCAAAAATAAAACATTTGAAAACGGACCATTTTTCACCTTTCTGAAGCATGACGTAAGGGGGGGGTGTTATCTCTTTTGTCAAAAATCACCTGTGTTTGCTTGAACATTAAATGCCTCCAAATGGTATTTAATTCACTTCCCGGGGTGAAGAAACACTGTTTGAGACCTCAGAGTGAGTAAATTGGCCATTTTCATGCACTTTTTACCATTTCACAAATCTTGTGTTTTGGGCCCCTGGAAGCATGAAAATCACTATAAACATGCTAATTTTAGCTCTAAAACTGATGATCTACCTACAAATGTGAACTGACGTTAAAAAATAAAACATTTGAAAACGGACCATTTTTCACCTTTCTGAAGCATGACGTAATGGGGGGGTGTTATCTCTTTTGTCAAAAATCACCTGTTTTTGCTTGAACATTAAATGCCTCCAAATGGTATTTAATTCACTTCCCGGGCCCCTGGAAGCATGAAAATCACTTTAAACATGCTAATTTTAGCTCTAAAACTGATGATCTACCTACAAATGTGAACTGACTTTCAAAAATAAAACATTTGAAAACGGACAATTTTTCACCTTTCTGAAGCATGACGTAATGGGGGGGTGTTATCTCTTTTGTCAAAAATCACCTGTTTTTGCTTGAACATTAAATGCCTCCAAATGGTATTTAATTCACTTCCCGGGCCCCTGGAAGCATGAAAATCACTTTAAACATGCTAATTTTAGCTCTAAAACTGATGATCTACCTACAAATGTGAACTGACTTTCAAAAATAAAACATTTGAAAACTGACAATTTTTCACCTTTCTGAAGCATGACGTAATGGGGGGTGTTATCTCTTTTGTCAAAAATCACCTGTTTTTGCTTGAACATTAAATGCCTCCAAATGGTATTTAACTCACTTCCCGGGCCCCTGGAAGCATGAAAATCACTTTAAACATGCTTATTTTAGCTCTAAAACTGATGATCTACCTACAAATGTGAACTGACGTTCAAAAATAAAACATTTGAAAACGGACCATTTTTCACCTTTCTGAAGCATGACGTAATGGGGGGGTGTTATCTCTTTTGTCAATAATCACCTGTTTTTGCTTGAACATTAAATGCCTCCAAATGGTATTTAATTCACTTCCCGGGGTGAAGAAACACTTTTTGAGACCTCAGAGTGAGTAAATTGGCCATTTTCATGCACTTTTAACCATTCCACAAATCTTGTGTTTTGGGCCCCTGGAAGCATGAAAATCACTTTAAACATGCTAATTTTAGCTCTAAAACTGATGATCTACCTACAAATGTGAACTGACGTTAAAAAATAAAACATTTGAAAACGGACCATTTTTCACCTTTCTGCAGCATGACGTAATGGGGGGGGTGTTATCTCTTTTGTCAAAAATCACCTGTTTTTGCTTGAACATTAAATGCCTCCAAATGGTATTTAATTCACTTCCCGGGCCCCTGGAAGCATGAAAATCACTTTAAACATGCTAATTTTAGCTCTAAAACTGATGATCTACCTACAAATGTGAACTGACTTTCAAAAATAAAACATTTGAAAACGGACAATTTTTCACCTTTCTGAAGCATGACGTAATGGGGGGGTGTTATCTCTTTTGTCAAAAATCACCTGTTTTTGCTTGAACATTAAATGCCTCCAAATGGTATTTAATTCACTTCCCGGGCCCCTGGAAGCATGAAAATCACTTTAAACATGCTAATTTTAGCTCTAAAACTGATGATCTACCTACAAATGTGAACTGACTTTCAAAAATAAAACATTTGAAAACTGACAATTTTTCACCTTTCTGAAGCATGACGTAATGGGGGGTGTTATCTCTTTTGTCAAAAATCACCTGTTTTTGCTTGAAGATTAAATGCCTCCAAATGGTATTTAATTCACTTCCCGGGCCCCTGGAAGCATGAAAATCACTTTAAACATGGTAATTTTAGCTCTAAAACTGATGCTCTACCTACAAATGTGAACTGACGTTCAAAAATAAAACATTTGAAAACGGACCATTTTTCACCTTTCTGAAGCATGACGTAATGGGGGGGTGTTATCTCTTTTGTCAAAAATCACCTGTTTTTGCTTGAACATTAAATGCCTCCAAATGGTATTTAATTCACTTCCCAGGCCCCTGGAAGCATGAAAATCACTTTAAACATGCTAATTTTAGCTCTAAAACTGATGATCTACCTACAAATGAGAATTGATGTTCAAAAATAATACATTTGAAAACGGACCATTTTTCACCTTTCTGAAGCATGACGTAATGGGGGGGTGTTATCTCTTTTGTCAAAAATCACCTGTTTTTGCTTGAACATTAAATGCCTCCAAATGGTATTTAATTTACTTCCCGGGGTGAAGAAACACTTTTTGAGACCTCAGAGTGAGTAACATGGCCATTTTCATGCACTTTTAACCATTCCACAAATCTTGTGTTTTGGGCCCCTGGAAGCATGAAAATCACTTTAAACATGCTAATTTTAGCTCTAAAACTGATGATCTACCTACAAATGTGAACTGACGTTAAAAAATAAAACATTTGAAAACGGACCATTTTTCACCTTTCTTCAGCATGACGTAATGGGGGGGTGTTATCTCTTTTGTCAAAAATCACCTGTTTTTGCTTGAACATTAAATGCCTCCAAATGGTATTTAATTCACTTCGCGGGGTGAAGAAACACTTTTTGAGACCTCAGAGTGAGTAAATTGGCCATTTTCATGCACTTTTAACCATTCCACAAATCTTGTGTTTTGGGCCCCTGGAAGCATGAAAATCACTTTAAACATGCTAATTTTAGCTCTAAAATTGATGATCTACCTACAAATGTGAACTGACGTTAAAAAATAAAACATTTGAAAACGGACCATTTTTCACCTTTCTGCAGCATGACGTAATGGGGGGGTGTTATCTCTTTTGTTAAAAATCACCTGTTTTTGCTTGAACAGTAAATGCCTCCAAATGGTATTTAATTCACTTCCCGGGCCCCTGGAAGCATGAAAATCACTTTAAACATGCTTATTTTAGCTCTAAAACTGATGATCTACCTACAAATGTGAACTGACGTTCAAAAATAAATCATTTGAAAACGGACCATTTTTCACCTTTCTGAAGCATGACGTAATGGGGGGGTGTTATCTCTTTTGTCAAAAATCACCTGTTTTTGCTTGAACATTAAATGCCTCCAAATGGTATTTAATTCACTTCCCGGGGTGAAGAAACACTTTTTGAGACCTCAGAGTGAGTAAATTGGCCATTTTCATGCACTTTTAACCATTCCACAAATCTTGTGTTTTGGGCCCCTGGAAGCATGAAAATCTCTTTAAACATGCTAATTTTAGCTCTAAAACTGATGATCTACCTACAAATGTGAACTGACGTTCAAAAATAAAACATTTGAAAACGGACCATTTTTCACCTTTCTGAAGCATAACGTAATGGGGGGGTGTTATCTCTTTTGTCAAAAATCACCTGTTTTTGCTTGAACATTAAATGCCTCCAAATGGTGTTTAATTCACTTCCCGGGCCCCTGGAAGCATGAAAATCACTTTAAACATGCTAATTTTAGCTCTAAAACTGATGATCTACCTACAAATGTGAACTGACTTTCAAAAATAAAACATTTGAAAACTGACAATTTTTCACCTTTCTGAAGCATGACGTAATGGGGGGTGTTATCTCTTTTGTCAAAAATCACCTGTTTTTGCTTGAACATTAAATGCCTCCAAATGGTATTTAATTCACTTTCCGGGCCCCTGGAAGCATGAAAATCACTTTAAACATGGTAATTTTAGCTCTAAAACTGATGATCTACCTACAAATGTGAACTGACTTTCAAAAATAAAACATTTGAAAACGGACCATTTTTCACCTTTCTGAAGCATGACGTAAGGGGGGGGTGTTATCTCTTTTGTCAAAAATCACCTGTGTTTGCTTGAACATTAAATGCCTCCAAACGGTATTTAATTCACTTCCCGGGGTGAAGAAACACTGTTTGAGACCTCAGAGTGAGTAAATTGGCCATTTTCATGCACTTTTAACCATTTCACAAATCTTGTGTTTTGGGCCCCTGGAAGCATGAAAATCACTATAAACATGCTAATTTTAGCTCTAAAACTGATGATCTACCTACAAATGTGAACTGACGTTAAAAAATAAAACATTTGAAAACGGACCATTTTTCACCTTTCTGCAGCATGACGTAATGGGGGGTGTTATCTCTTTTGTCAAAAGTCACCTGTTTTTGCTTGAACATTAAATGCCTCCAAATGGTATTTAATTCACTTCCCAGGCCCCTGGAAGCATGAAAATCACTTTAAACATGCTAATTTTAGCTCTAAAACTGATGATCTACCTACAAATGAGAATTGATGTTCAAAAATAATACATTTGAAAACGGACCATTTTTCACCTTTCTGAAGCATGACGTAACGGGGGGGTGTTATCTCTTTTGTCAAAACTCACCTGTTTTTGCTTGAACATTAAATGCCTCCAAATGGTATTTAATTCACTTCCCGGGGTGAAGAAACACTTTTTGAGACCTCAGAGTGAGTAAATTGGCCATTTTCATGCACTTTTAACCATTCCACAAATCTTGTGTTTTGGGCCCCTGGAAGCATGAAAATCACTTTAAACATGCTAATTTTAGCTCTAAAACTGATGATCTACCTACAAATGTGAACTGACGTTAAAAAATGAAACATTTGAAAACAGACCATTTTTCACCTTTCTGCAGCATGACGTAATGGGGGGGGTGTTATCTCTTTTGTCAAAAATCACCTGTTTTTGCTTGAACATTAAATGCCTCCAAATGGTATTTAATTCACTTCCCGGGGTGAAGAAACACTTTTTGAGACCTCAGAGTGAGTAAATTGGCCATTTTCATGCACTTTTAACCATTCCACAAATATTGTGTTTTGGGCCCCTGGAAGCATGAAAATCACTTTAAACAAGCTAATTTTAGCTCTAAAATTGATGATCTACCTACAAATGTGAACTGACGTTAAAAAATAAAACATTTGAAAACGGACCATTTTTCACCTTTCTGCAGCATGACGTAATGGGGGGGTGTTATCTCTTTTGTTAAAAATCACCTGTTTTTGCTTGAACATTAAATGCCTCCAAATGGTATTTAATTCACTTCCCGGGCCCCTGGAAGCATGAAAATCACTTTAAACATGCTAATTTTAGCTCTAAAACTGATGATCTACCTACAAATGTGAACTGACGTTCAAAAATAAAACTTTTGAAAACGGACCATTTTTCAACTTTCTGAAGCATGACGTAATGGGGGGTGTTATCCCTTTTGTCAAAAATCACCTGTTTTTACTTGAACATTAAATGCCTCCAAATGGTATTTAATTCACTTCCCGGGCCCCTGGAAGCATGAAAATCACTTTAAACATGCTTATTTTAGCTCTAAAACTGATGATCTACCTACAAATGTGAACTGACGTTCAAAAATAAAACATTTGAAAACGGACCATTTTTCACCTTTCTGAAGCATGACGTAATGGGGGGGTGTTATCTCTTTTGTCAAAAATCACCTGTTTTTGCTTGAACATTAAATGCCTCCAAATGGTATTTAATTCACTTCCCGTGGTGAAGAAACACTTTTTGAGACCTCAGAGTGAGTAAATTGGCCATTTTCATGCACTTTTAACCATTCCACAAATCTTGTGTTTTGGGCCCCTGGAAGCATGAAAATCACTTTAAACATGCTAATTTTAGCTCTAAAACTGATGATCTACCTACAAATGTGAACTGACGTTAAAAAATAAAACATTTGAAAACGGACCATTTTTCACCTTTCTGCAGCATGACGTAATGGGGGGGTGTTATCTCTTTTGTCAAAAATCACCTGTTTTTGCTTGAAGATTAAATGCCTCCAAATGGTATTTAATTCACTTCCCGGGCCCCTGGAAGCATGAAAATCACTTTAAACATGCTAATTTTAGCTCTAAAACTGATGATCTACCTACAAATGTGAACTGACTTTCAAAAATAAAACATTTGAAAACTGACAATTTTTCACCTTTCTGAAGCATGACGTAATGGGGGGGTGTTATCTCTTTTGTCAAAAATCACCTGTTTTTGCTTGAACATTAAATGCCTCCAAATGGTATTTAATTCACTTCCCGGGCCCCTGGAAGCATGAAAATCACTTTAAACATGCTAATTTTAGCTCTAAAACTGATGATCTACCTACAAATGTGAACTGACGTTCTGGCGGGCCCGATAGTGCTAGGGGGGGACTTTAACTCGATTACTGATGTGGCTCTGGATAGGTCCCATCCCCCTCTGGTGGACTCCCCGGTGCGCAGGCTGACCGCGCACAGGAAGGACTGGCAGGATAGGTGGGGGCTGCTGGATGTCTGGAGGGAGCGGCACAGGGAGACCAGGGATTACTCCTTTTACTCTGCGCTTCATGACCTGCATGTCAGGATTGACTCGGTGCTCTGTGGTGGATCCCTAGCTCCGTTGGTCTCCCATGCGGAGTACTTAGCTAGGACTATCTCAGATCATAATCCCCTATTGGTGCACATTCAGTGGCAGAGGGAGCGCTCAGTTATACCAACGTGGCAGCTTCGGCCGGAGACACTTGAGGATCCTGTCTTCCAAGACGTGGTTCGGCAAGGCATTGATAGCTATTTCGGAATGAATGTGGGCACGGCCACGAGTAGGTCCATTGAATGGGATGCAATGAAAGTGGTGGCGAGGGGAGTGTGTCTGGGCAGGTTCTCGAATGCTCGCACGGCTGTGTTGAATGACCTTGTGACAGCGGAAGATAGGTTGAGGGACCTGGAGCGCCGCAGGCCGG
The DNA here is from genome assembly GCF_964261635.1 of Lissotriton helveticus. Classification (NCBI taxonomy): domain Eukaryota; kingdom Metazoa; phylum Chordata; class Amphibia; order Caudata; family Salamandridae; genus Lissotriton; species Lissotriton helveticus. The sequence continues at coordinate 324,686 of NW_027611851.1, forward strand.
CTAGACCGGACTTACAAGCCCAGCTATTAGAAGCGAAGGAGGTGGTTGCCACTGAGACGGAACGTTTGCGATGCTATGACTATAAGCAGTATATCGTCAGGGCGCATGCGGAAAGGGACAAGGTGGGTACCCTCTTGGCCAGACTGGCCAACCCGGAACTTAGGGGCTCCCTGATCCTCGGCATTCGCACTGCGCAGGGGGAGATGGTGTACAACCAGGCAGCGATATTGGAGTGCTTTAGGGGGTACTATGAGGAACTGTACCAGAGTCAGCTGGAGGTGGGGGTCCAGGACATTGTGGAATACTTGGGGGAGAGGCAGCTTCCGGTCCTTGCTGAGGAGGACTCGAAGGAACTGGGCGGCCCGGTAACGCTCACGGAAATACGGGCGGCCATAAAGCATATGGCCCGCAACAAAACGCCCGGGGTGGACGGATTACCGATTGAATTTTATCAGCTGTATGCGGATATTTTGACACCCAGATTGCTGACGGTGTATGCTGAAGCATTCGAGGCTGGGGCGCTGCCCGGATCCATGCGGGAGGCCTTGATTGTGCCGCTCCTGAAGCCAGGCCGGGACGCAGCGGACGTGCGGTCTTACCGCCCGCTGTCCATGCTGACGGTGGATTATAAGATTCTGAGCCGGATACTGGCCACCAGGCTGGCCCCGTATATGACGGGCCTGGTACATAGGGACCAGGCCGGGTTCATACCCACGAGGAGCACGGCGCTGAATGTTCGCCGACTGGTGGGGATAATGGACGCCATCTTGGACGGGGAGGGTGCCCCTGCGGTCCTATCTGTAGACATCGAGAAGGCCTTTGATAGTTTGGAATGGCCGTTCCTGGACGGAGTTTTGGAGAGGTTTGGTATGGGCGAGGGGTTCCGCAGGTGGACAAGGGTCTTGTATGCATCGGCGACGGCGAGAGTACGATTGGGCGGCCTGGTGTCTGCGGCGTACCCGGTGGGCAGGGGCACGCGGCAGGGGTGCTCTCTGTCTCCCCTGTTGTTTGCTCTGGCAATGGAACCTTTAGCGGTCCATGCGAGGTCGGGTGTCGTGTACTTGGGGATAGCCAGGGGCGAGCAGTGGCATTATATATCGCTTTATGCGGATGACTTGCTCCTGTACCTGGCTGACACCTCCCGGGCGTTGGCCGGTGCTATGGAGCTGCTGTCGGAGTTCGGCCGGCTGTCGGGCCTTAAGGTCAATTGGGCGAAGACTTGTGTGTTCCCGCTGCGAGCGGGTTCACCTGCTCCTGACGGAGACTTGGACGTGGTGTGGGAACCATCTTGTTTCACCTATCTGGGTGTTCGCATTTACCACGCTACCGCAGACCTATTGGAGGGCAACATTGGTCGTTGTGTCCGGGCACTGCGGGGCAGCTTGTCTTTCTGGTCGACCCTCCCGCTGACGGTTCTAGGCAGGATTGCCCTTCTGAAGATGGTGGCACTCCCCCGCTTTCTCTATTATTTCCGGACGCTGCCCATATGGATTCCCCAAGGGGTCTTCAGAGACCTGAGGTCGATGATTATTGGCTTTCTGTGGGGGCATGGCCGCCGTAGAGTGGCCCTGACCACGCTCCTCCGCCCGAAGATGGAAGGGGGTATGGCTGTGCCTGACTTTGAGCTGTATTACCTAGCGGCACAGCTGCAGGTTCTAACACAGAACGTGGCTAGGGTGTTCAGGGGTCCGGAGGAGGACCGAGATCGGGGGATGCAACGCCATGTGTTGTCCTATATTATCATGCAGCAGAGGCTTGAGTTGCGGGCCCTCACCGTGGAGGAAAGGACGCTCCGTTTGTGTTGGCAGAGGAGCCTTCGGAGAGCGAGGGCTTCGCGGCCTTATGCACCGGAGATTCCGATCGGCATGCTGACGGCCTTGCCGCACGGGGGTGATTGGTCCCCGTTGCTGGCTTGGGAAGAGATGGGATTGCAGGTGGTGGGCGACCTGTACATAGATGGGGCGTTGGCACCGTTTGAGGTGCTCCGGGACCAGTTTGGGCTGCCTGACGGGGGGTTCCTCCTACACGCGGCAGTGGTGGCTGCCGTACAGAAGCACTGGAAAGGGGGGCTCGTAGAACCAACGACGACTATGGCGTGCCAATATGTGGTGATGGCAGCTGGTACGGTTAAGGCTGTGACGTGCCTCCATAATAGGATGCTGCATGAGGGTCTGGAGCCGCTCCTGGGGCTCAAGTCTAAATGGGAGGAGAGTGTGGGCCGCCCCATACCGGATACGGCGTGGGGACACATCCTGCGGCGTACGTGGAAGGGCACGAGAAATGCGCGCTTTCAACAAGTGCATTTCTATGTGCTTCATAGGGCCTATTTAACCCCGGAGAAATTACAGCGGTACTTCCGGGTGCCGGATGCCCGATGCCCGCGGTGTTCGTCTTTGGGTGCGGACATGGATCATTTGTTTTGGGGGTGCCCGCAATTGGGGACCTACTGGGCAGAGGTAGGGGAACTCCTGAATGAAGTGTCTGCCAGGGAGGTGGACTTTGATATGGCGGCGTGCCTGTTGCTCTGGTTCCCGCACACCAAACGCACCAAGGTGACGAGCAAATTTATTGACCTGGGTCTGATACTGGCGCAGAGGGAGATATCATGGCACTGGAAGTCCAGGGGGGGGCCCTCGCTGCGTAGGTGGAGGAATGAATTGCTGCGGTGGTCTGCTTGCGAGAGTGTGCTCCGGATGAAACAGGCTGTTAAGTTGGGGAATGAGAGGGTTCTGGACGCGGCGCGTGCATGGGAGCAGGTGGTGCAGGCCTTGCGTGACTCTATGGTGGATGACGGGGATGGAGAGAACTGAGCCGGTGGACACCACGGGGCGCACACAGAAGAGCTAATTTCCGCGCTGTGGTAGATCCATCCAACTCGACAGGGCGAGGGGTACTCCTAGCAGTTGCCAGGGGGGGGGGGCCTTGGGGGGGACTGGTTTATGGGACTTGGGGTGGGACGGAAGCCATTAGGGGGTGGCTAGCCTGGGTGCCTAGGCTCTATTAGGGAGGTTGCGTGCTGTGGCAGTGGGGGAGGGCTGGGGGAGCGGCCAGGCGAGTTGGGGCGGGGGCGCTTAGGGGGAGCCCCGAAGCGCGGGATGTTACTGCATTAGTTTTGGGATGGCTGACGGAGATTTTGTTGTGGGGGGGGGGTAAAAAGCAGATACGTACGATGGCTTTTCGACCATGGTCCCTGTGGGACTTGCACTGTGATTTTCTCCTATTGCTTGGATCAACATGCCGCCCGGCCTCCGGGATGCGGGCTGAATGGCTGTGTACAGTTTGGATTTATTATTGGACAGTGGGGTGTCGCGGGGGCACGGGTTGATTGTTTGTATCCTGTGGTTTCTAACTCTGCAATAAAAATATGTTTAAAAAAAAAAAAAAAAATGTGAACTGACGTTCAAAAATAAAACATTTGAAAACAGACCATTTTTCACCTTTCTGAAGCATAACGTAATGGGGGGGTGTTATCTCTTTTGTCAAAAATCACCTGTTTTTGCTTGAACATTAAATGCATCCAAATGGTATTTAATTCACTTCCCCCTGGAAGCATGAAAATCACTTTAAACATGCTAATTTTAGCTCTAAAACTGATGATCTACCTACAAATGTGAACTGACTTTCAAAAATAAAACTTTTGAAAACGGACAATTTTTCACCTTTCTGAAGCATGACGTAATGGGGGGGTGTTATCTCTTTTGTCAAAAATCACCTGTTTTTGTTTGAACATTAAATGCCTCCAAATGGTATTTAATTCACTTCCCGGGCCCCTGGAAGCATGAAAATCACTTTAAACCTGCTAATTTTAGCTCTAAAACTGATGATCTACCTACAAATGTGAACTGACGTTCAAAAATAAAACATTTGAAAACGGACCATTTTTCACCTTTCTGAAGCATGACGTAATGGGGGGTGTTATCTCTTTTGTCAAAAATCACCTGTTTTTGCTTGAACATTAAATGCCTCCAAATGGTATTTAATTCACTTCCCGGGGTGAAGAAACACTTTTTGAGACCTCAGAGTGAGTAAATTGGCCATTTTCATGCACTTTTAACCATTCCACAAATCTTGTGTTTTGGGCCCCTGGAAGCATGAAAATCACTTTAAACATGCTAATTTTAGCTTTAAAATTGATGATCTACCTACAAATGTGAACTGACGTTAAAAAATAAAACATTTGAAAACGGACCATTTTTCACCTTTCTGCAGCATGACGTAATGGGGGGGTGTTATCTCTTTTGTTAAAAATCACCTGTTTTTGCTTGAACATTAAATGCCTCCAAATGATATTTAATTCACTTCCCGGGCCCCTGGAAGCATGAAAATCACTTTAAACATGCTAATTTTAGCTCTAAAACTGATGATCTACCTACAAATGTGAACTGACGTTCAAAAATAAAACTTTTGAAAACGGGCCATTTTTCACCTTTCTGAAGCAAGACGTAATGGGGGGGTGTTATCCCTTTTGTCAAAAATCACCTGTTTTTGCTTGAACATTAAATGCCTCCAAATGGTATTTAATTCACTTCCCGGGCCCCTGGAAGCATGAAAATCACTTTAAACATGCTTATTTTAGCTCTAAAACTGATGATCTACCTACAAATGTGAACTGACGTTCAAAAATAAAACATTTGAAAACGGACCATTTTTCACCTTTCTGAAGCATGACGTAATGGGGAGGTGTTATCTCTTTTGTCAAAAATCACCTGTTTTTGCTTGAACATTAAATGCCTCCAAATGGTATTTAATTCACTTCCCGGGGTGAAGAAACACTTTTTGAGACCTCAGAGTGAGTAAATTGGCCATTTTCATGCACTTTTAACCATTCCACAAATCTTGTGTTTTGGGCCCATGGAAGCATGAAAATCACTTTAAACATGCTAATTTTAGCTCTAAAACTGATGATCTACCTACAAATGTGAACTGACGTTAAAAAATAAAACATTTGAAAACGGACCATTTTTCACCTTTCTGCAGCATGACATAATGGGGGGGTGTTATCTCTTTTGTCAAAAATCACCTGTTTTTGCTTGAACATTAAATGCCTCCAAATGGTATTTAATTCACTTCCCGGGCCCCTGGAAGCATGAAAATCACTTTAAACATGCTAATTTTAGCTCTAAAACTGATGATCTACCTACAAATGTGAACTGACTTTCAAAAATAAAACATTTGAAAACGGACAATTTTTCACCTTTCTGAAGCATGACTTAATGGGGGGGTATCTCTTTTGTCAAAAATCACCTGTTTTTGCTTGAACATTAAATGCCTCCAAATGGCATTTAATTCACTTCCAAGGGCCCCTGGAAGCATGAAAATCACTTTAAACATGCTAATTTTAGCTCTAAAACTGATGATCTACCCACAAATGTGAACTGACGTTCAAAAATAAAACATTTGAAAACGGACCATTTTTCGGCTTTCTGAAGCATAACGTAATGGGGGGGTGTTATTTCTTTTGTCAAAAATCACCTGTTTTTGCTTGAACATTAAATGCCTCCAAATGGTATTTAATTCACTTCCCGGGCCCCTGGAAGCATGAAAATCACTTTAAACATGCTAATTTTAGCTCTAAAACTGATGATCTACCTACAAATGTGAACTGACGTTCAAAAATAAAACTTTTGAAAACGGACCATTTTTCACCTTTCTGAAGCATGACGTAATGGGGGGGTGTTATCCCTTTTGTCAAAAATCACCTGTTTTTGCTTGAACATTAAATGCCTCCAAATGGTATTTAATTCACTTCCCGGGCCCCTGGAAGCATGAAAATCACTTTAAACATGCTTATTTTAGCTCTAAAACTGATGATCTACCTACAAATGTGAACTGACGTTCAAAAATAAAACATTTGAAAACGGACCATTTTTCACCTTTCTGAAGCATGACGTAATGGGGGGTGTTATCTCTTTTGTCAAAAATCACCTGTTTTTGCTTGAACATTAAATGCCTCCAAATGGTATTTAATTCACTTCCCGGGGTGAAGAAACACTTTTTGAGACCTCAGAGTGAGTAAATTGGCCATTTTCATGCACTTTTAACCATTCCACAAATCTTGTGTTTTGGGCCCCTGGAAGCATGAAAATCACTTTAAACATGCTAATTTTAGCTCTAAAATTGATGATCTACCTACAAATGTGAACTGACGTTAAAAAATAAAACATTTGAAAACGGACCATTTTTCACCTTTCTGCAGCATGACATAATGGGGGGGTGTTATCTCTTTTGTCAAAAATCACCTGTTTTTGCTTGAACATTAAATGCCTCCAAATGGTATTTAATTCACTTCCCGGGCCCCTGGAAGCATGAAAATCACTTTAAACATGCTAATTTTAGCTCTAAAACTGATGATCTACCTACAAATGTGAACTGACTTTCAAAAATAAAACATTTGAAAACGGACAATTTTTCACCTTTCTGAAGCATGACTTAATGGGGGGGTATCTCTTTTGTCAAAAATCACCTGTTTTTGCTTGAACATTAAATGCCTCCAAATGGCATTTAATTCACTTCCCGGGCCCCTGGAAGCATGAAAATCACTTTAAACATGCTAATTTTAGCTCTAAAACTGATGATCTACCCACAAATGTGAACTGACGTTCAAAAATAAAACATTTGAAAACGGACCATTTTTCGGCTTTCTGAAGCATAACGTAATGGGGGGGTGTTATTTCTTTTGTCAAAAATCACCTGTTTTTGCTTGAACATTAAATGCCTCCAAATGGTATTTAATTCACTTCCCGGGGTGAAGAAACACTTTTTGAGACCTCAGAGTGAGTAAATTGGCCATTTTCATGCACTTTTAACCATTCCACAAATCTTGTGTTTTGGGCCCCTGGAAGCATGAAAATCACTTTAAACATGCTAATTTTAGCTCTAAAATTGATGATCTACCTACAAATGTGAACTGAAGTTAAAAAATAAAACATTTGAAAGCGGACCATTTTTCACCTTTCTGCAGCATGACGTAATGGGGGGGTGTTATCTCTTTTGTTAAAAATCACCTGTTTTTGCTTGAACATTAAATGCCTCCAAATGGTATTTAATTCACTTCCCGGGCCCCTGGAAGCATGAAAATCACTTTAAACATGGTAATTTTAGCTCTAAAACTGATGCTCTACCTACAAATGTGAACTGACGTTCAAAAATAAAACATTTGAAAACGGACCATTTTTCACCTTTCTGAAGCATGACGTAATGGGGGGGTGTTATCTCTTTTGTCAAAAATCACCTGTTTTTGCTTGAACATTAAATGCCTCCAAATGGTATTTAATTCACTTCCCAGGCCCCTGGAAGCATGAAAATCACTTTAAACATGCTAATTTTAGCTCTAAAACTGATGATCTACCTACAAATGAGAACTGATGTTCAAAAATAATACATTTGAAAACGGACCATTTTTCACCTTTCTGAAGCATGACGTAATGGGGGGGTGTTATCTCTTTTGTCAAAAATCACCTGTTTTTGCTTGAACATTAAATGCCTCCAAATGGTATTTAATTCACTTCCCGGGGTGAAGAAACACTTTTTGAGACCTCAGAGTGAGTAACATGGCCATTTTCATGCACTTTTAACCATTCCACAAATCTTGTGTTTTGGGCCCCTGGAAGCATGAAAATCACTTTAAACATGCTAATTTTAGCTCTAAAACTGATGATCTACCTACAAATGTGAACTGACGTTAAAAAATAAAACATTTGAAAACGGACCATTTTTCACCTTTCTTCAGCATGACGTAATGGGGGGGTGTTATCTCTTTTGTCAAAAATCACCTGTTTTTGCTTGAACATTAAATGCCTCCAAATGGTATTTAATTCACTTCGCGGGGTGAAGAAACACTTTTTGAGACCTCAGAGTGAGTAAATTGGCCATTTTCATGCACTTTTAAGCATTCCACAAATCTTGTGTTTTGGGCCCCTGGAAGCATGAAAATCACTTTAAACATGCTAATTTTAGCTCTAAAATTGATGATCTACCTACAAATGTGAACTGACGTTAAAAAATAAAACATTTGAAAACGGACCATTTTTCACCTTTCTGCAGCATGACGTAATGGGGGGGTGTTATCTCTTTTGTTAAAAATCACCTGTTTTTGCTTGAACATTAAATGCCTCCAAATGGTATTTAATTCACTTCCCGGGCCCCTGGAAGCATGAAAATCACTTTAAACATGCTTATTTTAGCTCTAAAACTGATGATCTACCTACAAATGTGAACTGACGTTCAAAAATAAATCATTTGAAAACGGACCATTTTTCACCTTTCTGAAGCATGACGTAATGGGGGGGTGTTATCTCTTTTGTCAAAAATCACCTGTTTTTGCTTGAACATTAAATGCCTCCAAATGGTATTTAATTCACTTCCCGGGGTGAAGAAACACTTTTTGAGACCTCAGAGTGAGTAAATTGGCCATTTTCATGCACTTTTAACCATTCCACAAATCTTGTGTTTTGGGCCCCTGGAAGCATGAAAATCTCTTTAAACATGCTAATTTTAGCTCTAAAACTGATGATCTACCTACAAATGTGAACTGACGTTCAAAAATAAAACATTTGAAAACGGACCATTTTTCACCTTTCTGAAGCATAACGTAATGGGGGGGTGTTATCTCTTTTGTCAAAAATCACCTGTTTTTGCTTGAACATTAAATGCCTCCAAATGGTGTTTAATTCACTTCCCGGGCCCCTGGAAGCATGAAAATCACTTTAAACATGCTAATTTTAGCTCTAAAACTGATGATCTACCTACAAATGTGAACTGACTTTCAAAAATAAAACATTTGAAAACTGACAATTTTTCACCTTTCTGAAGCATGACGTAATGGGGGGTGTTATCTCTTTTGTCAAAAATCACCTGTTTTTGCTTGAACATTAAATGCCTCCAAATGGTATTTAATTCACTTCCCGGGCCCCTGGAAGCATGAAAATCACTTTAAACATGGTAATTTTAGCTCTAAAACTGATGATCTACCTACAAATGTGAACTGACTTTCAAAAATAAAACATTTGAAAACGGACCATTTTTCACCTTTCTGAAGCATGACGTAAGGGGGGGGTGTTATCTCTTTTGTCAAAAATCACCTGTGTTTGCTTGAACATTAAATGCCTCCAAACGGTATTTAATTCACTTCCCGGGGTGAAGAAACACTGTTTGAGACCTCAGAGTGAGTAAATTGGCCATTTTCATGCACTTTTAACCATTTCACAAATCTTGTGTTTTGGGCCCCTGGAAGCATGAAAATCACTATAAACATGCTAATTTTAGCTCTAAAACTGATGATCTACCTACAAATGTGAACTGACGTTAAAAAATAAAACATTTGAAAACGGACCATTTTTCACCTTTCTGCAGCATGACGTAATGGGGGGTGTTATCTCTTTTGTCAAAAATCACCTGTTTTTGCTTGAACATTAAATGCCTCCAAATGGTTTTAATTCACTTCCCGGGCCCCTGGAAGCATGAAAATTACTTTCAACATGCTAATTTTAGCTCTAAAACTGATGATCTACCTACAAATGTGAACTGACGTTCAAAAATAAAACATTTGAAAACGGACCATTTTTCACCTTTCTGAAGCATGACGTAACGGGGGGGTGTTATCTCTTTTGTCAAAACTCACCTGTTTTTGCTTGAACATTAAATGCCTCCAAATGGTATTTAATTCACTTCCCGGGGTGAAGAAACACTTTTTGAGACCTCAGAGTGAGTAAATTGGCCATTTTCATGCACTTTTAACCATTCCACAAATCTTGTGTTTTGGGCCCCTGGAAGCATGAAAATCACTTTAAACATGCTAATTTTAGCTCTAAAACTGATGATCTACCTACAAATGTGAACTGACGTTAAAAAATAAAACATTTGAAAACAGACCATTTTTCACCTTTCTGCAGCATGACGTAATGGGGGGGGTGTTATCTCTTTTGTCAAAAATCACCTGTTTTTGCTTGAACATTAAATGCCTCCAAATGGTATTTAATTCACTTCCCGGGGTGAAGAAACACTTTTTGAGACCTCAGAGTGAGTAAATTGGCCATTTTCATGCACTTTTAACCATTCCACAAATATTGTGTTTTGGGCCCCTGGAAGCATGAAAATCACTTTAAACAAGCTAATTTTAGCTCTAAAATTGATGATCTACCTACAAATGTGAACTGACGTTAAAAAATAAAACATTTGAAAACGGACCATTTTTCACCTTTCTGCAGCATGACGTAATGGGGGGGTGTTATCTCTTTTGTTAAAAATCACCTGTTTTTGCTTGAACATTAAATGCCTCCAAATGGTATTTAATTCACTTCCCGGGCCCCTGGAAGCATGAAAATCACTTTAAACATGCTAATTTTAGCTCTAAAACTGATGATCTACCTACAAATGTGAACTGACGTTCAAAAATAAAACTTTTGAAAACGGACCATTTTTCAACTTTCTGAAGCATGACGTAATGGGGGGTGTTATCCCTTTTGTCAAAAATCACCTGTTTTTACTTGAACATTAAATGCCTCCAAACGGTATTTAATTCACTTCCCGGGGTGAAGAAACACTGTTTGAGACCTCAGAGTGAGTAAATTGGCCATTTTCATGCACTTTTAACCATTTCACAAATCTTGTGTTTTGGGCCCCTGGAAGCATGAAAATCACTATAAACATGCTAATTTTAGCTCTAAAACTGATGATCTACCTACAAATGTGAACTGACGTTAAAAAATAAAACATTTGAAAACGGACCATTTTTCACCTTTCTGCAGCATGACGTAATGGGGGGTGTTATCTCTTTTGTCAAAAATCACCTGTTTTTGCTTGAACATTAAATGCCTCCAAATGGTTTTAATTCACTTCCCGGGCCCCTGGAAGCATGAAAATTACTTTCAACATGCTAATTTTAGCTCTAAAACTGATGATCTACCTACAAATGTGAACTGACGTTCAAAAATAAAACATTTGAAAACGGACCATTTTTCACCTTTCTGAAGCATGACGTAACGGGGGGGTGTTATCTCTTTTGTCAAAACTCACCTGTTTTTGCTTGAACATTAAATGCCTCCAAATGGTATTTAATTCACTTCCCGGGGTGAAGAAACACTTTTTGAGACCTCAGAGTGAGTAAATTGGCCATTTTCATGCACTTTTAACCATTCCACAAATCTTGTGTTTTGGGCCCCTGGAAGCATGAAAATCACTTTAAACATGCTAATTTTAGCTCTAAAACTGATGATCTACCTACAAATGTGAACTGACGTTAAAAAATAAAACATTTGAAAACAGACCATTTTTCACCTTTCTGCAGCATGACGTAATGGGGGGGGTGTTATCTCTTTTGTCAAAAATCACCTGTTTTTGCTTGAACATTAAATGCCTCCAAATGGTATTTAATTCACTTCCCGGGGTGAAGAAACACTTTTTGAGACCTCAGAGTGAGTAAATTGGCCATTTTCATGCACTTTTAACCATTCCACAAATATTGTGTTTTGGGCCCCTGGAAGCATGAAAATCACTTTAAACAAGCTAATTTTAGCTCTAAAATTGATGATCTACCTACAAATGTGAACTGACGTTAAAAAATAAAACATTTGAAAACGGACCATTTTTCACCTTTCTGCAGCATGACGTAATGGGGGGGTGTTATCTCTTTTGTTAAAAATCACCTGTTTTTGCTTGAACATTAAATGCCTCCAAATGGTATTTAATTCACTTCCCGGGCCCCTGGAAGCATGAAAATCACTTTAAACATGCTAATTTTAGCTCTAAAACTGATGATCTACCTACAAATGTGAACTGACGTTCAAAAATAAAACTTTTGAAAACGGACCATTTTTCAACTTTCTGAAGCATGACGTAATGGGGGGTGTTATCCCTTTTGTCAAAAATCACCTGTTTTTACTTGAACATTAAATGCCTCCAAATGGTATTTAATTCACTTCCCGGGCCCCTGGAAGCATGAAAATCACTTTAAACATGCTTATTTTAGCTCTAAAACTGATGATCTACCTACAAATGTGAACTGACGTTCAAAAATAAAACATTTGAAAACGGACCATTTTTCACCTTTCTGAAGCATGACGTAATGGGGGGGTGTTATCTCTTTTGTCAAAAATCACCTGTTTTTGCTTGAACATTAAATGCCTCCAAATGGTATTTAATTCACTTCCCGTGGTGAAGAAACACTTTTTGAGACCTCAGAGTGAGTAAATTGGCCATTTTCATGCACTTTTAACCATTCCACAAATCTTGTGTTTTGGGCCCCTGGAAGCATGAAAATCACTTTAAACATGCTAATTTTAGCTCTAAAACTGATGATCTACCTACAAATGTGAACTGACGTTAAAAAATAAAACATTTGAAAACGGACCATTTTTCACCTTTCTGCAGCATGACGTAATGGGGGGGTGTTATCTCTTTTGTCAAAAATCACCTGTTTATGCTTGAAGATTAAATGCCTCCAAATGGTATTTAATTCACTTCCCGGGCCCCTGGAAGCATGAAAATCACTTTAAACATGCTAATTTTAGCTCTAAAACTGATGATCTACCTACAAATGTGAACTGACTTTCAAAAATAAAACATTTGAAAACTGACAATTTTTCACCTTTCTGAAGCATGACGTAATGGGGGGGTGTTATCTCTTTTGTCAAAAATCACCTGTTTTTGCTTGAACATTAAATGCCTCCAAATGGTATTTAATTCACTTCCCGGGCCCCTGGAAGCATGAAAATCACTTTAAACATGCTAATTTTAGCTCTAAAACTGATGATCTACCTACAAATGTGAACTGACGTTCAAAAATAAAACATTTGAAAACGGACCATTTTTCACCTTTCTGAAGCATAACGTAATGGGGGGGTGTTATCTCTTTTGTCAAAAATCACCTGTTTTTGCTTGAACATTAAATGCATCCAAATGGTATTTAATTCACTTCCCCCTGGAAGCATGAAAATCACTTTAAACATGCTAATTTTAGCTCTAAAACTGATGATCTACCTACAAATGTGAACTGACTTTCAAAAATAAAACTTTTGAAAACGGACAATTTTTCACCTTTCTGAAGCATGACGTAATGGGGGGGTGTTATCTCTTTTGTCAAAAATCACCTGTTTTTGTTTGAACATTAAATGCCTCCAAATGGTATTTAATTCACTTCCCGGGCCCCTGGAAGCATGAAAATCCCTTTAAACCTGCTAATTTTAGCTCTAAAACTGATGATCTACCTACAAATGTGAACTGACGTTCAAAAATAAAACATTTGAAAACGGACCATTTTTCGCCTTTCTGAAGCATGACGTAATGGGGGGTGTTATCTCTTTTGTCAAAAATCACCTGTTTTTGCTTGAACATTAAATGCCTCCAAATGGTATTTAATTCACTTCCCGGGGTGAAGAAACACTTTTTGAGACCTCAGAGTGAGTAAATTGGCCATTTTCATGCACTTTTAACCATTCCACAAATCTTGTGTTTTGGGCCCCTGGAAGCATGAAAATCACTTTAAACATGCTAATTTTAGCTCTAAAATTGATGATCTACCTACAAATGTGAACTGACGTTAAAAAATAAAACATTTGAAAACGGACCATTTTTCACCTTTCTGCAGCATGACGTAATGGGGGGGTGTTATCTCTTTTGTTAAAAATCACATGTTTTTGCTTGAACATTAAATGCCTCCAAATGATATTTAATTCACTTCCCGGGCCCCTGGAAGCATGAAAATCACTTTAAACATGCTAATTTTAGCTCTAAAACTGATGATCTACCTACAAATGTGAACTGACGTTCAAAAATAAAACTTTTGAAAACGGGCCATTTTTCACCTTTCTGAAGCATGACGTAATGGGGGGGTGTTATCCCTTTTGTCAAAAATCACCTGTTTTTGCTTGAACATTAAATGCCTCCAAATGGTATTTAATTCACTTCCCGGGCCCCTGGAAGCATGAAAATCACTTTAAACATGCTTATTTTAGCTCTAAAACTGATGATCTACCTACAAATGTGAACTGACGTTCAAAAATAAAACATTTGAAAACGGACCATTTTTCACCTTTCTGAAGCATGACGTAATGGGGGGGTGTTATCTCTTTTGTCAAAAATCACCTGTTTTTGCTTGAACATTAAATGCCTCCAAATGGTATTTAATTCACTTCCCGGGGTGAAGAAACACTTTTTGAGACCTCAGAGTGAGTAAATTGGCCATTTTCATGCACTTTTAACCATTCCACAAATCTTGTGTTTTGGGCCCATGGAAGCATGAAAATCACTTTAAACATGCTAATTTTAGCTCTAAAACTGATGATCTACCTACAAATGTGAACTGACGTTAAAAAATAAAACATTTGAAAACGGACCATTTTTCACCTTTCTGCAGCATGACATAATGGGGGGGTGTTATCTCTTTTGTCAAAAATCACCTGTTTTTGCTTGAACATTAAATGCCTCCAAATGGTATTTAATTCACTTCCCGGGCCCCTGGAAGCATGAAAATCACTTTAAACATGCTAATTTTAGCTCTAAAACTGATGATCTACCTACAAATGTGAACTGACTTTCAAAAATAAAACATTTGAAAACGGACAATTTTTCACCTTTCTGAAGCATGACTTAATGGGGGGGTATCTCTTTTGTCAAAAATCACCTGTTTTTGCTTGAACATTAAATGCCTCCAAATGGCATTTAATTCACTTCCCGGGCCCCTGGAAGCATGAAAATCACTTTAAACATGCTAATTTTAGCTCTAAAACTGATGATCTACCCACAAATGTGAACTGACGTTCAAAAATAAAACATTTGAAAACGGACCATTTTTCGGCTTTCTGAAGCATAACGTAATGGGGGGGTGTTATTTCTTTTGTCAAAAATCACCTGTTTTTGCTTGAACATTAAATGCCTCCAAATGGTATTTAATTCACTTCCCGGGCCCCTGGAAGCATGAAAATCACTTTAAACATGCTAATTTTAGCTCTAAAACTGATGATCTACCTACAAATGTGAACTGACGTTCAAAAATAAAACTTTTGAAAACGGACCATTTTTCACCTTTCTGAAGCATGACGTAATGGGGGGGTGTTATCCCTTTTGTCAAAAATCACCTGTTTTTGCTTGAACATTAAATGCCTCCAAATGGTATTTAATTCACTTCCCGGGCCCCTGGAAGCATGAAAATCACTTTAAACATGCTTATTTTAGCTCTAAAACTGATGATCTACCTACAAATGTGAACTGACGTTCAAAAATAAAACATTTGAAAACGGACCATTTTTCACCTTTCTGAAGCATGACGTAATGGGGGGTGTTATCTCTTTTGTCAAAAATCACCTGTTTTTGCTTGAACATTAAATGCCTCCAAATGGTATTTAATTCACTTCCCGGGGTGAAGAAACACTTTTTGAGACCTCAGAGTGAGTAAATTGGCCATTTTCATGCACTTTTAACCATTCCACAAATCTTGTGTTTTGGGCCCCTGGAAGCATGAAAATCACTTTAAACATGCTAATTTTAGCTCTAAAATTGATGATCTACCTACAAATGTGAACTGACGTTAAAAAATAAAACATTTGAAAACGGACCATTTTTCACCTTTCTGCAGCATGACATAATGGGGGGGTGTTATCTCTTTTGTCAAAAATCACCTGTTTTTGCTTGAACATTAAATGCCTCCAAATGGTATTTAATTCACTTCCCGGGCCCCTGGAAGCATGAAAATCACTTTAAACATGCTAATTTTAGCTCTAAAACTGATGATCTACCTACAAATGTGAACTGACTTTCAAAAATAAAACATTTGAAAACGGACAATTTTTCACCTTTCTGAAGCATGACTTAATGGGGGGGTATCTCTTTTGTAAAAAATCACCTGTTTTTGCTTGAACATTAAATGCCTCCAAATGGCATTTAATTCACTTCCCGGGCCCCTGGAAGCATGAAAATCACTTTAAACATGCTAATTTTAGCTCTAAAACTGATGATCTACCCACAAATGTGAACTGACGTTCAAAAATAAAACATTTGAAAACGGACCATTTTTCGGCTTTCTGAAGCATAACGTAATGGGGGGGTGTTATTTCTTTTGTCAAAAATCACCTGTTTTTGCTTGAACATTAAATGCCTCCAAATGGTATTTAATTCACTTCCCGGGGTGAAGAAACACTTTTTGAGACCTCAGAGTGAGTAAATTGGCCATTTTCATGCACTTTTAACCATTCCACAAATCTTGTGTTTTGGGCCCCTGGAAGCATGAAAATCACTTTAAACATGCTAATTTTAGCTCTAAAATTGATGATCTACCTACAAATGTGAACTGAAGTTAAAAAATAAAACATTTGAAAGCGGACCATTTTTCACCTTTCTGCAGCATGACGTAATGGGGGGGTGTTATCTCTTTTGTTAAAAATCACCTGTTTTTGCTTGAACATTAAATGCCTCCAAATGGTATTTAATTCACTTCCCGGGCCCCTGGAAGCATGAAAATCACTTTAAACATGCTAATTTTAGCTCTAAAACTGATGATCTACCTACAAATGTGAACTGACGTTCAAAAATAAAACTTTTGAAAACGGACCATTTTTCACCTTTCTGAAGCATGACGTAATGGGGGGGTGTTATCCCTTTTGTCAAAAATCACCTGTTTTTGCTTGAACATTAAATGCCTCCAAATGGTATTTAATTCACTTCCCGGGCCCCTGGAAGCATGAAAATCACTTTAAACATGCTTATTTTAGCTCTAAAACTGATGATCTACCTACAAATGTGAACTGACGTTCACAAATAAAACATTTGAAAACGGACCATTTTTCACCTTTCTGAAGCATGACGTAATGGGGGGGAGTTATCTCTTTTGTCAAAAATCACCTGTTTTTGCTTGAACATTAAATGCCTCCAAATGGTATTTAATTCACTTCCCGGGGTGAAGAAACACTTTTTGAGACCTCAGAGTGAGTAAATTGGCCATTTTCATGCACTTTTAACCATTCCACAAATCTTGTGTTTTGGGCCCCTGGAAGCATGAAAATCACTTTAAACATGCTAATTTTAGCTCTAAAACTGATGATCTACCTACAAATGTGAACTGACGTTAAAAAATAAAACATTTGAAAACGGACCATTTTTCACCTTTCTGCAGCATGACGTAATGGGGGGGTGTTATCTCTTTTGTCAAAAATCACCTGTTTTTGCTTGAACATTAAATGCCTCCAAATGGTATTTAATTCACTTCCCGGGCCCCTGGAAGCATGAAAATCACTTTAAACATGCTAATTTTAGCTCTAAAACTGATGATCTACCTACAAATGTGAACTGACTTTCAAAAATAAAACATTTGAAAACGGACAATTTTTCACCTTTCTGAAGCATGACTTAATGGGGGGGTGTTATCTCTTTTGTCAAAAATCACCTGTTTTTGCTTGAACATTAAATGCCTCCAAATGGTATTTAATTCACTTCCCGGGCCCCTGGAAGCATGAAAATCACTTTAAACATGCTAATTTTAGCTCTAAAACTGATGATCTACCTACAAATGTGAACTGACGTTCAAAAATAAAACATTTGAAAACGGACCATTTTTCACCTTTCTGAAGCATAACGTAATGGGGGGGTGTTATCTCTTTTGTCAAAAATCACCTGTTTTTGCTTGAACATTAAATGCCTCCAAATGGTATTTAATACACTTCCCGCGCCACTAGAAGCTTGAAAATCACTTTAAACATGCTAATTTTAGCTCTAAAACTGATGATCTACCTACAAACGTGAACTGACGTTCAAAAATAAAACTTTTGAAAACGGACCATTTTTCACCTTTCTGAAGCATGACGTAATGGGGGGGTGTTATCCCTTTTGTCAAAAATCACCTGTTTTTGCTTGAACATTAAATGCCTCCAAATGGTATTTAATTCACTTCCCGGGCCCCTGGAAGCATGAAAATCACTTTAAACATGCTTATTTTAGCACTAAAACTGATGATCTACCTACAAATGTGAACTGACGTTCAAAAATAAAACATTTGAAAACGGACCATTTTTCACCTTTCTGAAGCATGACGTAATGGGGGGGTGTTATCTCTTTTGTCAAAAATCACCTGTTTTTGCTTGAACATTAAATGCCTCCAAATGGTATTTAATTCAGTTCCCGGGGTGAAGAAACACTTTTTGAGACCTCAGAGTGAGTAAATTGGCCATTTTCATGCACTTTTAACCATTCCACAAATCTTGTGTTTTGGGCCCCTGGAAGCATGAAAATCACTTTAAACATGCTAATTTTAGCTCTAAAACTGATGATCTACCTACAAATGTGAACTCACGTTAAAAAATAAAACATTTGAAAACGGACCATTTTTCACCTTTCTGCAGCATGACGTAATGGGGGGGTGTTATCTCTTTTGTCAAAAATCACCTGTGTTTGCTTGAACATTAAATGCCTCCAAATGGTATTTAATTCACTTCCCGGGGTGAAGAAACACTGTTTGAGACCTCAGAGTGAGTAAATTGGCCATTTTCATGCACTTTTAACCATTCCACAAATCTTGTGTTTTGGGCCCCTGGAAGCATGAAAATCACTTTAAACATGCTAATTTTAGCTCTAAAACTGATGATCTACCTACAAATGTGAACTGACGTTAAAAAATAAAACATTTGAAAACGGACCATTTTTCACCTTTCTGCAGCATGACGTAATGGGGGGGTGTTATCTCTTTTGTCAAAAATCACCTGTTTTTGCTTGAACATTACATGCCTCCAAATGGTATTTAATTCACTTCCCGGGCTGAAGAAACACTTTTTGAGACCTCAGAGTGAGTAAATTGGCCATTTTCATGCACTTTTAACCATTCCACAAATCTTGTGTTTTGGGCCCCTGGAAGCATGAAAATCACTTTAAACATGCTAATTTTAGCTCTAAAATTGATGATCTACCTACAAATGTGAACTGACGTTAAAAAATAAAACATTTGAAAACGGACCATTTTTCACCTTTCTGCAGCATGACGTAATGGGGGGGTGTTATCTCTTTTGTTAAAAATCACCTGTTTTTGCTTGAACATTAAATGCCTCCAAATGGTATTTAATTCACTTCCCGGGCCCCTGGAAGCATGAAAATCACTTTAAACATGCTAATTTTAGCTCTAAAACTGATGATCTACCTACAAATGTGAACTGACGTTCAAAAATAAAACTTTTGAAAACGGACCATTTTTCACCTTTCTGAAGCATGACGTAATGGGGGGGTGTTATCCCTTTTGTCAAAAATCACCTGTTTTTACTTGAACATTAAATGCCTCCAAATGGTATTTAATTCACTTCCCGGGCCCCTGGAAGCATGAAAATCACTTTAAACACGCTTATTTTAGCTCTAAAACTGATGATCTACCTACAAATGTGAACTGACGTTCAAAAATAAAACATTTGAAAACGGACCATTTTTCACCTTTCTGAAGCATGACGTAATGGGGGGGTGTTATCTCTTTTGTCAAAAATCACCTGTTTTTGCTTGAACATTAAATGCCTCCAAATGGTATTTAATTCACTTCCCGGGGTGAATAAACACTTTTTGAGACCTCAGAGTGAGTAAATTGGCCATTTTCATGCACTTTTAACCATTCCACAAATCTTGTGTTTTGGGCCCCTGGAAGCATGAAAATCACTTTAAACATGCTAATTTTAGCTCTAAAACTGATGATCTACCTACAAATGTGAACTGACTTTCAAAAATAAAACATTTGAAAACGGACCATTTTTCACCTTTCTGAAGCATAACGTAATGGGGGGGTGTTATCTCTTTTGTCAAAAATCACCTGTTTTTGCTTGAACATTAAATGCCTCCAAATGGTATTTAATACACTTCCCGGGCCACTGGAAGCATGAAAATCACTTTAAACATGCTAATTTTAGCTCTAAAACTGATGATCTACCTACAAATGTGAACTGACTTTCAAAAATAAAACATTTGAAAACGGACAATTTTTCACCTTTCTGAAGCATGACGTAATGGGGGGTGTTATCTCTTTTGTCAAAAATCACCTGTTTTTGCTTGAACATTAAATGCCTCCAAATGGTATTTAATTCACTTCCCGGGCCCCTGGAAGCATGAAAATCACTTTAAACATGCTAATTTTAGCTCTAAAACTGATGATCTACCTACAAACGTGAACTGACGTTCAAAAATAAAACTTTTGAAAACGGACCATTTTTCACCTTTCTGAAGCATGACGTAATGGGGGGGTGTTATCCCTTTTGTCAAAAATCACCTGTTTTTGCTTGAACATTAAATGCCTCCAAATGGTATTTAATTCACTTCCCGGGCCCCTGGAAGCATGAAAATCACTTTAAACATGCTTATTTTAGCTCTAAAACTGATGATCTACCTACAAATGTGAACTGACGTTCAAAAATAAAACATTTGAAAACGGACCATTTTTCACCTTTCTGAAGCATGACGTAATGGGGGGGTGTTATCTCTTTTGTCAAAAATCACCTGTTTTTGCTTGAACATTAAATGCCTCCAAATGGTATTTAATTCACTTCCCGGGGTGAAGAAACACTTTTTGAGACCTCAGAGTGAGTAAATTGGCCATTTTCATGCACTTTTAACCATTCCACAAATCTTGTGTTTTGGGCCCCTGTAAGCATGAAAATCACTTTAAACATGCTAATTTTAGCTCTAAAACTGATGATCTACCTACAAATGTGAACTCACGTTAAAAAATAAAACATTTGAAAACGGACCATTTTTCACCTTTCTGCAGCATGACGTAATGGGGGGGTGTTATCTCTTTTGTCAAAAATCACCTGTGTTTGCTTGAACATTAAATGCCTCCAAATGGTATTTAATTCACTTCCCGGGGTGAAGAAACACTGTTTGAGACCTCAGAGTGAGTAAATTGGCCATTTTCATGCACTTTTAACCATTCCACAAATCTTGTGTTTTGGGCCCCTGGAAGCATGAAAATCACTTTAAACATGCTAATTTTAGCTCTAAAACTGATGATCTACCTACAAATGTGAACTGACGTTAAAAAATAAAACATTTGAAAACGGACCATTTTTCACCTTTCTGCAGCATGACGTAATGGGGGGGTGTTATCTCTTTTGTCAAAAATCACCTGTTTTTGCTTGAACATTACATGCCTCCAAATGGTATTTAATTCACTTCCCGGGCTGAAGAAACACTTTTTGAGACCTCAGAGTGAGTAAATTGGCCATTTTCATGCACTTTTAACCATTCCACAAATCTTGTGATTTGGGCCCCTGGAAGCATGAAAATCACTTTAAACATGCTAATTTTAGCTCTAAAGTTGATGATCTACCTACAAATGTGAACTGACGTTAAAAAATAAAACATTTGAAAACGGACCATTTTTCACCTTTCTGCAGCATGACGTAATGGGGGGGTGTTATCTCTTTTGTTAAAAATCACCTGTTTTTGCTTGAACATTAAATGCCTCCAAATGGTATTTAATTCACTTCCCGGGCCCCTGGAAGCATGAAAATCACTTTAAACATGCTAATTTTAGCTCTAAAACTGATGATCTACCTACAAATGTGAACTGACGTTCAAAAATAAAACTTTTGAAAACGGACCATTTTTCACCTTTCTGAAGCATGACGTAATGGGGGGGGTGTTATCCCTTTTGTCAAAAATCACCTGTTTTTACTTGAACATTAAATGCCTCCAAATGGTATTTAATTCACTTCCCGGGCCCCTGGAAGCATGAAAATCACTTTAAACACGCTTATTTTAGCTCTAAAACTGATGATCTACCTACAAATGTGAACTGACGTTCAAAAATAAAACATTTGAAAACGGACCATTTTTCACCTTTCTGAAGCATGACGTAATGGGGGGGTGTTATCTCTTTTGTCAAAAATCACCTGTTTTTACTTGAACATTAAATGCCTCCAAATGGTATTTAATTCACTTCCCGGGGTGAAGAAACACTTTTTGAGACCTCAGAGTGAGTAAATTGGCCATTTTCATGCACTTTTAACCATTCCACAAATCTTGTGTTTTGGGCCCCTGGAAGCATGAAAATCACTTTAAACATGCTAATTTTAGCTCTAAAACTGATGATCTACCTACAAATGTGAACTGACTTTCAAAAATAAAACATTTGAAAACGGACAATTTTTCACCTTTCTGAAGCATTACGTAATGGGGGGGTGTTATCTCTTTTGTCAAAAATCACCTGTTTTTGCTTGAACATTAAATGCCTCCAAATGGTATCTAATTCACTTCCCGGGCCCCTGGAAGCATGAAAATCACTTTAAACATGCTAATTTTAGCTCTAAAACTGATGATCTACCTACAAATGTGAACTGACTTTCAAAAATAAAACATTTGAAAACGGACAATTTTTCACCTTTCTGAAGCATGACGTAATGGGGGGGTGTTATCTCTTTTGTCAAAAATCACCTGTTTTTGCTTGAACATTAAATGCCTCCAAATGGTATTTAATTCACTTCCCGGGCCCCTGGAAGCATGAAAATCACTTTAAACATGCTAATTTTAGCTCTAAAACTGATGATCTACCTACAAATGTGAACTGACGTTCAAAAATAAAACATTTGAACACGGACCATTTTTCACCTTTCTGAAGCATAACGTAATGGGGGGGTGTTATCTCTTTTGTCAAAAATCACCTGTTTTTGCTTGAACATTAAATGCCTCCAAATGGTATTTAATACACTTCCCGGGCCACTGGAAGCATGAAAATCACTTTAAACATGCTAATTTTAGCTCTAAAACTGATGATCTACCTACAAATGTGAACTGACTTTCAAAAATAAAACATTTAAAAACGGACAATTTTTCACCTTTCTGAAGCATGACGTAATGGGGGGGTGTTATCTCTTTTGTCAAAAATCACCTGTTTTTGCTTGAACATTAAATGCCTCCAAATGGTATTTAATTCACTTCCCGGGCCCCTGGAAGCATGAAAATTCCTTTAAACATGCTAA
This sequence comes from Lissotriton helveticus, assembly GCF_964261635.1. NCBI lineage: Eukaryota > Metazoa > Chordata > Amphibia > Caudata > Salamandridae > Lissotriton > Lissotriton helveticus. The sequence continues at coordinate 347,611 of NW_027611851.1, forward strand.
TTTTAGCTCTAAAACTGATGATCTACCTACAAATGTGAACTGACGTTAAAAAATAAAACATTTGAAAACGGACCATTTTTCACCTTTCTGCAGCATGACGTAATGGGGGGGTGTTATCTCTTTTGTCAAAAATCACCTGTTTTTGCTTGAACATTAAATGCCTCCAAATGGTATTTAATTCACTTCCCGGGCTGAAGAAACACTTTTTGAGACCTCAGAGTGAGTAAATTGGCCATTTTCATGCACTTTTAACCATTCCACAAATCTTGTGTTTTGGGCCCCTGGAAGCATGAAAATCACTTTAAACATGCTAATTTTAGCTCTAAAATTGATGATCTACCTACAAATGTGAACTGACGTTCAAAAATAAAACATTTGAAAACGGACCATTTTTCACCTTTCTGAAGCATGACGTAATGGGGGGTGTTATCTCTTTTGTCAAAAATCACCTGTTTTTGCTTGAACATTAAATGCCTCCAAATGGTATTTAATTCACTTCCCGGGGTGAAGAAACACTTTTTGAGACCTCAGAGTGAGTAAATTGGCCATTTTCATGCACTTTTAACCATTCCACAAATCTTGTGTTTTGGGCCCCTGGAAGCATGAAAATCACTTTAAACATGCTAATTTTAGCTCTAAAACTGATGATCTACCTACAAATGTGAACTGACTTTCAAAAATAAAACATTTGAAAACGGACAATTTTTCACCTTTCTGAAGCATGACGTAATGGGGGGTGTTATCTCTTTTGTCAAAAATCACCTGTTTTTGCTTGAACATTAAATGCCTCCAAATGGTATCTAATTCACTTGCCGGGCCCCTGGAAGCATGAAAATCACTTTAAACATGCTAATTTTAGCTCTAAAACTGATGATCTACCTACAAATGTGAACTGACGTTCAAAAATAAAACATTTGAAAACGGACCATTTTTCACCTTTCTGATGCATAACGTAATGGGGGGGTGTTATCTCTTTTGTCAAAAATCACCTGTTTTTGCTTGAACATTAAATGCCTCCAAATGGTATTTAATACACTTCCCGGGCCACTGGAAGCATGAAAATCACTTTAAACATGCTAATTTTAGCTCTAAAACTGATGATCTACCTACAAATGTGAACTGACTTTCAAAAATAAAACATTTGAAAACGGACAATTTTTCACCTTTCTGAAGAATGACGTAATGGGGGGGTGTTATCTCTTTTGTCAAAAATCACCTGTTTTTGCTTGAACATTAAATGCCTCCAAATGGTATTTAATTCACTTCCCGGGCCCCTGGAAGCATGAAAATCACTTTAAACATGCTAATTTTAGCTCTAAAACTGATGATCTACCTACAAATGTGAACTGACGTTCAAAAATAAAACATTTGAAAACGGACCATTTTTCACCTTTCTGCAGCATGACGTAATGGGGGGGTGTTATCCCTTTTGTCAAAAATCACCTGTTTTTGCTTGAACATTAAATGCCTCCAAATGGTATTTAATTCACTTCCCGGGCCCCTGGAAGCATGAAAATCACTTTAAACATGCTTATTTTAGCTCTAAAACTGATGATCTACCTACAAATGTGAACTGACGTTCAAAAATAAAACATTTGAAAACGGACCATTTTTCACCTTTCTGAAGCATGACGTAATGGGGGGGTGTTATCTCTTTTGTCAAAAATCACCTGTTTTTGCTTGAACATTAAATGCCTCCAAATGGTATTTAACTCACTTCCCGGGGTGAAGAAACACTTTTTGAGACCTCAGAGTGAGTAAATTGGCCATTTTCATGCACTTTTAACCATTCCACAAATCTTGTGTTTTGGGCCCATGGAAGCATGAAAATCACTTTAAACATGCTAATTTTAGCTCTAAAACTGATGATCTACCTACAAATGTGAACTGACGTTAAAAAATAAAACATTTGAAAACGGACCATTTTTCACCTTTCTGCAGCATGACATAATGGGGGGGTGTTATCTCTTTTGTCAAAAATCACCTGTTTTTGCTTGAACATTAAATGCCTCCAAATGGTATTTAATTCACTTCCCGGGGTGAAGAAACACTTTTTGAGACCTCAGAGTGAGTAAATTGGCCATTTTCATGCACTTTTAACCATTCCACAAATCTTGTGTTTTGGGCCCCTGGAAGCATGAAAATCACTTTAAACATGCTAATTTTAGCTCTAAAACTGATGATCTACCTACAAATGTGAACTGACGTTAAAAAATAAAACATTTGAAAACGGACCATTTTTCACCTTTCTGCAGCATGACGTAATGGGGGGGTGTTATCTCTTTTGTCAAAAATCACCTGTTTTTGCTTGAACATTAAATGCCTCCAAATGGTATTTAATTCACTTCCCGGGCCCCTGGAAGCATGAAAATCACTTTAAACATGCTAATTTTAGCTCTAAAACTGATGATCTACCTACAAATGTGAACTGACTTTCAAAAATAAAACATTTGAAAACGGACAATTTTTCACCTTTCTGAAGCATGACTTAATGGGGGGGTGTTATCTCTTTTGTCAAAAATCACCTGTTTTTGCTTGAACATTAAATGCCTCCAAATGGTATTTAATTCACTTCCCGGGCCCCTGGAAGCATGAAAATCACTTTAAACATGCTAATTTTAGCTCTAAAACTGATGATCTACCTACAAATGTGAACTGACGTTCAAAAATAAAACATTTGAAAACGGACCATTTTTCACCTTTCTGAAGCATAACGTAATGGGGGGGTGTTATCTCTTTTGTCAAAAATCACCTGTTTTTGCTTGAACATTAAATGCCTCCAAATGGTATTTAATACACTTCCCGCGCCACTAGAAGCATGAAAATCACTTTAAACATGCTAATTTTAGCTCTAAAACTGATGATCTACCTACAAACGAGAACTGACGTTCAAAAATAAAACTTTTGAAAACGGACCATTTTTCACCTTTCTGAAGCATGACGTAATGGGGGGGTGTTATCCCTTTTGTCAAAAATCACCTGTTTTTGCTTGAACATTAAATGCCTCCAAATGGTATTTAATTCACTTCCCGGGCCCCTGGAAGCATGAAAATCACTTTAAACATGCTTATTTTAGCACTAAAACTGATGATCTACCTACAAATGTGAACTGACGTTCAAAAATAAAACATTTGAAAACGGACCATTTTTCACCTTTCTGAAGCATGACGTAATGGGGGGGTGTTATCTCTTTTGTCAAAAATCACCTGTTTTTGCTTGAACATTAAATGCCTCCAAATGGTATTTAATTCACTTCCCGGGGTGAAGAAACACTTTTTGAGACCTCAGAGTGAGTAAATTGGCCATTTTCATGCACTTTTAACCATTCCACAAATCTTGTGTTTTGGGCCCCTGGAAGCATGAAAATCACTTTAAACATGCTAATTTTAGCTCTAAAACTGATGATCTACCTACAAATGTGAACTCACGTTAAAAAATAAAACATTTGAAAACGGACCATTTTTCACCTTTCTGCAGCATGACGTAATGGGGGGGTGTTATCTCTTTTGTCAAAAATCACCTGTGTTTGCTTGAACATTAAATGCCTCCAAATGGTATTTAATTCACTTCCCGGGGTGAAGAAACACTGTTTGAGACCTCAGAGTGAGTAAATTGGCCATTTTCATGCACTTTTAACCATTCCACAAATCTTGTGTTTTGGGCCCCTGGAAGCATGAAAATCACTTTAAACATGCTAATTTTAGCTCTAAAACTGATGATCTACCTACAAATGTGAACTGACGTTAAAAAATAAAACATTTGAAAACGGACCATTTTTCACCTTTCTGCAGCATGACGTAATGGGGGGGTGTTATCTCTTTTGTCAAAAATCACCTGTTTTTGCTTGAACATTACATGCCTCCAAATGGTATTTAATTCACTTCCCGGGCTGAAGAAACACTTTTTGAGACCTCAGAGTGAGTAAATTGGCCATTTTCATGCACTTTTAACCATTCCACAAATCTTGTGTTTTGGGCCCCTGGAAGCATGAAAATCACTTTAAACATGCTAATTTTAGCTCTAAAATTGATGATCTACCTACAAATGTGAACTGACGTTAAAAAATAAAACATTTGAAAACGGACCATTTTTCACCTTTCTGCAGCATGACGTAATGGGGGGGTGTTATCTCTTTTGTTAAAAATCACCTGTTTTTGCTTGAACATTAAATGCCTCCAAATGGTATTTAATTCACTTCCCGGGCCCCTGGAAGCATGAAAATCACTTTAAACATGCTAATTTTAGCTCTAAAACTGACGATCTACCTACAAATGTGAACTGACGTTCAAAAATAAAACTTTTGAAAACGGACCATTTTTCACCTTTCTGAAGCATGACGTAATGGGGGGGTGTTATCCCTTTTGTCAAAAATCACCTGTTTTTACTTGAACATTAAATGCCTCCAAATGGTATTTAATTCACTTCCCGGGCCCCTGGAAGCATGAAAATCACTTTAAACACGCTTATTTTAGCTCTAAAACTGATGATCTACCTACAAATGTGAACTGACGTTCAAAAATAAAACATTTGAAAACGGACCATTTTTCACCTTTCTGAAGCATGACGTAATGGGGGGGTGTTATCTCTTTTGTCAAAAATCACCTGTTTTTGCTTGAACATTAAATGCCTCCAAATGGTATTTAATTCACTTCCCGGGGTGAAGAAACACTTTTTGAGACCTCAGAGTGAGTAAATTGGCCATTTTCATGCACTTTTAACCATTCCACAAATCTTGTGTTTTGGGCCCCTGGAAGCATGAAAATCACTTTAAACATGCTAATTTTAGCTCTAAAACTGATGATCTACCTACAAATGTGAACTGACTTTCAAAAATAAAACATTTGAAAACGGACCATTTTTCACCTTTCTGAAGCATAACGTAATGGGGGGGTGTTATCTCTTTTGTCAAAAATCACCTGTTTTTGCTTGAACATTAAATGCCTCCAAATGGTATTTAATACACTTCCCGGGCCACTGGAAGCATGAAAATCACTTTAAACATGCTAATTTTAGCTCTAAAACTGATGATCTACCTACAAATGTGAACTGACTTTCAAAAATAAAACATTTGAAAACGGACAATTTTTCACCTTTCTGAAGCATGACGTAATGGGGGGGTGTTATCTCTTTTGTCAAAAATCACCTGTTTTTGCTTGAACATTAAATGCCTCCAAATGGTATTTAATTCACTTCCCGGGCCCCTGGAAGCATGAAAATCACTTTAAACATGCTAATTTTAGCTCTAAAACTGATGATCTACCTACAAACGTGAACTAACGTTCAAAAATAAAACTTTTGAAAACGGACCATTTTTCACCTTTCTGAAGCATGACGTAATGGGGGGGTGTTATCCCTTTTGTCAAAAATCACCTGTTTTTGCTTGAACATTAAATGCCTCCAAATGGTATTTAATTCACTTCCCGGGCCCCTGGAAGCATGAAAATCACTTTAAACATGCTTATTTTAGCTCTAAAACTGATGATCTACCTACAAATGTGAACTGACGTTCAAAAATAAAACATTTGAAAACGGACCATTTTTCACCTTTCTGAAGCATGACGTAATGGGGGGGTGTTATCTCTTTTGTCAAAAATCACCTGTTTTTGCTTGAACATTAAATGCCTCCAAATGGTATTTAATTCACTTCCCGGGGTGAAGAAACACTTTTTGAGACCTCAGATTGAGTAAATTGGCCATTTTCATGCACTTTTAACCATTCCACAAATCTTGTGTTTTGGGCCCCTGTAAGCATGAAAATCACTTTAAACATGCTAATTTTAGCTCTAAAACTGATGATCTACCTACAAATGTGAACTCACGTTAAAAAATAAAACATTTGAAAACGGACCATTTTTCACCTTTCTGCAGCATGACGTAATGGGGGGGTGTTATCTCTTTTGTCAAAAATCACCTGTGTTTGCTTGAACATTAAATGCCTCCAAATGGTATTTAATTCACTTCCCGGGGTGAAGAAACACTGTTTGAGACCTCAGAGTGAGTAAATTGGCCATTTTCATGCACTTTTAACCATTCCACAAATCTTGTGTTTTGGGCCCCTGGAAGCATGAAAATCACTTTAAACATGCTAATTTTAGCTCTAAAACTGATGATCTACCTACAAATGTGAACTGACGTTAAAAAATAAAACATTTGAAAACGGACCATTTTTCACCTTTCTGCAGCATGACGTAATGGGGGGGTGTTATCTCTTTTGTCAAAAATCACCTGTTTTTGCTTGAACATTACATGCCTCCAAATGGTATTTAATTCACTTCCCGGGCTGAAGAAACACTTTTTGAGACCTCAGAGTGAGTAAATTGGCCATTTTCATGCACTTTTAACCATTCCACAAATCTTGTGATTTGGGCCCCTGGAAGCATGAAAATCACTTTAAACATGCTAATTTTAGCTCTAAAGTTGATGATCTACCTACAAATGTGAACTGACGTTAAAAAATAAAACATTTGAAAACGGACCATTTTTCACCTTTCTGCAGCATGACGTAATGGGGGGGTGTTATCTCTTTTGTTAAAAATCACCTGTTTTTGCTTGAACATTAAATGCCTCCAAATGGTATTTAATTCACTTCCCGGGCCCCTGGAAGCATGAAAATCACTTTAAACATGCTAATTTTAGCTCTAAAACTGATGATCTACCTACAAATGTGAACTGACGTTCAAAAATAAAACTTTTGAAAACGGACCATTTTTCACCTTTCTGAAGCATGACGTAATGGGGGGGTGTTATCCCTTTTGTCAAAAATCACCTGTTTTTACTTGAACATTAAATGCCTCCAAATGGTATTTAATTCACTTCCCGGGCCCCTGGAAGCATGAAAATCACTTTAAACACGCTTATTTTAGCTCTAAAACTGATGATCTACCTACAAATGTGAACTGACGTTCAAAAATAAAACATTTGAAAACGGACCATTTTTCACCTTTCTGAAGCATGACGTAATGGGGGGGTGTTATCTCTTTTGTCAAAAATCACCTGTTTTTACTTGAACATTAAATGCCTCCAAATGGTATTTAATTCACTTCCCGGGGTGAAGAAACACTTTTTGAGACCTCAGAGTGAGTAAATTGGCCATTTTCATGCACTTTTAACCATTCCACAAATCTTGTGTTTTGGGCCCCTGGAAGCATGAAAATCACTTTAAACATGCTAATTTTAGCTCTAAAACTGATGATCTACCTACAAATGTGAACTGACTTTCAAAAATAAAACATTTGAAAACGGACAATTTTTCACCTTTCTGAAGCATGACGTAATGGGGGGGTGTTATCTCTTTTGTCAAAAATCACCTGTTTTTGCTTGAACATTAAATGCCTCCAAATGGTATCTAATTCACTTCCCGGGCCCCTGGAAGCATGAAAATCACTTTAAACATGCTAATTTTAGCTCTAAAACTGATGATCTACCTACAAATGTGAACTGACTTTCAAAAATAAAACATTTGAAAACGGACAATTTTTCACCTTTCTGAAGCATGACGTAATGGGGGGGTGTTATCTCTTTTGTCAAAAATCACCTGTTTTTGCTTGAACATTAAATGCCTCCAAATGGTATTTAATTCACTTCCCGGGCCCCTGGAAGCATGAAAATCACTTTAAACATGCTAATTTTAGCTCTAAAACTGATGATCTACCTACAAATGTGAACTGACGTTCAAAAATAAAACATTTGAACACGGACCATTTTTCACCTTTCTGAAGCATAACGTAATGGGGGGGTGTTATCTCTTTTGTCAAAAATCACCTGTTTTTGCTTGAACATTAAATGCCTCCAAATGGTATTTAATACACTTCCCGGGCCACTGGAAGCATGAAAATCACTTTAAACATGCTAATTTTAGCTCTAAAACTGATGATCTACCTACAAATGTGAACTGACTTTCAAAAATAAAACATTTAAAAACGGACAATTTTTCACCTTTCTGAAGCATGACGTAATGGGGGGGTGTTATCTCTTTTGTCAAAAATCACCTGTTTTTGCTTGAACATTAAATGCCTCCAAATGGTATTTAATTCACTTCCCGGGCCCCTGGAAGCATGAAAATTCCTTTAAACATGCTAATTTTAGCTCTAAAACTGATGATCTACCTACAAATGTGAACTGACGTTAAAAAATAAAACATTTGAAAACGGACCATTTTTCACCTTTCTGCAGCATGACGTAATGGGGGGGTGTTATCTCTTTTGTCAAAAATCACCTGTTTTTGCTTGAACATTAAATGCCTCCAAATGGTATTTAATTCACTTCCCGGGCTGAAGAAACACTTTTTGAGACCTCAGAGTGAGTAAATTGGCCATTTTCATGCACTTTTAACCATTCCACAAATCTTGTGTTTTGGGCCCCTGGAAGCATGAAAATCACTTTAAACATGCTAATTTTAGCTCTAAAATTGATGATCTACCTACAAATGTGAACTGACGTTCAAAAATAAAACATTTGAAAACGGACCATTTTTCACCTTTCTGAAGCATGACGTAATGGGGGGTGTTATCTCTTTTGTCAAAAATCACCTGTTTTTGCTTGAACATTAAATGCCTCCAAATGGTATTTAATTCACTTCCCGGGGTGAAGAAACACTTTTTGAGACCTCAGAGTGAGTAAATTGGCCATTTTCATGCACTTTTAACCATTCCACAAATCTTGTGTTTTGGGCCCCTGGAAGCATGAAAATCACTTTAAACATGCTAATTTTAGCTCTAAAACTGATGATCTACCTACAAATGTGAACTGACTTTCAAAAATAAAACATTTGAAAACGGACAATTTTTCACCTTTCTGAAGCATGACGTAATGGGGGGTGTTATCTCTTTTGTCAAAAATCACCTGTTTTTGCTTGAACATTAAATGCCTCCAAATGGTATCTAATTCACTTGCCGGGCCCCTGGAAGCATGAAAATCACTTTAAACATGCTAATTTTAGCTCTAAAACTGATGATCTACCTACAAATGTGAACTGACGTTCAAAAATAAAACATTTGAAAACGGACCATTTTTCACCTTTCTGATGCATAACGTAATGGGGGGGTGTTATCTCTTTTGTCAAAAATCACCTGTTTTTGCTTGAACATTAAATGCCTCCAAATGGTATTTAATACACTTCCCGGGCCACTGGAAGCATGAAAATCACTTTAAACATGCTAATTTTAGCTCTAAAACTGATGATCTACCTACAAATGTGAACTGACTTTCAAAAATAAAACATTTGAAAACGGACAATTTTTCACCTTTCTGAAGCATGACGTAATGGGGGGGTGTTATCTCTTTTGTCAAAAATCACCTGTTTTTGCTTGAACATTAAATGCCTCCAAATGGTATTTAATTCACTTCCCGGGCCCCTGGAAGCATGAAAATCACTTTAAACATGCTAATTTTAGCTCTAAAACTGATGATCTACCTACATATGTGAACTGACGTTCAAAAATAAAACATTTGAAAACGGACCATTTTTCACCTTTCTGCAGCATGACGTAATGGGGGGGTGTTATCCCTTTTGTCAAAAATCACCTGTTTTTGCTTGAACATTAAATGCCTCCAAATGGTATTTAATTCACTTCCCGGGCCCCTGGAAGCATGAAAATCACTTTAAACATGCTTATTTTAGCTCTAAAACTGATGATCTACCTACAAATGTGAACTGACGTTCAAAAATAAAACATTTGAAAACGGACCATTTTTCACCTTTCTGAAGCATGACGTAATGGGGGGGTGTTATCTCTTTTGTCAAAAATCACCTGTTTTTGCTTGAACATTAAATGCCTCCAAATGGTATTTAATTCACTTCCCGGGGTGAAGAAACAATTTTGAGACCTCAGAGTGATTAAATTGGCCATTTTCATGCACTTTTAACCATTCCACAAATCTTGTGTTTTGGGCCCATGGAAGCATGAAAATCACTTTAAACATGCTAATTTTAGCTCTAAAACTGATGATCTACCTACAAATGTGAACTGACGTTAAAAAATAAAACATTTGAAAACGGACCATTTTTCACCTTTCTGCAGCATGACATAATGGGGGGGTGTTATCTCTTTTGTCAAAAATCACCTGTTTTTGCTTGAACATTAAATGCCTCCAAATGGTATTTAATTCACTTCCCGGGCCCCTGGAAGCATGAAAATCACTTTAAACATGCTAATTTTAGCTCTAAAACTGATGATCTACCTACAAATGTGAACTGACTTTCAAAAATAAAACATTTGAAAACGGACAATTTTTCACCTTTCTGAAGCATGACTTAATGGGGGGTATCTCTTTTGTCAAAAATCACCTGTTTTTGCTTGAACATTAAATGCCTCCAAATGGTATTTAATTCACTTCCCGGGCCCCTGGAAGCATGAAAATCACTTTAAACATGCCAATTTTAGCTCTAAAACTGATGATCTACCCACAAATGTGAACTGACGTTCAAAAATAAAACATTTGAAAACGGACCATTTTTCGGCTTTCTGAAGCATAACGTAATGGGGGGGTGTTATTTCTTTTGTCAAAAATCACCTGTTTTTGCTTGAACATTAAATGCCTCCAAATGGTATTTAATTCACTTCCCGGGCCCCTGGAAGCATGAAAATCACTTTAAACATGCTAATTTTAGCTCTAAAACTGATGATCTACCTACAAATGTGAACTGACGTTCAAAAATAAAACTTTTGAAAACGGACCATTTTTCACCTTTCTGAAGCATGACGTAATGGGGGGGTGTTATCCCTTTTGTCAAAAATCACCTGTTTTTGCTTGAACATTAAATGCCTCCAAATGGTATTTAATTCACTTCCCGGGCCCCTGGAAGCATGAAAATCACTTTAAACATGCTTATTTTAGCTCTAAAACTGATGATCTACCTACAAATGTGAACTGACGTTCAAAAATAAAACATTTGAAAACGGACCATTTTTCACCTTTCTGAAGCATGACGTAATGGGGGGTGTTATCTCTTTTGTCAAAAATCACCTGTTTTTGCTTGAACTGTCGTGTATTTCTATAGGTTCTGATTCGATCCCCCTATTCCTGACCCTATTCTGGTTAAACTTACTAGCTAGTTAACTAACAGTCAGCCCATGAGGCAAGAAATCCCCCATGATGCAGATACCGTTATCTGACGCAGTCACACTACGGCACAGGAACGTGTTATCTGATTAGGTCATAACGCTTGAGATCTAATTAGACAAGCGATATTCCTCCAGCCCCTGATAAGGCATACGACGTTCTCATAACAAATCAAACCTATGACAACCTGGATAATCCGTGCGGCCATTGTTTTGATTTCACAGAGAACTTTAGTAAAGAATGTGCTAACGAGCAAGTCGTATGACATCTTTATTGACGTACCTATGTCCATCCTTACGTCAATCTCGGCACCTTTAAGGTATAAATATTGCCGACCTTGCCCTATGCAAACACACGCGTGGTGACAAGACGGAGCAGCCATACTTGCCGAAGCCGAGAGCAGAAGCAGACCCCGCAGGCAGCAGCCCCGCCTTCCTGACGCGCTGAGAGACGCGCTGCTATCTCAAGCCGAGAGACCCAGCACCGGCGCTTCTGGGCAGCCCTCGCAGGCAGCCTGGAATATCGAGAGCAGAGAAAGAGATACCATTCCTCATTCATCCTAAATTCCAGGTACAGAACTGAATAACCCCTCCTAGAGAATTCTTTAGTTATTCACTTGGCAAAAACAAACTTAAACTAAACTGTAACTTTCTATTCCCGCCCACGCATTAGACTTAGGTCAGGTACACGGGGTAGGCGTATTTAGAAACACCAGTTGAGTACGTTTAGTCAAATGTATATGTGTATGTAAATATATTTTAATCATTTTAAACATCATATGGCTCAGAAACCATATCAATGTTTTTACAGTATTGTTTTATACTATTGCTTCTAATGTATGCACTTTACTTAACTATAAGTATTGCAATAATATCGATCCATTTCTCTTGTACGAGAAAAGAGACTGATCAATAAATAACATCTTTTATTGAACACGCCCGTCTCTTCCTTTTCTCTACATTCTGATGAGACTAAGAATGCACGTACTGACTGAGTAAAATAATTGCCTTGTGCTCACACGACTCTCGAGATTGACTCTTGATTAGGGGAGAGCAAAGTTGTCATGTTCTATGGTTGTCAGAAACTAAATCCCTTCTTGTCTAATCAGGGGAGTTCATCCTTCCTTGAACATTCGAGAAAGTTTCTAGCGAACTCTGAGCTTAGCTGGCAAACCCAAAAATTAAGTCTAGTATCGACAGTAGTAGACCTAGTTAACGTCTGGCCTAGGCCTTTACTGCTGTAGGTACTATTCCAATGCGCAGAGCCTATTGGGAAAATAGGAGCTACACTACATGGCGCCCAACGTGTTTGGAAAGGGCGATAAAACTAACGTAAGACATTTAGAGTAACTCAGTCGTGCTTTCTCACTCAGACCCCTTCTCCCAAATACTCCAAAGACGTCTGGAGTGGGTGAAAGGTTATTATATCCTCCAAAACCTCGCAGGAGGGAACTCCTATGTATGGTTCTTGGTCTAGTCAACGTTGAAGGATAAAACAGTTCCAAAATATTGTGCACCTAATCTCTGTTTCCATAAAGAAACCTGATCTGCAAATAAAAATAATACCATCCTGTCAGTAAAATGGGAGACAGTGATGGAGAAAGAGAGGCAATTAGATTAGCTACTGAAATAGCAGATGCTGATGCTACCATGCAAACAGCAGACCCGGATATAATACTCATCCAGGTCGCCAAAAGGAGATCTATAACCTTAAAACTTATAGAAAATGTACTGACACCTAGAGGTGGCACAGTCATATTCGTAATTGAGGCACACGAATATCGGCAGACAGAGGTATACTATACATGGATACATTTTCCAGCAGCAAATGCTGTAACAAAGTACTTCCACTATTACAAAGTAGAGGAACCTCCTGAAACGTACACTCCTTTCGAGGAGGTGGAAGTACCACTCAAATTCCAAGAGCATTTGCTCTTATTTGATGGCGCCCTAAAACATAATAATCACATTACAAGGCTCGGTCCTTTAGGAAGACCAGGAGCAACGTGGCCGGTCTTAGCCGGATACACACCACATCCAGACATCGACGAGATGACTGCACCAGAGCTATTAATACAGCTAAAACAACTACTAAAAATTCACAGACAATTAGTTCAGTATGTAATGCGGACTTCAACAATTCAGCCAGCGATTAAAATTCCACAGCTGACCCCTCACCAGGGGAACACAAATAAAATCACACCACAGAACATCCAATCCTGCCTAGGTAAAGTTCCAGCTAAACGGGAACAGATACCATTCTGGTTGGCACAGAAAATCACCCAAATAGAGGCGGTGTTTCCTGACACCACCCCATTAGAAAAGCACAGGATTCTGACTATATGTCTCCCAATGGGAATCGCACCACACATTGAGGACTGTGACACTTGGGGTACGGTCTTTGCTTCAATCTACACAAAAACGCACGGTGTTCCATCCATTTCGGTAATACCAGATGTGCTAAAACAAATTCAAGATGAATACGGTCCAGAACCTGCTTTAACTCTTGGTATGAAATTACTGAAAGACTTCAAGCAGGTCTCGGCTATATTACTAGCCAACATAAAGGGTGAAGCAGCAAACGTGGCGATCCGCCAGAGGTTAAAAGAGACAGATATAGCAGACCAACCAGCTGAAATTGCCAGAATCATAGAAAAATCCTATGAAGAACTAGGCAGAGATAGTCTAGGTGGAATACCAGTAAAACCGCAACTGACTACAAGTCCAGAAAAAATATTTTTTAATAATAATTCACCAAAAAAGAACTGGGATGGAAATAAACAATCCAATCCTAAAGAAAAGAAATTCCAGTCCAGAGGAAGGTCTCCTAGGCGAAGAGAGAAATCTCCAAACCCGAGACAAAGGTCACCTCAGAGTGAACCCTCTGGGAATAGATATAACCTTAGAAATAGGGATAATATTAAAAAACCTGATAGATATCAAGACATTGATACACGTCCGTCTCAATCTTTTCAGAATTCCTCGCAGAAATCGGAAAGAAGAGGACGATCAGAAGAGCACGCCAAGTCCAAAGACAAGGAACCTGCTCAACTGAAAAAGAAATCACAATTTCCAAAAAAGAAGGTAGCCAGTATCAAGGTAGTTAACAATGCCGAGAATACTGAGGACACAACTGAAAAACGGAGAATGGGCTCAGACAATGCTAGACAGCGCAGCAGAGGTGAGCATAGCTCGCAAAGTCCTTATGAATCATCTGGAGACAGTGGACACGAATGAATACCTTCAAGTGGAAACTGCAGATACCAGAGTTAGCAAGCCCCACAAAATATACGAGATAACATTACGTATAGAGGGAGATAAGACTAGGAAAATAAGGGGACTATTTTGGGATAACCTATCCAAGGGCTATGACATCCTTCTAGCTGAAAAAGACTGGCCACCGGAGTTTGTCAGGGAGTGCCCTCATGGCGAAGAAGTAATTATGCCTGCCTTCTCGAATCAAATACCGATTCATAAAAAATACACACTTGCTAGAAAGTGGGCAGTGGCCTTAGCACCTGCTTTATATAAAAATCACGTAGGATGGGATGAGGATTCTCCTCCTCACAAAGTCCAGTTAAAATCACAACCTACTGCACAAAGGCAGTACCCAATTAAGCAAGAAGCTAAAAAACAAGTAAATGAAATACTAGATCAGCTAGAATACCAGGGGGTGATTGAAACTTGCACCTCACAAATGAACAATCCTTTGTTTCCGGTCTCCAAACCAGACAATTCGTACCGTCTAGTTTTGGATTACCGACACCTTAACACATGTTGCAAAACTTTTGCAGTGCAAAACTCACACAGTGCTGCACTAATGAATAACATAGTGCGCAAAAAATACAAAACAACCTTGGACATCTCCAACGGATTCTTTTGTCAAAACATAGCACCAGAGAGCAGATATTTAACTGCATTTTCAGTAAATGGCACTCAAAAACAATTCTGTCGGTTAGCCCAGGGGTACAAGAACAGCCCGGGGGTATTCTCAGCGAGAGTAACAGAATTACTACAACTATATGATGATGAAGCATTATCTTATGTCGATGACATTTACTTAACAGATGATGACTTGGAAACTCACTTGAAAAGAGTGAACACCATAATACTTGGTTTCGCTGCAGAGGGTTACAAATTCAACTTCAAAAAGTCCAGAATTGCCCATCTGAAAAATCCAGTACGGAGGATATGAATTATCAAGTATTGCCTGGTTAACAGTCTTTTAAGAACTAGAAGAATTAAAAAATCTAAAATATGAAAAAACGTATCCTCTGCCAATCGACATTCTGCCTCTACGACATTACGCCTGTGTAATCTATACAGACGGACATGCTCAACCCTCCGTTTGGGGAGAACATGCATACAATCCCACATGTGAGATTACAAAAGAAGTGTGGCACGAAGGTAAACTAAGACCTCTATTAACAAAATCACACTCAGTAGAAACTAATTCAGAACTACAAACTGAAATATTAGCTTTGAAAATGGCGCTAGATAATGCGGATCGCGAATTCCCGACACTTATAGTGTCAGATTCATATTTCTGCGTCAAAGCATATAACAAGGATTTGCAGACCTGGATTCAGAACGATTACAAAGATGACACGGATGCACCAATAAAGCAGAGACTGCTCTGGGAACAGGTAGCTCTTTTGAAAAAAGAACTACCAAAGACTCACGTGACACACTCACTGAGTCACCAGCGTGATGGCGTTCACGTTGTAGGGAATTCATTGGCTGAAACAGCCGCAGCGGCAGCCAGTAAACCGGCTCCCGTAGATCGAAAAAAGCGTACATTAAAATACATTGACGGCGAAACAGTGCTGGCAGTAAAAACGTCATCAAAAGGCGACTGCTCGGCGTTACCGATCAACTATCCACTCAATTACACATACATCATAGATGCAAACTCCATTCCTTTTGCTCGAATCCCTGGAGTGGGGGATAGAGTGATTCCAAACATGGACAGGAGAAACTTGTTAATCGCAGACGCACACATGGGCGAGGGTCTCAGACACCTTAAATTAAAAGATTCTCTGGAAGAATTACAATCACGGTACTGGTGGCCAGGCATGAGCCTGCACTACACCATGTTTGTAAAAAACTGCCCAAACTGCAACAGAGATCGCAGTGGGGAGAGAAGCAGTTTAATACCTCGTCGTATCAAGGCAGATAACATCACCACTAAAAAGAATGGCTTGCGATTAACATATACAGGCTAGTTCCCACTTATAATGTAGATCCACAGCACTCGGCTGACGTCCGGACTGTTATACAAGATTTGCGAGTCTAAATGGCATATACGCTAAGAGCATGCTACGTTCGACCATTTTTTTTTCTTTTTCTCAGGAAATCCAGCCTGGGGGGGGAAAGAATGGCCAAATGAGCACAGCCCAGCGGGAATCTTGTCACTTCCTTCCTGAGGGTATGGGATGGTGTAAAGAAAAAACCAAGACAGAAAGCAATCTATAATAGAAAGGATATTAGGTTCGGGAGCTGGGTGGGTCAAACATCTAATAAGTGTCCAACGTAGTCTAAATAACTTGCCAAGAAATTCTCTGAAGGGATTCAGTCCGTACGAATTATTATTCGGAACTAGGATGTTGATCTCTGACCTTGATAGTCAGACTTCAGTGGTAACAGAAAAAAGCTTTGATGTCAAAGACCGTTTGGCTATTTTGCAGGACTTAAACAAAACAAGAAAAGACCTGAGCAACATACAGTTGAAAGAACAGCCAACGACCACTGAAGAATCACCACCTGTCCCAGCAAGACCTGTCTGGATTCCAAAAGTCGGGGATCTAGTCAGGGAGAAGATCGCGGTAAAGAAGGAATTTGGGCCTTCTTACAGAAAAGCAGTTCCTGTATTGTCTGTCAACGGGACAAGATCAGTTGTACTACCGCCACTTGCTGGAAAAAAGGAGAACCGAGTTGTATCCATCGACCTGGTAAAACCACAACATGTGGCCGATAACCAACAGTAGGCCAAGTGGACTCCCAATAAGTAGCAGAACACCAAGGTTTGCTACCAGTACAGAGGTCCTATCAAAGAGGCTCATCACATTCGAAACGCCTACAGAAGAACAACAAGGACTATGCAACAATGCAATAGAACTTAGACCTCTGAAAACCCAAATAAAGACATTTAGCAGAGACACACCAATCTATACAGAAGTACCAAGTGAAAATGCAAGAAACAAAAATCCTGAACCAATTGGAACAATTGACAGAACTGCATCCGGTTACTTCATCAACTTCGATGATTCCTCTGAAGGCTTCAGCGAACAAAAGACACAGCCATCATCAAAATCCTTTAAAGACAAAGCGAAGGAACTTTTGAAACAACTGAAAGAAACATATCTAGTTTCTCCATGGATTGAATTTTGGGTGGGTTTTGGTGCATTTATCCTCATACTTTGGCTCATCATGGTATTTACCTTGGGACGCTTCATTGAGGGAAAATATGCTAAAATGGACACAGCAAGTCAGAACATCAACTTGGTCCTCAAACCACACACATCTTCACACGTCGAGAAAAGAGAACTTTCTTCAGAACTTTCTTCAGCCAACTTCACAGCAATTCCAATATCTGGTGGGGTAGCCTGGGACAACACTGACTATGAAATTTATGGTCCGGTCGAGATCCTGAAATATCCACACCAAATCAAGATCTCCTTGAGTGACTTTGCAAAACCAAACTCATTTGCTGATGATTGGGACTTTGAAAGTATAAACAATATGATGTCTGACTTAGTAATGTCTGCTAAATTTACAAAACATGATTATTTGCAGGGTTCTACAAATTATGACAGCATGTACTGCTATAACCATTATGGTAACCATTTCTTGCATAAATCTGCACAACCTAGAAATGTTTTAAATTTTAATCAATGGGAACATTGTGCTACACCTCCAAAAGGGAGCTCTAGAACCGTGTATGGCAAATATTCATATTTTTCAGGTTTTAACATAACTAATGCTGAAACATTTTATTACAAATTGTCAAACAAGACAGGGATGAAAACCATGATAACCAACACAAAATTGATATATTCAGATTCTTTCTTTGAAAAAATGAATACTTTTGGATTTGATTATTGGGACAAACATGTTGATTTGAAAAGTGTTTGGGGTACAAAAGAATGGCAAGTACAGGGTATAGAAGCTTTGTTTAGAGCCTGCCTGATCCCGGAACAAATGATATTTTTAAATGACACCGTTCAACAAACCACCTGTCTTGGCTTAGCCAAAATCAAAGATTTAAATAACCTGTCTATTCCAAAGCCAACAATGTTTAGCAATAACTCTGAAACAGATGAAGAAATAGACATAAACCATATACTTAACCAAAACAGAACACATCCTGATTGGAAACAATGGTTGATCTGGCCCACAGATACAAATAACTGTCAAGATAGATTCCTGAATAAAACACAGGGTTTCAAAATGAACAGGCCAGACCCTAGATATCCCCAAAGACATCACCCAGGGATAATAACAACCTACAGTGTGGGCAAATTATGCCTTCAATGGCTACAAACTTCCACACTGCCTGAAATTAAGCAACACCTAACTTTACTTACTGATGGTGCTGACTTGCGTGATTTCATAATGGGACCACGCAAACAGCGTCAAAAGCGTTTCATAGCAGCCTCTGTATATGCAGCATACAATGAGGCCTGGAAGGTTACTCAAATTGAGACAGCAGAAAGAATACGGGAAATTGACCGTATTAATTTGGAAAAATCACTTTCTGTAGTGGACAATGGGTTAATGACTCTGTCCTCCAGAATTTTTTCATTGGACAGCATTGTGTCTTCAGCAATCGATATATTATCGCAAGACTTACTGTTATTACAACATGGTCAGTCACAATTGCGTTCTATTGTACAGCTTGGCTGGACGTTACAAAATCTGCGTTCAGGCTATGTGCCTTGGCGTTTAATCAACACAACGTCACTATTTCAAATCTTTAACCTTACTGATAGACAGATCGGTATGGCGCAGAAGGGTGCTGATTATACAATCTTGAGCATTGAAAAACTAGAAAGATTACCGTTGACAATGTCAGAACGACCTGTCAGTGAATGGATAATCCACGGAATCATAAATATTCCAATCTCAACCTTCAGGTTTCAATACTGCCAAAAATATATACAGGCTGGCATGTACGAGAAATTGGGAAAGGGGTACCTTAAAACAACATGGAACCTGCCCTATTCACATGCATGTATCAGTAACAAAGGACAGAAAGTGTTTCTTAGTGGCATCAATTGTGCTATGTCACTAAGCGGCACGCTTCTGTGTAACGGTATTAGTTTGCACGGAGCCTGTGAAGGGAATTCATACAACCTTTCATGTCACCAGCAAGGCGCACCTGCAACTGAAATAGAACCATTCTTTCAAAGACTCTATAATGGGAGTTACATTCTTATTGTAGACCGCAGATGCTGTAGTCTTATGCCCGGGACTCCTTATCTCGTCACTACGACGGCGAAGGTCAAGTGCTGTGGACGTTCTTTGTTCCCCAGCTCCTTTCCAGACAGGGTGGCGAGGGCATGGCCCAGTTTGAAAATTACTTCTATTCGAATAGACACTTTAAGCAGAATGAAAACAGTGCTTTTTCAGACGCCTACAAGGCTCACGTCATCTAAAGAAACGTATGATCTACAAGTCGCAAGGACGACTGCAGAGATACATACATTATTATCAACTAATTCCCCCGTACATTTCGCGGAAATCCTGAGCGAAATCTTAAATATTTCTGATACCACAGGGGTCTCAAAGGTATTTAAGACAGTATTTTCGATGGCATTAACACCATTCAAAGCCATACTGGGTATTTTTCCAGACTTCGTCCATTCGATTTTTGGCGGACTTCCCCTGATCCTAGGACTAATTGCAGGAATCCTATTCCTAGTCCTTATTTTTCGTTATGGCAACCCATGTCACAGATCAAACTCTCGCGACAATGGAAGATACGATCCTAGCCATTGGATACCGGGACCGGATATCAAAAATCCTGGGACTATCCCGGCTTAGAGACCTAAACATGACTTGGTTTCTATCATTTCGACCAATGTGGCAAAGGTGTGTTTTACCTGTACTAAGGTGTCTGCTATGCGGAGAAGAATGCGTGTTAGACACCTGTCTGACGCTACAATCGGATGCGCCGGTGGATGCAGATACACTGTTGGTTCCTACCAAGGTTCACGCACTGTGCTGCCCTCAAAGGCTGCCAATTCTGATGACGGCATTCCTGGAATCTTCACCACTGCGATTGAAGAGTAGTGAAGTTCAAGATGAAAGCAGCATCGAACAGGTACGACCTTCTGTCAGCAATGCAAATCAGAATGTCAATGGAGACAATCATGCGCATGAATGCATGGTTACCCCTATTTCCGACTTAGAGGAACTTTCCCATGAAGCTGTTGACAGTTTTTTCGAAAGCCTGAATGATATGATGTTCTCTCCGGAACAGAAATAGAGACTTTTGAGTAAACTCACACACGGCGTTCCCTGAATTCGGCCTTCAACTTTAAAAATAAAGTCACATGAACAATCACAATCCAGTTCACGGACAGCAACTTTTTTCAGCAAGCCCCTAAAATATTTTTCTATATATTTTTTCCCGGGACACTGATTTTCTGCTTAAAGTAAGAGACTATTCCTAGAGAACTAAGATTTCTATTTTAGATACTTTATAGACTTTATAGACTTTAGCTGCCCGCTGGTATGTTCGCAATAGATTTTATGTGATGAAATGGTTTCGACTTTTTTTCTGTATAGCCATATTAAGAGCCATTTCATGTGTATTTCTCATATACCAACAATCAATAATGCATAACAATGCGTGTTCACCTTTGCATTTAATTCATAGCTTAAGTGCATACAATATATATGACTGCAATTTTTCAGTATATTTGAAAATTTCGAAATGCATTTATGTATTTTGGGGTGGTAAGGTATACACTATACTCTATAGTATGTTGTACTATGTTATACTATGCATAGATTAGTAGATATGACCATAGTTAGCGTGGAGTGGGTGTCGTGTATTTCTATAGGTTCTGATTCGATCCCCCTATTCCTGACCCTATTCTGGTTAAACTTACTAGCTAGTTAACTAACAGTCAGCCCATGAGGCAAGAAATCCCCCATGATGCAGATACCGTTATCTGAAGCAGTCACACTACGGCACAGGAACGTGTTATCTGATTAGGTCATAACGCTTGAGATCTAATTAGACAAGCGATATTCCTCCAGCCCCTGATAAGGCATACGACGTTCTCATAACAAATCAAACCTATGACAACCTGGATAATCCGTGCGGCCATTGTTTTGATTTCACAGAGAACTTTAGTAAAGAATGTGCTAACGAGCAAGTCGTATGACATCTTTATTGACGTACCTATGTCCATCCTTACGTCAATCTCGGCACCTTTAAGGTATAAATATTGCCGACCTTGCCCTATGCAAACACACGCGTGGTGACAAGACGGAGCAGCCATACTTGCCGAA
Source organism: Lissotriton helveticus (assembly GCF_964261635.1). Taxonomy (NCBI): domain Eukaryota; kingdom Metazoa; phylum Chordata; class Amphibia; order Caudata; family Salamandridae; genus Lissotriton; species Lissotriton helveticus. The sequence continues at coordinate 369,195 of NW_027611851.1, forward strand.
GCCGAGAGCAGAAGCAGACCCCGCAGGCAGCAGCCCCGCCTTCCTGACGCGCTGAGAGACGCGCTGCTATCTCAAGCCGAGAGACCCAGCACCGGCGCTTCTGGGCAGCCCTCGCAGGCAGCCTGGAATATCGAGAGCAGAGAAAGAGATACCATTCCTCATTCATCCTAAATTCCAGGTACAGAACTGAATAACCCCTCCTAGAGAATTCTTTAGTTATTCACTTGGCAAAAACAAACTTAAACTAAACTGTAACTTTCTATTCCCGCCCACGCATTAGACTTAGGTCAGGTACACGGGGTAGGCGTATTTAGAAACACCAGTTGAGTACGTTTAGTCAAATGTATATGTGTATGTAAATATATTTTAATCATTTTAAACATCATATGGCTCAGAAACCATATCAATGTTTTTACAGTATTATTTTATACTATTGCTTCTAATGTATGCACTTTACTTAACTATAAGTATTGCAATAATATCGATCCATTTCTCTTGTACGAGAAAAGAGACTGATCAATAAATAACATCTTTTATTGAACACGCCCGTCTCTTCCTTTTCTCTACATTCTGATGAGACTAAGAATGCACGTACTGACTGAGTAAAATAATTGCCTTGTGCTCACACGACTCTCGAGATTGACTCTTGATTAGGGGAGAGCAAAGTTGTCATGTTCTATGGTTGTCAGAAACTAAATCCCTTCTTGTCTAATCAGGGGAGTTCATCCTTCCTTGAACATTCGAGAAAGTTTCTAGCGAACTCTGAGCTTAGCTGGCAAACCCAAAAATTAAGTCTAGTATCGACAGTAGTAGACCTAGTTAACGTCTGGCCTAGGCCTTTACTGCTGTAGGTACTATTCCAATGCGCAGAGCCTATTGGGAAAATAGGAGCTACACTACAGAACATTAAATGCCTCCAAATGGTATTTAATTCACTTCCCGGGGTGAAGAAACACTTTTTGAGACCTCAGAGTGAGTAAATTGGCCATTTTCATGCACTTTTAACCATTCCACAAATCTTGTGTTTTGGGCCCCTGGAAGCATGAAAATCACTTTAAACATGCTAATTTTAGCTCTAAAATTGATGATCTACCTACAAATGTGAACTGAAGTTAAAAAATAAAACATTTGAAAGCGGACCATTTTTCACCTTTCTGCAGCATGACGTAATGGGGGGTGTTATCTCTTTTGTTAAAAATCACCTGTTTTTGCTTGAACATTAAATGCCTCCAAATGGTATTTAATTCACTTCCCGGGCCCCTGGAAGCATGAAAATCACTTTAAACATGCTAATTTTAGCTCTAAAACTGATGATCTACCTACAAATGTGAACTGACGTTCAAAAATAAAACTTTTGAAAACGGACCATTTTTCACCTTTCTGAAGCATGACGTAATGGGGGGGGTGTTATCCCTTTTGTCAAAAATCACCTGTTTTTGCTTGAACATTAAATGCCTCCAAATGGTATTTAATTCACTTCCCGGGCCCCTGGAAGCATGAAAATCACTTTAAACATGCTTATTTTAGCTCTAAAACTGATGATCTACCTACAAATGTGAACTGACGTTCAAAAATAAAACATTTGAAAACGGACCATTTTTCACCTTTCTGAAGCATGACGTAATGGGGGGGAGTTATCTCTTTTGTCAAAAATCACCTGTTTTTGCTTGAACATTAAATGCCTCCAAATGGTATTTAATTCACTTCCCGGGGTGAAGAAACACTTTTTGAGACCTCAGAGTGAGTAAATTGGCCATTTTCATGCACTTTTAACCATTCCACAAATCTTGTGTTTTGGGCCCCTGGAAGCATGAAAATCACTTTAAACATGCTAATTTTAGCTCTAAAACTGATGATCTACCTACAAATGTGAACTGACGTTAAAAAATAAAACATTTGAAAACGGACCATTTTTCACCTTTCTGCAGCATGACGTAATGGGGGGGTGTTATCTCTTTTGTCAAAAATCACCTGTTTTTGCTTGAACATTAAATGCCTCCAAATGGTATTTAATTCACTTCCCGGGCCCCTGGAAGCATGAAAATCACTTTAAACATGCTAATTTTAGCTCTAAAACTGATGATCTACCTACAAATGTGAACTGACTTTCAAAAATAAAACATTTGAAAACGGACAATTTTTCACCTTTCTGAAGCATGACTTAATGGGGGGGTGTTATCTCTTTTGTCAAAAATCACCTGTTTTTGCTTGAACATTAAATGCCTCCAAATGGTATTTAATTCACTTCCCGGGCCCCTGGAAGCATGAAAATCACTTTAAACATGCTTATTTTAGCTCTAAAACTGATGATCTACCTACAAATGTGAACTGACGTTCAAAAATAAAACATTTGAAAACGGACCATTTTTCACCTTTCTGAAGCATGACGTAATGGGGGGGTGTTATCTCTTTTGTCAAAAATCACCTGTTTTTGCTTGAACATTAAATGCCTCCAAATGGTATTTAATTCACTTCCAGGGGTGAAGAAACACTTTTTGAGACCTCTGAGTGAGTAAATTGGCCATTTTCATGCACTTTTAACCATTCCACAAATCTTGTGTTTTGGGCCCCTGGAAGCATGAAAATCACTTTAAACATGCTAATTTTAGCTCTAAAACTGATGATCTACCTACAAATGTGAACTCACGTTAAAAAATAAAACATTTGAAAACGGACCATTTTTCACCTTTCTGCAGCATGACGTAATGGGGGGGTGTTATCTCTTTTGTCAAAAATCACCTGTGTTTGCTTGAACATTAAATGCCTCCAAATGGTATTTAATTCACTTCCCGGGGTGAAGAAACACTGTTTGAGACCTCAGAGTGAGTAAATTGGCCATTTTCATGCACTTTTAACCATTCCACAAATCTTGTGTTTTGGGCCCCTGGAAGCATGAAAATCACTTTAAACATGCTAATTTTAGCTCTAAAACTGATGATCTACCTACAAATGTGAACTGACGTTAAAAAATAAAACATTTGAAAACGGACCATTTTTCACCTTTCTGCAGCATGACGTAATGGGGGGGTGTTATCTCTTTTGTCAAAAATCACCTGTTTTTGCTTGAACATTACATGCCTCCAAATGGTATTTAATTCACTTCCCGGGCTGAAGAAACACTTTTTGAGACCTCAGAGTGAGTAAATTGGCCATTTTCATGCACTTTTAACCATTCCACAAATCTTGTGTTTTGGGCCCCTGGAAGCATGAAAATCACTTTAAACATGCTAATTTTAGCTCTAAAATTGATGATCTACCTACAAATGTGAACTGACGTTAAAAAATAAAACATTTGAAAACGGACCATTTTTCACCTTTCTGCAGCATGACGTAATGGGGGGGTGTTATCTCTTTTGTTAAAAATCACCTGTTTTTGCTTGAACATTAAATGCCTCCAAATGGTATTTAATTCACTTCCCGGGCCCCTGGAAGCATGAAAATCACTTTAAACATGCTAATTTTAGCTCTAAAACTGATGATCTACCTACAAATGTGAACTGACGTTCAAAAATAAAACTTTTGAAAACGGACCATTTTTCACCTTTCTGAAGCATGACGTAATGGGGGGGTGTTATCCCTTTTGTCAAAAATCACCTGTTTTTACTTGAACATTAAATGCCTCCAAATGGTATTTAATTCACTTCCCGGGCCCCTGGAAGCATGAAAATCACTTTAAACACGCTTATTTTAGCTCTAAAACTGATGATCTACCTACAAATGTGAACTGACGTTCAAAAATAAAACATTTGAAAACGGACCATTTTTCACCTTTCTGAAGCATGACGTAATGGGGGGGTGTTATCTCTTTTGTCAAAAATCACCTGTTTTTGCTTGAACATTAAATGCCTCCAAATGGTATTTAATTCACTTCCCGGGGTGAAGAAACACTTTTTGAGACCTCAGAGTGAGTAAATTGGCCATTTTCATGCACTTTTAACCATTCCACAAATCTTGTGTTTTGGGCCCCTGGAAGCATGAAAATCACTTTAAACATGCTAATTTTAGCTCTAAAACTGATGATCTACCTACAAATGTGAACTGACTTTCAAAAATAAAACATTTGAAAACGGACAATTTTTCACCTTTCTGAAGCATGACGTAATGGGGGGGGTGTTATCTCTTTTGTCAAAAATCACCTGTTTTTGCTTGAACATTAAATGCCTCCAAATGGTATCTAATTCACTTCCCGGGCCCCTGGAAGCATGAAAATCACTTTAAACATGCTAATTTTAGCTCTAAAACTGATGATCTACCTACAAATGTGAACTGACTTTCAAAAATAAAACATTTGAAAACGGACAATTTTTCACCTTTCTGAAGCATGACGTAATGGGGGGGTGTTATCTCTTTTGTCAAAAATCACCTGTTTTTGCTTGAACATTAAATGCCTCCAAATGGTATTTAATTCACTTCCCGGGCCCCTGGAAGCATGAAAATCACTTTAAACATGCTAATTTTAGCTCTAAAACTGATGATCTACCTACAAATGTGAACTGACGTTCAAAAATAAAACATTTGAAAACGGACCATTTTTCACCTTTCTGAAGCATAACGTAATGGGGGGGTGTTATCTCTTTTGTCAAAAATCACCTGTTTTTGCTTGAACATTAAATGCCTCCAAATGGTATTTAATACACTTCCCGGGCCACTGGAAGCATGAAAATCACTTTAAACATGCTAATTTTAGCTCTAAAACTGATGATCTACCTACAAATGTGAACTGACTTTCAAAAATAAAACATTTGAAAACGGACAATTTTTCACCTTTCTGAAGCATGACGTAATGGGGGGGTGTTATCTCTTTTGTCAAAAATCACCTGTTTTTGCTTGAACATTAAATGCCTCCAAATGGTATTTAATTCACTTCCCGGGCCCCTGGAAGCATGAAAATCACTTTAAACATGCTAATTTTAGCTCTAAAACTGATGATCTACCTACAAATGTGAACTGACGTTAAAAAATAAAACATTTGAAAACGGACCATTTTTCACCTTTCTGCAGCATGACGTAATGGGGGGGGTGTTATCTCTTTTGTCAAAAATCACCTGTTTTTGCTTGAACATTAAATGCCTCCAAATGGTATTTAATTCACTTCCCGGGCTGAAGAAACACTTTTTGAGACCTCAGAGTGAGTAAATTGGCCATTTTCATGCACTTTTAACCATTCCACAAATCTTGTGTTTTGGGCCCCTGGAAGCATGAAAATCACTTGAAACATGCTAATTTTAGCTCTAAAATTGATGATCTACCTACAAATGTGAACTGACGTTCAAAAATAAAACATTTGAAAACGGACCATTTTTCACCTTTCTGAAGCATGACGTAATGGGGGGGTGTTATCTCTTTTGTCAAAAATCACCTGTTTTTGCTTGAACATTAAATGCCTCCAAATGGTATTTAATTCACTTCCCGGGGTGAAGAAACACTTTTTGAGACCTCAGAGTGAGTAAATTGGCCATTTTCATGCACTTTTAACCATTCCACAAATCTTGTGTTTTGGGCCCCTGGAAGCATGAAAATCACTTGAAACATGCTAATTTTAGCTCTAAAACTGATGATCTACCTACAAATGTGAACTGACGTTCAAAAATAAAACATTTGAAAACGGACAATTTTTCACCTTTCTGAAGCATGACGTAATGGGGGGGTGTTATCTCTTTTGTCAAAAATCACCTGTTTTTGCTTGAACATTAAATGCCTCCAAATGGTATCTAATTCACTTGCCGGGCCCCTGGAAGCATGAAAATCACTTTAAACATGCTAATTTTAGCTCTAAAACTGATGATCTACCTACAAATGTAAACTGACTTTCAAAAATAAAACATTTGAAAACGGACAATTTTTCACCTTTCTGAAGCATGACGTAATGGGGGGGTGTTATCTCTTTTGTCAAAAATCACCTGTTTTTGCTTGAACATTAAATGCCTCCAAATGGTATTTAATTCACTTCCCGGGCCCCTGGAAGCATGAAAATCACTTTAAACATGCTAATTTTAGCTCTAAAACTGATGATCTACCTACAAATGTGAACTGACGTTCAAAAATAAAACATTTGAAAACGGACCATTTTTCACCTTTCTGAAGCATAACGTAATGGGGGGGTGTTATCTCTTTTGTCAAAAATCACCTGTTTTTGCTTGAACATTAAATGCCTCCAAATGGTATTTAATACACTTCCCGGGCCACTGGAAGCATGAAAATCACTTTAAACATGCTAATTTTAGCTCTAAAACTGATGATCTACCTACAAATGTGAACTGACTTTCAAAAATAAAACATTTGAAAACGGACAATTTTTCACCTTTCTGAAGCATGACGTAATGGGGGGGTGTTATCTCTTTTGTCAAAAATCACCTGTTTTTGCTTGAACATTAAATGCCTCCAAATGGTATTTAATTCACTTCCCGGGCCCCTGGAAGCATGAAAATCACTTTAAACATGCTAATTTTAGCTCTAAAACTGATGATCTACCTACAAATGTGAACTGACGTTCAAAAATAAAACATTTGAAAACGGACCATTTTTCACCTTTCTGAAGCATGACGTAATGGGGGGTGTTATCTCTTTTGTCAAAAATCACCTGTTTTTGCTTGAACATTAAATGCCTCCAAATGGTATTTAATTCACTTCCCGGGGTGAAGAAACACTTTTTGAGACCTCAGAGTGAGTAAATTGGCCATTTTCATGCACTTTTAACCATTCCACAAATCTTGTGTTTTGGGCCCCTGGAAGCATGAAAATCACTTTAAACATGCTAATTTTAGCTCTAAAACTGATGATCTACCAACAAATGTGAACTGACGTTCAAAAATAAAACATTTGAAAACGGACCATTTTTCACCTTTCTGCAGCATGACGTAATGGGGGGGGTGTTATCTCTTTTGTTAAAAATCACCTGTTTTTGCTTGAACATTAAATGCCTCCAAATGGTATTTAATTCACTTCCCGGGCCCCTGGAAGCATGAAAATCACTTTAAACATGCTAATTTTAGCTCTAAAACTGATGATCTACCTACAAATGTGAACTGACGTTCAAAAATAAAACTTTTGAAAACGGACCATTTTTCACCTTTCTGAAGCATGACGTAATGGGGGGGTGTTATCCCTTTTGTCAAAAATCACCTGTTTTTGCTTGAACATTAAATGCCCCCAAATGGTATTTGATTCACTTCCCGGGCCCCTGGAAGCATGAAAATCACTTTAAACATGCTTATTTTAGCTCTAAAACTGATGATCTACCTACAAATGTGAACTGACGTTCAAAAATAAAACATTTGAAAACGGACCATTTTTCACCTTTCTGAAGCATGACGTAATGGGGGGGTGTTATCTCTTTTGTCAAAAATCACCTGTTTTTGCTTGAACATTAAATGCCTCCAAATGGTATTTAATTCACTTCCCGGGGTGAAGAAACACTTTTTGAGACCTCAGAGTGAGTAAATTGGCCATTTTCATGCACTTTTAACCATTCCACAAATCTTGTGTTTTGGGCACCTGGAAGCATGAAAATCACTTTAAACATGCTAATTTTAGCTCTAAAACTGATGATCTACCTACAAATGTGAACTGACTTTCAAAAATAAAACATTTGAAAACTGACAATTTTTCACCTTTCTGAAGCATGACGTAATGGGGGGGTGTTATCTCTTTTGTCAAAAATCACCTGTTTTTGCTTGAACATTAAATGCCTCCAAATGGTATTTAATTCACTTCCCGGGCCCCTGGAAGCATGAAAATCACTTTAAACATGCTAATTTTAGCTCTAAAACTGATGATCTACCTACAAATGTAAACTGACTTTCAAAAATAAAACATTTGAAAACGGACAATTTTTCACCTTTCTGAAGCATGACGTAATGGGGGGGTGTTATCTCTTTTGTCAAAAATCACCTGTTTTTGCTTGAACATTAAATGCCTCCAAATGGTATTTAATTCACTTCCCGGGCCCCTGGAAGCATGAAAATCACTTTAAACATGCTAATTTTAGCTCTAAAACTGATGATCTACCTACAAATGTGAACTGACGTTCAAAAATAAAACATTTGAAAACGGACCATTTTTCACCTTTCTGAAGCATAACTTAATGGGGGGGTGTTATCTCTTTTGTCAAAAATCACCTGTTTTTGCTTGAACATTAAATGCCTCCAAATGGTATTTAATACACTTCCCGGGCCCCTGGAAGCATGAAAATCACTTTAAACATGCTAATTTTAGCTCTAAAACTGATGATCTACCTACAAATGTGAACTGACTTTCAAAAATAAAACATTTGAAAACGGACAATTTTTCACCTTTCTGCAGCATGACGTAATGGGGGGGTGTTATCTCTTTTGTCAAAAATCACCTGTTTTTGCTTGAACATTAAATGCCTCCAAATGGTATTTAATTCACTTCCCGGGCCCCTGGAAGCATGAAAATCACTTTAAACATGCTAATTTTAGCTCTAAAACTGATGATCTACCTACAAATGTGAACTGACGTTCAAAAATAAAACATTTGAAAACGGACCATTTTTCACCTTTCTGAAGCATGACGTAATGGGGGGTGTTATCTCTTTTGTCAAAAATCACCTGTTTTTGCTTGAACATTAAATGCCTCCAAATGGTATTTAATTCACTTCCCGGGGTGAAGAAACACTTTTTGAGACCTCAGAGTGAGTAAATTGGCCATTTTCATGCACTTTTAACCATTCCACAAATCTTGTGTTTTGGGCCCCTGGAAGCATGAAAATCACTTTAAACATGCTAATTTTAGCTCTAAAACTGATGATCTACCAACAAATGTGAACTGACGTTCAAAAATAAAACATTTGAAAATGGACCATTTTTCACCTTTCTGCAGCATGACGTAATGGGGGGGTGTTATCTCTTTTGTTAAAAATCACCTGTTTTTGCTTGAACATTAAATGCCTCCAAATGGTATTTAATTCACTTCCCGGGCCCCTGGAAGCATGAAAATCACTTTAAACATGCTAATTTTAGCTCTAAAACTGATGATCTACCTACAAATGTGAACTGACGTTCAAAAATAAAACTTTTGAAAACGGACCATTTTTCACCTTTCTGAAGCATGACGTAATGGGGGGGTGTTATCCCTTTTGTCAAAAATCACCTGTTTTTGCTTGAACATTAAATGCCTCCAAATGGTATTTGATTCACTTCCCGGGCCCCTGGAAGCATGAAAATCACTTTAAACATGCTTATTTTAGCTCTAAAACTGATGATCTACCTACAAATGTGAACTGACGTTCAAAAATAAAACATTTGAAAACGGACCATTTTTCACCTTTCTGAAGCATGACGTAATGGGGGGTGTTATCTCTTTTGTCAAAAATCACCTGTTTTTGCTTGAACATTAAATGCCTCCAAATGGTATTTAATTCACTTCCCGGGCCCCTGGAAGCATGAAAATCACTTTAAACATGCTAATTTTAGCTCTAAAACTGATGATCTACCTACAAATGTGAACTGACGTTCAAAAATAAAACATTTGAAAACGGACCATTTTTCACCTTTCTGAAGCATAACGTAATGGGGGGGTGTTATCTCTTTTGTCAAAAATCACCTGTTTTTGCTTGAACATTAAATGCCTCCAAATGGTATTTAATACACTTCCCGGGCCACTGGAAGCATGAAAATCACTTTAAACATGCTAATTTTAGCTCTAAAACTGATGATCTACCTACAAATGTGAACTGACTTTCAAAAATAAAACATTTGAAAACGGACAATTTTTCACCTTTCTGAAGCATGACGTAATGGGGGGGTGTTATCTCTTTTGTCAAAAATCACCTGTTTTTGCTTGAACATTAAATGCCTCCAAATGGTATTTAATTCACTTCCCGGGCCCCTGGAAGCATGAAAATCACTTTAAACATGCTAATTTTAGCTCTAAAACTGATGATCTACCTACAAATGTGAACTGACGTTAAAAAATAAAACATTTGAAAACGGACCATTTTTCACCTTTCTGCAGCATGACGTAATGGGGGGGTGTTATCTCTTTTGTCAAAAATCACCTGTTTTTGCTTGAACATTAAATGCCTCCAAATGGTATTTAATTCACTTCCCGGGCTGAAGAAACACTTTTTGAGACCTCAGAGTGAGTAAATTGGCCATTTTCATGCACTTTTAACCATTCCACAAATCTTGTGTTTTGGGCCCCTGGAAGCATGAAAATCACTTGAAACATGCTAATTTTAGCTCTAAAATTGATGATCTACCTACAAATGTGAACTGACGTTCAAAAATAAAACATTTGAAAACGGACCATTTTTCACCTTTCTGAAGCATGACGTAATGGGGGGGTGTTATCTCTTTTGTCAAAAATCACCTGTTTTTGCTTGAACATTAAATGCCTCCAAATGGTATTTAATTCACTTCCCGGGGTGAAGAAACACTTTTTGAGACCTCAGAGTGAGTAAATTGGCCATTTTCATGCACTTTTAACCATTCCACAAATCTTGTGTTTTGGGCCCCTGGAACCATGAAAATCACTTTAAACATGCTAATTTTAGCTCTAAAACTGATGATCTACCTACAAATGTGAACTGACTTTCAAAAATAAAACATTTGAAAACGGACAATTTTTCACCTTTCTGAAGCATGACGTAATGGGGGGGTGTTATCTCTTTTGTCAAAAATCACCTGTTTTTGCTTGAACATTAAATGCCTCCAAATGGTATTTAATTCACTTCCCGGGCCCCTGGAAGCATGAAAATCACTTTAAACATGCTAATTTTAGCTCTAAAACTGATGATCTACCTACAAATGTGAACTGACGTTCAAAAATAAAACATTTGAAAACGGACCATTTTTCACCTTTCTGAAGCATAACGTAATGGGGGGGTGTTATCTCTTTTGTCAAAAATCACCTGTTTTTGCTTGAACATTAAATGCCTCCAAATGGTATTTAATACACTTCCCGGGCCACTGGAAGCATGAAAATCACTTTAAACATGCTAATTTTAGCTCTAAAACTGATGATCTACCTACAAATGTGAACTGACTTTCAAAAATAAAACATTTGAAAACGGACAATTTTTCACCTTTCTGAAGCATGACGTAATGGGGGGGTGTTATCTCTTTTGTCAAAAATCACCTGTTTTTGCTTGAACATTAAATGCCTCCAAATGGTATTTAATTCACTTCCCGGGCCCCTGGAAGCATGAAAATCACTTTAAACATGCTAATTTTAGCTCTAAAACTGATGATCTACCTACAAATGTGAACTGACGTTCAAAAATAAAACATTTGAAAACGGACCATTTTTCACCTTTCTGAAGCATGACGTAATGGGGGGTGTTATCTCTTTTGTCAAAATCACCTGTTTTTGCTTGAACATTAAATGCCTCCAAATGGTATTTAATTCACTTCCCGGGGTGAAGAAACACTTTTTGAGACCTCAGAGTGAGTAAATTGGCCATTTTCATGCACTTTTAACCATTCCACAAATCTTGTGTTTTGGGCCCCTGGAAGCATGAAAATCACTTTAAACATGCTAATTTTAGCTCTAAAACTGATGATCTACCAACAAATGTGAACTGACGTTCAAAAATAAAACATTTGAAAACGGACCATTTTTCACCTTTCTGCAGCATGACGTAATGGGGGGGTGTTATCTCTTTTGTTAAAAATCACCTGTTTTTGCTTGAACATTAAATGCCTCCAAATGGTATTTAATTCACTTCCCGGGCCCCTGGAAGCATGAAAATCACTTTAAACATGCTAATTTTAGCTCTAAAACTGATGATCTACCTACAAATGTGAACTGACGTTCAAAAATAAAACTTTTGAAAACGGACCATTTTTCACCTTTCTGAAGCATGACGTAATGGGGGGGTGTTATCCCTTTTGTCAAAAATCACCTGTTTTTGCTTGAACATTAAATGCCTCCAAATGGTATTTGATTCACTTCCCGGGCCCCTGGAAGCATGAAAATCACTTTAAACATGCTTATTTTAGCTCTAAAACTGATGATCTACCTACAAATGTGAACTGACGTTCAAAAATAAAACATTTGAAAACGGACCATTTTTCACCTTTCTGAAGCATGACGTAATGGGGGGGTGTTATCTCTTTTGTCAAAAATCACCTGTTTTTGCTTGAACATTAAATGCCTCCAAATGGTATTTAATTCACTTCCCGGGGTGAAGAAACACTTTTTGAGACCTCAGAGTGAGTAAATTGGCCATTTTCATGCACTTTTAACCATTCCACAAATCTTGTGTTTTGGGCACCTGGAAGCATGAAAATCACTTTAAACATGCTAATTTTAGCTCTAAAACTGATGATCTACCTACAAATGTGAACTGACTTTCAAAAATAAAACATTTGAAAACTGACAATTTTTCACCTTTCTGAAGCATGACGTAATGGGGGGGTGTTATCTCTTTTGTCAAAAATCACCTGTTTTTGCTTGAACATTAAATGCCTCCAAATGGTATTTAATTCACTTCCCGGGCCCCTGGAAGCATGAAAATCACTTTAAACATGCTAATTTTAGCTCTAAAACTGATGATCTACCTACAAATGTAAACTGACTTTCAAAAATAAAACATTTGAAAACGGACAATTTTTCACCTTTCTGAAGCATGACGTAATGGGGGGGTGTTATCTCTTTTGTCAAAAATCACCTGTTTTTGCTTGAACATTAAATGCCTCCAAATGGTATTTAATTCACTTCCCGGGCCCCTGGAAGCATGAAAATCACTTTAAACATGCTAATTTTAGCTCTAAAACTGATGATCTACCTACAAATGTGAACTGACGTTCAAAAATAAAACATTTGAAAACGGACCATTTTTCACCTTTCTGAAGCATAACGTAATGGGGGGGTGTTATCTCTTTTGTCAAAAATCACCTGTTTTTGCTTGAACATTAAATGCCTCCAAATGGTATTTAATACACTTCCCGGGCCCCTGGAAGCATGAAAATCACTTTAAACATGCTAATTTTAGCTCTAAAACTGATGATCTACCTACAAATGTGAACTGACTTTCAAAAATAAAACATTTGAAAACGGACAATTTTTCACCTTTCTGCAGCATGACGTAATGGGGGGGTGTTATCTCTTTTGTCAAAAATCACCTGTTTTTGCTTGAACATTAAATGCCTCCAAATGGTATTTAATTCACTTCCCGGGCCCCTGGAAGCATGAAAATCACTTTAAACATGCTAATTTTAGCTCTAAAACTGATGATCTACCTACAAATGTGAACTGACGTTCAAAAATAAAACATTTGAAAACGGACCATTTTTCACCTTTCTGAAGCATGACGTAATGGGGGGTGTTATCTCTTTTGTCAAAAATCACCTGTTTTTGCTTGAACATTAAATGCCTCCAAATGGTATTTAATTCACTTCCCGGGGTGAAGAAACACTTTTTGAGACCTCAGAGTGAGTAAATTGGCCATTTTCATGCACTTTTAACCATTCCACAAATCTTGTGTTTTGGGCCCCTGGAAGCATGAAAATCACTTTAAACATGCTAATTTTAGCTCTAAAACTGATGATCTACCAACAAATGTGAACTGACGTTCAAAAATAAAACATTTGAAAATGGACCATTTTTCACCTTTCTGCAGCATGACGTAATGGGGGGGTGTTATCTCTTTTGTTAAAAATCACCTGTTTTTGCTTGAACATTAAATGCCTCCAAATGGTATTTAATTCACTTCCCGGGCCCCTGGAAGCATGAAAATCACTTTAAACATGCTAATTTTAGCTCTAAAACTGATGATCTACCTACAAATGTGAACTGACGTTCAAAAATAAAACTTTTGAAAACGGACCATTTTTCACCTTTCTGAAGCATGACGTAATGGGGGGGTGTTATCCCTTTTGTCAAAAATCACCTGTTTTTGCTTGAACATTAAATGCCTCCAAATGGTATTTGATTCACTTCCCGGGCCCCTGGAAGCATGAAAATCACTTTAAACATGCTTATTTTAGCTCTAAAACTGATGATCTACCTACAAATGTGAACTGACGTTCAAAAATAAAACATTTGAAAACGGACCATTTTTCACCTTTCTGAAGCATGACGTAATGGGGGGGTGTTATCTCTTTTGTCAAAAATCACCTGTTTTTGCTTGAACATTAAATGCCTCCAAATGGTATTTAATTCACTTCCCGGGCCCCTGGAAGCATGAAAATCACTTTAAACATGCTAATTTTAGCTCTAAAACTGATGATCTACCTACAAATGTGAACTGACGTTCAAAAATAAAACATTTGAAAACGGACCATTTTTCACCTTTCTGAAGCATAACGTAATGGGGGGGTGTTATCTCTTTTGTCAAAAATCACCTGTTTTTGCTTGAACATTAAATGCCTCCAAATGGTATTTAATACACTTCCCGGGCCACTGGAAGCATGAAAATCACTTTAAACATGCTAATTTTAGCTCTAAAACTGATGATCTACCTACAAATGTGAACTGACTTTCAAAAATAAAACATTTGAAAACGGACAATTTTTCACCTTTCTGAAGCATGACGTAATGGGGGGGTGTTATCTCTTTTGTCAAAAATCACCTGTTTTTGCTTGAACATTAAATGCCTCCAAATGGTATTTAATTCACTTCCCGGGCCCCTGGAAGCATGAAAATCACTTTAAACATGCTAATTTTAGCTCTAAAACTGATGATCTACCTACAAATGTGAACTGACGTTAAAAAATAAAACATTTGAAAACGGACCATTTTTCACCTTTCTGCAGCATGACGTAATGGGGGGGTGTTATCTCTTTTGTCAAAAATCACCTGTTTTTGCTTGAACATTAAATGCCTCCAAATGGTATTTAATTCACTTCCCGGGCTGAAGAAACACTTTTTGAGACCTCAGAGTGAGTAAATTGGCCATTTTCATGCACTTTTAACCATTCCACAAATCTTGTGTTTTGGGCCCCTGGAAGCATGAAAATCACTTGAAACATGCTAATTTTAGCTCTAAAATTGATGATCTACCTACAAATGTGAACTGACGTTCAAAAATAAAACATTTGAAAACGGACCATTTTTCACCTTTCTGAAGCATGACGTAATGGGGGGGGTGTTATCTCTTTTGTCAAAAATCACCTGTTTTTGCTTGAACATTAAATGCCTCCAAATGGTATTTAATTCACTTCCCGGGGTGAAGAAACACTTTTTGAGACCTCAGAGTGAGTAAATTGGCCATTTTCATGCACTTTTAACCATTCCACAAATCTTGTGTTTTGGGCCCCTGGAACCATGAAAATCACTTTAAACATGCTAATTTTAGCTCTAAAACTGATGATCTACCTACAAATGTGAACTGACTTTCAAAAATAAAACATTTGAAAACGGACAATTTTTCACCTTTCTGAAGCATGACGTAATGGGGGGGTGTTATCTCTTTTGTCAAAAATCACCTGTTTTTGCTTGAACATTAAATGCCTCCAAATGGTATCTAATTCACTTGCCGGGCCCCTGGAAGCATGAAAATCACTTTAAACATGCTAATTTTAGCTCTAAAACTGATGATCTACCTACAAATGTAAACTGACTTTCCAAAATAAAACATTTGAAAACGGACAATTTTTCACCTTTCTGAAGCATGACGTAATGGGGGGGTGTTATCTCTTTTGTCAAAAATCACCTGTTTTTGCTTGAACATTAAATGCCTCCAAATGGTATTTAATTCACTTCCCGGGCCCCTGGAAGCATGAAAATCACTTTAAACATGCTAATTTTAGCTCTAAAACTGATGATCTACCTACAAATGTGAACTGACGTTCAAAAATAAAACATTTGAAAACGGACCATTTTTCACCTTTCTGAAGCATAACGTAATGGGGGGGGTGTTATCTCTTTTGTCAAAAATCACCTGTTTTTGCTTGAACATTAAATGCCTCCAAATGGTATTTAATACACTTCCCGGGCCACTGGAAGCATGAAAATCACTTTAAACATGCTAATTTTAGCTCTAAAACTGATGATCTACCTACAAATGTGAACTGACTTTCAAAAATAAAACATTTGAAAACGGACAATTTTTCACCTTTCTGAAGCATGACGTAATGGGGGGGTGTTATCTCTTTTGTCAAAAATCACCTGTTTTTACTTGAACATTAAATGCCTCCAAATGGTATTTAATTCACTTCCCGGGCCCCTGGAAGCATGAAAATCACTTTAAACATGCTAATTTTAGCTCTAAAACTGATGATCTACCTACAAATGTGAACTGACGTTCAAAAATAAAACATTTGAAAACGGACCATTTTTCACCTTTCTGAAGCATGACGTAATGGGGGGTGTTATCTCTTTTGTCAAAAATCACCTGTTTTTGCTTGAACATTAAATGCCTCCAAATGGTATTTAATTCACTTCCCGGGGTGAAGAAACACTTTTTGAGACATCAGAGTGAGTAAATTGGCCATTTTCATGCACTTTTAACCATTCCACAAATCTTGTGTTTTGGGCCCCTGGAAGCATGAAAATCACTTTAAACATGCTAATTTTAGCTCTAAAACTGATGATCTACCTACAAATGTGAACTGACTTTCAAAAATAAAACATTTGAAAACGGACAATTTTTCACCTTTCTGAAGCATGACGTAATGGGGGGGGTGTTATCTCTTTTGTCAAAAATCACCTGTTTTTGCTTGAACATTAAATGCCTCCAAATGGTATCTAATTCACTTCCCGGGCCCCTGGAAGCATGAAAATCACTTTAAACATGCTAATTTTAGCTCTAAAACTGATGATCTACCTACAAATGTGAACTGACTTTCAAAAATAAAACATTTGAAAACGGACAATTTTTCACCTTTCTGAAGCATGACGTAATGGGGGGGTGTTATCTCTTTTGTCAAAAATCACCTGTTTTTGCTTGAACATTAAATGCCTCCAAATGGTATTTAATTCACTTCCCGGGCCCCTGGAAGCATGAAAATCACTTTAAACATGCTAATTTTAGCTCTAAAACTGATGATCTACCTACAAATGTGAACTGACGTTCAAAAATAAAACATTTGAAAACGGACCATTTTTCACCTTTCTGAAGCATAACGTAATGGGGGGGTGTTATCTCTTTTGTCAAAAATCACCTGTTTTTGCTTGAACATTAAATGCCTCCAAATGGTATTTAATACACTTCCCGGGCCACTGGAAGCATGAAAATCACTTTAAACATGCTAATTTTAGCTCTAAAACTGATGATCTACCTACAAATGTGAACTGACTTTCAAAAATAAAACATTTGAAAACGGACAATTTTTCACCTTTCTGAAGCATGACGTAATGGGGGGGTGTTATCTCTTTTGTCAAAAATCACCTGTTTTTGCTTGAACATTAAATGCCTCCAAATGGTATTTAATTCACTTCCCGGGCCCCTGGAAGCATGAAAATCACTTTAAACATGCTAATTTTAGCTCTAAAACTGATGATCTACCTACAAATGTGAACTGACGTTAAAAAATAAAACATTTGAAAACGGACCATTTTTCACCTTTCTGCAGCATGACGTAATGGGGGGGTGTTATCTCTTTTGTCAAAAATCACCTGTTTTTGCTTGAACATTAAATGCCTCCAAATGGTATTTAATTCACTTCCCGGGCTGAAGAAACACTTTTTGAGACCTCAGAGTGAGTAAATTGGCCATTTTCATGCACTTTTAACCATTCCACAAATCTTGTGTTTTGGGCCCCTGGAAGCATGAAAATCACTTGAAACATGCTAATTTTAGCTCTAAAATTGATGATCTACCTACAAATGTGAACTGACGTTCAAAAATAAAACATTTGAAAACGGACCATTTTTCACCTTTCTGAAGCATGACGTAATGGGGGGGTGTTATCTCTTTTGTCAAAAATCACCTGTTTTTGCTTGAACATTAAATGCCTCCAAATGGTATTTAATTCACTTCCCGGGGTGAAGAAACACTTTTTGAGACCTCACAGTGAGTAAATTGGCCATTTTCATGCACTTTTAACCATTCCACAAATCTTGTGTTTTGGGCCCCTGGAAGCATGAAAATCACTTTAAACATGCTAATTTTAGCTCTAAAACTGATGATCTACCTACAAATGTGAACTGACTTTCAAAAATAAAACATTTGAAAACGGACAATTTTTCACCTTTCTGAAGCATGACGTAATGGGGGGGTGTTATCTCTTTTGTCAAAAATCACCTGTTTTTGCTTGAACATTAAATGCCTCCAAATGGTATCTAATTCACTTGCCGGGCCCCTGGAAGCATGAAAATCACTTTAAACATGCTAATTTTAGCTCTAAAACTGATGATCTACCTACAAATGTAAACTGACTTTCAAAAATAAAACATTTGAAAACGGACAATTTTTCACCTTTCTGAAGCATGACGTAATGGGGGGGTGTTATCTCTTTTGTCAAAAATCACCTGTTTTTGCTTGAACATTAAATGCCTCCAAATGGTATTTAATTCACTTCCCGGGCCCCTGGAAGCATGAAAATCACTTTAAACATGCTAATTTTAGCTCTAAAACTGATGATGTACCTACAAATGTGAACTGACGTTCAAAAATAAAACATTTGAAAACGGACCATTTTTCACCTTTCTGAAGCATAACGTAATGGGGGGGTGTTATCTCTTTTGTCAAAAATCACCTGTTTTTGCTTGAACATTAAATGCCTCCAAATGGTATTTAATACACTTCCCGGGCCACTGGAAGCATGAAAATCACTTTAAACATGCTAATTTTAGCTCTAAAACTGATGATCTACCTACAAATGTGAACTGACTTTCAAAAATAAAACATTTGAAAACGGACAATTTTTCACCTTTCTGAAGCATGACGTAATGGGGGGGTGTTATCTCTTTTGTCAAAAATCACCTGTTTTTGCTTGAACATTAAATGCCTCCAAATGGTATTTAATTCACTTCCCGGGCCCCTGGAAGCATGAAAATCACTTTAAACATGCTAATTTTAGCTCTAAAACTGATGATCTACCTACAAATGTGAACTGACGTTCAAAAATAAAACATTTGAAAACGGACCATTTTTCACCTTTCTGAAGCATGACGTAATGGGGGGTGTTATCTCTTTTGTCAAAAATCACCTGTTTTTGCTTGAACATTAAATGCCTCCAAATGGTATTTAATTCACTTCCCGGGGTGAAGAAACACTTTTTGAGACCTCAGAGTGAGTAAATTGGCCATTTTCATGCACTTTTAACCATTCCACAAATCTTGTGTTTTGGGCCCCTGGAAGCATGAAAATCACTTTAAACATGCTAATTTTAGCTCTAAAACTGATGATCTACCAACAAATGTGAACTGACGTTCAAAAATAAAACATTTGAAAACGGACCATTTTTCACCTTTCTGCAGCATGACGTAATGGGGGGGTGTTATCTCTTTTGTTAAAAATCACCTGTTTTTGCTTGAACATTAAATGCCTCCAAATGGTATTTAATTCACTTCGCGGGCCCCTGGAAGCATGAAAATCACTTTAAACATGCTAATTTTAGCTCTAAAACTGATGATCTACCTACAAATGTGAACTGACGTTCAAAAATAAAACTTTTGAAAACGGACCATTTTTCACCTTTCTGAAGCATGACGTAATGGGGGGGTGTTATCCCTTTTGTCAAAAATCACCTGTTTTTGCTTGAACATTAAATGCCTCCAAATGGTATTTGATTCACTTCCCGGGCCCCTGGAAGCATGAAAATCACTTTAAACATGCTTATTTTAGCTCTAAAACTGATGATCTACCTACAAATGTGAACTGACGTTCAAAAATAAAACATTTGAAAACGGACCATTTTTCACCTTTCTGAAGCATGACGTAATGGGGGGGTGTTATCTCTTTTGTCAAAAATCACCTGTTTTTGCTTGAACATTAAATGCCTCCAAATGGTATTTAATTCACTTCCCGGGGTGAAGAAACACTTTTTGAGACCTCAGAGTGAGTAAATTGGCCATTTTCATGCACTTTTAACCATTCCACAAATCTTGTGTTTTGGGCCCCTGGAAGCATGAAAATCACTTTAAACATGCTAATTTTAGCTCTAAAACTGATGATCTACCTACAAATGTGAACTGACGTTCAAAAATAAAACATTTGAAAACGGACCATTTTTCACCTTTCTGAAGCATGACGTAATGGGGGGGTGTTATCTCTTTTGTCAAAAATCACCTGTTTTTGCTTGAACATTAAATGCCTCCAAATGGTATTTAATTCACTTCCCGGGCCCCTGGAAGCATGAAAATCACTTTAAACATGCTAATTTTAGCTCTAAAACTGATGATCTACCTACAAATGAGAACTGATGTTCAAAAATAAAACATTTGAAAACGGACCATTTTTCACCTTTCTGAAGCATGACGTAATGGGGGGGTGTTATCTCTTTTGTCAAAAATCACCTGTTTTTGCTTCAACATTAAATGCCTCCAAATGGTATTTAATTCACTTCCCGGGCCCCTGGAAGCATGAAAATCACTTTAAACATGCTAATTTTAGCTCTAAAACTGATGATCTACCTACAAATGTGAACTGACGTTCAAAAATAAAACATTTGAAAACGGACCATTTTTCACCTTTCTGAAGCATAACGTAATGGGGGGGTGTTATCTCTTTTGTCAAAAATCACCTGTTTTTGCTTGAACATTAAATGCCTCCAAATGGTATTTAATACACTTCCCGGGCCCCTGGAAGCATGAAAATCACTTTAAACATGCTAATTTTAGCTCTAAAACTGATGATCTACCTACAAATGTGAACTGACGTTCAAAAATAAAACATTTGAAAACGGACCATTTTTCACCTTTCTGAAGCATGACGTAATGGGGGGTGTTATCTCTTTTGTCAAAAATCACCTGTTTTTGCTTGAACATTAAATGCCTCCAAATGGTATTTAATTCACTTCCCGGGGTGAAGAAACACTTTTTGAGACCTCAGAGTGAGTAAATTGGCCATTTTCATGCACTTTTAACCATTCCACAAATCTTGTGTTTTGGGCCCCTGGAAGCATGAAAATCACTTTAAACATGCTAATTTTAGCTCTAAAACTGATGATCTACCAACAAATGTGAACTGACGTTCAAAAATAAAACATTTGAAAATGGACCATTTTTCACCTTTCTGCAGCATGACGTAATGGGGGGGTGTTATCTCTTTTGTTAAAAATCACCTGTTTTTGCTTGAACATTAAATGCCTCCAAATGGTATTTAATTCACTTCCCGGGCCCCTGGAAGCATGAAAATCACTTTAAACATGCTAATTTTAGCTCTAAAACTGATGATCTACCTACAAATGTGAACTGACGTTCAAAAATAAAACTTTTGAAAACGGACCATTTTTCACCTTTCTGAAGCATGACGTAATGGGGGGGTGTTATCCCTTTTGTCAAAAATCACCTGTTTTTGCTTGAACATTAAATGCCTCCAAATGGTATTTGATTCACTTCCCGGGCCCCTGGAAGCATGAAAATCACTTTAAACATGCTTATTTTAGCTCTAAAACTGATGATCTACCTACAAATGTGAACTGACGTTCAAAAATAAAACATTTGAAAACGGACCATTTTTCACCTTTCTGAAGCATGACGTAATGGGGGGGTGTTATCTCTTTTGTCAAAAATCACCTGTTTTTGCTTGAACATTAAATGCCTCCAAATGGTATTTAATTCACTTCCCGGGGTGAAGAAACACTTTTTGAGACCTCAGAGTGAGTAAATTGGCCATTTTCATGCACTTTTAACCATTCCACAAATCTTGTGTTTTGGGCCCCTGGAAGCATGAAAATCACTTTAAACATGCTAATTTTAGCTCTAAAACTGATGATCTACCTACAAATGTGAACTGACTTTCAAAAATAAAACATTTGAAAACGGACAATTTTTCACCTTTCTGAAGCATGACGTAATGGGGGGGTGTTATCTCTTTTGTCAAAAATCACCTGTTTTTGCTTGAACATTAAATGCCTCCAAATGGTATTTAATTCACTTCCCGGGCCCCTGGAAGCATGAAAATCACTTTAAACATGCTAATTTTAGCTCTAAAACTGATGATCTACCTACAAATGTGAACTGACGTTCAAAAATAAAACATTTGAAAACGGACCATTTTTCACCTTTCTGAAGCATAACGTAATGGGGGGGTGTTATCTCTTTTGTCAAAAATCACCTGTTTTTGCTTGAACATTAAATGCCTCCAAATGGTATTTAATACACTTCCCGGGCCACTGGAAGCATGAAAATCACTTTAAACATGCTAATTTTAGCTCTAAAACTGATGATCTACCTACAAATGTGAACTGACTTTCAAAAATAAAACATTTGAAAACGGACAATTTTTCACCTTTCTGAAGCATGACGTAATGGGGGGGTGTTATCTCTTTTGTCAAAAATCACCTGTTTTTGCTTGAACATTAAATGCCTCCAAATGGTATTTAATTCACTTCCCGGGCCCCTGGAAGCATGAAAATCACTTTAAACATGCTAATTTTAGCTCTAAAACTGATGATCTACCTACAAATGTGAACTGACGTTAAAAAATAAAACATTTGAAAACGGACCATTTTTCACCTTTCTGCAGCATGACGTAATGGGGGGGTGTTATCTCTTTTGTCAAAAATCACCTGTTTTTGCTTGAACATTAAATGCCTCCAAATGGTATTTAATTCACTTCCCGGGCTGAAGAAACACTTTTTGAGACCTCAGAGTGAGTAAATTGGCCATTTTCATGCACTTTTAACCATTCCACAAATCTTGTGTTTTGGGCCCCTGGAAGCATGAAAATCACTTGAAACATGCTAATTTTAGCTCTAAAATTGATGATCTACCTACAAATGTGAACTGACGTTCAAAAATAAAACATTTGAAAACGGACCATTTTTCACCTTTCTGAAGCATGACGTAATGGGGGGGTGTTATCTCTTTTGTCAAAAATCACCTGTTTTTGCTTGAACATTAAATGCCTCCAAATGGTATTTAATTCACTTCCCGGGGTGAAGAAACACTTTTTGAGACCTCAGAGTGAGTAAATTGGCCATTTTCATGCACTTTTAACCATTCCACAAATCTTGTGTTTTGGGCCCCTGGAACCATGAAAATCACTTTAAACATGCTAATTTTAGCTCTAAAACTGATGATCTACCTACAAATGTGAACTGACTTTCAAAAATAAAACATTTGAAAACGGACAATTTTTCACCTTTCTGAAGCATGACGTAATGGGGGGGTGTTATCTCTTTTGTCAAAAATCACCTGTTTTTGCTTGAACATTAAATGCCTCCAAATGGTATCTAATTCACTTGCCGGGCCCCTGGAAGCATGAAAATCACTTTAAACATGCTAATTTTAGCTCTAAAACTGATGATCTACCTACAAATGTAAACTGACTTTCCAAAATAAAACATTTGAAAACGGACAATTTTTCACCTTTCTGAAGCATGACGTAATGGGGGGGTGTTATCTCTTTTGTCAAAAATCACCTGTTTTTGCTTGAACATTAAATGCCTCCAAATGGTATTTAATTCACTTCCCGGGCCCCTGGAAGCATGAAAATCACTTTAAACATGCTAATTTTAGCTCTAAAACTGATGATCTACCTACAAATGTGAACTGAAGTTCAAAAATAAAACATTTGAAAACGGACCATTTTTCACCTTTCTGAAGCATAACGTAATGGGGGGGGTGTTATCTCTTTTGTCAAAAATCACCTGTTTTTGCTTGAACATTAAATGCCTCCAAATGGTATCTAATTCACTTCCCGGGCCCCTGGAAGCATGAAAATCACTTTAAACATGCTAATTTTAGCTCTAAAACTGATGATCTACCTACAAATGTGAACTGACTTTCAAAAATAAAACATTTGAAAACGGACAATTTTTCACCTTTCTGAAGCATGACGTAATGGGGGGGTGTTATCTCTTTTGTCAAAAATCACCTGTTTTTGCTTGAACATTAAATGCCTCCAAATGGTATTTAATTCACTTCCCGGGCCCCTGGAAGCATGAAAATCACTTTAAACATGCTAATTTTAGCTCTAAAACTGATGATCTACCTACAAATGTGAACTGACGTTCAAAAATAAAACATTTGAAAACGGACCATTTTTCACCTTTCTGAAGCATAACGTAATGGGGGGGTGTTATCTCTTTTGTCAAAAATCACCTGTTTTTGCTTGAACATTAAATGCCTCCAAATGGTATTTAATACACTTCCCGGGCCACTGGAAGCATGAAAATCACTTTAAACATGCTAATTTTAGCTCTAAAACTGATGATCTACCTACAAATGTGAACTGACTTTCAAAAATAAAACATTTGAAAACGGACAATTTTTCACCTTTCTGAAGCATGACGTAATGGGGGGGTGTTATCTCTTTTGTCAAAAATCACCTGTTTTTGCTTGAACATTAAATGCCTCCAAATGGTATTTAATTCACTTCCCGGGCCCCTGGAAGCATGAAAATCACTTTAAACATGCTAATTTTAGCTCTAAAACTGATGATCTACCTACAAATGTGAACTGACGTTAAAAAATAAAACATTTGAAAACGGACCATTTTTCACCTTTCTGCAGCATGACGTAATGGGGGGGTGTTATCTCTTTTGTCAAAAATCACCTGTTTTTGCTTGAACATTAAATGCCTCCAAATGGTATTTAATTCACTTCCCGGGCTGAAGAAACACTTTTTGAGACCTCAGAGTGAGTAAATTGGCCATTTTCATGCACTTTTAACCATTCCACAAATCTTGTGTTTTGGGCCCCTGGAAGCATGAAAATCACTTGAAACATGCTAATTTTAGCTCTAAAATTGATGATCTACCTACAAATGTGAACTGACGTTCAAAAATAAAACATTTGAAAACGGACCATTTTTCACCTTTCTGAAGCATGACGTAATGGGGGGGTGTTATCTCTTTTGTCAAAAATCACCTGTTTTTGCTTGAACATTAAATGCCTCCAAATGGTATTTAATTCACTTCCCGGGGTGAAGAAACACTTTTTGAGACCTCAGAGTGAGTAAATTGGCCATTTTCATGCACTTTTAACCATTCCACAAATCTTGTGTTTTGGGCCCCTGGAAGCATGAAAATCACTTTAAACATGCTAATTTTAGCTCTAAAACTGATGATCTACCTACAAATGTGAACTGACTTTCAAAAATAAAACATTTGAAAACGGACAATTTTTCACCTTTCTGAAGCATGACGTAATGGGGGGGTGTTATCTCTTTTGTCAAAAATCACCTGTTTTTGCTTGAACATTAAATGCCTCCAAATGGTATCTAATTCACTTGCCGGGCCCCTGGAAGCATGAAAATCCCTTTAAACATGCTAATTTTAGCTCTAAAACTGATGATCTACCTACAAATGTAAACTGACTTTCAAAAATAAAACATTTGAAAACGGACAATTTTTCACCTTTCTGAAGCATGACGTAATGGGGGGGTGTTATCTCTTTTGTCAAAAATCACCTGTTTTTGCTTGAACATTAAATGCCTCCAAATGGTATTTAATTCACTTCCCGGGCCCCTGGAAGCATGAAAATCACTTTAAACATGCTAATTTTAGCCCTAAAACTGATGATCTACCTACAAATGTGAACTGACGTTCAAAAATAAAACATTTGAAAACGGACCATTTTTCACCTTTCTGAAGCATAACGTAATGGGGGGTGTTATCTCTTTTGTCAAAAATCACCTGTTTTTGCTTGAACATTAAATGCCTCCAAATGGTATTTAATACACTTCCCGGGCCACTGGAAGCATGAAAATCACTTTAAACATGCTAATTTTAGCTCTAAAACTGATGATCTACCTACAAATGTGAACTGACTTTCAAAAATAAAACATTTGAAAACGGACAATTTTTCACCTTTCTGAAGCATGACGTATTGGGGGGGTGTTATCTCTTTTGTCAAAAATCACCTGTTTTTGCTTGAACATTAAATGCCTCCAAATGGTATTTAATTCACTTCCCGGGCCCCTGGAAGCATGAAAATCACTTTAAACATGCTAATTTTAGCTCTAAAACTGATGATCTACCTACAAATGTGAACTGACGTTCAAAAATAAAACATTTGAAAACGGACCATTTTTCACCTTTCTGAAGCATGACGTAATGGGGGGTGTTATCTCTTTTGTCAAAAATCACCTGTTTTTGCTTGAACATTAAATGCCTCCAAATGGTATTTAATTCACTTCCCGGGGTGAAGAAACACTTTTTGAGACCTCAGAGTGAGTAAATTGGCCATTTTCATGCACTTTTAACCATTCCACAAATCTTGTGTTTTGGGCCCCTGGAAGCATGAAAATCACTTTAAACATGCTAATTTTAGCTCTAAAACTGATGATCTACCAACAAATGTGAACTGACGTTCAAAAATAAAACATTTGAAAACGGACCATTTTTCACCTTTCTGCAGCATGACGTAATGGGGGGGTGTTATCTCTTTTGTTAAAAATCACCTGTTTTTGCTTGAACATTAAATGCCTCCAAATGGTATTTAATTCACTTCCCGGGCCCCTGGAAGCATGAAAATCACTTTAAACATGCTAATTTTAGCTCTAAAACTGATGATCTACCTACAAATGTGAACTGACGTTCAAAAATAAAACTTTTGAAAACGGACCATTTTTCACCTTTCTGAAGCATGACGTAATGGGGGGGTGTTATCCCTTTTGTCAAAAATCACCTGTTTTTGCTTGAACATTAAATGCCTCCAAATGGTATTTGATTCACTTCCCGGGCCCCTGGAAGCATGAAAATCACTTTAAACATGCTTATTTTAGCTCTAAAACTGATGATCTACCTACAAATGTGAACTGACGTTCAAAAATAAAACATTTGAAAACGGACCATTTTTCACCTTTCTGAAGCATGACGTAATGGGGGGGTGTTATCTCTTTTGTCAAAAATCACCTGTTTTTGCTTGAACATTAAATGCCTCCAAATGGTATTTAATTCACTTCCCGGGGTGAAGAAACACTTTTTGAGACCTCAGAGTGAGTAAATTGGCCATTTTCATGCACTTTTAACCATTCCACAAATCTTGTGTTTTGGGCCCCTGGAAGCATGAAAATCACTTTAAACATGCTAATTTTAGCTCTAAAACTGATGATCTACCTACAAATGTGAACTGACTTTCAAAAATAAAACATTTGAAAACGGACAATTTTTCACCTTTCTGAAGCATGACGTAATGGGGGGGTGTTATCTCTTTTGTCAAAAATCACCTGTTTTTGCTTGAACATTAAATGCCTCCAAATGGTATTTAATTCACTTCCCGGGCCCCTGGAAGCATGAAAATCACTTTAAACATGCTAATTTTAGCTCTAAAACTGATGATCTACCTACAAATGTGAACTGACGTTCAAAAATAAAACATTTGAAAACAGACCATTTTTCACCTTTCTGAAGCATAACGTAATGGGGGGGTGTTATCTCTTTTGTCAAAAATCACCTGTTTTTGCTTGAACATTAAATGCCTCCAAATGGTATTTAATACACTTCCTGGGCCACTGGAAGCATGAAAATCACTTTAAACATGCTAATTTTAGCTCTAAAACTGATGATCTACCTACAAATGTGAACTGACTTTCAAAAATAAAACATTTGAAAACGGACAATTTTTCACCTTTCTGAAGCATGACGTAATGGGGGGGTGTTATCTCTTTTGTCAAAAATCACCTGTTTTTGCTTGAACATTAAATGCCTCCAAATGGTATTTAAATCACTTCCCGGGCCCCTGGAAGCATGAAAATCACTTTAAACATGCTAATTTTAGCTCTAAAACTGATGATCTACCTACAAATGTGAACTGACGTTAAAAAATAAAACATTTGAAAACGGACCATTTTTCACCTTTCTGCAGCATGACGTAATGGGGGGGTGTTATCTCTTTTGTCAAAAATCACCTGTTTTTGCTTGAACATTAAATGCCTCCAAATGGTATTTAATTCACTTCCCGGGCTGAAGAAACACTTTTTGAGACCTCAGAGTGAGTAAATTGGCCATTTTCATGCACTTTTAACCATTCCACAAATCTTGTGTTTTGGGCCCCTGGAAGCATGAAAATCACTTGAAACATGCTAATTTTAGCTCTAAAATTGATGATCTACCTACAAATGTGAACTGACGTTCAAAAATAAAACATTTGAAAACGGACCATTTTTCACCTTTCTGAAGCATGACGTAATGGGGGGGTGTTATCTCTTTTGTCAAAAATCACCTGTTTTTGCTTGAACATTAAATGCCTCCAAATGGTATTTAATTCACTTCCCGGGGTGAAGAAACACTTTTTGAGACCTCAGAGTGAGTAAATTGGCCATTTTCATGCACTTTTAACCATTCCACAAATCTTGTGTTTTGGGCCCCTGGAACCATGAAAATCACTTTAAACATGCTAATTTTAGCTCTAAAACTGATGATCTACCTACAAATGTGAACTGACTTTCAAAAATAAAACATTTGAAAACGGACAATTTTTCACCTTTCTGAAGCATGACGTAATGGGGTGGGTGTTATCTCTTTTGTCAAAAATCACCTGTTTTTGCTTGAACATTAAATGCCTCCAAATGGTATCTAATTCACTTGCCGGGCCCCTGGAAGCATGAAAATCACTTTAAACATGCTAATTTTAGCTCTAAAACTGATGATCTACCTACAAATGTAAACTGACTTTCAAAAATAAAACATTTGAAAACGGACAATTTTTCACCTTTCTGAAGCATGACGTAATGGGGGGGTGTTATCTCTTTTGTCAAAAATCACCTGTTTTTGCTTGAACATTAAATGCCTCCAAATGGTATTTAATTCACTTCCCGGGCCCCTGGAAGCATGAAAATCACTTTAAACATGCTAATTTTAGCTCTAAAACTGATGATCTACCTACAAATGTGAACTGACGTTCAAAAATAAAACATTTGAAAACGGACCATTTTTCACCTTTCTGAAGCATAACGTAATGGGGGGGTGTTATCTCTTTTGTCAAAAATCACCTGTTTTTGCTTGAACATTAAATGCCTCCAAATGGTATTTAATACACTTCCCGGGCCACTGGAAGCATGAAAATCACTTTAAACATGCTAATTTTAGCTCTAAAACTGATGATCTACCTACAAATGTGAACTGACTTTCAAAAATAAAACATTTGAAAACGGACAATTTTTCACCTTTCTGAAGCATGACGTAATGGGGGGGTGTTATCTCTTTTGTCAAAAATCACCTGTTTTTGCTTGAACATTAAATGCCTCCAAATGGTATTTAATTCACTTCCCGGGCCCCTGGAAGCATGAAAATCACTTTAAACATGCTAATTTTAGCTCTAAAACTGATGATCTACCTACAAATGTGAACTGACGTTCAAAAATAAAACATTTGAAAACAGACCATTTTTCACCTTTCTGAAGCATAACGTAATGGGGGGGTGTTATCTCTTTTGTCAAAAATCACCTGTTTTTGCTTGAACATTAAATGCCTCCAAATGGTATTTAATACACTTCCTGGGCCACTGGAAGCATGAAAATCACTTTAAACATGCTAATTTTAGCTCTAAAACTGATGATCTACCTACAAATGTGAACTGACTTTCAAAAATAAAACATTTGAAAACGGACAATTTTTCACCTTTCTGCAGCATGACGTAATGGGGGGGTGTTATCTCTTTTGTCAAAAATCACCTGTTTTTGCTTGAACATTAAATGCCTCCAAATGGTATTTAATTCACTTCCCGGGCCCCTGGAAGCATGAAAATCACTTTAAACATGCTAATTTTAGCTCTAAAACTGATGATCTACCTACAAATGTGAACTGACGTTCAAAAATAAAACATTTGAAAACGGACCATTTTTCACCTTTCTGAAGCATGACGTAATGGGGGGTGTTATCTCTTTTGTCAAAAATCACCTGTTTTTGCTTGAACATTAAATGCCTCCAAATGGTATCTAATTCACTTGCCGGGCCCCTGGAAGCATGAAAATCACTTTAAACATGCTAATTTTAGCTCTAAAACTGATGATCTACCTACAAATGTAAACTGACTTTCAAAAATAAAACATTTGAAAACGGACAATTTTTCACCTTTCTGAAGCATGACGTAATGGGGGGGTGTTATCTCTTTTGTCAAAAATCACCTGTTTTTGCTTGAACATTAAATGCCTCCAAATGGTATTTAATTCACTTCCCGGGCCCCTGGAAGCATGAAAATCACTTTAAACATGCTAATTTTAGCTCTAAAACTGATGATCTACCTACAAATGTGAACTGACGTTCAAAAATAAAACATTTGAAAACGGACCATTTTTCACCTTTCTGAAGCATAACGTAATGGGGGGGTGTTATCTCTTTTGTCAAAAATCACCTGTTTTTGCTTGAACATTAAATGCCTCCAAATGGTATTTAATACACTTCCCGGGCCACTGGAAGCATGAAAATCACTTTAAACAAGCTAATTTTAGCTCTAAAACTGATGATCTACCTACAAATGTGAACTGACTTTCAAAAATAAAACATTTGAAAACGGACAATTTTTCACCTTTCTGAAGCATGACGTAATGGGGGGGTGTTATCTCTTTTGTCAAAAATCACCTGTTTTTGCTTGAACATTAAATGCCTCCAAATGGTATTTAATTCACTTCCCGGGCCCCTGGAAGCATGAAAATCACTTTAAACATGCTAATTTTAGCTCTAAAACTGATGATCTACCTACAAATGTGAACTGACGTTCAAAAATAAAACATTTGAAAACGGACCATTTTTCACCTTTCTGAAGCATGACGTAATGGGGGGTGTTATCTCTTTTGTCAAAAATCACCTGTTTTTGCTTGAACATTAAATGCCTCCAAATGGTATTTAATTCACTTCCCGGGGTGAAGAAACACTTTTTGAGACCTCAGAGTGAGTAAATTGGCCATTTTCATGCACTTTTAACCATTCCACAAATCTTGTGTTTTGGGCCCCTGGAAGCATGAAAATCACTTTAAACATGCTAATTTTAGCTCTAAAACTGATGATCTACCAACAAATGTGAACTGACGTTCAAAAATAAAACATTTGAAAACGGACCATTTTTCACC
The DNA here is from genome assembly GCF_964261635.1 of Lissotriton helveticus. Classification (NCBI taxonomy): domain Eukaryota; kingdom Metazoa; phylum Chordata; class Amphibia; order Caudata; family Salamandridae; genus Lissotriton; species Lissotriton helveticus. Next base: position 400,225 of record NW_027611851.1, read on the forward strand.
TTTCTGCAGCATGACGTAATGGGGGGGTGTTATCTCTTTTGTTAAAAATCACCTGTTTTTGCTTGAACATTAAATGCCTCCAAATGGTATTTAATTCACTTCCCGGGCCCCTGGAAGCATGAAAATCACTTTAAACATGCTAATTTTAGCTCTAAAACTGATGATCTACCTACAAATGTGAACTGACGTTCAAAAATAAAACTTTTGAAAACGGACCATTTTTCACCTTTCTGAAGCATGACGTAATGGGGGGGTGTTATCCCTTTTGTCAAAAATCACCTGTTTTTGCTTGAACATTAAATGCCTCCAAATGGTATTTGATTCACTTCCCGGGCCCCTGGAAGCATGAAAATCACTTTAAACATGCTTATTTTAGCTCTAAAACTGATGATCTACCTACAAATGTGAACTGACGTTCAAAAATAAAACATTTGAAAACGGACCATTTTTCACCTTTCTGAAGCATGACGTAATGGGGGGGTGTTATCTCTTTTGTCAAAAATCACCTGTGTTTGCTTGAACATTAAATGCCTCCAAATGGTATTTAATTCACTTCCCGGGGTGAAGAAACACTTTTTGAGACCTCAGAGTGAGTAAATTGGCCATTTTCATGCACTTTTAACCATTCCACAAATCTTGTGTTTTGGGCCCCTGGAAGCATGAAAATCACTTTAAACATGCTAATTTTAGCTCTAAAACTGATGATCTACCTACAAATGTGAACTGACGTTAAAAAATAAAACATTTGAAAACGGACCATTTTTCACCTTTCTGCAGAGTGACGTAATGGGGGGGTGTTATCTCTTTTGTCAAAAATCACCTGTTTTTGCTTGAACATTAAATGCCTCCAAATGGTATCTAATTCACTTGCCGGGCCCCTGGAAGCATGAAAATCACTTTAAACATGCTAATTTTAGCTCTAAAACTGATGATCTACCTACAAATGTGAACTGACGTTCAAAAATAAAACATTTGAAAACGGACCATTTTTCACCTTTCTGAAGCATGACGTAATGGGGGGGTGTTATCTCTTTTGTCAAAAATCACCTGTTTTTGCTTGAACATTAAATGCCTCCAAATGGTATTTAATTCACTTCCCGGGGTGAAGAAACACTTTTTGAGACCTCAGAGTGAGTAAATTGGCCATTTTCATGCACTTTTAACCATTCCACAAATCTTGTGTTTTGGGCCCCTGGAAGCATGAAAATCACTTTAAACATGCTAATTTTAGCTCTAAAACTGATGATCTACCTACAAATGTGAACTGACGTTAAAAAATAAAACATTTAAAAAAGGGCCATTTTTCACCTTTCTGCAGCATGACGTAATGGGGGGGTGTTATCTCTTTTGTCAAAAATCACCTGTTTTTGCTTGAACATTACATGCCTCCAAATGGTATTTAATTCACTTCCCGGGGTGAAGAAACACTTTTTGAGACCTCAGAGTGAGTAAATTGGCCATTTTCATGCACTTTTAACCATTCCACAAATCTTGTGTTTTGGGCCCCTGGAAGCATGAAAATCACTTTAAACATGCTAATTTTAGCTCTAAAACTGATGATCTACCAACAAATGTGAACTGACGTTCAAAAATAAAACATTTGAAAACGGACCATTTTTCACCTTTCTGCAGCATGACGTAATGGGGGGGTGTTATCTCTTTTGTTAAAAATCACCTGTTTTTGCTTGAACATTAAATGCCTCCAAATGGTATTTAATTCACTTCGCGGGCCCCTGGAAGCATGAAAATCACTTTAAACATGCTAATTTTAGCTCTAAAACTGATGATCTACCTACAAATGTGAACTGACGTTCAAAAATAAAACTTTTGAAAACGGACCATTTTTCACCTTTCTGAAGCATGACGTAATGGGGGGGTGTTATCCCTTTTGTCAAAAATCACCTGTTTTTGCTTGAACATTAAATGCCTCCAAATGGTATTTGATTCACTTCCCGGGCCCCTGGAAGCATGAAAATCACTTTAAACATGCTTATTTTAGCTCTAAAACTGATGATCTACCTACAAATGTGAACTGACGTTCAAAAATAAAACATTTGAAAACGGACCATTTTTCACCTTTCTGAAGCATGACGTAATGGGGGGGTGTTATCTCTTTTGTCAAAAATCACCTGTTTTTGCTTGAACATTAAATGCCTCCAAATGGTATTTAATTCACTTCCCGGGGTGAAGAAACACTTTTTGAGACCTCAGAGTGAGTAAATTGGCCATTTTCATGCACTTTTAACCATTCCACAAATCTTGTGTTTTGGGCCCCTGGAAGCATGAAAATCACTTTAAACATGCTAATTTTAGCTCTAAAACTGATGATCTACCTACAAATGTGAACTGACGTTCAAAAATAAAACATTTGAAAACGGACCATTTTTCACCTTTCTGAAGCATGACGTAATGGGGGGGTGTTATCTCTTTTGTCAAAAATCACCTGTTTTTGCTTGAACATTAAATGCCTCCAAATGGTATTTAATTCACTTCCCGGGCCCCTGGAAGCATGAAAATCACTTTAAACATGCTAATTTTAGCTCTAAAACTGATGATCTACCTACAAATGAGAACTGATGTTCAAAAATAAAACATTTGAAAACGGACCATTTTTCACCTTTCTGAAGCATGACGTAATGGGGGGGTGTTATCTCTTTTGTCAAAAATCACCTGTTTTTGCTTCAACATTAAATGCCTCCAAATGGTATTTAATTCACTTCCCGGGCCCCTGGAAGCATGAAAATCACTTTAAACATGCTAATTTTAGCTCTAAAACTGATGATCTACCTACAAATGTGAACTGACGTTCAAAAATAAAACATTTGAAAACGGACCATTTTTCACCTTTCTGAAGCATAACGTAATGGGGGGGTGTTATCTCTTTTGTCAAAAATCACCTGTTTTTGCTTGAACATTAAATGCCTCCAAATGGTATTTAATACACTTCCCGGGCCCCTGGAAGCATGAAAATCACTTTAAACATGCTAATTTTAGCTCTAAAACTGATGATCTACCTACAAATGTGAACTGACTTTCAAAAATAAAACATTTGAAAACGGACAATTTTTCACCTTTCTGCAGCATGACGTAATGGGGGGGTGTTATCTCTTTTGTCAAAAATCACCTGTTTTTGCTTGAACATTAAATGCCTCCAAATGGTATTTAATTCACTTCCCGGGCCCCTGGAAGCATGAAAATCACTTTAAACATGCTAATTTTAGCTCTAAAACTGATGATCTACCTACAAATGTGAACTGACGTTCAAAAATAAAACATTTGAAAACGGACCATTTTTCACCTTTCTGAAGCATGACGTAATGGGGGGTGTTATCTCTTTTGTCAAAAATCACCTGTTTTTGCTTGAACATTAAATGCCTCCAAATGGTATTTAATTCACTTCCCGGGGTGAAGAAACACTTTTTGAGACCTCAGAGTGAGTAAATTGGCCATTTTCATGCACTTTTAACCATTCCACAAATCTTGTGTTTTGGGCCCCTGGAAGCATGAAAATCACTTTAAACATGCTAATTTTAGCTCTAAAACTGATGATCTACCAACAAATGTGAACTGACGTTCAAAAATAAAACATTTGAAAATGGACCATTTTTCACCTTTCTGCAGCATGACGTAATGGGGGGGTGTTATCTCTTTTGTTAAAAATCACCTGTTTTTGCTTGAACATTAAATGCCTCCAAATGGTATTTAATTCACTTCCCGGGCCCCTGGAAGCATGAAAATCACTTTAAACATGCTAATTTTAGCTCTAAAACTGATGATCTACCTACAAATGTGAACTGACGTTCAAAAATAAAACTTTTGAAAACGGACCATTTTTCACCTTTCTGAAGCATGACGTAATGGGGGGGTGTTATCCCTTTTGTCAAAAATCACCTGTTTTTGCTTGAACATTAAATGCCTCCAAATGGTATTTGATTCACTTCCCGGGCCCCTGGAAGCATGAAAATCACTTTAAACATGCTTATTTTAGCTCTAAAACTGATGATCTACCTACAAATGTGAACTGACGTTCAAAAATAAAACATTTGAAAACGGACCATTTTTCACCTTTCTGAAGCATGACGTAATGGGGGGGTGTTATCTCTTTTGTCAAAAATCACCTGTTTTTGCTTGAACATTAAATGCCTCCAAATGGTATTTAATTCACTTCCCGGGGTGAAGAAACACTTTTTGAGACCTCAGAGTGAGTAAATTGGCCATTTTCATGCACTTTTAACCATTCCACAAATCTTGTGTTTTGGGCCCCTGGAAGCATGAAAATCACTTTAAACATGCTAATTTTAGCTCTAAAACTGATGATCTACCTACAAATGTGAACTGACGTTCAAAAATAAAACATTTGAAAACGGACCATTTTTCACCTTTCTGAAGCATGACGTAATGGGGGGGTGTTATCTCTTTTGTCAAAAATCACCTGTTTTTGCTTGAACATTAAATGCCTCCAAATGGTATTTAATTCACTTCCCGGGCCCCTGGAAGCATGAAAATCACTTTAAACATGCTAATTTTAGCTCTAAAACTGATGATCTACCTACAAATGAGAACTGATGTTCAAAAATAAAACATTTGAAAACGGACCATTTTTCACCTTTCTGAAGCATGACGTAATGGGGGGGTGTTATCTCTTTTGTCAAAAATCACCTGTTTTTGCTTCAACATTAAATGCCTCCAAATGGTATTTAATTCACTTCCCGGGCCCCTGGAAGCATGAAAATCACTTTAAACATGCTAATTTTAGCTCTAAAACTGATGATCTACCTACAAATGTGAACTGACGTTCAAAAATAAAACATTTGAAAACGGACCATTTTTCACCTTTCTGAAGCATAACGTAATGGGGGGGTGTTATCTCTTTTGTCAAAAATCACCTGTTTTTGCTTGAACATTAAATGCCTCCAAATGGTATTTAATACACTTCCCGGGCCCCTGGAAGCATGAAAATCACTTTAAACATGCTAATTTTAGCTCTAAAACTGATGATCTACCTACAAATGTGAACTGACTTTCAAAAATAAAACATTTGAAAACGGACAATTTTTCACCTTTCTGCAGCATGACGTAATGGGGGGGTGTTATCTCTTTTGTCAAAAATCACCTGTTTTTGCTTGAACATTAAATGCCTCCAAATGGTATTTAATTCACTTCCCGGGCCCCTGGAAGCATGAAAATCACTTTAAACATGCTAATTTTAGCTCTAAAACTGATGATCTACCTACAAATGTGAACTGACGTTCAAAAATAAAACATTTGAAAACGGACCATTTTTCACCTTTCTGAAGCATGACGTAATGGGGGGTGTTATCTCTTTTGTCAAAAATCACCTGTTTTTGCTTGAACATTAAATGCCTCCAAATGGTATTTAATTCACTTCCCGGGGTGAAGAAACACTTTTTGAGACCTCAGAGTGAGTAAATTGGCCATTTTCATGCACTTTTAACCATTCCACAAATCTTGTGTTTTGGGCCCCTGGAAGCATGAAAATCACTTTAAACATGCTAATTTTAGCTCTAAAACTGATGATCTACCAACAAATGTGAACTGACGTTCAAAAATAAAACATTTGAAAATGGACCATTTTTCACCTTTCTGCAGCATGACGTAATGGGGGGGTGTTATCTCTTTTGTTAAAAATCACCTGTTTTTGCTTGAACATTAAATGCCTCCAAATGGTATTTAATTCACTTCCCGGGCCCCTGGAAGCATGAAAATCACTTTAAACATGCTAATTTTAGCTCTAAAACTGATGATCTACCTACAAATGTGAACTGACGTTCAAAAATAAAACTTTTGAAAACGGACCATTTTTCACCTTTCTGAAGCATGACGTAATGGGGGGGTGTTATCCCTTTTGTCAAAAATCACCTGTTTTTGCTTGAACATTAAATGCCTCCAAATGGTATTTGATTCACTTCCCGGGCCCCTGGAAGCATGAAAATCACTTTAAACATGCTTATTTTAGCTCTAAAACTGATGATCTACCTACAAATGTGAACTGACGTTCAAAAATAAAACATTTGAAAACGGACCATTTTTCACCTTTCTGAAGCATGACGTAATGGGGGGGTGTTATCTCTTTTGTCAAAAATCACCTGTTTTTGCTTGAACATTAAATGCCTCCAAATGGTATTTAATTCACTTCCCGGGGTGAAGAAACACTTTTTGAGACCTCAGAGTGAGTAAATTGGCCATTTTCATGCACTTTTAACCATTCCACAAATCTTGTGTTTTGGGCCCCTGGAAGCATGAAAATCACTTTAAACATGCTAATTTTAGCTCTAAAACTGATGATCTACCTACAAATGTGAACTGACTTTCAAAAATAAAACATTTGAAAACGGACAATTTTTCACCTTTCTGAAGCATGACGTAATGGGGGGGTGTTATCTCTTTTGTCAAAAATCACCTGTTTTTGCTTGAACATTAAATGCCTCCAAATGGTATTTAATTCACTTCCCGGGCCCCTGGAAGCATGAAAATCACTTTAAACATGCTAATTTTAGCTCTAAAACTGATGATCTACCTACAAATGTGAACTGACGTTCAAAAATAAAACATTTGAAAACGGACCATTTTTCACCTTTCTGAAGCATAACGTAATGGGGGGGTGTTATCTCTTTTGTCAAAAATCACCTGTTTTTGCTTGAACATTAAATGCCTCCAAATGGTATTTAATACACTTCCCGGGCCACTGGAAGCATGAAAATCACTTTAAACATGCTAATTTTAGCTCTAAAACTGATGATCTACCTACAAATGTGAACTGACTTTCAAAAATAAAACATTTGAAAACGGACAATTTTTCACCTTTCTGAAGCATGACGTAATGGGGGGGTGTTATCTCTTTTGTCAAAAATCACCTGTTTTTGCTTGAACATTAAATGCCTCCAAATGGTATTTAATTCACTTCCCGGGCCCCTGGAAGCATGAAAATCACTTTAAACATGCTAATTTTAGCTCTAAAACTGATGATCTACCTACAAATGTGAACTGACGTTAAAAAATAAAACATTTGAAAACGGACCATTTTTCACCTTTCTGCAGCATGACGTAATGGGGGGGTGTTATCTCTTTTGTCAAAAATCACCTGTTTTTGCTTGAACATTAAATGCCTCCAAATGGTATTTAATTCACTTCCCGGGCTGAAGAAACACTTTTTGAGACCTCAGAGTGAGTAAATTGGCCATTTTCATGCACTTTTAACCATTCCACAAATCTTGTGTTTTGGGCCCCTGGAAGCATGAAAATCACTTGAAACATGCTAATTTTAGCTCTAAAATTGATGATCTACCTACAAATGTGAACTGACGTTCAAAAATAAAACATTTGAAAACGGACCATTTTTCACCTTTCTGAAGCATGACGTAATGGGGGGGTGTTATCTCTTTTGTCAAAAATCACCTGTTTTTGCTTGAACATTAAATGCCTCCAAATGGTATTTAATTCACTTCCCGGGGTGAAGAAACACTTTTTGAGACCTCAGAGTGAGTAAATTGGCCATTTTCATGCACTTTTAACCATTCCACAAATCTTGTGTTTTGGGCCCCTGGAACCATGAAAATCACTTTAAACATGCTAATTTTAGCTCTAAAACTGATGATCTACCTACAAATGTGAACTGACTTTCAAAAATAAAACATTTGAAAACGGACAATTTTTCACCTTTCTGAAGCATGACGTAATGGGGGGGTGTTATCTCTTTTGTCAAAAATCACCTGTTTTTGCTTGAACATTAAATGCCTCCAAATGGTATCTAATTCACTTGCCGGGCCCCTGGAAGCATGAAAATCACTTTAAACATGCTAATTTTAGCTCTAAAACTGATGATCTACCTACAAATGTAAACTGACTTTCCAAAATAAAACATTTGAAAACGGACAATTTTTCACCTTTCTGAAGCATGACGTAATGGGGGGGTGTTATCTCTTTTGTCAAAAATCACCTGTTTTTGCTTGAACATTAAATGCCTCCAAATGGTATTTAATTCACTTCCCGGGCCCCTGGAAGCATGAAAATCACTTTAAACATGCTAATTTTAGCTCTAAAACTGATGATCTACCTACAAATGTGAACTGACGTTCAAAAATAAAACATTTGAAAACGGACCATTTTTCACCTTTCTGAAGCATAACGTAATGGGGGGGGTGTTATCTCTTTTGTCAAAAATCACCTGTTTTTGCTTGAACATTAAATGCCTCCAAATGGTATTTAATACACTTCCCGGGCCACTGGAAGCATGAAAATCACTTTAAACATGCTAATTTTAGCTCTAAAACTGATGATCTACCTACAAATGTGAACTGACTTTCAAAAATAAAACATTTGAAAACGGACAATTTTTCACCTTTCTGAAGCATGACGTAATGGGGGGGTGTTATCTCTTTTGTCAAAAATCACCTGTTTTTGCTTGAACATTAAATGCCTCCAAATGGTATTTAATTCACTTCCCGGGCCCCTGGAAGCATGAAAATCACTTTAAACATGCTAATTTTAGCTCTAAAACTGATGATCTACCTACAAATGTGAACTGACGTTCAAAAATAAAACATTTGAAAACGGACCATTTTTCACCTTTCTGAAGCATGACGTAATGGGGGGTGTTATCTCTTTTGTCAAAAATCACCTGTTTTTGCTTGAACATTAAATGCCTCCAAATGGTATTTAATTCACTTCCCGGGGTGAAGAAACACTTTTTGAGACCTCAGAGTGAGTAAATTGGCCATTTTCATGCACTTTTAACCATTCCACAAATCTTGTGTTTTGGGCCCCTGGAAGCATGAAAATCACTTTAAACATGCTAATTTTAGCTCTAAAACTGATGATCTACCTACAAATGTGAACTGACTTTCAAAAATAAAACATTTGAAAACGGACAATTTTTCACCTTTCTGAAGCATGACGTAATGGGGGGGGTGTTATCTCTTTTGTCAAAAATCACCTGTTTTTGCTTGAACATTAAATGCCTCCAAATGGTATCTAATTCACTTCCCGGGCCCCTGGAAGCATGAAAATCACTTTAAACATGCTAATTTTAGCTCTAAAACTGATGATCTACCTACAAATGTGAACTGACTTTCAAAAATAAAACATTTGAAAACGGACAATTTTTCACCTTTCTGAAGCATGACGTAATGGGGGGGTGTTATCTCTTTTGTCAAAAATCACCTGTTTTTGCTTGAACATTAAATGCCTCCAAATGGTATTTAATTCACTTCCCGGGCCCCTGGAAGCATGAAAATCACTTTAAACATGCTAATTTTAGCTCTAAAACTGATGATCTACCTACAAATGTGAACTGACGTTCAAAAATAAAACATTTGAAAACGGACCATTTTTCACCTTTCTGAAGCATAACGTAATGGGGGGGTGTTATCTCTTTTGTCAAAAATCACCTGTTTTTGCTTGAACATTAAATGCCTCCAAATGGTATTTAATACACTTCCCGGGCCACTGGAAGCATGAAAATCACTTTAAACATGCTAATTTTAGCTCTAAAACTGATGATCTACCTACAAATGTGAACTGACTTTCAAAAATAAAACATTTGAAAACGGACAATTTTTCACCTTTCTGAAGCATGACGTAATGGGGGGGTGTTATCTCTTTTGTCAAAAATCACCTGTTTTTGCTTGAACATTAAATGCCTCCAAATGGTATTTAATTCACTTCCCGGGCCCCTGGAAGCATGAAAATCACTTTAAACATGCTAATTTTAGCTCTAAAACTGATGATCTACCTACAAATGTGAACTGACGTTAAAAAATAAAACATTTGAAAACGGACCATTTTTCACCTTTCTGCAGCATGACGTAATGGGGGGGTGTTATCTCTTTTGTCAAAAATCACCTGTTTTTGCTTGAACATTAAATGCCTCCAAATGGTATTTAATTCACTTCCCGGGCTGAAGAAACACTTTTTGAGACCTCAGAGTGAGTAAATTGGCCATTTTCATGCACTTTTAACCATTCCACAAATCTTGTGTTTTGGGCCCCTGGAAGCATGAAAATCACTTGAAACATGCTAATTTTAGCTCTAAAATTGATGATCTACCTACAAATGTGAACTGACGTTCAAAAATAAAACATTTGAAAACGGACCATTTTTCACCTTTCTGAAGCATGACGTAATGGGGGGGTGTTATCTCTTTTGTCAAAAATCACCTGTTTTTGCTTGAACATTAAATGCCTCCAAATGGTATTTAATTCACTTCCCGGGGTGAAGAAACACTTTTTGAGACCTCAGAGTGAGTAAATTGGCCATTTTCATGCACTTTTAACCATTCCACAAATCTTGTGTTTTGGGCCCCTGGAAGCATGAAAATCACTTTAAACATGCTAATTTTAGCTCTAAAACTGATGATCTACCTACAAATGTGAACTGACTTTCAAAAATAAAACATTTGAAAACGGACAATTTTTCACCTTTCTGAAGCATGACGTAATGGGGGGGTGTTATCTCTTTTGTCAAAAATCACCTGTTTTTGCTTGAACATTAAATGCCTCCAAATGGTATCTAATTCACTTGCCGGGCCCCTGGAAGCATGAAAATCACTTTAAACATGCTAATTTTAGCTCTAAAACTGATGATCTACCTACAAATGTAAACTGACTTTCAAAAATAAAACATTTGAAAACGGACAATTTTTCACCTTTCTGAAGCATGACGTAATGGGGGGGTGTTATCTCTTTTGTCAAAAATCACCTGTTTTTGCTTGAACATTAAATGCCTCCAAATGGTATTTAATTCACTTCCCGGGCCCCTGGAAGCATGAAAATCACTTTAAACATGCTAATTTTAGCCCTAAAACTGATGATCTACCTACAAATGTGAACTGACGTTCAAAAATAAAACATTTGAAAACGGACCATTTTTCACCTTTCTGAAGCATAACGTAATGGGGGGGTGTTATCTCTTTTGTCAAAAATCACCTGTTTTTGCTTGAACATTAAATGCCTCCAAATGGTATTTAATACACTTCCCGGGCCACTGGAAGCATGAAAATCACTTTAAACATGCTAATTTTAGCTCTAAAACTGATGATCTACCTACAAATGTGAACTGACTTTCAAAAATAAAACATTTGAAAACGGACAATTTTTCACCTTTCTGAAGCATGACGTAATGGGGGGGTGTTATCTCTTTTGTCAAAAATCACCTGTTTTTGCTTGAACATTAAATGCCTCCAAATGGTATTTAATTCACTTCCCGGGCCCCTGGAAGCATGAAAATCACTTTAAACATGCTAATTTTAGCTCTAAAACTGATGATCTACCTACAAATGTGAACTGACGTTCAAAAATAAAACATTTGAAAACGGACCATTTTTCACCTTTCTGAAGCATGACGTAATGGGGGGTGTTATCTCTTTTGTCAAAAATCACCTGTTTTTGCTTGAACATTAAATGCCTCCAAATGGTATTTAATTCACTTCCCGGGGTGAAGAAACACTTTTTGAGACCTCAGAGTGAGTAAATTGGCCATTTTCATGCACTTTTAACCATTCCACAAATCTTGTGTTTTGGGCCCCTGGAAGCATGAAAATCACTTTAAACATGCTAATTTTAGCTCTAAAACTGATGATCTACCAACAAATGTGAACTGACGTTCAAAAATAAAACATTTGAAAACGGACCATTTTTCACCTTTCTGCAGCATGACGTAATGGGGGGGTGTTATCTCTTTTGTTAAAAATCACCTGTTTTTGCTTGAACATTAAATGCCTCCAAATGGTATTTAATTCACTTCCCGGGCCCCTGGAAGCATGAAAATCACTTTAAACATGCTAATTTTAGCTCTAAAACTGATGATCTACCTACAAATGTGAACTGACGTTCAAAAATAAAACTTTTGAAAACGGACCATTTTTCACCTTTCTGAAGCATGACGTAATGGGGGGGTGTTATCCCTTTTGTCAAAAATCACCTGTTTTTGCTTGAACATTAAATGCCTCCAAATGGTATTTGATTCACTTCCCGGGCCCCTGGAAGCATGAAAATCACTTTAAACATGCTTATTTTAGCTCTAAAACTGATGATCTACCTACAAATGTGAACTGACGTTCAAAAATAAAACATTTGAAAACGGACCATTTTTCACCTTTCTGAAGCATGACGTAATGGGGGGGTGTTATCTCTTTTGTCAAAAATCACCTGTTTTTGCTTGAACATTAAATGCCTCCAAATGGTATTTAATTCACTTCCCGGGGTGAAGAAACACTTTTTGAGACCTCAGAGTGAGTAAATTGGCCATTTTCATGCACTTTTAACCATTCCACAAATCTTGTGTTTTGGGCCCCTGGAAGCATGAAAATCACTTTAAACATGCTAATTTTAGCTCTAAAACTGATGATCTACCTACAAATGTGAACTGACTTTCAAAAATAAAACATTTGAAAACGGACAATTTTTCACCTTTCTGAAGCATGACGTAATGGGGGGGTGTTATCTCTTTTGTCAAAAATCACCTGTTTTTGCTTGAACATTAAATGCCTCCAAATGGTATTTAATTCACTTCCCGGGCCCCTGGAAGCATGAAAATCACTTTAAACATGCTAATTTTAGCTCTAAAACTGATGATCTACCTACAAATGTGAACTGACGTTCAAAAATAAAACATTTGAAAACGGACCATTTTTCACCTTTCTGAAGCATGACGTAATGGGGGGGTGTTATCTCTTTTGTCAAAAATCACCTGTTTTTGCTTGAACATTAAATGCCTCCAAATGGTATTTAATTCACTTCCCGGGGTGAAGAAACACTTTTTGAGACCTCAGAGTGAGTAAATTGGCCATTTTCATGCACTTTTAACCATTCCACAAATCTTGTGTTTTGGGCCCCTGGAACCATGAAAATCACTTTAAACATGCTAATTTTAGCTCTAAAACTGATGATCTACCTACAAATGTGAACTGACTTTCAAAAATAAAACATTTGAAAACGGACAATTTTTCACCTTTCTGAAGCATGACGTAATGGGGGGGTGTTATCTCTTTTGTCAAAAATCACCTGTTTTTGCTTGAACATTAAATGCCTCCAAATGGTATCTAATTCACTTGCCGGGCCCCTGGAAGCATGAAAATCACTTTAAACATGCTAATTTTAGCTCTAAAACTGATGATCTACCTACAAATGTAAACTGACTTTCAAAAATAAAACATTTGAAAACGGACAATTTTTCACCTTTCTGAAGCATGACGTAATGGGGGGGTGTTATCTCTTTTGTCAAAAATCACCTGTTTTTGCTTGAACATTAAATGCCTCCAAATGGTATTTAATTCACTTCCCGGGCCCCTGGAAGCATGAAAATCACTTTAAACATGCTAATTTTAGCTCTAAAACTGATGATCTACCTACAAATGTGAACTGACGTTCAAAAATAAAACATTTGAAAACGGACCATTTTTCACCTTTCTGAAGCATAACGTAATGGGGGGGTGTTATCTCTTTTGTCAAAAATCACCTGTTTTTGCTTGAACATTAAATGCCTCCAAATGGTATTTAATACACTTCCCGGGCCACTGGAAGCATGAAAATCACTTTAAACATGCTAATTTTAGCTCTAAAACTGATGATCTACCTACAAATGTGAACTGACTTTCAAAAATAAAACATTTGAAAACGGACAATTTTTCACCTTTCTGAAGCATGACGTAATGGGGGGGTGTTATCTCTTTTGTCAAAAATCACCTGTTTTTGCTTGAACATTAAATGCCTCCAAATGGTATTTAATTCACTTCCCGGGCCCCTGGAAGCATGAAAATCACTTTAAACATGCTAATTTTAGCTCTAAAACTGATGATCTACCTACAAATGTGAACTGACGTTCAAAAATAAAACATTTGAAAACGGACCATTTTTCACCTTTCTGAAGCATGACGTAATGGGGGGTGTTATCTCTTTTGTCAAAAATCACCTGTTTTTGCTTGAACATTAAATGCCTCCAAATGGTATTTAATTCACTTCCCGGGGTGAAGAAACACTTTTTGAGACCTCAGAGTGAGTAAATTGGCCATTTTCATGCACTTTTAACCATTCCACAAATCTTGTGTTTTGGGCCCCTGGAAGCATGAAAATCACTTTAAACATGCTAATTTTAGCTCTAAAACTGATGATCTACCAACAAATGTGAACTGACGTTCAAAAATAAAACATTTGAAAACGGACCATTTTTCACCTTTCTGCAGCATGACGTAATGGGGGGGTGTTATCTCTTTTGTTAAAAATCACCTGTTTTTGCTTGAACATTAAATGCCTCCAAATGGTATTTAATTCACTTCCCGGGCCCCTGGAAGCATGAAAATCACTTTAAACATGCTAATTTTAGCTCTAAAACTGATGATCTACCTACAAATGTGAACTGACGTTCAAAAATAAAACTTTTGAAAACGGACCATTTTTCACCTTTCTGAAGCATGACGTAATGGGGGGGTGTTATCCCTTTTGTCAAAAATCACCTGTTTTTGCTTGAACATTAAATGCCTCCAAATGGTATTTGATTCACTTCCCGGGCCCCTGGAAGCATGAAAATCACTTTAAACATGCTTATTTTAGCTCTAAAACTGATGATCTACCTACAAATGTGAACTGACGTTCAAAAAAAAAACATTTGAAAACGGACCATTTTTCACCTTTCTGAAGCATGACGTAATGGGGGGGTGTTATCTCTTTTGTCAAAAATCACCTGTGTTTGCTTGAACATTAAATGCCTCCAAATGGTATTTAATTCACTTCCCGGGGTGAAGAAACACTTTTTGAGACCTCAGAGTGAGTAAATTGGCCATTTTCATGCACTTTTAACCATTCCACAAATCTTGTGTTTTGGGCCCCTGGAAGCATGAAAATCACTTTAAACATGCTAATTTTAGCTCTAAAACTGATGATCTACCTACAAATGTGAACTGACGTTAAAAAATAAAACATTTGAAAACGGACCATTTTTCACCTTTCTGCAGAGTGACGTAATGGGGGGGTGTTATCTCTTTTGTCAAAAATCACCTGTTTTTGCTTGAACATTAAATGCCTCCAAATGGTATCTAATTCACTTGCCGGGCCCCTGGAAGCATGAAAATCACTTTAAACATGCTAATTTTAGCTCTAAAACTGATGATCTACCTACAAATGTGAACTGACGTTCAAAAATAAAACATTTGAAAACGGACCATTTTTCACCTTTCTGAAGCATGACGTAATGGGGGGGTGTTATCTCTTTTGTCAAAAATCACCTGTTTTTGCTTGAACATTAAATGCCTCCAAATGGTATTTAATTCACTTCCCGGGGTGAAGAAACACTTTTTGAGACCTCAGAGTGAGTAAATTGGCCATTTTCATGCACTTTTAACCATTCCACAAATCTTGTGTTTTGGGCCCCTGGAAGCATGAAAATCACTTTAAACATGCTAATTTTAGCTCTAAAACTGATGATCTACCTACAAATGTGAACTGACGTTAAAAAATAAAACATTTAAAAAAGGGCCATTTTTCACCTTTCTGCAGCATGACGTAATGGGGGGGTGTTATCTCTTTTGTCAAAAATCACCTGTTTTTGCTTGAACATTACATGCCTCCAAATGGTATTTAATTCACTTCCCGGGCTGAAGAAACAGTTTTTGAGACCTCAGAGTGAGTAAATTGGCCATTTTCATGCACTTTTAACCATTCCACAAATCTTGTGTTTTGGGCCCCTGGAAGCATGAAAATCACTTTAAACATGCTAATTTTAGCTCTAAAATTGATGATCTACCTACAAATGTGAACTGACGTTAAAAAATAAAACATTTGAAAACGGACAATTGTTCACCTTTCTGAAGCATGACGTAATGGGGGGGTGTTATCTCTTTTGTCAAAAATCACCTGTTTTTGCTTGAACATTAAATGCCTCCAAATGGTATTTAATTCACTTCCCGCGCCCCTGGAAGCATGAAAATCACTTTAAACATGCTAATTTTAGCTCTAAAACTGATGATCTACCTACAAATGTGAACTGACGTTCAAAAATAAAACTTTTGAAAATGGACCATTTTTCACCTTTCTGAAGCATGACGTAATGGGGGGGTGTTATCCCTTTTGTCAAAAATCACCTGTTTTTACTTGAACATTAAATGCCTCCAAATGGTATTTAATTCACTTCCCGGGCCCCTGGAAGCATGAAAATCACTTTAAACACGCTTATTTTAGCTCTAAAACTGATGATCTACCTACAAATGTGAACTGACGTTCAAAAATAAAACATTTGAAAACGGACCATTTTTCACCTTTCTGAAGCATGACGTAATGGGGGGGTGTTATCTCTTTTGTCAAAAATCACCTGTTTTTGCTTGAACATTAAATGCCTCCAAATGGTATTTAATTCACTTCCCGGGGTGAAGAAACACTTTTTGAGACCTCAGAGTGAGTAAATTGGCCATTTTCATGCACTTTTAACCATTCCACAAATCTTGTGTTTTGGGCCCCTGGAAGCATGAAAATCACTTTAAACATGCTAATTTTAGCTCTAAAACTGATGATCTACCTACAAATGTGAACTGACTTTAAAAAATAAAACATTTGAAAACGGACAATTTTTCACCTTTCTGAAGCATGACGTAATGGTGGGGTGTTATCTCTTTTGTCAAAAATCACCTGTTTTTGCTTGAACATTAAATGCCTCCAAATGGTATTTAATACACTTCCCGGGCCACTGGAAGCATGAAAATCACTTTAAACATGCTAATTTTAGCTCTAAAACTGATGATCTACCTACAAATGTGAACTGACTTTCAAAAATAAAAATTTGAAAACGGACAATTTTTCACCTTTCTGAAGCATGACATAATGGGGGGGTGTTATCTCTTTTGTCAAAAATCACCTGTTTTTGCTTGAACATTAAATGCCTCCAAATGGTATTTAATTCACTTCCCGGGCCCCTGGAAGCATGAAAATCACTTTAAACATGCTAATTTTAGCTCTAAAACTGATGATCTACCTACAAATGTGAACTGACGTTCAAAAATAAAACATTTGAAAACGGACCATTTTTCACCTTTCTGAAGCATGACGTAATGGGGGGTGTTATCTCTTTTGTCAAAAATCACCTGTTTTTGCTTGAACATTAAATGCCTCCAAATGGTATTTAATTCACTTCCCGGGGTGAAGAAACACTTTTTGAGACCTCAGAGTGAGTAAATTGGCCATTTTCATGCACTTTTAACCATTCCACAAATCTTGTGTTTTGGGCCCCTGGAAGCATGAAAATCACTTTAAACATGCTAATTTTAGCTCTAAAACTGATGATCTACCAACAAATGTGAACTGACGTTCAAAAATAAAACATTTGAAAACGGACCATTTTTCACCTTTCTGCAGCATGACGTAATGGGGGGGTGTTATCTCTTTTGTTAAAAATCACCTGTTTTTGCTTGAACATTAAATGCCTCCAAATGGTATTTAATTCACTTCCCGGGCCCCTGGAAGCATGAAAATCACTTTAAACATGCTAATTTTAGCTCTAAAACTGATGATCTACCTACAAATGTGAACTGACGTTCAAAAATAAAACTTTTGAAAACGGACCATTTTTCACCTTTCTGAAGCATGACGTAATGGGGGGGTGTTATCCCTTTTGTCAAAAATCACCTGTTTTTGCTTGAACATTAAATGCCTCCAAATGGTATTTGATTCACTTCCCGGGCCCCTGGAAGCATGAAAATCACTTTAAACATGCTTATTTTAGCTCTAAAACTGATGATCTACCTACAAATGTGAACTGACGTTCAAAAATAAAACATTTGAAAACGGACCATTTTTCACCTTTCTGAAGCATGACGTAATGGGGGGGTGTTATCTCTTTTGTCAAAAATCACCTGTGTTTGCTTGAACATTAAATGCCTCCAAATGGTATTTAATTCACTTCCCGGGGTGAAGAAACACTTTTTGAGACCTCAGAGTGAGTAAATTGGCCATTTTCATGCACTTTTAACCATTCCACAAATCTTGTGTTTTGGGCCCCTGGAAGCATGAAAATCACTTTAAACATGCTAATTTTAGCTCTAAAACTGATGATCTACCTACAAATGTGAACTGACGTTAAAAAATAAAACATTTGAAAACGGACCATTTTTCACCTTTCTGCAGAGTGACGTAATGGGGGGGTGTTATCTCTTTTGTCAAAAATCACCTGTTTTTGCTTGAACATTAAATGCCTCCAAATGGTATCTAATTCACTTGCCGGGCCCCTGGAAGCATGAAAATCACTTTAAACATGCTAATTTTAGCTCTAAAACTGATGATCTACCTACAAATGTGAACTGACGTTCAAAAATAAAACATTTGAAAACGGACAATTTTTCACCTTTCTGAAGCATGACGTAATGGGGGGGTGTTATCTCTTTTGTCAAAAATCACCTGTTTTTGCTTGAACATTAAATGCCTCCAAATGGTATTTAATTCACTTCCCGGGGTGAAGAAACACTTTTTGAGACCTCAGAGTGAGTAAATTGGCCATTTTCATGCACTTTTAACCATTCCACAAATCTTGTGTTTTGGGCCCCTGG
This sequence comes from Lissotriton helveticus, assembly GCF_964261635.1. Taxonomy (NCBI): domain Eukaryota; kingdom Metazoa; phylum Chordata; class Amphibia; order Caudata; family Salamandridae; genus Lissotriton; species Lissotriton helveticus. The sequence goes on from NW_027611851.1 coordinate 418,766, forward strand.
AAGCATGAAAATCACTTTAAACATGCTAATTTTAGCTCTAAAACTGATGATCTACCTACAAATGTGAACTGACGTTAAAAAATAAAACATTTAAAAAAGGGCCATTTTTCACCTTTCTGCAGCATGACGTAATGGGGGGGTGTTATCTCTTTTGTCAAAAATCACCTGTTTTTGCTTGAACATTACATGCCTCCAAATGGTATTTAATTCACTTCCCGGGCTGAAGAAACACTTTTTGAGACCTCAGAGTGAGTAAATTGGCCATTTTCATGCACTTTTAACCATTCCACAAATCTTGTGTTTTGGGCCCCTGGAAGCATGAAAATCACTTTAAACATGCTAATTTTAGCTCTAAAATTGATGATCTACCTACAAATGTGAACTGACGTTAAAAAATAAAACATTTGAAAACGGACCATTTTTCACCTTTCTGCAGCATGACGTAATGGGGGGGTGTTATCTCTTTTGTTAAAAATCACCTGTTTTTGCTTGAACATTAAATGCCTCCAAATGGTATTTAATTCACTTCCCGGGCCCCTGGAAGCATGAAAATCACTTTAAACATGCTAATTTTAGCTCTAAAACTGATGATCTACCTACAAATGTGAACTGACGTTCAAAAATAAAACTTTTGAAAATGGACCATTTTTCACCTTTCTGAAGCATGACGTAATGGGGGGGTGTTATCCCTTTTGTCAAAAATCACCTGTTTTTACTTGAACATTAAATGCCTCCAAATGGTATTTAATTCACTTCCCGGGCCCCTGGAAGCATGAAAATCACTTTAAACACGCTTATTTTAGCTCTAAAACTGATGATCTACCTACAAATGTGAACTGACGTTCAAAAATAAAACATTTGAAAACGGACCATTTTTCACCTTTCTGAAGCATGACGTAATGGGGGGGTGTTATCTCTTTTGTCAAAAATCACCTGTTTTTGCTTGAACATTAAATGCCTCCAAATGGTATTTAATTCACTTCCCGGGGTGAAGAAACACTTTTTGAGACCTCAGAGTGAGTAAATTGGCCATTTTCATGCACTTTTAACCATTCCACAAATCTTGTGTTTTGGGCCCCTGGAAGCATGAAAATCACTTTAAACATGCTAATTTTAGCTCTAAAACTGATGATCTACCTACAAATGTGAACTGACTTTAAAAAATAAAACATTTGAAAACGGACAATTTTTCACCTTTCTGAAGCATGACGTAATGGTGGGGTGTTATCTCTTTTGTCAAAAATCACCTGTTTTTGCTTGAACATTAAATGCCTCCAAATGGTATTTAATACACTTCCCGGGCCACTGGAAGCATGAAAATCACTTTAAACATGCTAATTTTAGCTCTAAAACTGATGATCTACCTACAAATGTGAACTGACTTTCAAAAATAAAAATTTGAAAACGGACAATTTTTCACCTTTCTGAAGCATGACGTAATGGGGGGGTGTTATCTCTTTTGTCAAAAATCACCTGTTTTTGCTTGAACATTAAATGCCTCCAAATGGTATTTAATTCACTTCCCGGGCCCCTGGAAGCATGAAAATCACTTTAAACATGCTAATTTTAGCTCTAAAACTGATGATCTACCTACAAATGTGAACTGACGTTCAAAAATAAAACATTTGAAAACGGACCATTTTTCACCTTTCTGAAGCATAACGTAATGGGGGGGTGTTATCTCTTTTGTCAAAAATCACCTGTTTTTGCTTGAACATTAAATGCCTCCAAATGGTATTTAATTCACTTCCCGGGGTGAAGAAACACTTTTTGAGACCTCAGAGTGAGTAAATTGGCCATTTTCATGCACTTTTAACCATTCCACAAATCTTGTGTTTTGGGCCCCTGGAAGCATGAAAATCACTTTAAACATGCTAATTTTAGCTCTAAAACTGATGATCTACCTACAAATGTGAACTGACGTTAAAAAATAAAACATTTGAAAACGGACCATTTTTCACCTTTCTGCAGCATGACGTAATGGGGGGGTGTTATCTCTTTTGTCAAAAATCACCTGTTTTTGCTTGAACATTAAATGCCTCCAAATGGTATTTAATTCACTTCCCGGGCTGAAGAAACACTTTTTGAGACCTCAGAGTGAGTAAATTGGCCATTTTCATGCACTTTTAACCATTCCACAAATCTTGTCTTTTGGGCCCCTGGAAGCATGAAAATCACTTTAAACATGCTAATTTTAGCTCTAAAATTGATGATCTACCTACAAATGTGAACTGACGTTAAAAAATAAAACATTTGAAAACGGACCATTTTTCACCTTTCTGCAGCATGACGTAATGGGGGGGTGTTATCTCTTTTGTTAAAAATCACCTGTTTTTGCTTGAACATTAAATGCCTCCAAATGGTATTTAATTCACTTCCCGGGCCCCTGGAAGCATGAAAATCACTTTAAACATGCAAATTTTAGCTCTAAAACTGATGATCTACCTACAAATGTGAACTGACTTTCAAAAATAAAACATTTGAAAACGGACAATTTCTCACCTTTCTGAAGCATGACTTAATGGGGGGGTGTTATCTCTTTTGTCAAAAATCACCTGTTTTTGCTTGAACATTAAATGCCTCCAAATGGTATTTAATTCACTTCCCGGGCCCCTGGAAGCATGAAAATCACTTTAAACATGCTAATTTTAGCTCTAAAACTGATGATCTACCTACAAATGTGAACTGACGTTAAAAAATAAAACATTTGAAAACGGACCATTGTTCACCTTTCTGCAGCATGACGTAATGGGGGGGTGTTATCTCTTTTGTCAAAAATCACCTGTTTTTGCTTGAACATTAAATGCCTCCAAATGGTATTTAATTCACTTCCCGGGCTGAAGAAACACTTTTTGAGACCTCAGAGTGAGTAAATTGGCCATTTTCATGCACTTTTAACCATTCCACAAATCTTGTGTTTTGGGCCCCTGGAAGCATGAAAATCACTTTAAACATGCTAATTTTAGCTCTAAAACTGATGATCTACCTACAAATGTGAACTGACTTTAAAAAATAAAACATTTGAAAACGGACAATTTTTCACCTTTCTGAAGCATGACGTAATGGTGGGGTGTTATCTCTTTTGTCAAAAATCACCTGTTTTTGCTTGAACATTAAATGCCTCCAAATGGTATTTAATACACTTCCCGGGCCACTGGAAGCATGAAAATCACTTTAAACATGCTAATTTTAGCTCTAAAACTGATGATCTACCTACAAATGTGAACTGACTTTCAAAAATAAAAATTTGAAAACGGACAATTTTTCACCTTTCTGAAGCATGACATAATGGGGGGGTGTTATCTCTTTTGTCAAAAATCACCTGTTTTTGCTTGAACATTAAATGCCTCCAAATGGTATTTAATTCACTTCCCGGGCCCCTGGAAGCATGAAAATCACTTTAAACATGCTAATTTTAGCTCTAAAACTGATGATCTACCTACAAATGTGAACTGACGTTCAAAAATAAAACATTTGAAAACGGACCATTTTTCACCTTTCTGAAGCATGACGTAATGGGGGGTGTTATCTCTTTTGTCAAAAATCACCTGTTTTTGCTTGAACATTAAATGCCTCCAAATGGTATTTAATTCACTTCCCGGGGTGAAGAAACACTTTTTGAGACCTCAGAGTGAGTAAATTGGCCATTTTCATGCACTTTTAACCATTCCACAAATCTTGTGTTTTGGGCCCCTGGAAGCATGAAAATCACTTTAAACATGCTAATTTTAGCTCTAAAACTGATGATCTACCAACAAATGTGAACTGACGTTCAAAAATAAAACATTTGAAAACGGACCATTTTTCACCTTTCTGCAGCATGACGTAATGGGGGGGTGTTATCTCTTTTGTTAAAAATCACCTGTTTTTGCTTGAACATTAAATGCCTCCAAATGGTATTTAATTCACTTCCCGGGCCCCTGGAAGCATGAAAATCACTTTAAACATGCTAATTTTAGCTCTAAAACTGATGATCTACCTACAAATGTGAACTGACGTTCAAAAATAAAACTTTTGAAAACGGACCATTTTTCACCTTTCTGAAGCATGACGTAATGGGGGGGTGTTATCCCTTTTGTCAAAAATCACCTGTTTTTGCTTGAACATTAAATGCCTCCAAATGGTATTTGATTCACTTCCCGGGCCCCTGGAAGCATGAAAATCACTTTAAACATGCTTATTTTAGCTCTAAAACTGATGATCTACCTACAAATGTGAACTGACGTTCAAAAATAAAACATTTGAAAACGGACCATTTTTCACCTTTCTGAAGCATGACGTAATGGGGGGGTGTTATCTCTTTTGTCAAAAATCACCTGTGTTTGCTTGAACATTAAATGCCTCCAAATGGTATTTAATTCACTTCCCGGGGTGAAGAAACACTTTTTGAGACCTCAGAGTGAGTAAATTGGCCATTTTCATGCACTTTTAACCATTCCACAAATCTTGTGTTTTGGGCCCCTGGAAGCATGAAAATCACTTTAAACATGCTAATTTTAGCTCTAAAACTGATGATCTACCTACAAATGTGAACTGACGTTAAAAAATAAAACATTTGAAAACGGACCATTTTTCACCTTTCTGCAGAGTGACGTAATGGGGGGGTGTTATCTCTTTTGTCAAAAATCACCTGTTTTTGCTTGAACATTAAATGCCTCCAAATGGTATCTAATTCACTTGCCGGGCCCCTGGAAGCATGAAAATCACTTTAAACATGCTAATTTTAGCTCTAAAACTGATGATCTACCTACAAATGTGAACTGACGTTCAAAAATAAAACATTTGAAAACGGACAATTTTTCACCTTTCTGAAGCATGACGTAATGGGGGGGTGTTATCTCTTTTGTCAAAAATCACCTGTTTTTGCTTGAACATTAAATGCCTCCAAATGGTATTTAATTCACTTCCCGGGGTGAAGAAACACTTTTTGAGACCTCAGAGTGAGTAAATTGGCCATTTTCATGCACTTTTAACCATTCCACAAATCTTGTGTTTTGGGCCCCTGGAAGCATGAAAATCACTTTAAACATGCTAATTTTAGCTCTAAAACTGATGATCTACCTACAAATGTGAACTGACGTTAAAAAATAAAACATTTAAAAAAGGGCCATTTTTCACCTTTCTGCAGCATGACGTAATGGGGGGGTGTTATCTCTTTTGTCAAAAATCACCTGTTTTTGCTTGAACATTACATGCCTCCAAATGGTATTTAATTCACTTCCCGGGCTGAAGAAACACTTTTTGAGACCTCAGAGTGAGTAAATTGGCCATTTTCATGCACTTTTAACCATTCCACAAATCTTGTGTTTTGGGCCCCTGGAAGCATGAAAATCACTTTAAACATGCTAATTTTAGCTCTAAAATTGATGATCTACCTACAAATGTGAACTGACGTTAAAAAATAAAACATTTGAAAACGGACCATTTTTCACCTTTCTGCAGCATGACGTAATGGGGGGGTGTTATCTCTTTTGTTAAAAATCACCTGTTTTTGCTTGAACATTAAATGCCTCCAAATGGTATTTAATTCACTTCCCGGGCCCCTGGAAGCATGAAAATCACTTTAAACATGCTAATTTTAGCTCTAAAACTGATGATCTACCTACAAATGTGAACTGACGTTCAAAAATAAAACTTTTGAAAATGGACCATTTTTCACCTTTCTGAAGCATGACGTAATGGGGGGGTGTTATCCCTTTTGTCAAAAATCACCTGTTTTTACTTGAACATTAAATGCCTCCAAATGGTATTTAATTCACTTCCCGGGCCCCTGGAAGCATGAAAATCACTTTAAACACGCTTATTTTAGCTCTAAAACTGATGATCTACCTACAAATGTGAACTGACGTTCAAAAATAAAACATTTGAAAACGGACCATTTTTCACCTTTCTGAAGCATGACGTAATGGGGGGGTGTTATCTCTTTTGTCAAAAATCACCTGTTTTTGCTTGAACATTAAATGCCTCCAAATGGTATTTAATTCACTTCCCGGGGTGAAGAAACACTTTTTGAGACCTCAGAGTGAGTAAATTGGCCATTTTCATGCACTTTTAACCATTCCACAAATCTTGTGTTTTGGGCCCCTGGAAGCATGAAAATCACTTTAAACATGCTAATTTTAGCTCTAAAACTGATGATCTACCTACAAATGTGAACTGACTTTAAAAAATAAAACATTTGAAAACGGACAATTTTTCACCTTTCTGAAGCATGACGTAATGGTGGGGTGTTATCTCTTTTGTCAAAAATCACCTGTTTTTGCTTGAACATTAAATGCCTCCAAATGGTATTTAATACACTTCCCGGGCCACTGGAAGCATGAAAATCACTTTAAACATGCTAATTTTAGCTCTAAAACTGATGATCTACCTACAAATGTGAACTGACTTTCAAAAATAAAAATTTGAAAACGGACAATTTTTCACCTTTCTGAAGCATGACGTAATGGGGGGGTGTTATCTCTTTTGTCAAAAATCACCTGTTTTTGCTTGAACATTAAATGCCTCCAAATGGTATTTAATTCACTTCCCGGGCCCCTGGAAGCATGAAAATCACTTTAAACATGCTAATTTTAGCTCTAAAACTGATGATCTACCTACAAATGTGAACTGACGTTCAAAAATAAAACATTTGAAAACGGACCATTTTTCACCTTTCTGAAGCATAACGTAATGGGGGGGTGTTATCTCTTTTGTCAAAAATCACCTGTTTTTGCTTGAACATTAAATGCCTCCAAATGGTATTTAATTCACTTCCCGGGGTGAAGAAACACTTTTTGAGACCTCAGAGTGAGTAAATTGGCCATTTTCATGCACTTTTAACCATTCCACAAATCTTGTGTTTTGGGCCCCTGGAAGCATGAAAATCACTTTAAACATGCTAATTTTAGCTCTAAAACTGATGATCTACCTACAAATGTGAACTGACGTTAAAAAATAAAACATTTGAAAACGGACCATTTTTCACCTTTCTGCAGCATGACGTAATGGGGGGGTGTTATCTCTTTTGTCAAAAATCACCTGTTTTTGCTTGAACATTAAATGCCTCCAAATGGTATTTAATTCACTTCCCGGGCTGAAGAAACACTTTTTGAGACCTCAGAGTGAGTAAATTGGCCATTTTCATGCACTTTTAACCATTCCACAAATCTTGTCTTTTGGGCCCCTGGAAGCATGAAAATCACTTTAAACATGCTAATTTTAGCTCTAAAATTGATGATCTACCTACAAATGTGAACTGACGTTAAAAAATAAAACATTTGAAAACGGACCATTTTTCACCTTTCTGCAGCATGACGTAATGGGGGGGTGTTATCTCTTTTGTTAAAAATCACCTGTTTTTGCTTGAACATTAAATGCCTCCAAATGGTATTTAATTCACTTCCCGGGCCCCTGGAAGCATGAAAATCACTTTAAACATGCAAATTTTAGCTCTAAAACTGATGATCTACCTACAAATGTGAACTGACTTTCAAAAATAAAACATTTGAAAACGGACAATTTCTCACCTTTCTGAAGCATGACTTAATGGGGGGGTGTTATCTCTTTTGTCAAAAATCACCTGTTTTTGCTTGAACATTAAATGCCTCCAAATGGTATTTAATTCACTTCCCGGGCCCCTGGAAGCATGAAAATCACTTTAAACATGCTAATTTTAGCTCTAAAACTGATGATCTACCTACAAATGTGAACTGACGTTAAAAAATAAAACATTTGAAAACGGACCATTGTTCACCTTTCTGCAGCATGACGTAATGGGGGGGTGTTATCTCTTTTGTCAAAAATCACCTGTTTTTGCTTGAACATTAAATGCCTCCAAATGGTATTTAATTCACTTCCCGGGCTGAAGAAACACTTTTTGAGACCTCAGAGTGAGTAAATTGGCCATTTTCATGCACTTTTAACCATTCCACAAATCTTGTCTTTTGGGCCCCTGGAAGCATGAAAATCACTTTAAACATGCTAATTTTAGCTCTAAAATTGATGATCTACCTACAAATGTGAACTGACGTTAAAAAATAAAACATTTGAAAACGGACCATTTTTCACCTTTCTGCAGCATGACGTAATGGGGGGGTGTTATCTCTTTTGTTAAAAATCACCTGTTTTTGCTTGAACATTAAATGCCTCCAAATGGTATTTAATTCACTTCCCGGGCCCCTGGAAGCATGAAAATCACTTTAAACATGCTAATTTTAGCTCTAAAACTGATGATCTACCTACAAATGTGAAAAGACGTTCAAAAATAAAACTTTTGAAAACGGACCATTTTTCACCTTTCTGAAGCATGACGTAATGGGGGGGTGTTATCCCTTTTGTCAAAAATCACCTGTTTTTACTTGAACATTAAATGCCTCCAAATGGTATTTAATTCACTTCCCGGGCCCCTGGAAGCATGAAAATCACTTTAAACACGCTTATTTTAGCTCTAAAACTGATGATCTACCTACAAATGTGAACTGACGTTCAAAAATAAAACATTTGAAAACGGACCATTTTTCACCTTTCTGAAGCATGACGTAATGGGGGGGTGTTATCTCTTTTGTCAAAAATCACCTGTTTTTGCTTGAACATTAAATGCCTCCAAATGGTATTTAATTCACTTCCCGGGCTGAAGAAACACTTTTTGAGACCTCAGAGTGAGTAAATTGGCCATTTTCATGCACTTTTAACCATTCCACAAATCTTGTCTTTTGGGCCCCTGGAAGCATGAAAATCACTTTAAACATGCTAATTTTAGCTCTAAAATTGATGATCTACCTACAAATGTGAACTGACGTTAAAAAATAAAACATTTGAAAACGGACCATTTTTCACCTTTCTGCAGCATGACGTAATGGGGGGGTGTTATCTCTTTTGTTAAAAATCACCTGTTTTTGCTTGAACATTAAATGCCTCCAAATGGTATTTAATTCACTTCCCGGGCCCCTGGAAGCATGAAAATCACTTTAAACACGCTTATTTTAGCTCTAAAACTGATGATCTACCTACAAATGTGAACTGACGTTCAAAAATAAAACATTTGAAAACGGACCATTTTTCACCTTTCTGAAGCATGACGTTAAGGGGGGGTGTTATCTCTTTTGTCAAAAATCACCTGTTTTTGCTTGAACATTAAATGCCTCCAAATGGTATTTAATTCACTTCCCGGGGTGAAGAAACACTTTTTGAGACCTCAGAGTGAGTAAATTGGCCATTTTCATGCACTTTTAACCATTCCACAAATCTTGTGTTTTGGGCCCCTGGAAGCATGAAAATCACTTTAAACATGCTAATTTTAGCTCTAAAACTGATGATCTACCTACAAATGTGAACTGACTTTCAAAAATAAAACATTTGAAAACGGACAATTTTTCACCTTTCTGAAGCATGACGTAATGGGGGGTGTTATCTCTTTTGTCAAAAATCACCTGTTTTTGCTTGAACATTAAATGCCTCCAAATGGTATTTAATTCACTTCCCGGGCCCCTGGAAGCATGAAAATCACTTTAAACATGCTAATTTTAGCTCTAAAACTGATGATCTACCTACAAATGTGAACTGACGTTAAAAAATAAAACATTTGAAAACGGACCATTTTTCACCTTTCTGCAGCATGACGTAATGGGGGGGTGTTATCTCTTTTGTCAAAAATCACCTGTTTTTGCTTGAACATTAAATGCCTCCAAATGGTATTTAATTCACTTCCCGGGGTGAAGAAACACTTTTTGAGACCTCAGAGTGAGTAAATTGGCCATTTTCATGCACTTTTAACCATTCCACAAATCTTGTGTTTTTGGCCCCTGGAAGCATGAAAATCACTTTAAACATGCTAATTTTAGCTCTAAAACTGATGATCTACCTACAAATGTGAACTGACGTTAAAAAATAAAACATTTGAAAACGGACCATTTTTCACCTTTCTGCAGCATGACGTAATGGGGGGGTGTTATCTCTTTTGTCAAAAATCACCTGTTTTTGCTTGAACATTAAATGCCTCCAAATGGTATTTAATTCACTTCCCGGGCTGAAGAAACACTTTTTGAGACCTCAGAGTGAGTAAATTGGCCATTTTCATGCACTTTTAACCATTCCACAAATCTTGTGTTTTGGGCCCCTGGAAGCATGAAAATCACTTTAAACATGCTAATTATAGCTCTAAAACTGATGATCTACCTACAAATGTGAACTGACGTTAAAAAATAAAACATTTGAAAACGGACCATTTTTCACCTTTCTGCAGCATGACGTAATGGGGGGGGTGTTATCTCTTTTGTCAAAAATCACCTGTTTTTGCTTGAACATTAAATGCCTCCAAATGGTATTTAATTCACTTCCCGGGCCCCTGGAAGCATGAAAATCACTTTAAACATGCTAATTTTAGCTCTAAAACTGATGATCTACCTACAAATGTGAACTGACTTTCAAAAATAAAACATTTGAAAACGGACCATTTTTCACCTTTCTGAAGCATGACGTAATGGGGGGGTGTTATCTCTTTTGTCAAAAATCACCTGTTTTTGCTTGAACATTAAATGCCTCCAAATCATATTTAATTCACTTCCCGGGGTGAAGAAACACTTTTTGAGACCTCAGAGTGAGTAAATTAGCCATTTTCATGCACTTTTAACCATTCCACAAATCTTGTGTTTTGGGCCCCTGGAAGCATGAAAATCACTTTAAACATGCTAATTTTAGCTCTAAAACTGATGATCTACCTACAAATGTGAACTGACGTTAAAAAATAAAACATCTGAAAACGGACCATTTTTCACCTTTCTGCAGCATGACGTAATGGGGGGGTGTTATCTCTTTTGTTAAAAATCACCTGTTTTTGCTTGAACATTAAATGCCTCCAAATGGTATTTAATTCACTTCCCGGGCCCCTGGAAGCATGAAAATCACTTTAAACACGCTAATTTTAGCTCTAAAACTGCTGATCTACCTACAAATGTGAACTGACGTTCAAAAATAAAACTTTTGAAAACGGACCATTTTTCACCTTTCTGAAGCATGACGTAATGAGGGGGTGTTATCCCTTTTGTCAAAAATCACCTGTTTTTGCTTGAACATTAAATGCCTCCAAATGGTATTTAATTCACTTCCCGGGCCCCTGGAAGCATGAAAATCACTTTAAACATGCTTATTTTAGCTCTAAAACTGATGATCTACCTACAAATGTGAACTGACGTTCAAAAATAAAACATTTGAAAACGGACCATTTTTCACCTTTCTGAAGCATGACGTAATGGGGGGGTGTTATCTCTTTTGTCAAAAATCACCTGTTTTTGCTTGAACATTAAATGCCTCCAAATGGTATTTAATTCACTTCCCGGGGTGAAGAAACACATTTTGAGACCTCAGAGTGAGTAAATTGGCCATTTTCATGCACTTTTAACCATTCCACAAATCTTGTGTTTTGGGCCCCTGGAAGCATGAAAATCACTTTAAACATGCAAATTTTAGCTCTAAAACTGATGATCTACCTACAAATGTGAACTGACGTTAAAAAATAAAACATTTGAAAACGGACCATTTTTCACCTTTCTGCAGCATGACGTAATGGGGGGGTGTTATCCCTTTTTTCAAAAATCACCTGTTTTTGCTTGAACATTAAATGCCTCCAAATGGTATTTAATTCACTTCCCGGGCCCCTGGAAGCATGAAAATCACTTTAAACATGCTTATTTTAGCTCTAAAACTGATGATCTACCTACAAATGTGAACTGACGTTCAAAAATAAAACATTTGAAAACTGACCATTTTTCACCTTTCTGAAGCATGACGTAATGGGGGGGTGTTATCTCTTTTGTCAAAAATCACCTGTTTTTGCTTGAACATTAAATGCCTCCAAATGGTATTTAATTCACTTCCCGGGGTGAAGAAACACTTTTTGAGACCTCAGAGTGAGTAAATTGGCCATTTTCATGCACTTTTAACCATTCCACAAATCTTGTGTTTTGGGCCCCTGGAAGCATGAAAATCACTTTAAACATGCTAATTATAGCTCTAAAACTGATGATCTACCTACAAATGTGAACTGACGTTAAAAAATAAAACATTTGAAAACGGACCATTTTTCACCTTTCTGCAGCATGACGTAATGGGGGGGGTGTTATCTCTTTTGTCAAAAATCACCTGTTTTTGCTTGAACATTAAATGCCTCCAAATGGTATTTAATTCACTTCCCGGGCCCCTGGAAGCATGAAAATCACTTTAAACATGCTAATTTTAGCTCTAAAACTGATGATCTACCTACAAATGTGAACTGACTTTCAAAAATAAAACATTTGAAAACGGACCATTTTTCACCTTTCTGAAGCATGACGTAATGGGGGGGTGTTATCTCTTTTGTCAAAAATCACCTGTTTTTGCTTGAACATTAAATGCCTCCAAATCATATTTAATTCACTTCCCGGGGTGAAGAAACACTTTTTGAGACCTCAGAGTGAGTAAATTGGCCATTTTCATGCACTTTTAACCATTCCACAAATCTTGTGTTTTGGGCCCCTGGAAGCATGAAAATCACTTTAAACATGCTAATTTTAGCTCTAAAACTGATGATCTACCTACAAATGTGAACTGACGTTAAAAAATAAAACATTTGAAAACGGACCATTTTTCACCTTTCTGCAGCATGACGTAATGGGGGGGTGTTATCCCTTTTTTCAAAAATCACCTGTTTTTGCTTGAACATTAAATGCCTCCAAATGGTATTTAATTCACTTCCCGGGCCCCTGGAAGCATGAAAATCACTTTAAACATGCTTATTTTAGCTCTAAAACTGATGATCTACCTACAAATGTGAACTGACGTTCAAAAATAAAACATTTGAAAACGGACCATTTTTCACCTTTCTGAAGCATGACGTAATGGGGGGGTGTTATCTCTTTTGTCAAAAATCACCTGTTTTTGCTTGAACATTAAATGCCTCCAAATGGTATTTAATTCACTTCCCGGGGTGAAGAAACACTTTTTGAGACCTCAGAGTGAGTAAATTGGCCATTTTCATGCACTTTTAACCATTCCACAAATCTTGTGTTTTGGGCCCCTGGAAGCATGAAAATCACTTTAAACATGCTAATTATAGCTCTAAAACTGATGATCTACCTACAAATGTGAACTGACGTTAAAAAATAAAACATTTGAAAACGGACCATTTTTCACCTTTCTGCAGCATGACGTAATGGGGGGGGTGTTATCTCTTTTGTCAAAAATCACCTGTTTTTGCTTGAACATTAAATGCCTCCAAATGGTATTTAAATCACTTCCCGGGCCCCTGGAAGCATGAAAATCACTTTAAACATGCTAATTTTAGCTCTAAAACTGATGATCTACCTACAAATGTGAACTGACTTTCAAAAATAAAACATTTGAAAACGGACAATTTCTCACCTTTCTGAAGCATGACTTAATGGGGGGGTGTTATCTCTTTTGTCAAAAATCACCTGTTTTTGCTTGAACATTAAATGCCTCCAAATGGTATTTAATTCACTTCCCGGGCCCCTGGAAGCATGAAAATCACTTTAAACATGCTAATTTTAGCTCTAAAACTGATGATCTACCTACAAATGTGAACTGACGTTAAAAAATAAAACATTTGAAAACGGACCATTGTTCACCTTTCTGCAGCATGACGTAATGGGGGGGTGTTATCTCTTTTGTCAAAAATCACCTGTTTTTGCTTGAACATTAAATGCCTCCAAATGGTATTTAATTCACTTCCCGGGCTGAAGAAACACTTTTTGAGACCTCAGAGTGAGTAAATTGGCCATTTTCATGCACTTTTAACCATTCCACAAATCTTGTCTTTTGGGCCCCTGGAAGCATGAAAATCACTTTAAACATGCTAATTTTAGCTCTAAAATTGATGATCTACCTACAAATGTGAACTGACGTTAAAAAATAAAACATTTGAAAACGGACCATTTTTCACCTTTCTGCAGCATGACGTAATGGGGGGGTGTTATCTCTTTTGTTAAAAATCACCTGTTTTTGCTTGAACATTAAATGCCTCCAAATGGTATTTAATTCACTTCCCGGGCCCCTGGAAGCATGAAAATCACTTTAAACATGCTAATTTTAGCTCTAAAACTGATGATCTACCTACAAATGTGAAAAGACGTTCAAAAATAAAACTTTTGAAAACGGACCATTTTTCACCTTTCTGAAGCATGACGTAATGGGGGGGTGTTATCCCTTTTGTCAAAAATCACCTGTTTTTACTTGAACATTAAATGCCTCCAAATGGTATTTAATTCACTTCCCGGGCCCCTGGAAGCATGAAAATCACTTTAAACACGCTTATTTTAGCTCTAAAACTGATGATCTACCTACAAATGTGAACTGACGTTCAAAAATAAAACATTTGAAAACGGACCATTTTTCACCTTTCTGAAGCATGACGTAATGGGGGGGTGTTATCTCTTTTGTCAAAAATCACCTGTTTTTGCTTGAACATTAAATGCCTCCAAATGGTATTTAATTCACTTCCCGGGCTGAAGAAACACTTTTTGAGACCTCAGAGTGAGTAAATTGGCCATTTTCATGCACTTTTAACCATTCCACAAATCTTGTCTTTTGGGCCCCTGGAAGCATGAAAATCACTTTAAACATGCTAATTTTAGCTCTAAAATTGATGATCTACCTACAAATGTGAACTGACGTTAAAAAATAAAACATTTGAAAACGGACCATTTTTCACCTTTCTGCAGCATGACGTAATGGGGGGGTGTTATCTCTTTTGTTAAAAATCACCTGTTTTTGCTTGAACATTAAATGCCTCCAAATGGTATTTAATTCACTTCCCGGGCCCCTGGAAGCATGAAAATCACTTTAAACACGCTTATTTTAGCTCTAAAACTGATGATCTACCTACAAATGTGAACTGACGTTCAAAAATAAAACATTTGAAAACGGACCATTTTTCACCTTTCTGAAGCATGACGTTAAGGGGGGGTGTTATCTCTTTTGTCAAAAATCACCTGTTTTTGCTTGAACATTAAATGCCTCCAAATGGTATTTAATTCACTTCCCGGGGTGAAGAAACACTTTTTGAGACCTCAGAGTGAGTAAATTGGCCATTTTCATGCACTTTTAACCATTCCACAAATCTTGTGTTTTGGGCCCCTGGAAGCATGAAAATCACTTTAAACATGCTAATTTTAGCTCTAAAACTGATGATCTACCTACAAATGTGAACTGACTTTCAAAAATAAAACATTTGAAAACGGACAATTTTTCACCTTTCTGAAGCATGACGTAATGGGGGGTGTTATCTCTTTTGTCAAAAATCACCTGTTTTTGCTTGAACATTAAATGCCTCCAAATGGTATTTAATTCACTTCCCGGGCCCCTGGAAGCATGAAAATCACTTTAAACATGCTAATTTTAGCTCTAAAACTGATGATCTACCTACAAATGTGAACTGACGTTAAAAAACTAAAACATTTGAAAACGGACCATTTTTCACCTTTCTGCAGCATGACGTAATGGGGGGGTGTTATCTCTTTTGTCAAAAATCACCTGTTTTTGCTTGAACATTAAATGCCTCCAAATGGTATTTAATTCACTTCCCGGGGTGAAGAAACACTTTTTGAGACCTCAGAGTGAGTAAATTGGCCATTTTCATGCACTTTTAACCATTCCACAAATCTTGTGTTTTTGGCCCCTGGAAGCATGAAAATCACTTTAAACATGCTAATTTTAGCTCTAAAACTGATGATCTACCTACAAATGTGAACTGACGTTAAAAAATAAAACATTTGAAAACGGACCATTTTTCACCTTTCTGCAGCATGACGTAATGGGGGGGTGTTATCTCTTTTGTCAAAAATCACCTGTTTTTGCTTGAACATTAAATGCCTCCAAATGGTATTTAATTCACTTCCCGGGCTGAAGAAACACTTTTTGAGACCTCAGAGTGAGTAAATTGGCCATTTTCATGCACTTTTAACCATTCCACAAATCTTGTCTTTTGGGCCCCTGGAAGCATGAAAATCACTTTAAACATGCTAATTTTAGCTCTAAAATTGATGATCTACCTACAAATGTGAACTGACGTTAAAAAATAAAACATTTGAAAACGGACCATTTTTCACCTTTCTGCAGCATGACGTAATGGGGGGGTGTTATCTCTTTTGTTAAAAATCACCTGTTTTTGCTTGAACATTAAATGCCTCCAAATGGTATTTAATTCACTTCCCGGGCCCCTGGAAGCATGAAAATCACTTTAAACATGCTAATTTTAGCTCTAAAACTGATGATCTACCTACAAATGTGAAAAGACGTTCAAAAATAAAACTTTTGAAAACGGACCATTTTTCACCTTTCTGAAGCATGACGTAATGGGGGGGTGTTATCCCTTTTGTCAAAAATCACCTGTTTTTACTTGAACATTAAATGCCTCCAAATGGTATTTAATTCACTTCCCGGGCCCCTGGAAGCATGAAAATCACTTTAAACACGCTTATTTTAGCTCTAAAACTGATGATCTACCTACAAATGTGAACTGACGTTCAAAAATAAAACATTTGAAAACGGACCATTTTTCACCTTTCTGAAGCATGACGTAATGGGGGGGTGTTATCTCTTTTGTCAAAAATCACCTGTTTTTGCTTGAACATTAAATGCCTCCAAATGGTATTTAATTCACTTCCCGGGGTGAAGAAACACTTTTTGAGACCTCAGAGTGAGTAAATTGGCCATTTTCATGCACTTTTAACCATTCCACAAATCTTGTGTTTTGGGCCCCTGGAAGCATGAAAATCACTTTAAACATGCTAATTTTAGCTCTAAAACTGATGATCTACCTACAAATGTGAACTGACTTTCAAAAATAAAACATTTGAAAACGGACAATTTTTCACCTTTCTGAAGCATGACGTAATGGGGGGGGTGTTATCTCTTTTGTCCAAAATCACCTGTTTTTGCTTGAACATTAAATGCCTCCAAATGGTATCTAATTCGCTTGCCGGGCCCCTGGAAGCATGAAAATCACTTTAAACATGCTAATTTTAGCTCTAAAACTGATGATCTACCTACAAATGTGAACTGACTTTCAAAAATAAAACATTTGAAAACGGACAATTTTTCACCTTTCTGAAGCATGACGTAATGGGGGGGTGTTATCTCTTTTGTCAAAAATCACCTGTTTTTGCTTGAACATTAAATGCCTCCAAATGGTATTTAATTCACTTCCCGGGCCCCTGGAAGCATGAAAATCACTTTAAACATGCTAATTTTAGCTCTAAAACTGATGTTCTACCTACAAATGTGAACTGACTTTCAAAAATAAAACATTTGAAAACGGACAATTTTTCACCTTTCTGAAGCATGACGTAATGGGGGGGTGTTATCTCTTTTGTCAAAAATCACCTGTTTTTGCTTGAACATTAAATGCCTCCAAATGGTATTTAATTCACTTCCCGGGCCCCTGGAAGCATGAAAATCACTTTAAACATGCTAATTTTAGCTCTAAAACTGATGATCTACCTACAAATGTGAACTGACGTTCAAAAATAAAACATTTGAAAACGGACCATTTTTCACCTTTCTGAAGCATGACGTAATGGGGGGTGTTATCTCTTTTGTCAAAAATCACCTGTTTTTGCTTGAACATTAAATGCCTCCAAATGGTATTTAATTCACTTCCCGGGGTGAAGAAACACTTTTTGAGACCTCAGAGTGAGTAAATTGGCCATTTTCATGCACTTATAACCATTCCACAAATCTTGTGTTTTGGGCCCCTGGAAGCATGAAAATCACTTTAAACATGCTAAATTTAGCTCTAAAACTGATGATCTACCTACAAATGTGAACTGACGTTCAAAAATAAAACATTTGAAAACGGACCATTTTTCACCTTTCTGCAGCATGACGTAATGGGGGGGTGTTATCTCTTTTGTTAAAAATCACCTGTTTTTGCTTGAACATTAAATGCCTCCAAATGGTATTTAATTCACTTCCCGGGCCCCTGGAAGCATGAAAATCACTTTAAACATGCTAATTTTAGCTCTAAAACTGATGATCTACCTACAAATGTGAACTGACGTTCAAAAATAAAACTTTTGAAAACGGACCATTTTTCACCTTTCTGAAGCATGACGTAATGGGGGGTGTTATCCCTTTTGTCAAAAATCACCTGTTTTTGCTTGAACATTAAATGCCTCCAAATGGTATTTAATTCACTTCCCGGGCCCCTGGAAGCATGAAAATCACTTTAAACATGCTTATTTTAGCTCTAAAACTGATGATCTACCTACAAATGTGAACTGACGTTCAAAAATAAAACATTTGAAAACGGACCATTTTTCACCTTTCTGAAGCATGACGTAATGGGGGGGTGTTATCTCTTTTGTCAAAAATCACCTGTTTTTGCTTGAACATTAAATGCCTCCAAATGGTATTTAATTCACTTCCCGGGGTGAAGAAACACTTTTTGAGACCTCAGAGTGAGTAAATTAGCCATTTTCATGCACTTTTAACCATTCCACAAATCTTGTGTTTTGGGCCCCTGGAAGCATGAAAATCACTTTAAACATGCTAATTTTAGCTCTAAAACTGATGATCTACCTACAAATGTGAACTGACGTTAAAAAATAAAACATTTGAAAACGGACCATTTTTCACCTTTCTGCAGCATGACGTAATGGGGGGGTGTTATCTCTTTTGTCAAAAATCACCTGTTTTTGCTTGAACATTAAATGCCTCCAAATGGTATTTAATTCACTTGCCGGGCCCCTGGAAGCATGAAAATCACTTTAAACATGCTAATTTTAGCTCTAAAACTGATGATCTACCTACAAATGTGAACTGACTTTCAAAAATAAAACATTTGAAAACTGACAATTTTTCACCTTTCTGAAGCATGACTTAATGGGGGGGTGTTATCTCTTTTGTCAAAAATCACCTGTTTTTGCTTGAACATTAAATGCCTCCAAATGGTATTTAATTCATTTCCCGGGCCCCTGGAAGCATGAAAATCACTTTAAACATGCTAATTTTAGCTCTAAAACTGATGATCTACCTACAAATGTGAACTGACGTTCAAAAATAAAACATTTGAAAACGGACCATTTTTCACCTTTCTGAAGCATAACGTAATGGGGGGGTGTTATCTCTTTTGTCAAAAATCACCTGTTTTTGCTTGAACATTAAATGCCTCCAAATGGTATTTAATTCACTTCCCGGGGTGAAGAAACACTTTTTGAGACCTCAGAGTGAGTAAATTGGCCATTTTCATGCACTTTTAACCATTCCACAAATCTTGTGTTTTGGGCCCCTGGAAGCATGAAAATCACTTTAAACATGCTAATTTTAGCTCTAAAATTGATGATCTACCTACAAATGTGAACTGACGTTAAAAAATAAAACATCTGAAAACGGACCATTTTTCACCTTTCTGCAGCATGACGTAATGGGGGGGTGTTATCTCTTTTGTTAAAAATCACCTGTTTTTGCTTGAACATTAAATGCCTCTAAATGGTATTTAATTCACTTCCCGGGCCCCTGGAAGCATGAAAATCACTTTAAACATGCTAATTTTAGCTCTAAAACTGCTGATCTACCTACAAATGTGAACTGACGTTCAAAAATAAAACTTTTGAAAACGGACCATTTTTCACCTTTCTGAAGCATGACGTAATGAGGGGGTGTTATCCCTTTTGTCAAAAATCACCTGTTTTTGCTTGAACATTAAATGCCTCCAAATGGTATTTAATTCACTTCCCGGGCCCCTGGAAGCATGAAAATCACTTTAAACATGCTTATTTTAGCTCTAAAACTGATGATCTACCTACAAATGTGAACTGACGTTCAAAAATAAAACATTTGAAAACGGACCATTTTTCACCTTTCTGAAGCATGACGTAATGGGGGGGTGTTATCTCTTTTGTCAAAAATCACCTGTTTTTGCTTGAACATTAAATGCCTCCAAATGGTATTTAATTCACTTCCCGGGGTGAAGAAACACATTTTGAGACCTCAGAGTGAGTAAATTGGCCATTTTCATGCACTTTTAACCATTCCACAAATCTTGTGTTTTGGGCCCCTGGAAGCATGAAAATCACTTTAAACATGCAAATTTTAGCTCTAAAACTGATGATCTACCTACAAATGTGAACTGACGTTAAAAAATAAAACATTTGAAAACGGACCATTTTTCACCTTTCTGCACCATGACGTAATGGGGGGGTGTTATCCCTTTTTCAAAAATCACCTGTTTTTGCTTGAACATTAAATGCCTCCAAATGGTATTTAATTCACTTCCCGGGCCCCTGGAAGCATGAAAATCACTTTAAACATGCTTATTTTAGCTCTAAAACTGATGATCTACCTACAAATGTGAACTGACGTTCAAAAATAAAACATTTGAAAACGGACCATTTTTCACCTTTCTGAAGCATGACGTAATGGGGGGGTGTTATCTCTTTTGTCAAAAATCACCTGTTTTTGCTTGAACATTAAATGCCTCCAAATGGTATTTAATTCACTTCCCGGGGTGAAGAAACACTTTTTGAGACCTCAGAGTGAGTAAATTGGCCATTTTCATGCACTTTTAACCATTCCACAAATCTTGTGTTTTGGGCCCCTGGAAGCATGAAAATCACTTTAAACATGCTAATTATAGCTCTAAAACTGATGATCTACCTACAAATGTGAACTGACGTTAAAAAATAAAACATTTGAAAACGGACCATTTTTCACCTTTCTGCAGCATGACGTAATGGGGGGGGTGTTATCTCTTTTGTCAAAAATCACCTGTTTTTGCTTGAACATTAAATGCCTCCAAATGGTATTTAATTCACTTCCCGGGCCCCTGGAAGCATGAAAATCACTTTAAACATGCTAATTTTAGCTCTAAAACTGATGATCTACCTACAAATGTGAACTGACTTTCAAAAATAAAACATTTGAAAACGGACCATTTTTCACCTTTCTGAAGCATGACGTAATGGGGGGGTGTTATCTCTTTTGTCAAAAATCACCTGTTTTTGCTTGAACATTAAATGCCTCCAAATCATATTTAATTCACTTCCCGGGGTGAAGAAACACTTTTTGAGACCTCAGAGTGAGTAAATTAGCCATTTTCATGCACTTTTAACCATTCCACAAATCTTGTGTTTTGGGCCCCTGGAAGCATGAAAATCACTTTAAACATGCTAATTTTAGCTCTAAAACTGATGATCTACCTACAAATGTGAACTGACGTTAAAAAATAAAACATCTGAAAACGGACCATTTTTCACCTTTCTGCAGCATGACGTAATGGGGGGGTGTTATCTCTTTTGTTAAAAATCACCTGTTTTTGCTTGAACATTAAATGCCTCCAAATGGTATTTAATTCACTTCCCGGGCCCCTGGAAGCATGAAAATCACTTTAAACATGCTAATTTTAGCTCTAAAACTGCTGATCTACCTACAAATGTGAACTGACGTTCAAAAATAAAACTTTTGAAAACGGACCATTTTTCACCTTTCTGAAGCATGACGTAATGAGGGGGTGTTATCCCTTTTGTCAAAAATCACCTGTTTTTGCTTGAACATTAAATGCCTCCAAATGGTATTTAATTCACTTCCCGGGCCCCTGGAAGCATGAAAATCACTTTAAACATGCTTATTTTAGCTCTAAAACTGATGATCTACCTACAAATGTGAACTGACGTTCAAAAATAAAACATTTGAAAACGGACCATTTTTCACCTTTCTGAAGCATGACGTAATGGGGGGGTGTTATCTCTTTTGTCAAAAATCACCTGTTTTTGCTTGAACATTAAATGCCTCCAAATGGTATTTAATTCACTTCCCGGGGTGAAGAAACACATTTTGAGACCTCAGAGTGAGTAAATTGGCCATTTTCATGCACTTTTAACCATTCCACAAATCTTGTGTTTTGGGCCCCTGGAAGCATGAAAATCACTTTAAACATGCAAATTTTAGCTCTAAAACTGATGATCTACCTACAAATGTGAACTGACGTTAAAAAATAAAACATTTGAAAACGGACCATTTTTCACCTTTCTGCAGCATGACGTAATGGGGGGGTGTTATCCCTTTTTTCAAAAATCACCTGTTTTTGCTTGAACATTAAATGCCTCCAAATGGTATTTAATTCACTTCCCGGGCCCCTGGAAGCATGAAAATCACTTTAAACATGCTTATTTTAGCTCTAAAACTGATGATCTACCTACAAATGTGAACTGACGTTCAAAAATAAAACATTTGAAAACTGACCATTTTTCACCTTTCTGAAGCATGACGTAATGGGGGGGTGTTATCTCTTTTGTCAAAAATCACCTGTTTTTGCTTGAACATTAAATGCCTCCAAATGGTATTTAATTCACTTCCCGGGGTGAAGAAACACTTTTTGAGACCTCAGAGTGAGTAAATTGGCCATTTTCATGCACTTTTAACCATTCCACAAATCTTGTGTTTTGGGCCCCTGGAAGCATGAAAATCACTTTAAACATGCTAATTATAGCTCTAAAACTGATGATCTACCTACAAATGTGAACTGACGTTAAAAAATAAAACATTTGAAAACGGACCATTTTTCACCTTTCTGCAGCATGACGTAATGGGGGGGGTGTTATCTCTTTTGTCAAAAATCACCTGTTTTTGCTTGAACATTAAATGCCTCCAAATGGTATTTAATTCACTTCCCGGGCCCCTGGAAGCATGAAAATCACTTTAAACATGCTAATTTTAGCTCTAAAACTGATGATCTACCTACAAATGTGAACTGACTTTCAAAAATAAAACATTTGAAAACGGACCATTTTTCACCTTTCTGAAGCATGACGTAATGGGGGGGTGTTATCTCTTTTGTCAAAAATCACCTGTTTTTGCTTGAACATTAAATGCCTCCAAATCATATTTAATTCACTTCCCGGGGTGAAGAAACACTTTTTGAGACCTCAGAGTGAGTAAATTGGCCATTTTCATGCACTTTTAACCATTCCACAAATCTTGTGTTTTGGGCCCCTGGAAGCATGAAAATCACTTTAAACATGCTAATTTTAGCTCTAAAACTGATGATCTACCTACAAATGTGAACTGACGTTAAAAAATAAAACATTTGAAAACGGACCATTTTTCACCTTTCTGCAGCATGACGTAATGGGGGGGTGTTATCCCTTTTTTAAAAAATCACCTGTTTTTGCTTGAACATTAAATGCCTCCAAATGGTATTTAATTCACTTCCCGGGCCCCTGGAAGCATGAAAATCACTTTAAACATGCTTATTTTAGCTCTAAAACTGATGATCTACCTACAAATGTGAACTGACGTTCAAAAATAAAACATTTGAAAACGGACCATTTTTCACCTTTCTGAAGCATGACGTAATGGGGGGGTGTTATCTCTTTTGTCAAAAATCACCTGTTTTTGCTTGAACATTAAATGCCTCCAAATGGTATTTAATTCACTTCCCGGGGTGAAGAAACACTTTTTGAGACCTCAGAGTGAGTAAATTGGCCATTTTCATGCACTTTTAACCATTCCACAAATCTTGTGTTTTGGGCCCCTGGAAGCATGAAAATCACTTTAAACATGCTAATTATAGCTCTAAAACTGATGATCTACCTACAAATGTGAACTGACGTTAAAAAATAAAACATTTGAAAACGGACCATTTTTCACCTTTCTGCAGCATGACGTAATGGGGGGGGTGTTATCTCTTTTGTCAAAAATCACCTGTTTTTGCTTGAACATTAAATGCCTCCAAATGGTATTTAAATCACTTCCCGGGCCCCTGGAAGCATGAAAATCACTTTAAACATGCTAATTTTAGCTCTAAAACTGATGATCTACCTACAAATGTGAACTGACTTTCAAAAATAAAACATTTGAAAACGGACAATTTCTCACCTTTCTGAAGCATGACTTAATGGGGGGGTGTTATCTCTTTTGTCAAAAATCACCTGTTTTTGCTTGAACATTAAATGCCTCCAAATGGTATTTAATTCACTTCCCGGGCCCCTGGAAGCATGAAAATCACTTTAAACATGCTAATTTTAGCTCTAAAACTGATGATCTACCTACAAATGTGAACTGGCGTTAAAAAATAAAACATTTGAAAACGGACCATTTTTCACCTTTCTGCAGCATGACGTAATGGGGGGGTGTTATCTCTTTTGTCAAAAATCACCTGTTTTTGCTTGAACATTAAATGCCTCCAAATGGTATTTAATTCACTTCCCGGGCCCCTGGAAGCATGAAAATCACTTTAAACATGCTAATTTTAGCTCTAAAACTGATGATCTACCTACAAATGTGAACTGACGTTCAAAAATAAAACTTTTGAAAACGGACCATTTTTCACCTTTCTGAAGCATGACGTAATGGGGGGGGTGTTATCCCTTTTTTCAAAAATCACCTGTTTTTGCTTGAACATTAAATGCCTCCAAATGGTATTTAATTCACTTCCCGGGCCCCTGGAAGCATGAAAATCACTTTAAACATGCTTATTTTAGCTCTAAAACTGATGATCTACCTACAAATGTGAACTGACGTTCAAAAATAAAACATTTGAAAACGGACCATTTTTCACCTTTCTGAAGCATGACGTAATGGGGGGGTGTTATCTCTTTTGTCAAAAATCACCTGTTTTTGCTTGAACATTAAATGCCTCCAAATCGTATTTAATTCACTTCCCGGGGTGAAGAAACACTTTTTGAGACCTCAGAGTGAGTAAATTGGCCATTTTCATGCACTTTTAACCATTCCACAAATCTTGTGTTTTGGGCCCCTGGAAGCATGAAAATCACTTTAAACATGCTAATTTTAGCTCTAAAACTGATGATCTACCTACAAATGTGAACTGACGTTAAAAAATAAAACATTTGAAAACGGACCATTTTTCACCTTTCTGCAGCATGACGTAATGGGGGGGTGTTATCTCTTTTGTCAAAAATCACCTGTTTTTGCTTGAACATTAAATGCCTCCAAATGGTATTTAATTCACTTCCCGGGCCCCTGGAAGCATGAAAATCACTTTAAACATGCTAATTTTAGCTCTAAAACTGATAATCTACCTACAAATGTGAACTGACATTCAAAAATAAAACATTTGAAAACGGACAATTTTTCACCTTTCTGAAGCATGACTTAATGGGGGGGTGTTATCTCTTTTGTCAAAAATCACCTGTTTTTGCTTGAACATTAAATGCCTCCAAATGGTATTTAATTCACTTCCCGGGCCCCTGGAAGCATGAAAATCACTTTAAACATGCTAATTTTAGCTCTAAAACTGATGATCTACCTACAAATGTGAACTGACGTTAAAAAATAAAACATTTGAAAACGGACCATTTTTCACCTTTCTGCAGCATGACGTAATGGGGGGGTGTTATCTCTTTTGTCAAAAATCACCTGTTTTTGCTTGAACATTAAATGCCTCCAAATGGTATTTAATTCACTTGCCGGGCCCCTGGAAGCATGAAAATCACTTTAAACATGCTAATTTTAGCTCCAAAACTGATGATCTACCTACAAATGTGAACTGACTTTCAAAAATAA
Organism: Lissotriton helveticus; assembly: GCF_964261635.1. Classification (NCBI taxonomy): domain Eukaryota; kingdom Metazoa; phylum Chordata; class Amphibia; order Caudata; family Salamandridae; genus Lissotriton; species Lissotriton helveticus. Next base: position 444,263 of record NW_027611851.1, read on the forward strand.
AACATTTGAAAACGGACAATTTTTCCCCTTTCTGAAGCATGACTTAATGGCGGGGTGTTATCTCTTTTGTCAAAAATCACCTGTTTTTGCTTGAACATTAAATGCCTCCAAATGGTATTTAATTCACTTCCCGGGCCCCTGGAAGCATGAAAATCACTTTAAACATGCTAATTTTAGCTCTAAAACTGATGATCTACCTACAAATGTGAACTGACGTTCAAAAATAAAACATTTGAAAACGGACCATTTTTCACCTTTCTGAAGCATGACGTAATGGGGGGGTGTTATCTCTTTTGTCAAAAATCACCTGTTTTTGCTTGAACATTAAATGCCACCAAATGGTATTTAATTCACTTCCCGGGGTGAAGAAACACTTTTTGAGACCTCAGAGTGGGTAAATTGGCCATTTTCCTGCACTTTTAACCATTCCACAAATCTTGTGTTTTGGGCCCCTGGAAGCATGAAAATCACTTTAAACATGCTAATTTTAGCTCTAAAATTGATGATCTACCTACAAATGTGAACTGACGTTAAAAAATAAAACATTTGAAAACGGACCATTTTTCACCTTTCTGCAGCATGACGTAATGGGGGGGTGTTATCTCTTGTTAGAAATCACCTGTTTTTGCTTGAACATTAAATGCCTCCAAATGGTATTTAATTCACTTCCCGGGCCCCTGGAAGCATGAAAATCACTTTAAACATGCTAATTTTAGCTCTAAAACTGCTGATCTACCTACAAATGTGAACTGACGTTCAAAAATAAAACTTTTGAAAACGGACCATTTTTCACCTTTCTGAAGCATGACGTAATGGGGGGGTGTTATCCCTTTTGTCAAAAATCACCTGTTTTTGCTTGAACATTAAATGCCTCCAAATGGTATTTAATTCACTTCCCGGGCCCCTGGAAGCATGAAAATCACTTTAAACATGCTTATTTTAGCTCTAAAACTGATGATCTACCTACAAATGTGAACTGACGTTCAAAAATAAAACATTTGAAAATGGACCATTTTTCACCTTTCTGAAGCATGACGTAATGGGGGGGTGTTATCTCTTTTGTCAAAAATCACCTGTTTTTGCTTGAACATTAAATGCCACCAAATGGTATTTAATTCACTTCCCGGGGTGAAGAAACACATTTTGAGACCTCAGAGTGAGTAAATTGGCCATTTTCATGCACTTTTAACCATTCCACAAATCTTGTGTTTTGGGCCCCTGGAAGCATGAAAATCACTTTAAACATGCTAATTTTAGCTCTAAAACTGATGATCTACCTACAAATGTGAACTGACGTTAAAAAATAAAACATTTGAAAACGGACCATTTTTCACCTTTCCGCAGCATGACGTAATGGGGGGGTGTTATCCCTTTTTTCAAAAATCACCTGTTTTTGCTTGAACATTAAATGCCTCCAAATGGTATTTAATTCACTTCCCGGGCCCCTGGAAGCATGAAAATCACTTTAAACATGCTTATTTTAGCTCTAAAACTGATGATCTACCTACAAATGTGAACTGACGTTCAAAAATAAAACATTTGAAAACTGACCATTTTTCACCTTTCTGAAGCATGACGTAATGGGGGGGTGTTATCTCTTTTGTCAAAAATCACCTGTTTTTGCTTGAACATTAAATGCCTCCAAATGGTATTTAATTCACTTCCCGGGGTGAAGAAACACTTTTTGAGACCTCAGAGTGAGTAAATTGGCCATTTTCATGCACTTTTAACCATTCCACAAATCTTGTGTTTTGGGCCCCTGGAAGCATGAAAATCACTTTAAACATGCTAATTATAGCTCTAAAACTGATGATCTACCTACAAATGTGAACTGACGTTAAAAAATAAAACATTTGAAAACGGACCATTTTTCACCTTTCTGCAGCATGACGTAATGGGGGGGGTGTTATCTCTTTTGTCAAAAATCACCTGTTTTTGCTTGAACATTAAATGCCTCCAAATGGTATTTAATTCACTTCCCGGGCCCCTGGAAGCATGAAAATCACTTTAAACATGCTAATTTTAGCTCTAAAACTGATGATCTACCTACAAATGTGAACTGGCGTTAAAAAATAAAACATTTGAAAACGGACCATTTTTCACCTTTCTGCAGCATGACGTAATGGGGGGGTGTTATCTCTTTTGTCAAAAATCACCTGTTTTTGCTTGAACATTAAATGCCTCCAAATGGTATTTAATTCACTTCCCGGGCCCCTGGAAGCATGAAAATCACTTTAAACATGCTAATTTTAGCTCTAAAACTGATGATCTACCTACAAATGTGAACTGACGTTCAAAAATAAAACATTTGAAAACGGACCATTTTTCACCTTTCTGAAGCATGACGTAATGGGGGGGTGTTATCTCTTTTGTCAAAAATCACCTGTTTTTGCTTGAACATTAAATGCCTCCAAATGGTATTTAATTCACTTCCCGGGGTGAAGAAACACTTTTTGAGACCTCAGAGTGAGTAAATTGGCCATTTTCATGCACTTTTAACCATTCCACAAATCTTGTGTTTTGGGCCCCTGGAAGCATGAAAATCACTTTAAACATGCTAATTTTAGCTCTAAAACTGATGATCTACCTACAAATGTGAACTGACGTTAAAAAATAAAACATTTGAAAACGGACCATTTTTCACCTTTCTGCAGCATGACGTAATGGGGGGGTGTTATCTCTTTTGTCAAAAATCACCTGTTTTTGCTTGAACATTAAATGCCTCCAAATGGTATTTAATTCACTTCCCGGGCCCCTGGAAGCATGAAAATCACTTTAAACATGCTAATTTTAGCTCTAAAACTGATGATCTACCTACAAATGTGAACTGACTTTCAAAAATAAAACATTTGAAAACGGACAATTTTTCACCTTTCTGAAGCATGACTTAATGGGGGGGTGTTATCTCTTTTGTCAAAAATCACCTGTTTTTGCTTGAACATTAAATGCCTCCAAATGGTATTTAATTCACTTCCCGGGCCCCTGGAAGCATGAAAATCACTTTAAACATGCTAATTTTAGCTCTAAAACTGATGATCTACCTACAAATGTGAACTGACGTTAAAAAATAAAACATTTGAAAACGGACCATTTTTCACCTTTCTGCAGCATGACGTAATGGGGGGGTGTTATCTCTTTTGTCAAAAATCACCTGTTTTTGCTTGAACATTAAATGCCTCCAAATGGTATTTAATTCACTTCCCGGGGTGAAGAAACACTTTTTGAGACCTCAGAGTGAGTAAATTGGCCATTTTCATGCACTTTTAACCATTCCACAAATCTTGTGTTTTGGGCCCCTGGAAGCATGAAAATCACTTTAAACATGCTAATTTTAGTTCTAAAATTGATGATCTACCTACAAATGTGAACTGACGTTAAAAAATAAAACATTTGAAAACGGACCATTTTTCACCTTTCTGCAGCATGACGTAATGGGGGGGTGTTATCTCTTTTGTTAAAAATCACCTGTTTTTTCTTGAACATTAAATGCCTCCAAATGGTATTTAATTCACTTCCCGGGCCCCTGGAAGCATGAAAATCACTTTAAACATGCTAATTTTAGCTCTAAAACTGATGATCTACCTACAAATGTGAACTGACGTTCAAAAATAAAACATTTGAAAACGGACCATTTTTCACCTTTCTGAAGCATAACGTAATGGGGGGTGTTATCTCTTTTGTCAAAAATCACCTGTTTTTGCTTGAACATTAAATGCCTCCAAATGGTATTTAATTCACTTCCCGGGCCCCTGGAAGCATGAAAATCACTTTAAACATGCTAATTTTAGCTCTAAAACTGATGATCTACCTACAAATGTGAACTGACGTTAAAAAATAAAACATTTGAAAACGGACCATTTTTCACCTTTCTGCAGCATGACGTAATGGGGGGGTGTTATCTCTTTTGTCAAAAATCACCTGTGTTTGCTTGAACATTAAATGCCTCCAAATGGTATTTAATTCACTTCCCGGGGTGAAGAAACACTGTTTGAGACCTCAGAGTGAGTAAATTGGCCATTTTCATGCACTTTTAACCATTCCACAAATCTTGTGTTTTGGGCCCCTGGAAGCATGAAAATCACTTTAAACATGCTAATTTTAGCTCTAAAACTGATGATCTACCTACAAATGTGAACTGACGTTAAAAAATAAAACATTTAAAAAAGGGCAATTTTTCACCTTTCTGCAGCATGACGTAATGGGGGGGTGTTATCTCTTTTGTCAAAAATCACCTGTTTTTGCTTGAACATTACATGCCTCCAAATGGTATTTAATTCACTTCCCGGGCTGAAGAAACACTTTTTGAGACCTCAGAGTGAGTAAATTGGCCATTTTCATGCACTTTTAACCATTCCACAAATCTTGTGTTTTGGGCCCCTGGAAGCATGAAAATCACTTTAAACATGCTAATTTTAGCTCTAAAATTGATGATCTACCTACAAATGTGAACTGACGTTAAAAAATAAAACATTTGAAAGCGGACCATTTTTCACCTTTCTGCAGCATGACGTAATGGGGGGGTGTTATCTCTTTTGTTAAAAATCACCTGTTTTTGCTTGAACATTAAATGCCTCCAAATGGTATTTAATTCACTTCCCGGGCCCCTGGAAGCATGAAAATCACTTTAAACATGCTAATTTTAGCTCTAAAACTGATGATCTACCTACAAATGTGAACTGACGTTCAAAAATAAAACTTTTGAAAACGGACCATTTTTCACCTTTCTGAAGCATGACGTAATGGGGGGGTGTTATCCCTTTTGTCAAAAATCACCTGTTTTTACTTGAACATTAAATGCCTCCAAATGGTATTTAATTCACTTCCCGGGCCCCTGGAAGCATGAAAATCACTTTAAACACGCTTATTTTAGCTCTAAAACTGATGATCTACCTACAAATGTGAACTGACGTTCAAAAATAAAACATTTGAAAACGGACCATTTTTCACCTTTCTGAAGCATGACGTAATGGGGGGGTGTTATCTCTTTTGTCAAAAATCACCTGTTTTTGCTTGAACATTAAATGCCTCCAAATGGTATTTAATTCACTTCCCGGGGTGAAGAAACACTTTTTGAGACCTCAGAGTGAGTAAATTGGCCATTTTCATGCACTTTTAACCATTCCACAAATCTTGTGTTTTGGGCCCCTGGAAGCATGAAAATCACTTTAAACATGCTAATTTTAGCTCTAAAACTGATGATATACCTACAAATGTGAACTGACTTTCAAAAATAAAACATTTGAAAACGGACAATTTTTCACCTTTCTGAAGCATGACGTAATGGTGGGGTGTTATCTCTTTTGTCAAAAATCACCTGTTTTTGCTTGAACATTAAATGCCTCCAAATGGTATCTAATTCACTTCCCGGGCCCCTGGAAGCATGAAAATCACTTTAAACATGCTAATTTTAGCTCTAAAACTGATGATCTACCTACAAATGTGAACTGACTTTCAAAAATAAAACATTTGAAAACGGACAATTTTTCACCTTTCTGAAGCATGACGTAATGGGGGGGTGTTATCTCTTTTGTCAAAAATCACCTGTTTTTGCTTGAACATTAAATGCCTCCAAATGGTATTTAATTCACTTCCCGGGCCCCTGGAAGCATGAAAATCACTTTAAACATGCTAATTTTAGCTCTAAAACTGATGATCTACCTACAAATGTGAACTGACGTTCAAAAATAAAACATTTGAAAACGGACCATTTTTCACCTTTCTGAAGCATAACGTAATGGGGGGGTGTTATCTCTTTTGTCAAAAATCACCTGTTTTTGCTTGAACATTAAATGCCTCCAAATGGTATTTAATACACTTCCCGGGCCACTGGAAGCATGAAAATCACTTTAAACATGCTAATTTTAGCTCTAAAACTGATGATCTACCTACAAATGTGAACTGACTTTCAAAAATAAAACATTTGAAAACGGACAATTTTTCACCTTTCTGAAGCATGACGTAATGGGGGGTGTTATCTCTTTTGTCAAAAATCACCTGTTTTTGCTTGAACATTAAATGCCTCCAAATGGTATTTAATTCACTTCCCGGGCCCCTGGAAGCATGAAAATCACTTTAAACATGCTAATTTTAGCTCTAAAACTGATGATCTACCTACAAATGTGAACTGACGTTAAAAAATAAAACATTTGAAAACGGACCATTTTTCACCTTTCTGCAGCATGACGTAATGGGGGGGTGTTATCTCTTTTGTCAAAAATCACCTGTTTTTGCTTGAACATTAAATGCCTCCAAATGGTATTTAATTCACTTCCCGGGGTGAAGAAACACTTTTTGAGACCTCAGAGTGAGTAAATTGGCCATTTTCATGCACTTTTAACCATTCCACAAATCTTGTGTTTTGGGCCCCTGGAAGCATGAAAATCACTTTAAACATGCTAATTTTAGCTCTAAAACTGATGATCTACCTACAAATGTGAACTGACGTTAAAAAATAAAACATTTGAAAACGGACCATTTTTCACCTTTCTGCAGCATGACGTAATGGGGGGGTGTTATCTCTTTTGTCAAAAATCACCTGTTTTTGCTTGAACATTAAATGCCTCCAAATGGTATTTAATTCACTTCCCGGGCTGAAGAAACACTTTTTGAGACCTCAGAGTGAGTAAATTGGCCATTTTCATGCACTTTTAAACATTCCACAAATCTTGTCTTTTGGGCCCCTGGAAGCATGAAAATCACTTTAATCATGCTAATTTTAGCTCTAAAATTGATGATCTACCTACAAATGTGAACTGACGTTAAAAAATAAAACATTTGAAAACGGACCATTTTTCACCTTTCTGCAGCATGACGTAATGGGGGGGTGTTATCTCTTTTGTTAAAAATAACCTGTTTTTGCTTGAACATTAAATGCCTCCAAATGGTATTTAATTCACTTCCCGGGCCCCTGGAAGCATGAAAATCACTTTAAACATGCTAATTTTAGCTCTAAAACTGATGATCTACCTACAAATGTGAAAAGACGTTCAAAAATAAAACTTTTGAAAACGGACCATTTTTCACCTTTCTGAAGCATGACGTAATGGGGGGGTGTTATCCCTTTTGTCAAAAATCACCTGTTTTTACTTGAACATTAAATGCCTCCAAATGGTATTTAATTCACTTCCCGGGCCCCTGGAAGCATGAAAATCACTTTAAACACGCTTATTTTAGCTCTAAAACTGATGATCTACCTACAAATGTGAACTGACGTTCAAAAATAAAACATTTGAAAACGGACCATTTTTCACCTTTCTGAAGCATGACGTAATGGGGGGGTGTTATCTCTTTTGTCAAAAATCACCTGTTTTTGCTTGAACATTAAATGCCTCCAAATGGTATTTAATTCACTTCCCGGGGTGAAGAAACACTTTTTGAGACCTCAGAGTGAGTAAATTGGCCATTTTCATGCACTTTTAACCATTCCACAAATCTTGTGTTTTGGGCCCCTGGAAGCATGAAAATCACTTTAAACATGCTAATTTTAGCTCTAAAACTGATGATCTACCTACAAATGTGAACTGACTTTCAAAAATAAAACATTTGAAAACGGACCATTTTTCACCTTTCTGAAGCATGACGTAATGGGGGGGTGTTATCTCTTTTGTCAAAAATCACCTGTTTTTGCTTGAACATTAAATGCCTCCAAATGGTATTTAATTCACTTCCTGGGCCCCTGGAAGCATGAAAATCACTTTAAACATGCTAATTTTAGCTCTAAAACTGATGATCTACCTACAAATGTGAACTGACTTAAAAAAATTAAACATTTGAAAAAAGGACAATTTTTCACCTTTCTGAAGCATGACGTAATGGGGGGGTGTTATCTCTTTTGTCAAAAATCACCTGTTTTTGCTTGAACATTAAATGCCTCCAAATGGTATTTAATTCACTTCCCGGGCCCCTGGAAGCATGAAAATCACTTTAAACATGCTAATTTTAGCTCTAAAACTGATGATCTACCTACAAATGTGAACTGACGTTCAAAAATAAAACATTTGAAAACGGACCATTTTTCACCTTTCTGAAGCATGACGTAATGGGGGGGTGTTATCTCTTTTGTCAAAAATCACCTGTTTTTGCTTGAACATTAAATGCCTCCAAATGGTATTTAATTCACTTCCCGGGGTGAAGAAACACTTTTTGAGACCTCAGAGTGAGTAAATTGGCCATTTTCATGCACTTTTAACCATTCCACAAATCTTGTGTTTTGGGCCCCTGGAAGCATGAAAATCACTTTAAACATGCTAATTTTAGCTCTAAAACTGATGATCTACCTACAAATGTGAACTGACGTTAAAAAATAAAACATTTGAAAACGGACCATTTTTCACCTTTCTGCAGCATGACGTAATGGGGGGGTGTTATCTCTTTTGTCAAAAATCACCTGTTTTTGCTTGAACATTAAATGCCTCCAAATGGTATTTAATTCACTTCCCGGGCCCCTGGAAGCATGAAAATCACTTTAAACATGCTAATTTTAGCTCTAAAACTGATGATCTACCTACAAATGTGAACTGACTTTCAAAAATAAAACATTTGAAAACGGACAATTTTTCACCTTTCTGAAGCATGACTTAATGGGGGGGTGTTATCTCTTTTGTCAAAAATCACCTGTTTTTGCTTGAACATTAAATGCCTCCAAATGGTATTTAATTCACTTCCCGGGCCCCTGGAAGCATGAAAATCACTTTAAACATGCTAATTTTAGCTCTAAAACTGATGATCTACCTACAAATGTGAACTGACGTTAAAAAATAAAACATTTGAAAACGGACCATTTTTCACCTTTCTGCAGCATGACGTAATGGGGGGGTGTTATCTCTTTTGTCAAAAATCACCTGTTTTTGCTTGAACATTAAATGCCTCCAAATGGTATTTAATTCACTTCCCGGGGTGAAGAAACACTTTTTGAGACCTCAGAGTGAGTAAATTGGCCATTTTCATGCACTTTTAACCATTCCACAAATCTTGTGTTTTGGGCCCCTGGAAGCATGAAAATCACTTTAAACATGCTAATTTTAGCTCTAAAACTGATGATCTACCTACAAATGTGAACTGACTTTCAAAAATAAAACATTTGAAAACGGACAATTTTTCACCTTTCTGAAGCATGACTTAATGGGGGGGTGTTATCTCTTTTGTCAAAAATCACCTGTTTTTGCTTGAACATTAAATGCCTCCAAATGGTATTTAATTCACTTCCCGGGCCCCTGGAAGCATGAAAATCACTTTAAACATGCTAATTTTAGCTCTAAAACTGATGATCTACCTACAAATGTGAACTGACGTTAAAAAATAAAACATTTGAAAACGGACCATTTTTCACCTTTCTGCAGCATGACGTAATGGGGGGGTGTTATCTCTTTTGTTAAAAATCACCTGTTTTTTCTTGAACATTAAATGCCTCCAAATGGTATTTAATTCACTTCCCGGGCCCCTGGAAGCATGAAAATCACTTTAAACATGCTAATTTTAGCTCTAAAACTGATGATCTACCTAGAAATGTGAACTGACGTTAAAAAATAAAACATTTGAAAACGGACCATTTTTCACCTTTCTGCAGCATGACGTAATGGGGGGGTGTTATCTCTTTTGTCAAAAATCACCTGTTTTTGCTTGAACATTAAATGCCTCCAAATGGTATTTAATTCACTTCCCGGGCCCCTGGAAGCATGAAAATCACTTTAAACATGCTAATTTTAGCTCTAAAACTGATGATCTACCTACAAATGTGAACTGACGTTCAAAAATAAAACATTTGAAAACGGACCATTTTTCACCTTTCTGAAGCATAACGTAATGGGGGGTGTTATCTCTTTTGTCAAAAATCACCTGTTTTTGCTTGAACATTAAATGCCTCCAAATGGTATTTAATTCACTTCCCGGGGTGAAGAAACACTGTTTGAGACCTCAGAGTGAGTAAATTGGCCATTTTCATGCACTTTTAACCATTCCACAAATCTTGTGTTTTGGGCCCCTGGAAGCATGAAAATCACTTTAAACATGCTAATTTTAGCTCTAAAACTGATGATCTACCTACAAATGTGAACTGACGTTAAAAAATAAAACATTTAAAAAAGGGCCATTTTTCACCTTTCTGCAGCATGACGTAATGGGGGGGTGTTATCTCTTTTGTCAAAAATCACCTGTTTTTGCTTGAACATTACATGCCTCCAAATGGTATTTAATTCACTTCCCGGGCTGAAGAAACACTTTTTGAGACCTCAGAGTGAGTAAATTGGCCATTTTCATGCACTTTTAACCATTCCACAAATCTTGTGTTTTGGGCCCCTGGAAGCATGAAAATCACTTTAAACATGCTAATTTTAGCTCTAAAATTGATGATCTACCTACAAATGTGAACTGACGTTAAAAAATAAAACATTTGAAAACGGACCATTTTTCACCTTTCTGCAGCATGACGTAATGGGGGGGTGTTATCTCTTTTGTTAAAAATCACCTGTTTTTGCTTGAACATTAAATGCCTCCAAATGATATTTAATTCACTTCCCGGGCCCCTGGAAGCATGAAAATCACTTTAAACATGCTAATTTTAGCTCTAAAACTGATGATCTACCTACAAATGTGAACTGACGTTCAAAAATAAAACTTTTGAAAACGGACCATTTTTCACCTTTCTGAAGCATGACGTAATGGGGGGGTGTTATCCCTTTTGTCAAAAATCACCTGTTTTTACTTGAACATTAAATGCCTCCAAATGGTATTTAATTCACTTCCCGGGCCCCTGGAAGCATGAAAATCACTTTAAACACGCTTATTTTAGCTCTAAAACTGATGATCTACCTACAAATGTGAACTGACGTTCAAAAATAAAACATTTGAAAACGGACCATTTTTCACCTTTCTGAAGCATGACGTAATGGGGGGGTGTTATCTCTTTTGTCAAAAATCACCTGTTTTTGCTTGAACATTAAATGCCTCCAAATGGTATTTAATTCACTTCCCGGGGTGAAGAAACACTTTTTGAGACCTCAGAGTGAGTAAATTGGCCATTTTCATGCACTTTTAACCATTCCACAAATCTTGTGTTTTGGGCCCCTGGAAGCATGAAAATCACTTTAAACATGCTAATTTTAGCTCTAAAACTGATGATCTACCTACAAATGTGAACTGACTTTCAAAAATAAAACATTTGAAAACGGACAATTTTTCACCTTTCTGAAGCATGACGTAATGGTGGGGTGTTATCTCTTTTGTCAAAAATCACCTGTTTTTGCTTGAACATTAAATGCCTCCAAATGGTATCTAATTCACTTCCCGGGCCCCTGGAAGCATGAAAATCACTTTAAACATGCTAATTTTAGCTCTAAAACTGATGATCTACCTACAAATGTGAACTGACTTTCAAAAATAAAACATTTGAAAACGGACAATTTTTCACCTTTCTGAAGCATGACGTAATGGGGGGGTGTTATCTCTTTTGTCAAAAATCACCTGTTTTTGCTTGAACATTAAATGCCTCCAAATGGTATTTAATTCACTTCCCGGGCCCCTGGAAGCATGAAAATCACTTTAAACATGCTAATTTTAGCTCTAAAACTGATGATCTACCTACAAATGTGAACTGACGTTCAAAAATAAAACATTTGAAAACGGACCATTTTTCACCTTTCTGAAGCATAACGTAATGGGGGGGTGTTATCTCTTTTGTCAAAAATCACCTGTTTTTGCTTGAACATTAAATGCCTCCAAATGGTATTTAATACACTTCCCGGGCCACTGGAAGCATGAAAATCACTTTAAACATGCTAATTTTAGCTCTAAAACTGATGATCTACCTACAAATGTGAACTGACTTTCAAAAATAAAACATTTGAAAACGGACAATTTTTCACCTTTCTGAAGCATGACGTAATGGGGGGTGTTATCTCTTTTGTCAAAAATCACCTGTTTTTGCTTGAACATTAAATGCCTCCAAATGGTATTTAATTCACTTCCCGGGCCCCTGGAAGCATGAAAATCACTTTAAACATGCTAATTTTAGCTCTAAAACTGATGATCTACCTACAAATGTGAACTGACGTTAAAAAATAAAACATTTGAAAACGGACCATTTTTCACCTTTCTGCAGCATGACGTAATGGGGGGGTGTTATCTCTTTTGTCAAAAATCACCTGTTTTTGCTTGAACATTAAATGCCTCCAAATGGTATTTAATTCACTTCCCGGGGTGAAGAAACACTTTTTGAGACCTCAGAGTGAGTAAATTGGCCATTTTCATGCACTTTTAACCATTCCACAAATCTTGTGTTTTGGTCCCCTGGAAGCATGAAAATCACTTTAAACATGCTAATTTTAGCTCTAAAACTGATGATCTACCTACAAATGTGAACTGACGTTAAAAAATAAAACATTTGAAAACGGACCATTTTTCACCTTTCTGCAGCATGACGTAATGGGGGGGTGTTATCTCTTTTGTCAAAAATCACCTGTTTTTGCTTGAACATTAAATGCCTCCAAATGGTATTTAATTCACTTCCCGGGCTGAAGAAACACTTTTTGAGACCTCAGAGTGAGTAAATTGGCCATTTTCATGCACTTTTAAACATTCCACAAATCTTGTCTTTTGGGCCCCTGGAAGCATGAAAATCACTTTAAACATGCTAATTTTAGCTCTAAAATTGATGATCTACCTACAAATGTGAACTGACGTTAAAAAATAAAACATTTGAAAACGGACCATTTTTCACCTTTCTGCAGCATGACGTAATGGGGGGGTGTTATCTCTTTTGTTAAAAATCACCTGTTTTTGCTTGAACATTAAATGCCTCCAAATGGTATTTAATTCACTTCCCGGGCCCCTGGAAGCATGAAAATCACTTTAAACATGCTAATTTTAGCTCTAAAACTGATGATCTACCTACAAATGTGAAAAGACGTTCAAAAATAAAACTTTTGAAAACGGACCATTTTTCACCTTTCTGAAGCATGACGTAATGGGGGGGTGTTATCCCTTTTGTCAAAAATCACCTGTTTTTACTTGAACATTAAATGCCTCCAAATGGTATTTAATTCACTTCCCGGGCCCCTGGAAGCATGAAAATCACTTTAAACACGCTTATTTTAGCTCTAAAACTGATGATCTACCTACAAATGTGAACTGACGTTCAAAAATAAAACATTTGAAAACGGACCATTTTTCACCTTTCTGAAGCATGACGTAATGGGGGGGTGTTATCTCTTTTGTCAAAAATCACCTGTTTTTGCTTGAACATTAAATGCCTCCAAATGGTATTTAATTCACTTCCCGGGGTGAAGAAACACTTTTTGAGACCTCAGAGTGAGTAAATTGGCCATTTTCATGCACTTTTAACCATTCCACAAATCTTGTGTTTGGGCCCCTGGAAGCATGAAAATCACTTTAAACATGCTAATTTTAGCTCTAAAACTGATGATCTACCTACAAATGTGAACTGACTTTCAAAAATAAAACATTTGAAAACGGACAATTTTTCACCTTTCTGAAGCATGACGTAATGGGGGGGTGTTATCTCTTTTGTCAAAAATCACCTGTTTTTGCTTGAACATTAAATGCCTCCAAATGGTATCTAATTCGCTTTCCGGGCCCCTGGAAGCATGAAAATCACTTTAAACATGCTAATTTTACCTCTAAAACTGATGATCTACCTACAAATGTGAACTGACTTTCAAAAATAAAACATTTGAAAACGGACAATTTTTCACCTTTCTGAAGCATGACGTAATGGGGGGGTGTTATCTCTTTTGTCAAAAATCACCTGTTTTTGCTTGAACATTAAATGCCTCCAAATGGTATTTAATTCACTTCCCGGGCCCCTGGAAGCATGAAAATCACTTTAAACATGCTAATTTTAGCTCTAAAACTGATGATCTACCTACAAATGTGAACTGACTTTCAAAAATAAAACATTTGAAAAAGGACAATTTTTCACCTTTCTGAAGCATGACGTAATGGGGGGGTGTTATCTCTTTTGTCAAAAATCACCTGTTTTTGCTTGAACATTAAATGCCTCCAAATGGTATTTAATTCACTTCCCGGGCCCCTGGAAGCATGAAAATCACTTTAAACATGCTAATTTTAGCTCTAAAACTGATGATCTACCTACAAATGTGAACTGACGTTCAAAAATAAAACATTTGAAAACGGACCATTTTTCACCTTTCTGAAGCATGACGTAATGGGGGGTGTTATCTCTTTTGTCAAAAATCACCTGTTTTTGCTTGAACATTAAATGCCTCCAAATGGTATTTAATTCACTTCCCGGGGTGAAGAAACACTTTTTGAGACCTCAGAGTGAGTAAATTGGCCATTTTCATGCACTTTTAACCATTCCACAAATCTTGTGTTTTGGGCCCCTGGAAGCATGAAAATCACTTTAAACATGCTAATTTTAGCTCTAAAACTGATGATCTACCTACAAATGTGAACTGACGTTCAAAAATAAAACATTTGAAAACGGACCTTTTTTCACCTTTCTGCAGCATGACGTAATGGGGGGGTGTTATCTCTTTTGTTAAAAATCACCTGTTTTTGCTTGAACATTAAATGCCTCCAAATGGTATTTAATTCACTTCCCGGGCCCCTGGAAGCATGAAAATCACTTTAAACATGCTAATTTTAGCTCTAAAACTGATGATCTACCTACAAATGTGAACTGACGTTCAAAAATAAAACTTTTGAAAACGGACCATTTTTCACCTTTCTGAAGCATGGCGTAATGGGGGGGTGTTATCCCTTTTGTCAAAAATCACCTGTTTTTGCTTGAACATTAAATGCCTCCAAATGGTATTTAATTCACTTCCCGGGCCCCTGGAAGCATGAAAATCACTTGAAACATGCTTATTTTAGCTTTAAAACTGATGATCTACCTACAAATGTGAACTGACGTTCAAAAATAAAACATTTGAAAACGGACCATTTTTCACCTTTCTGAAGCATGACGTAATGGGGGGGTGTTATCTCTTTTGTCAAAAATCACCTGTTTTTGCTTGAACATTAAATGCCTCCAAATGGTATTTAATTCACTTCCCGGGGTGAAGAAACACTTTTTGAGACCTCAGAGTGAGTAAATTAGCCATTTTCATGCACTTTTAACCATTCCACAAATCTGGTGTTTTGGGCCCCTGGAAGCATGAAAATCACTTTAAACATGCTAATTTTAGCTCTAAAACTGATGATCTACCTACAAATGTGAACTGACGTTAAAAAATAAAACATTTGAAAACGGACCATTTTTCACCTTTCTGCAGCATGACGTAATGGGGGGGTGTTATCTCTTTTGTCAAAAATCACCTGTTTTTGCTTGAACATTAAATGCCTCCAAATGGTATTTAATTCACTTGCCGGGCCCCTGGAAGCATGAAAATCACTTTAAACATGCTAATTTTAGCTCTAAAACTGATGATCTACCTACAAATGTGAACTGACTTTCAAAAATAAAACATTTGAAAACTGACAATTTTTCACCTTTCTGAAGCATGACTTAATGGGGGGGTGTTATCTCTTTTGTCAAAAATCACCTGTTTTTGCTTGAACATTAAATGCCTCCAAATGGTATTTAATTCATTTCCCGGGCCCCTGGAAGCATGAAAATCACTTTAAACATGCTAATTTTAGCTCTAAAACTGATGATCTACCTACAAATGTGAACTGACGTTCAAAAATAAAACATTTGAAAACGGACCATTTTTCACCTTTCTGAAGCATAACGTAATGGGGGGGTGTTATCTCTTTTGTCAAAAATCACCTTTTTTTGCTTGAACATTAAATGCCTCCAAATGGTATTTAATTCACTTCCCGGGGTGAAGAAACACTTTTTGAGACCTCAGAGTGAGTAAATTGGCCATTTTCATGCACTTTTAACCATTCCACAAATCTTGTGTTTTGGGCACCTGGAAGCATGAAAATCACTTTAAACATGCTAATTTTAGCTCTAAAATTGATGATCTACCTACAAATGTGAACTGACGTTAAAAAATAAAACATTTGAAAACGGACCATTTTTCACCTTTCTGCAGCATGACGTAATGGGGGGGTGTTATCTCTTTTGTTAAAAATCACCTGTTTTTGCTTGAACATTAAATGCCTCCAAATGGTATTTAATTCACTTCCCGGGCCCCTGGAAGCATGAAAATCACTTTAAACATGCTAATTTTAGCTCTAAAACTGCTGATCTACCTACAAATGTGAACTGACGTTCAAAAATAAAACTTTTGAAAACTGACCATTTTTCACCTTTCTGAAGCATGACGTAATGAGGGGGTGTTATCCCTTTTGTCAAAAATCACCTGTTTTTGCTTGAACATTAAATGCCTCCAAATGGTATTTAATTCACTTCCCGGGCCCCTGGAAGCATGAAAATCACTTTAAACATGCTTATTTTAGCTCTAAAACTGATGATCTACCTACAAATGTGAACTGACGTTCAAAAATAAAACATTTGAAAACGGACCATTTTTCACCTTTCTGAAGCATGACGTAATGGGGGGTGTTATATCTTTTGTCAAAAATCACCTGTTTTTGCTTGAACATTAAATGCCTCCAAATGGTATTTAATTCACTTCCCGGGGTGAAGAAACACATTTTGAGACCTCAGAGTGAGTAAATTGGCCATTTTCATGCACTTTTAACCATTCCACAAATCTTGTGTTTTGGGCCCCTGGAAGCATGAAAATCACTTTAAACATGCTAATTTTAGCTCTAAAACTGATGATCTACCTACAAATGTGAACTGACGTTAAAAAATAAAACATTTGAAAACGGACCATTTTTCACCTTTCTGCAGCATGACGTAATGGGGGGGTGTTATCCCTTTTTTCAAAAATCACCTGTTTTTGCTTGAACATTAAATGCCTCCAAATGGTATTTAATTCACTTCCCGGGCCCCTGGAAGCATGAAAATCACTTTAAACATGCTTATTTTAGCTCTAAAACTGATGATCTACCTACAAATGTGAACTGACGTTCAAAAATAAAACATTTGAAAACGGACCATTTTTCACCTTTCTGAAGCATGACGTAATGGGGGGGTGTTATCTCTTTTGTCAAAAATCACCTGTTTTTGCTTGAACATTAAATGCCTCCAAATGGTATTTAATTCACTTCCCGGGGTGAAGAAACACTTTTTGAGACCTCAGAGTGAGTAAATTGGCCATTTTCATGCACTTTTAACCATTCCACAAATCTTGTGTTTTGGGCCCCTGGAAGCATGAAAATAACTTTAAACATGCTAATTATAGCTCTAAAACTGATGATCTACCTACAAATGTGAACTGACTTTCAAAAATAAAACATTTGAAAACGGACAATTTCTCACCTTTCTGAAGCATGACTTAATGGGGGGGTGTTATCTCTTTTGTCAAAAATCACCTGTTTTTGCTTGAACATTAAATGCCTCCAAATGGTATTTAATTCACTTCCCGGGCCCCTGGAAGCATGAAAATCACTTTAAACATGCTAATTTTAGCTCTAAAACTGATGATCTACCTACAAATGTGAACTGGCGTTAAAAAATAAAACATTTGAAAACGGACCATTTTTCACCTTTCTGCAGCATGACGTAATGGGGGGGTGTTATCTCTTTTGTCAAAAATCACCTGTTTTTGCTTGAACATTAAATGCCTCCAAATGGTATTTAATTCACTTCCCGGGCCCCTGGAAGCATGAAAATCACTTTAAACATGCTAATTTTAGCTCTAAAACTGATGATCTACCTACAAATGTGAACTGACGTTCAGAAATAAAACTTTTGAAAACAGACCATTTTTCACCTTTCTGAAGCATGACGTAATGGGGGGGGTGTTATCCCTTTTTTCAAAAATCACCTGTTTTTGCTTGAACATTAAATGCCTCCAAATGGTATTTAATTCACTTCCCGGGCCCCTGGAAGCATGAAAATCACTTTAAACATGCTTATTTTAGCTCTAAAACTGATGATCTACCTACAAATGTGAACTGACGTTCAAAAATAAAACATTTGAAAACGGACCATTTTTCACCTTTCTGAAGCATGACGTAATGGGGGGGTGTTATCTCTTTTGTCAAAAATCACCTGTTTTTGCTTGAACATTAAATGCCTCCAAATGGTATTTAATTCACTTCCCGGGGTGAAGAAACACTTTTTGAGACCTCAGAGTGAGTAAATTGGCCATTTTCATGCACTTTTAACCATTCCACAAATCTTGTGTTTTGGGCCCCTGGAAGCATGAAAATCACTTTAAACATGCTAATTTTAGCTCTAAAACTGATGATCTACCTACAAATGTGAACTGACGTTAAAAAATAAAACATTTGAAAACGGACCATTTTTCACCTTTCTGCAGCATGACGTAATGGGGGGGTGTTATCTCTTTTGTCAAAAATCACCTGAATTTGCTTGAACATTAAATGCCTCCAAAAGGTATTTAATTCACTTCCCGGGCCCCTGGAAGCATGAAAATCACTTTAAACATGCTAATTTTAGCTCTAAAACTGATGATCTACCTACAAATGTGAACTGACGTTAAAAAATAAAACATTTGAAAACGGACCATTTTTCACCTTTCTGCAGCATGACGTAATGGGGGGGTGTTATCTCTTTTGTCAAAAATCACCTGTTTTTGCTTGAACATTAAATGCCTCCAAATGGTATTTAATTCACTTGCCGGGCCCCTGGAAGCATGAAAATCACTTTAAACATGCTAATTTTAGCTCTAAAACTGATGATCTACCTACAAATGTGAACTGACTTTCAAAAATAAAACATTTGAAAACGGACAATTTTTCACCTTTCTGAAGCATGACTTAATGGCGGGGTGTTATCTCTTTTGTCAAAAATCACCTGTTTTTGCTTGAACATTAAATGCCTCCAAATGGTATTTAATTCACTTCCCGGGCCCCTGGAAGCATGAAAATCACTTTAAACATGCTAATTTTAGCTCTAAAACTGATGATCTACCTACAAATGTGAACTGACGTTCAAAAATAAAACATTTGAAAACGGACCATTTTTCACCTTTCTGAAGCATAACGTAATGGGGGGGTGTTATCTCTTTTGTCAAAAATCACCTGTTTTTGCTTGAACATTAAATGCCTCCAAATGGTATTTAATTCACTTCCCGGGGTGAAGAAACACTTTTTGAGACCTCAGAGTGGGTAAATTGGCCATTTTCATGCACTTTTAACCATTCCACAAATCTTGTGTTTTGGGCCCCTGGAAGCATGAAAATCACTTTAAACATGCTAATTTTAGCTCTAAAATTGATGATCTACCTACAAATGTGAACTGACGTTAAAAAATAAAACATTTGAAAACGGACCATTTTTCACCTTTCTGCAGCATGACGTAATGGGGGGGTGTTATCTCTTGTTAAAAATCACCTGTTTTGGCTTGAACATTAAATGCCTCCAAATGGTATTTAATTCACTTCCCGGGCCCCTGGAAGCATGAAAATCACTTTAAACATGCTAATTTTAGCTCTAAAACTGCTGATCTACCTACAAATGTGAACTGACGTTCAAAAATAAAACTTTTGAAAACGGACCATTTTTCACCTTTCTGAAGCATGACGTAATGGGGGGGTGTTATCCCTTTTGTCAAAAATCACCTGTTTTTGCTTGAACATTAAATGCCTCCAAATGGTATTTAATTCACTTCCCGGGCCCCTGGAAGCATGAAAATCACTTTAAACATGCTTATTTTAGCTCTAAAACTGATGATCTACCTACAAATGTGAACTGACGTTCAAAAATAAAACATTTGAAAACGGACCATTTTTCACCTTTCTGAAGCATGACGTAATGGGGGGTGTTATCTCTTTTGTCAAAAATCACCTGTTTTTGCTTGAACATTAAATGCCACCAAATGGTATTTAATTCACTTCCCGGGGTGAAGAAACACATTTTGAGACCTCAGAGTGAGTAAATTGGCCATTTTCATGCACTTTTAACCATTCCACAAATCTTGTGTTTTGGGCCCCTGGAAGCATGAAAATCACTTTAAACATGCTAATTTTAGCTCTAAAACTGATGATCTACCTACAAATGTGAACTGACGTTAAAAAATAAAACATTTGAAAACGGACCATTTTTCACCTTTCTGCAGCATGACGTAATGGGGGGGTGTTATCCCTTTTTTCAAAAATCACCTGTTTTTGCTTGAACATTAAATTTCTCCAAATGGTATTTAATTCACTTCCCGGGCCCCTGGAAGCATGAAAATCACTTTAAACATGCTTATTTTAGCTCTAAAACTGATGATCTACCTACAAATGTGAACTGACGTTCAAAAATAAAACATTTGAAAACTGACCATTTTTCACCTTTCTGAAGCATGACGTAATGGGGGGGTGTTATCTCTTTTGTCAAAAATCACCTGTTTTCGCTTGAACATTAAATGCCTCCAAATGGTATTTAATTCACTTCCCGGGGTGAAGAAACACTTTTTGAGACCTCAGAGTGAGTAAATTGGCCATTTTCATGCACTTTTAACCATTCCACAAATCTTGTGTTTTGGGCCCCTGGAAGCATGAAAATCACTTTAAACATGCTAATTATAGCTCTAAAACTGATGATCTACCTACAAATGTGAACTGACGTTAAAAAATAAAACATTTGAAAACGGACCATTTTTCACCTTTCTGCAGCATGACGTAATGGGGGGGTGTTATCTCTTTTGTCAAAAATCACCTGTTTTTGCTTGAACATTAAATGCCTCCAAATGGTATTTAATTCACTTGCCGGGCCCCTGGAAGCATGAAAATCACTTTAAACATGCTAATTTTAGCTCTAAAACTGATGATCTACCTACAAATGTGAACTGACTTTCAAAAATAAAACATTTGAAAACGGACAATTTTTCACCTTTCTGAAGCATGACTTAATGGCGGGGTGTTATCTCTTTTGTCAAAAATCACCTGTTTTTGCTTGAACATTAAATGCCTCCAAATGGTATTTAATTCACTTCCCGGGCCCCTGGAAGCATGAAAATCACTTTAAACATGCTAATTTTAGCTCTAAAACTGATGATCTACCTACAAATGTGAACTGACGTTCAAAAATAAAACATTTGAAAACGGACCATTTTTCACCTTTCTGAAGCATAACGTAATGGGGGGGTGTTATCTCTTTTGTCAAAAATCACCTGTTTTTGCTTGAACATTAAATGCCTCCAAATGGTATTTAATTCACTTCCCGGGGTGAAGAAACACTTTTTGAGACCTCAGAGTGGGTAAATTGGCCATTTTCATGCACTTTTAACCATTCCACAAATCTTGTGTTTTGGGCCCCTGGAAGCATGAAAATCACTTTAAACATGCTAATTTTAGCTCTAAAATTGATGATCTACCTACAAATGTGAACTGACGTTAAAAAATAAAACATTTGAAAACGGACCATTTTTCACCTTTCTGCAGCATGACGTAATGGGGGGGTGTTATCTCTTGTTAAAAATCACCTGTTTTTGCTTGAACATTAAATGCCTCCAAATGGTATTTAATTCACTTCCCGGGCCCCTGGAAGCATGAAAATCACTTTAAACATGCTAATTTTAGCTCTAAAACTGCTGATCTACCTACAAATGTGAACTGACGTTCAAAAATAAAACTTTTGAAAACGGACCATTTTTCACCTTTCTGAAGCATGACGTAATGGGGGGGTGTTATCCCTTTTGTCAAAAATCACCTGTTTTTGCTTGAACATTAAATGCCTCCAAATGGTATTTAATTCACTTCCCGGGCCCCTGGAAGCATGAAAATCACTTTAAACATGCTTATTTTAGCTCTAAAACTGATGATCTACCTACAAATGTGAACTGACGTTCAAAAATAAAACATTTGAAAACGGACCATTTTTCACCTTTCTGAAGCATGACGTAATGGGGGGTGTTATCTCTTTTGTCAAAAATCACCTGTTTTTGCTTGAACATTAAATGCCACCAAATGGTATTTAATTCACTTCCCGGGGTGAAGAAACACATTTTGAGACCTCAGAGTGAGTAAATTGGCCATTTTCATGCACTTTTAACCATTCCACAAATCTTGTGTTTTGGGCCCCTGGAAGCATGAAAATCACTTTAAACATGCTAATTTTAGCTCTAAAACTGATGATCTACCTACAAATGTGAACTGACGTTAAAAAATAAAACATTTGAAAACGGACCATTTTTCACCTTTTTGCAGCATGACGTAATGGGGGGGTGTTATCCCTTTTTTCAAAAATCACCTGTTTTTGCTTGAACATTAAATTTCTCCAAATGGTATTTAATTCACTTCCCGGGCCCCTGGAAGCATGAAAATCACTTTAAACATGCTTATTTTAGCTCTAAAACTGATGATCGACCTACAAATGTGAACTGACGTTCAAAAATAAAACATTTGAAAACTGACCATTTTTCACCTTTCTGAAGCATGACGTAATGGGGGGGTGTTATCTCTTTTGTCAAAAATCACCTGTTTTTGCTTGAACATTAAATGCCTCCAAATGGTATTTAATTCACTTCCCGGGGTGAAGAAACACTTTTTGAGACCTCAGAGTGAGTAAATTGGCCATTTTCATGCACTTTTAACCATTCCACAAATCTTGTGTTTTGGGCCCCTGGAAGCATGAAAATCACTTTAAACATGCTAATTATAGCTCTAAAACTGATGATCTACCTACAAATGTGAACTGACGTTAAAAAATAAAACATTTGAAAACGGACCATTTTTCACCTTTCTGCAGCATGACGTAATGGGGGGGGTGTTATCTCTTTTGTCAAAAATCACCTGTTTTTGCTTGAACATTAAATGCCTCCAAATGGTATTTAATTCACTTCCCGGGCCCCTGGAAGCATGAAAATCACTTTAAACATGCTAATTTTAGCTCTAAAACTGATGATCTACCTAAAAATGTGAACTGGCGTTAAAAAATAAAACATTTGAAAACGGACCATTTTTCACCTTTCTGCAGCATGACGTAATGGGGGGGTGTTATCTCTTTTGTCAAAAATCACCTGTTTTTGCTTGAACATTAAATGCCTCCAAATGGTATTTAATTCACTTCCCGGGCCCCTGGAAGCATGAAAATCACTTTAAACATGCTTATTTTAGCTCTAAAACTGATGATCTACCTACAAATGTGAACTGACGTTCAAAAATAAAACTTTTGAAAACGGACCATTTTTCACCTTTCTGAAGCATGACGTAATGGGGGGGGTTTTATCCCTTTTTTCAAAAATCACCTGTTTTTGCTTGAACATTAAATGCCTCCAAATGGTATTTAATTCACTTCCCGGGCCCCTGGAAGCATGAAAATCACTTTAAACATGCTTATTTTAGCTCTAAAACTGATGATCTACCTACAAATGTGAACTGACGTTCAAAAATAAAACATTTGAAAACGGACCATTTTTCACCTTTCTGAAGCATGACGTAATGGGGGGGTGTTATCTCTTTTGTCAAAAATCACCTGTTTTTGCTTGAACATTAAATGCCTCCAAATGGTATTTAATTCACTTCCCGGGGTGAAGAAACACTTTTTGAGACCTCAGAGTGAGTAAATTGGCCATTTTCATGCACTTTTAACCATTCCACAAATCTTGTGTTTTGGGCCCCTGGAAGCATGAAAATCACTTTAAACATGCTAATTTTAGCTCTAAAACTGATGATCTACCTACAAATGTGAACTGACGTTAAAAAATAAAACATTTGAAAACGGACCATTTTTCACCTTTCTGCAGCATGACGTAATGGGGGGGTGTTATCTCTTTTGTCAAAAATCACCTGTTTTTGCTTGAACATTAAATGCCTCCAAATCGTATTTAATTCACTTCCCGGGCCCCTGGAAGCATGAAAATCACTTTAAACATGCTAATTTTAGCTCTAAAACTGATGATCTACCTACAAATGTGAACTGACTTTCAAAAATAAAACATTTGAAAACGGACAATTTTTCACCTTTCTGAAGCATGACTTAATGGGGGGGTGTTATCTCTTTTGTCAAAAATCACCTGTTTTTGCTTGAACATTAAATGCCTCCAAATGGTATTTAATTCACTTCCCGGGCCCCTGGAAGCATGAAAATCACTTTAAACATGCTAATTTTAGCTCTAAAACTGATGATCTACCTACAAATGTGAACTGACGTTAAAAAATAAAACATTTGAAAACGGACCATTTTTCACCTTTCTGCAGCATGACGTAATGGGGGGGTGTTATCTCTTTTGTCAAAAATCACCTGTTTTTGCTTGAACATTAAATGCCTCCAAATGGTATTTAATTCACTTCCCGGGGTGAAGAAACACTTTTTGAGACCTCAGAGTGAGTAAATTGGCCATTTTCATGCACTTTTAACCATTCCACAAATCTTGTGTTTTGGGCCCCTGGAAGCATGAAAATCACTTTAAACGTGCTAATTTTAGCTCTAAAATTGATGATCTACCTACAAATGTGAACTGACGTTAAAAAATAAAACATTTGAAAACGGACCATTTTTCACCTTTCTGCAGCATGACGTAATGGGGGGGTGTTATCTCTTTTGTTAAAAATCACCTGTTTTTTCTTGAACATTAAATGCCTCCAAATGGTATTTAATTCACTTCCCGGGCCCCTGGAAGCATGAAAATCACTTTAAACATGCTAATTTTAGCTCTAAAACTGATGATCTACCTACAAATGTGAACTGACGTTAAAAAATAAAACATTTGAAAACGGACCATTTTTCACCTTTCTGCAGCATGACGTAATGGGGGGGTGTTATCTCTTTTGTCAAAAATCACCTGTTTTTGCTTGAACATTAAATTTCTCCAAATGGTATTTAATTCACTTCCCGGGCCCCTGGAAGCATGAAAATCACTTTAAACATGCTTATTTTAGCTCTAAAACTGATGATCTACCTACAAATGTGAACTGACGTTAAAAAATAAAACATTTAAAAACGGACCATTTTTCACCTTTCTGCAGCATGACGTAATGGGGGGGGTGTTATCTCTTTTGTCAAAAATCACCTGTTTTTGCTTGAACATTAAATGCCTCCAAATGGTATTTAATTCACTTCCCGGGCCCCTGGAAGCATGAAAATCACTTTAAACATGCTAATTTTAGCTCTAAAACTGATGATCTACCTACAAATGTGAACTGACGTTCAGAAATAAAACTTTTGAAAACAGACCATTTTTCACCTTTCTGAAGCATGACGTAATGGGGGGGTGTTATCCCTTTTTTCAAAAATCACCTGTTTTTGCTTGAACATTAAATGCCTCCAAATGGTATTTAATTCACTTCCCGGGCCCCTGGAAGCATGAAAATCACTTTAAACATGCTTATTTTAGCTCTAAAACTGATGATCTACCTACAAATGTGAACTGACGTTCAAAAATAAAACATTTGAAAACGGACCATTTTTCACCTTTCTGAAGCATGACGTAATGGGGGGGTGTTATCTCTTTTGTCAAAAATCACCTGTTTTTGCTTGAACATTAAATGCCTCCAAATGGTATTTAATTCACTTCCCGGGGTGAAGAAACACTTTTTGAGACCTCAGAGTGAGTAAATTGGCCATTTTCATGCACTTTTAACCATTCCACAAATCTTGTGTTTTGGGCCCCTGGAAGCATGAAAATCACTTTAAACATGCTAATTTTAGCTCTAAAACTGATGATCTACCTACAAATGTGAACTGACGTTAAAAAATAAAACATTTGAAAACGGACCATTTTTCACCTTTCTGCAGCATGACGTAATGGGGGGGTGTTATCTCTTTTGTCAAAAATCACCTGAATTTGCTTGAACATTAAATGCCTCCAAATGGTATTTAATTCACTTCCCGGGCCCCTGGAAGCATGAAAATCACTTTAAACATGCTAATTTTAGCTCTAAAACTGATGATCTACCTACAAATGTGAACTGACGTTAAAAAATAAAACATTTGAAAACGGACCATTTTTCACCTTTCTGCAGCATGACGTAATGGGGGGGTGTTATCTCTTTTGTCAAAAATCACCTGTTTTTGCTTGAACATTAAATGCCTCCAAATGGTATTTAATTCACTTGCCGGGCCCCTGGAAGCATGAAAATCACTTTAAACATGCTAATTTTAGCTCTAAAACTGATGATCTACCTACAAATGTGAACTGACTTTCAAAAATAAAACATTTGAAAACGGACAATTTTTCACCTTTCTGAAGCATGACTTAATGGCGGGGTGTTATCTCTTTTGTCAAAAATCACCTGTTTTTGCTTGAACATTAAATGCCTCCAAATGGTATTTAATTCACTTCCCGGGCCCCTGGAAGCATGAAAATCACTTTAAACATGCTAATTTTAGCTCTAAAACTGATGATCTACCTACAAATGTGAACTGACGTTCAAAAATAAAACATTTGAAAACGGACCATTTTTCACCTTTCTGAAGCATAACGTAATGGGGGGGTGTTATCTCTTTTGTCAAAAATCACCTGTTTTTGCTTGAACATTAAATGCCTCCAAATGGTATTTAATTCACTTCCCGGGGTGAAGAAACACTTTTTGAGACCTCAGAGTGGGTAAATTGGCCATTTTCATGCACTTTTAACCATTCCACAAATCTTGTGTTTTGGGCCCCTGGAAGCATGAAAATCACTTTAAACATGCTAATTTTAGCTCTAAAATTGATGATCTACCTACAAATGTGAACTGACGTTAAAAAATAAAACATTTGAAAACGGACCATTTTTCACCTTTCTGCAGCATGACGTAATGGGGGGGTGTTATCTCTTGTTAAAAATCACCTGTTTTTGCTTGAACATTAAATGCCTCCAAATGGTATTTAATTCACTTCCCGGGCCCCTGGAAGCATGAAAATCACTTTAAACATGCTAATTTTAGCTCTAAAACTGCTGATCTACCTACAAATGTGAACTGACGTTCAAAAATAAAACTTTTGAAAACGGACCATTTTTCACCTTTCTGAAGCATGACGTAATGGGGGGGTGTTATCCCTTTTGTCAAAAATCACCTGTTTTTGCTTGAACATTAAATGCCTCCAAATGGTATTTAATTCACTTCCCGGGCCCCTGGAAGCATGAAAATCACTTTAAACATGCTTATTTTAGCTCTAAAACTGATGATCTACCTACAAATGTGAACTGACGTTCAAAAATAAAACATTTGAAAACGGACCATTTTTCACCTTTCTGAAGCATGACGTAATGGGGGGTGTTATCTCTTTTGTCAAAAATCACCTGTTTTTGCTTGAACATTAAATGCCACCAAATGGTATTTAATTCACTTCCCGGGGTGAAGAAACACATTTTGAGACCTCAGAGTGAGTAAATTGGCCATTTTCATGCACTTTTAACCATTCCACAAATCTTGTGTTTTGGGCCCCTGGAAGCATGAAAATCACTTTAAACATGCTAATTTTAGCTCTAAAACTGATGATCTACCTACAAATGTGAACTGACGTTAAAAAATAAAACATTTGAAAACGGACCATTTTTCACCTTTCTGCAGCATGACGTAATGGGGGGGTGTTATCCCTTTTTTCAAAAATCACCTGTTTTTGCTTGAACATTAAATTTCTCCAAATGGTATTTAATTCACTTCCCGGGCCCCTGGAAGCATGAAAATCACTTTAAACATGCTTATTTTAGCTCTAAAACTGATGATCTACCTACAAATGTGAACTGACGTTCAAAAATAAAACATTTGAAAACTGACCATTTTTCACCTTTCTGAAGCATGACGTAATGGGGGGGTGTTATCTCTTTTGTCAAAAATCACCTGTTTTCGCTTGAACATTAAATGCCTCCAAATGGTATTTAATTCACTTCCCGGGGTGAAGAAACACTTTTTGAGACCTCAGAGTGAGTAAATTGGCCATTTTCATGCACTTTTAACCATTCCACAAATCTTGTGTTTTGGGCCCCTGGAAGCATGAAAATCACTTTAAACATGCTAATTATAGCTCTAAAACTGATGATCTACCTACAAATGTGAACTGACGTTAAAAAATAAAACATTTGAAAACGGACCATTTTTCACCTTTCTGCAGCATGACGTAATGGGGGGGTGTTATCTCTTTTGTCAAAAATCACCTGTTTTTGCTTGAACATTAAATGCCTCCAAATGGTATTTAATTCACTTGCCGGGCCCCTGGAAGCATGAAAATCACTTTAAACATGCTAATTTTAGCTCTAAAACTGATGATCTACCTACAAATGTGAACTGACTTTCAAAAATAAAACATTTGAAAACGGACAATTTTTCACCTTTCTGAAGCATGACTTAATGGCGGGGTGTTATCTCTTTTGTCAAAAATCACCTGTTTTTGCTTGAACATTAAATGCCTCCAAATGGTATTTAATTCACTTCCCGGGCCCCTGGAAGCATGAAAATCACTTTAAACATGCTAATTTTAGCTCTAAAACTGATGATCTACCTACAAATGTGAACTGACGTTCAAAAATAAAACATTTGAAAACGGACCATTTTTCACCTTTCTGAAGCATAACGTAATGGGGGGGTGTTATCTCTTTTGTCAAAAATCACCTGTTTTTGCTTGAACATTAAATGCCTCCAAATGGTATTTAATTCACTTCCCGGGGTGAAGAAACACTTTTTGAGACCTCAGAGTGGGTAAATTGGCCATTTTCATGCACTTTTAACCATTCCACAAATCTTGTGTTTTGGGCCCCTGGAAGCATGAAAATCACTTTAAACATGCTAATTTTAGCTCTAAAATTGATGATCTACCTACAAATGTGAACTGACGTTAAAAAATAAAACATTTGAAAACGGACCATTTTTCACCTTTCTGCAGCATGACGTAATGGGGGGGTGTTATCTCTTGTTAAAAATCACCTGTTTTTGCTTGAACATTAAATGCCTCCAAATGGTATTTAATTCACTTCCCGGGCCCCTGGAAGCATGAAAATCACTTTAAACATGCTAATTTTAGCTCTAAAACTGCTGATCTACCTACAAATGTGAACTGACGTTCAAAAATAAAACTTTTGAAAACGGACCATTTTTCACCTTTCTGAAGCATGACGTAATGGGGGGGTGTTATCCCTTTTGTCAAAAATCACCTGTTTTTGCTTGAACATTAAATGCCTCCAAATGGTATTTAATTCACTTCCCGGGCCCCTGGAAGCATGAAAATCACTTTAAACATGCTTATTTTAGCTCTAAAACTGATGATCTACCTACAAATGTGAACTGACGTTCAAAAATAAAACATTTGAAAACGGACCATTTTTCACCTTTCTGAAGCATGACGTAATGGGGGGGTGTTATCTCTTTTGTCAAAAATCACCTGTTTTTGCTTGAACATTAAATGCCACCAAATGGTATTTAATTCACTTCCCGGGGTGAAGAAACACATTTTGAGACCTCAGAGTGAGTAAATTGGCCATTTTCATGCACTTTTAACCATTCCACAAATCTTGTGTTTTGGGCCCCTGGAAGCATGAAAATCACTTTAAACATGCTAATTTTAGCTCTAAAACTGATGATCTACCTACAAATGTGAACTGACGTTAAAAAATAAAACATTTGAAAACGGACCATTTTTCACCTTTCTGCAGCATGACGTAATGGGGGGGTGTTATCCCTTTTTTCAAAAATCACCTGTTTTTGCTTGAACATTACATTTCTCCAAATGGTATTTAATTCACTTCCCGGGCCCCTGGAAGCATGAAAATCACTTTAAACATGCTTATTTTAGCTCTAAAACTGATGATCTACCTACAAATGTGAACTGACGTTCAAAAATAAAACATTTGAAAACTGACCATTTTTCACCTTTCTGAAGCATGACGTAATGGGGGGGTGTTATCTCTTTTGTCAAAAATCACCTGTTTTTGCTTGAACATTAAATGCCTCCAAATGGTATTTAATTCACTTCCCGGGGTGAAGAAACACTTTTTGAGACCTCAGAGTGAGTAAATTGGCCATTTTCATGCACTTTTAACCATTCCACAAATCTTGTGTTTTGGGCCCCTGGAAGCATGAAAATCACTTTAAACATGCTAATTATAGCTCTAAAACTGATGATCTACCTACAAATGTGAACTGACGTTAAAAAATAAAACATTTGAAAACGGACCATTTTTCACCTTTCTGCAGCATGACGTAATGGGGGGGGTGTTATCTCTTTTGTCAAAAATCACCTGTTTTTGCTTGAACATTAAATGCCTCCAAATGGTATTTAATTCACTTCCCGGGCCCCTGGAAGCATGAAAATCACTTTAAACATGCTAATTTTAGCTCTAAAACTGATGATCTACCTACAAATGTGAACTGGCGTTAAAAAATAAAACATTTGAAAACGGACCATTTTTCACCTTTCTGCAGCATGACGTAATGGGGGGGTGTTATCTCTTTTGTCAAAAATCACCTGTTTTTGCTTGACATTAAATGCCTCCAAATGGTATTTAATTCACTTCCCGGGCCCCTGGAAGCATGAAAATCACTTTAAACATGCTTATTTTAGCTCTAAAACTGATGATCTACCTACAAATGTGAACTGACGTTCAAAAATAAAACTTTTGAAAACGGACCATTTTTCACCTTTCTGAAGCATGACGTAATGGGGGGGGTTTTATCCCTTTTTTCAAAAATCACCTGTTTTTGCTTGAACATTAAATGCCTCCAAATGGTATTTAATTCACTTCCCGGGCCCCTGGAAGCATGAAAATCACTTTAAACATGCTTATTTTAGCTCTAAAACTGATGATCTACCTACAAATGTGAACTGACGTT
Organism: Lissotriton helveticus; assembly: GCF_964261635.1. Taxonomy (NCBI): domain Eukaryota; kingdom Metazoa; phylum Chordata; class Amphibia; order Caudata; family Salamandridae; genus Lissotriton; species Lissotriton helveticus. The sequence continues at coordinate 474,961 of NW_027611851.1, forward strand.
CAAAAATAAAACATTTGAAAACGGACCATTTTTCACCTTTCTGAAGCATGACGTAATGGGGGGGTGTTATCTCTTTTGTCAAAAATCACCTGTTTTTGCTTGAACATTAAATGCCTCCAAATGGTATTTAATTCACTTCCCGGGGTGAAGAAACACTTTTTGAGACCTCAGAGTGAGTAAATTGGCCATTTTCATGCACTTTTAACCATTCCACAAATCTTGTGTTTTGGGCCCCTGGAAGCATGAAAATCACTTTAAACATGCTAATTTTAGCTCTAAAACTGATGATCTACCTACAAATGTGAACTGACGTTAAAAAATAAAACATTTGAAAACGGACCATTTTTCACCTTTCTGCAGCATGACGTAATGAGGGGGTGTTATCTCTTTTGTCAAAAATCACCTGTTTTTGCTTGAACATTAAATGCCTCCAAATCGTATTTAATTCACTTCCCGGGCCCCTGGAAGCATGAAAATCACTTTAAACATGCTAATTTTAGCTCTAAAACTGATGATCTACCTACAAATGTGAACTGACTTTCAAAAATAAAACATTTGAAAACGGACAATTTTTCACCTTTCTGAAGCATGACTTAATGGGGGGGTGTTATCTCTTTTGTCAAAAATCACCTGTTTTTGCTTGAACATTAAATGCCTCCAAATGGTATTTAATTCACTTCCCGGGCCCCTGGAAGCATGAAAATCACTTTAAACATGCTAATTTTAGCTCTAAAACTGATGATCTACCTACAAATGTGAACTGACGTTAAAAAATAAAACATTTGAAAACGGACCATTTTTCACCTTTCTGCAGCATGACGTAATGGGGGGGTGTTATCTCTTTTGTCAAAAATCACCTGTTTTTGCTTGAACATTAAATGCCTCCAAATGGTATTTAATTCACTTCCCGGGGTGAAGAAACACTTTTTGAGACCTCAGAGTGAGTAAATTGGCCATTTTCATGCACTTTTAACCATTCCACAAATCTTGTGTTTTGGGCCCCTGGAAGCATGAAAATCACTTTAAACATGCTAATTTTAGCTCTAAAATTGATGATCTACCTACAAATGTGAACTGACGTTAAAAAATAAAACATTTGAAAACGGACCATTTTTCACCTTTCTGCAGCATGACGTAATGGGGGGGTGTTATCTCTTTTGTTAAAAATCACCTGTTTTTTCTTGAACATTAAATGCCTCCAAATGGTATTTAATTCACTTCCCGGGGTGAAGAAACACTTTTTGAGACCTCAGAGTGAGTAAATTGGCCATTTTCATGCACTTTTAACCATTCCACAAATCTTGTGTTTTGGGCCCCTGGAAGCATGAAAATCACTTTAAACATGCTAATTATAGCTCTAAAACTGATGATCTACCTACAAATGTGAACTGACGTTAAAAAATAAAACATTTGAAAACGGACCATTTTTCACCTTTCTGCAGCATGACGTAATGGGGGGGGTGTTATCTCTTTTGTCAAAAATCACCTGTTTTTGCTTGAACATTAAATGCCTCCAAATGGTATTTAATTCACTTCCCGGGCCCCTGGAAGCATGAAAATCACTTTAAACATGCTAATTTTAGCTCTAAAACTGATGATCTACCTACAAATGTGAACTGACGTTCAGAAATAAAACTTTTGAAAACAGACCATTTTTCACCTTTCTGAAGCATGACGTAATGGGGGGGGTGTTATCCCTTTTTTCAAAAATCACCTGTTTTTGCTTGAACATTAAATGCCTCCAAATGGTATTTAATTCACTTCCCGGGCCCCTGGAAGCATGAAAATCACTTTAAACATGCTTATTTTAGCTCTAAAACTGATGATCTACCTACAAATGTGAACTGACGTTCAAAAATAAAACATTTGAAAACGGACCATTTTTCACCTTTCTGAAGCATGACGTAATGGGGGGGTGTTATCTCTTTTGTCAAAAATCACCTGTTTTTGCTTGAACATTAAATGCCTCCAAATGGTATTTAATTCACTTCCCGGGGTGAAGAAACACTTTTTGAGACCTCAGAGTGAGTAAATTGGCCATTTTCATGCACTTTTAACCATTCCACAAATCTTGTGTTTTGGGCCCCTGGAAGCATGAAAATCACTTTAAACATGCTAATTTTAGCTCTAAAACTGATGATCTACCTACAAATGTGAACTGACGTTAAAAAATAAAACATTTGAAAACGGACCATTTTTCACCTTTCTGCAGCATGACGTAATGGGGGGGTGTTATCTCTTTTGTCAAAAATCACCTGAATTTGCTTGAACATTAAATGCCTCCAAATGGTATTTAATTCACTTCCCGGGCCCCTGGAAGCATGAAAATCACTTTAAACATGCTAATTTTAGCTCTAAAACTGATGATCTACCTACAAATGTGAACTGACGTTAAAAAATAAAACATTTGAAAACGGACCATTTTTCACCTTTCTGCAGCATGACGTAATGGGGGGGTGTTATCTCTTTTGTCAAAAATCACCTGTTTTTGCTTGAACATTAAATGCCTCCAAATGGTATTTAATTCACTTGCCGGGCCCCTGGAAGCATGAAAATCACTTTAAACATGCTAATTTTAGCTCTAAAACTGATGATCTACCTACAAATGTGAACTGACTTTCAAAAATAAAACATTTGAAAACGGACAATTTTTCACCTTTCTGAAGCATGACTTAATGGCGGGGTGTTATCTCTTTTGTCAAAAATCACCTGTTTTTGCTTGAACATTAAATGCCTCCAAATGGTATTTAATTCACTTCCCGGGCCCCTGGAAGCATGAAAATCACTTTAAACATGCTAATTTTAGCTCTAAAACTGATGATCTACCTACAAATGTGAACTGACGTTCAAAAATAAAACATTTGAAAACGGACCATTTTTCACCTTTCTGAAGCATAACGTAATGGGGGGGTGTTATCTCTTTTGTCAAAAATCACCTGTTTTTGCTTGAACATTAAATGCCTCCAAATGGTATTTAATTCACTTCCCGGGGTGAAGAAACACTTTTTGAGACCTCAGAGTGGGTAAATTGGCCATTTTCATGCACTTTTAACCATTCCACAAATCTTGTGTTTTGGGCCCCTGGAAGCATGAAAATCACTTTAAACATGCTAATTTTAGCTCTAAAATTGATGATCTACCTACAAATGTGAACTGACGTTAAAAAATAAAACATTTGAAAACGGACCATTTTTCACCTTTCTGCAGCATGACGTAATGGGGGGGTGTTATCTCTTGTTAAAAATCACCTGTTTTTGCTTGAACATTAAATGCCTCCAAATGGTATTTAATTCACTTCCCGGGCCCCTGGAAGCATGAAAATCACTTTAAACATGCTAATTTTAGCTCTAAAACTGCTGATCTACCTACAAATGTGAACTGACGTTCAAAAATAAAACTTTTGAAAACGGACCATTTTTCACCTTTCTGAAGCATGACGTAATGGGGGGGTGTTATCCCTTTTGTCAAAAATCACCTGTTTTTGCTTGAACATTAAATGCCTCCAAATGGTATTTAATTCACTTCCCGGGCCCCTGGAAGCATGAAAATCACTTTAAACATGCTTATTTTAGCTCTAAAACTGATGATCTACCTACAAATGTGAACTGACGTTCAAAAATAAAACATTTGAAAACGGACCATTTTTCACCTTTCTGAAGCATGACGTAATGGGGGGTGTTATCTCTTTTGTCAAAAATCACCTGTTTTTGCTTGAACATTAAATGCCACCAAATGGTATTTAATTCACTTCCCGGGGTGAAGAAACACATTTTGAGACCTCAGAGTGAGTAAATTGGCCATTTTCATGCACTTTTAACCATTCCACAAATCTTGTGTTTTGGGCCCCTGGAAGCATGAAAATCACTTTAAACATGCTAATTTTAGCTCTAAAACTGATGATCTACCTACAAATGTGAACTGACGTTAAAAAATAAAACATTTGAAAACGGACCATTTTTCACCTTTCTGCAGCATGACGTAATGGGGGGGTGTTATCCCTTTTTTCAAAAATCACCTGTTTTTGCTTGAACATTAAATTTCTCCAAATGGTATTTAATTCACTTCCCGGGCCCCTGGAAGCATGAAAATCACTTTAAACATGCTTATTTTAGCTCTAAAACTGATGATCTACCTACAAATGTGAACTGACGTTCAAAAATAAAACATTTGAAAACTGACCATTTTTCACCTTTCTGAAGCATGACGTAATGGGGGGGTGTTATCTCTTTTGTCAAAAATCACCTGTTTTCGCTTGAACATTAAATGCCTCCAAATGGTATTTAATTCACTTCCCGGGGTGAAGAAACACTTTTTGAGACCTCAGAGTGAGTAAATTGGCCATTTTCATGCACTTTTAACCATTCCACAAATCTTGTGTTTTGGGCCCCTGGAAGCATGAAAATCACTTTAAACATGCTAATTATAGCTCTAAAACTGATGATCTACCTACAAATGTGAACTGACGTTAAAAAATAAAACATTTGAAAACGGACCATTTTTCACCTTTCTGCAGCATGACGTAATGGGGGGGTGTTATCTCTTTTGTCAAAAATCACCTGTTTTTGCTTGAACATTAAATGCCTCCAAATGGTATTTAATTCACTTGCCGGGCCCCTGGAAGCATGAAAATCACTTTAAACATGCTAATTTTAGCTCTAAAACTGATGATCTACCTACAAATGTGAACTGACTTTCAAAAATAAAACATTTGAAAACGGACAATTTTTCACCTTTCTGAAGCATGACTTAATGGCGGGGTGTTATCTCTTTTGTCAAAAATCACCTGTTTTTGCTTGAACATTAAATGCCTCCAAATGGTATTTAATTCACTTCCCGGGCCCCTGGAAGCATGAAAATCACTTTAAACATGCTAATTTTAGCTCTAAAACTGATGATCTACCTACAAATGTGAACTGACGTTCAAAAATAAAACATTTGAAAACGGACCATTTTTCACCTTTCTGAAGCATAACGTAATGGGGGGGTGTTATCTCTTTTGTCAAAAATCACCTGTTTTTGCTTGAACATTAAATGCCTCCAAATGGTATTTAATTCACTTCCCGGGGTGAAGAAACACTTTTTGAGACCTCAGAGTGGGTAAATTGGCCATTTTCATGCACTTTTAACCATTCCACAAATCTTGTGTTTTGGGCCCCTGGAAGCATGAAAATCACTTTAAACATGCTAATTTTAGCTCTAAAATTGATGATCTACCTACAAATGTGAACTGACGTTAAAAAATAAAACATTTGAAAACGGACCATTTTTCACCTTTCTGCAGCATGACGTAATGGGGGGGTGTTATCTCTTGTTAAAAATCACCTGTTTTTGCTTGAACATTAAATGCCTCCAAATGGTATTTAATTCACTTCCCGGGCCCCTGGAAGCATGAAAATCACTTTAAACATGCTAATTTTAGCTCTAAAACTGCTGATCTACCTACAAATGTGAACTGACGTTCAAAAATAAAACTTTTGAAAACGGACCATTTTTCACCTTTCTGAAGCATGACGTAATGGGGGGGTGTTATCCCTTTTGTCAAAAATCACCTGTTTTTGCTTGAACATTAAATGCCTCCAAATGGTATTTAATTCACTTCCCGGGCCCCTGGAAGCATGAAAATCACTTTAAACATGCTTATTTTAGCTCTAAAACTGATGATCTACCTACAAATGTGAACTGACGTTCAAAAATAAAACATTTGAAAACGGACCATTTTTCACCTTTCTGAAGCATGACGTAATGGGGGGGTGTTATCTCTTTTGTCAAAAATCACCTGTTTTTGCTTGAACATTAAATGCCACCAAATGGTATTTAATTCACTTCCCGGGGTGAAGAAACACATTTTGAGACCTCAGAGTGAGTAAATTGGCCATTTTCATGCACTTTTAACCATTCCACAAATCTTGTGTTTTGGGCCCCTGGAAGCATGAAAATCACTTTAAACATGCTAATTTTAGCTCTAAAACTGATGATCTACCTACAAATGTGAACTGACGTTAAAAAATAAAACATTTGAAAACGGACCATTTTTCACCTTTCTGCAGCATGACGTAATGGGGGGGTGTTATCCCTTTTTTCAAAAATCACCTGTTTTTGCTTGAACATTAAATTTCTCCAAATGGTATTTAATTCACTTCCCGGGCCCCTGGAAGCATGAAAATCACTTTAAACATGCTTATTTTAGCTCTAAAACTGATGATCTACCTACAAATGTGAACTGACGTTCAAAAATAAAACATTTGAAAACTGACCATTTTTCACCTTTCTGAAGCATGACGTAATGGGGGGGTGTTATCTCTTTTGTCAAAAATCACCTGTTTTTGCTTGAACATTAAATGCCTCCAAATGGTATTTAATTCACTTCCCGGGGTGAAGAAACACTTTTTGAGACCTCAGAGTGAGTAAATTGGCCATTTTCATGCACTTTTAACCATTCCACAAATCTTGTGTTTTGGGCCCCTGGAAGCATGAAAATCACTTTAAACATGCTAATTATAGCTCTAAAACTGATGATCTACCTACAAATGTGAACTGACGTTAAAAAATAAAACATTTGAAAACGGACCATTTTTCACCTTTCTGCAGCATGACGTAATGGGGGGGTGTTATCTCTTTTGTCAAAAATCACCTGTTTTTGCTTGAACATTAATGCCTCCAAATGGTATTTAATTCACTTCCCGGGCCCCTGGAAGCATGAAAATCACTTTAAACATGCTAATTTTAGCTCTAAAACTGATGATCTACCTACAAATGTGAACTGGCGTTAAAAAATAAAACATTTGAAAACGGACCATTTTTCACCTTTCTGCAGCATGACGTAATGGGGGGGTGTTATCTCTTTTGTCAAAAATCACCTGTTTTTGCTTGAACATTAAATGCCTCCAAATGGTATTTAATTCACTTCCCGGGCCCCTGGAAGCATGAAAATCACTTTAAACATGCTAATTTTAGCTCTAAAACTGATGATCTACCTACAAATGTGAACTGACGTTCAAAAATAAAACTTTTGAAAATGGACCATTTTTCACCTTTCTGAAGCATGACGTAATGGGGGGGTGTTATCCCTTTTTTCAAAAATCACCTGTTTTTGCTTGAACATTAAATGCCTCCAAATGGTATTTAATTCACTTCCCGGGCCCCTGGAAGCATGAAAATCACTTTAAACATGCTTATTTTAGCTCTAAAACTGATGATCTACCTACAAATGTGAACTGACGTTCAAAAATAAAACATTTGAAAACGGACCATTTTTCACCTTTCTGAAGCATGACGTAATGGGGGGGTGTTATCTCTTTTGTCAAAAATCACCTGTTTTTGCTTGAACATTAAATGCCTCCAAATGGTATTTAATTCACTTCCCGGGGTGAAGAAACACTTTTTGAGACCTCAGAGTGAGTAAATTGGCCATTTTCATGCACTTTTAACCATTCCACAAATCTTGTGTTTTGGGCCCCTGGAAGCATGAAAATCACTTTAAACATGCTAATTTTAGCTCTAAAACTGATGATCTACCTACAAATGTGAACTGACGTTAAAAAATAAAACATTTGAAAACGGACCATTTTTCACCTTTCTGCAGCATGACGTAATGGGGGGGTGTTATCTCTTTTGTCAAAAATCACCTGTTTTTGCTTGAACATTAAATGCCTCCAAATCGTATTTAATTCACTTCCCGGGCCCCTGGAAGCATGAAAATCACTTTAAACATGCTAATTTTAGCTCTAAAACTGATGATCTACCTACAAATGTGAACTGACTTTCAAAAATAAAACATTTGAAAACGGACAATTTTTCACCTTTCTGAAGCATGACTTAATGGGGGGGTGTTATCTCTTTTGTCAAAAATCACCTGTTTTTGCTTGAACATTAAATGCCTCCAAATGGTATTTAATTCACTTCCCGGGCCCCTGGAAGCATGAAAATCACTTTAAACATGCTAATTTTAGCTCTAAAACTGATGATCTACCTACAAATGTGAACTGACGTTAAAAAATAAAACATTTGAAAACGGACCATTTTTCACCTTTCTGCAGCATGACGTAATGGGGGGGTGTTATCTCTTTTGTCAAAAATCACCTGTTTTTGCTTGAACATTAAATGCCTCCAAATGGTATTTAATTCACTTCCCGGGGTGAAGAAACACTTTTTGAGACCTCAGAGTGAGTAAATTGGCCATTTTCATGCACTTTTAACCATTCCACAAATCTTGTGTTTTGGGCCCCTGGAAGCATGAAAATCACTTTAAACATGCTAATTTTAGCTCTAAAATTGATGATCTACCTACAAATGTGAACTGACGTTAAAAAATAAAACATTTGAAAACGGACCATTTTTCACCTTTCTGCAGCATGACGTAATGGGGGGGTGTTATCTCTTTTGTTAAAAATCACCTGTTTTTTCTTGAACATTAAATGCCTCCAAATGGTATTTAATTCACTTCCCGGGCCCCTGGAAGCATGAAAATCACTTTAAACATGCTAATTTTAGCTCTAAAACTGATGATCTACCTACAAATGTGAACTGACGTTAAAAAATAAAACATTTGAAAACGGACCATTTTTCACCTTTCTGCAGCATGACGTAATGGGGGGGTGTTATCTCTTTTGTCAAAAATCACCTGTTTTTGCTTGAACATTAAATTTCTCCAAATGGTATTTAATTCACTTCCCGGGCCCCTGGAAGCATGAAAATCACTTTAAACATGCTTATTTTAGCTCTAAAACTGATGATCTACCTACAAATGTGAACTGACGTTCAAAAATAAAACATTTGAAAACTGACCATTTTTCACCTTTCTGAAGCATGACGTAATGGGGGGGTGTTATCTCTTTTGTCAAAAATCACCTGTTTTTGCTTGAACATTAAATGCCTCCAAATGGTATTTAATTCACTTCCCGGGGTGAAGAAACACTTTTTGAGACCTCAGAGTGAGTAAATTGGCCATTTTCATGCACTTTTAACCATTCCACAAATCTTGTGTTTTGGGCCCCTGGAAGCATGAAAATCACTTTAAACATGCTAATTATAGCTCTAAAACTGATGATCTACCTACAAATGTGAACTGACGTTAAAAAATAAAACATTTGAAAACGGACCATTTTTCACCTTTCTGCAGCATGACGTAATGGGGGGGTGTTATCTCTTTTGTCAAAAATCACCTGTTTTTGCTTGAACATTAAATGCCTCCAAATGGTATTTAATTCACTTCCCGGGCCCCTGGAAGCATGAAAATCACTTTAAACATGCTAATTTTAGCTCTAAAACTGATGATCTACCTACAAATGTGAACTGGCGTTAAAAAATAAAACATTTGAAAACGGACCATTTTTCACCTTTCTGCAGCATGACGTAATGGGGGGGTGTTATCTCTTTTGTCAAAAATCACCTGTATTTGCTTGAACATTAAATGCCTCCAAATGGTATTTAATTCACTTCCCGGGCCCCTGGAAGCATGAAAATCACTTTAAACATGCTAATTTTAGCTCTAAAACTGATGATCTACCTACAAATGTGAACTGACGTTCAAAAATAAAACTTTTGAAAACGGACCATTTTTCACCTTTCTGAAGCATGACGTAATGGGGGGGGTGTTATCCCTTTTTTCAAAAATCACCTGTTTTTGCTTGAACATTAAATGCCTCCAAATGGTATTTAATTCACTTCCCGGGCCCCTGGAAGCATGAAAATCACTTTAAACATGCTTATTTTAGCTCTAAAACTGATGATCTACCTACAAATGTGAACTGACGTTCAAAAATAAAACATTTGAAAACGGACCATTTTTCACCTTTCTGAAGCATGACGTAATGGGGGGGTGTTATCTCTTTTGTCAAAAATCACCTGTTTTTGCTTGAACATTAAATGCCTCCAAATGGTATTTAATTCACTTCCCGGGGTGAAGAAACACTTTTTGAGACCTCAGAGTGAGTAAATTGGCCATTTTCATGCACTTTTAACCATTCCACAAATCTTGTGTTTTGGGCCCCTGGAAGCATGAAAATCACTTTAAACATGCTAATTTTAGCTCTAAAACTGATGATCTACCTACAAATGTGAACTGACGTTAAAAAATAAAACATTTGAAAACGGACCATTTTTCACCTTTCTGCAGCATGACGTAATGGGGGGGTGTTATCTCTTTTGTCAAAAATCACCTGTTTTTGCTTGAACATTAAATGCCTCCAAATGGTATTTAATTCACTTCCCGGGCCCCTGGAAGCATGAAAATCACTTTAAACATGCTAATTTTAGCTCTAAAACTGATGATCTACCTACAAATGTGAACTGACTTTCAAAAATAAAACATTTGAAAACGGACAATTTTTCACCTTTCTGAAGCATGACTTAATGGGGGGGTGTTATCTCTTTTGTCAAAAATCACCTGTTTTTGCTTGAACATTAAATGCCTCCAAATGGTATTTAATTCACTTCCCGGGCCCCTGGAAGCATGAAAATCACTTTAAACATGCTAATTTTAGCTCTAAAACTGATGATCTACCTACAAATGTGAACTGACGTTAAAAAATAAAACATTTGAAAACGGACCATTTTTCACCTTTCTGCAGCATGACGTAATGGGGGGGTGTTATCTCTTTTGTCAAAAATCACCTGTTTTTGCTTGAACATTAAATGCCTCCAAATGGTATTTAATTCACTTCCCGGGGTGAAGAAACACTTTTTGAGACCTCAGAGTGAGTAAATTGGCCATTTTCATGCACTTTTAACCATTCCACAAATCTTGTGTTTTGGGCCCCTGGAAGCATGAAAATCACTTTAAACATGCTAATTTTAGCTCTAAAATTGATGATCTACCTACAAATGTGAACTGACGTTAAAAAATAAAACATTTGAAAACGGACCATTTTTCACCTTTCTGCAGCATGACGTAATGGGGGGGTGTTATCTCTTTTGTTAAAAATCACCTGTTTTTTCTTGAACATTAAATGCCTCCAAATGGTATTTAATTCACTTCCCGGGCCCCTGGAAGCATGAAAATCACTTTAAACATGCTAATTTTAGCTCTAAAACTGATGATCTACCTACAAATGTGAACTGACGTTAAAAAATAAAACATTTGAAAACGGACCATTTTTCACCTTTCTGCAGCATGACGTAATGGGGGGGTGTTATCTCTTTTGTCAAAAATCACCTGTTTTTGCTTGAACATTAAATGCCTCCAAATGGTATTTAATTCACTTCCCGGGCCCCTGGAAGCATGAAAATCACTTTAAACATGCTAATTTTAGCTCTAAAACTGATGATCTACCTACAAATGTGAACTGACGTTCAAAAATAAAACTTTTGAAAACGGACCATTTTTCACCTTTCTGAAGCATGACGTAATGGGGGGGGTGTTATCCCTTTTTTCAAAAATCACCTGTTTTTGCTTGAACATTAAATGCCTCCAAATGGTATTTAATTCACTTCCCGGGCCCCTGGAAGCATGAAAATCACTTTAAACATGCTTATTTTAGCTCTAAAACTGATGATCTACCTACAAATGTGAACTGACGTTCAAAAATAAAACATTTGAAAACGGACCATTTTTCACCTTTCTGAAGCATGACGTAATGGGGGGGTGTTATCTCTTTTGTCAAAAATCACCTGTTTTTGCTTGAACATTAAATGCCTCCAAATGGTATTTAATTCACTTCCCGGGGTGAAGAAACACTTTTTGAGACCTCAGAGTGAGTAAATTGGCCATTTTCATGCACTTTTAACCATTCCACAAATCTTGTGTTTTGGGCCCCTGGAAGCATGAAAATCACTTTAAACATGCTAATTTTAGCTCTAAAACTGATGATCTACCTACAAATGTGAACTGACGTTAAAAAATAAAACATTTGAAAACGGACCATTTTTCACCTTTCTGCAGCATGACGTAATGGGGGGGTGTTATCTCTTTTGTCAAAAATCACCTGTTTTTGCTTGAACATTAAATGCCTCCAAATCGTATTTAATTCACTTCCCGGGCCCCTGGAAGCATGAAAATCACTTTAAACATGCTAATTTTAGCTCTAAAACTGATGATCTACCTACAAATGTGAACTGACTTTCAAAAATAAAACATTTGAAAACGGACAATTTTTCACCTTTCTGAAGCATGACTTAATGGGGGGGTGTTATCTCTTTTGTCAAAAATCACCTGTTTTTGCTTGAACATTAAATGCCTCCAAATGGTATTTAATTCACTTCCCGGGCCCCTGGAAGCATGAAAATCACTTTAAACATGCTAATTTTAGCTCTAAAACTGATGATCTACCTACAAATGTGAACTGACGTTAAAAAATAAAACATTTGAAAACGGACCATTTTTCACCTTTCTGCAGCATGACGTAATGGGGGGGTGTTATCTCTTTTGTCAAAAATCACCTGTTTTTGCTTGAACATTAAATGCCTCCAAATGGTATTTAATTCACTTCCCGGGGTGAAGAAACACTTTTTGAGACCTCAGAGTGAGTAAATTGGCCATTTTCATGCACTTTTAACCATTCCACAAATCTTGTGTTTTGGGCCCCTGGAAGCATGAAAATCACTTTAAACATGCTAATTTTAGCTCTAAAATTGATGATCTACCTACAAATGTGAACTGACGTTAAAAAATAAAACATTTGAAAACGGACCATTTTTCACCTTTCTGCAGCATGACGTAATGGGGGGGTGTTATCTCTTTTGTTAAAAATCACCTGTTTTTTCTTGAACATTAAATGCCTCCAAATGGTATTTAATTCACTTCCCGGGCCCCTGGAAGCATGAAAATCACTTTAAACATGCTAATTTTAGCTCTAAAACTGATGATCTACCTACAAATGTGAACTGACGTTAAAAAATAAAACATTTGAAAACGGACCATTTTTCACCTTTCTGCAGCATGACGTAATGGGGGGGTGTTATCTCTTTTGTCAAAAATCACCTGTTTTTGCTTGAACATTAAATTTCTCCAAATGGTATTTAATTCACTTCCCGGGCCCCTGGAAGCATGAAAATCACTTTAAACATGCTTATTTTAGCTCTAAAACTGATGATCTACCTACAAATGTGAACTGACGTTCAAAAATAAAACATTTGAAAACTGACCATTTTTCACCTTTCTGAAGCATGACGTAATGGGGGGGTGTTATCTCTTTTGTCAAAAATCACCTGTTTTTGCTTGAACATTAAATGCCTCCAAATGGTATTTAATTCACTTCCCGGGGTGAAGAAACACTTTTTGAGACCTCAGAGTGAGTAAATTGGCCATTTTCATGCACTTTTAACCATTCCACAAATCTTGTGTTTTGGGCCCCTGGAAGCATGAAAATCACTTTAAACATGCTAATTATAGCTCTAAAACTGATGATCTACCTACAAATGTGAACTGACGTTAAAAAATAAAACATTTGAAAACGGACCATTTTTCACCTTTCTGCAGCATGACGTAATGGGGGGGGTGTTATCTCTTTTGTCAAAAATCACCTGTTTTTGCTTGAACATTAAATGCCTCCAAATGGTATTTAATTCACTTCCCGGGCCCCTGGAAGCATGAAAATCACTTTAAACATGCTAATTTTAGCTCTAAAACTGATGATCTACCTACAAATGTGAACTGGCGTTAAAAAATAAAACATTTGAAAACGGACCATTTTTCACCTTTCTGCAGCATGACGTAATGGGGGGGTGTTATCTCTTTTGTCAAAAATCACCTGTTTTTGCTTGAACATTAAATGCCTCCAAATGGTATTTAATTCACTTCCCGGGCCCCTGGAAGCATGAAAATCACTTTAAACATGCTAATTTTAGCTCTAAAACTGATGATCTACCTACAAATGTGAACTGACGTTCAAAAATAAAACTTTTGAAAACGGACCATTTTTCACCTTTCTGAAGCATGACGTAATGGGGGGGGTGTTATCCCTTTTTTCAAAAATCACCTGTTTTTGCTTGAACATTAAATGCCTCCAAATGGTATTTAATTCACTTCCCGGGCCCCTGGAAGCATGAAAATCACTTTAAACATGCTTATTTTAGCTCTAAAACTGATGATCTACCTACAAATGTGAACTGACGTTCAAAAATAAAACATTTGAAAACGGACCATTTTTCACCTTTCTGAAGCATGACGTAATGGGGGGGTGTTATCTCTTTTGTCAAAAATCACCTGTTTTTGCTTGAACATTAAATGCCTCCAAATGGTATTTAATTCACTTCCCGGGGTGAAGAAACACTTTTTGAGACCTCAGAGTGAGTAAATTGGCCATTTTCATGCACTTTTAACCATTCCACAAATCTTGTGTTTTGGGCCCCTGGAAGCATGAAAATCACTTTAAACATGCTAATTTTAGCTCTAAAACTGATGATCTACCTACAAATGTGAACTGACGTTAAAAAATAAAACATTTGAAAACGGACCATTTTTCACCTTTCTGCAGCATGACGTAATGGGGGGGTGTTATCTCTTTTGTCAAAAATCACCTGTTTTTGCTTGAACATTAAATGCCTCCAAATGGTATTTAATTCACTTCCCGGGCCCCTGGAAGCATGAAAATCACTTTAAACATGCTAATTTTAGCTCTAAAACTGATGATCTACCTACAAATGTGAACTGACTTTCAAAAATAAAACATTTGAAAACGGACAATTTTTCACCTTTCTGAAGCATGACTTAATGGGGGGTGTTATCTCTTTTGTCAAAAATCACCTGTTTTTGCTTGAACATTAAATGCCTCCAAATGGTATTTAATTCACTTCCCGGGCCCCTGGAAGCATGAAAATCACTTTAAACATGCTAATTTTAGCTCTAAAACTGATGATCTACCTACAAATGTGAACTGACGTTAAAAAATAAAACATTTGAAAACGGACCATTTTTCACCTTTCTGCAGCATGACGTAATGGGGGGGTGTTATCTCTTTTGTCAAAAATCACCTGTTTTTGCTTGAACATTAAATGCCTCCAAATGGTATTTAATTCACTTCCCGGGGTGAAGAAACACTTTTTGAGACCTCAGAGTGAGTAAATTGGCCATTTTCATGCACTTTTAACCATTCCACAAATCTTGTGTTTTGGGCCCCTGGAAGCATGAAAATCACTTTAAACATGCTAATTTTAGCTCTAAAATTGATGATCTACCTACAAATGTGAACTGACGTTAAAAAATAAAACATTTGAAAACGGACCATTTTTCACCTTTCTGCAGCATGACGTAATGGGGGGGTGTTATCTCTTTTGTTAAAAATCACCTGTTTTTTCTTGAACATTAAATGCCTCCAAATGGTATTTAATTCACTTCCCGGGCCCCTGGAAGCATGAAAATCACTTTAAACATGCTAATTTTAGCTCTAAAACTGATGATCTACCTACAAATGTGAACTGACGTTAAAAAATAAAACATTTGAAAACGGACCATTTTTCACCTTTCTGCAGCATGACGTAATGGGGGGGTGTTATCTCTTTTGTCAAAAATCACCTGTTTTTGCTTGAACATTAAATGCCTCCAAATGGTATTTAATTCACTTCCCGGGCCCCTGGAAGCATGAAAATCACTTTAAACATGCTAATTTTAGCTCTAAAACTGATGATCTACCTACAAATGTGAACTGACGTTCAAAAATAAAACATTTGAAAACGGACCATTTTTCACCTTTCTGAAGCATAACGTAATGGGGGGTGTTATCTCTTTTGTCAAAAATCACCTGTTTTTGCTTGAACATTAAATGCCTCCAAATGGTATTTAATTCACTTCCCGCGCCCCTGGAAGCATGAAAATCACTTTAAACATGCTAATTTTAGCTCTAAAACTGATGATCTACCTACAAATGTGAACTGACTTTCAAAAATAAAACATTTGAAAACGGACAATTTTTCACCTTTCTGAAGCATGACGTAATGGGGGGGTGTTATCTCTTTTGTCAAAAATCACCTGTTTTTGGCTTGAACATTAAATGCCTCCAAATGGTATTTAATTCACTTCCCGGGCCCCTGGAAGCATGAAAATCACTTTAAACATGCTAATTTTAGCTCTAAAACTGATGATCTACCTACAAATGTGAACTGACGTTCAAAAATAAAACATTTGAAAACGGACCATTTTTCACCTTTCTGAAGCATGACGTAATGGGGGGTGTTATCTCTTTTGTCAAAAATCACCTGTTTTTGCTTGAACATTAAATGCTTTCAAATGGTATTTAATTCACTTCCCGGGGTGAAGAAACACTTTTTCAGACCTCAGAGTGAGTAAATTGGCAATTTTCATGCACTTTTAACCATTCCACAAATCTTGTGTTTTGGGCCCCTGGAAGCATGAAAATCACTTTAAACATGCTAATTTTAGCTCTAAAACTGATGATCTACCTACAAATGTGAACTGACGTTCAAAAATCAAACTTTTGAAAACGGACCATTTTTCACCTTTCTGAAGCATGACGTAATGGGGGGGTGTTATCCCTTTTGTCAAAAATCACCTGTTTTTGCTTGAACATTAAATGCCTCCAAATGGTATTTAATTCACTTCCCGGGCCCCTGGAAGCATGAAAATCACTTTAAACATGCTTATTTTAGCTCTAAAACTGATGATCTACCTACAAATGTGAACTGACTTTCAAAAATAAAACATTTGAAAACTGACAATTTTTCACCTTTCTGAAGCATGACTTAATGGGGGGGTGTTATCTCTTTTGTCAAAAATCACCTGTTTTTGCTTGAACATTAAATGCCTCCAAATGGTATTTAATTCACTTCCCGGGCCCCTGGAAGCATGAAAATCACTTTAAACATGCTAATTTTAGCTCTAAAACTGATGATCTACCTACAAATGTGAACTGACGTTCAAAAATAAAACATTTGAAAACGGACAATTTTTCACCTTTCTGAAGCATGACTTAATGGGGGGGTGTTATCTCTTTTGTCAAAAATCACCTGTTTTTGCTTGAACATTAAATGCCTCCAAATGGTATTTAATTCACTTCCCGGGGTGAAGAAACACTTTTTGAGACCTCAGAGTGAGTAAATTGGCCATTTTCATGCACTTTTAACCATTCCACAAATCTTGTGTTTTGGGCCCCTGGAAGCATGAAAATCACTTTAAACATGCTAATTTTAGCTCTAAAACTGATGATCTACCTACAAATGTGAACTGACTTTCAAAAATAAAACATTTGAAAACGGACAATTTTTCACCTTTCTGAAGCATGACTTAATGGGGGGGTGTTATCTCTTTTGTCAAAAATCACCTGTTTTTGCTTGAACATTAAATGCCTCCAAATGGTATTTAATTCACTTCCCGGGCCCCTGGAAGCATGAAAATCACTTTAAACATGCTAATTTTAGCTCTAAAACTGATGATCTACCTACAAATGTGAACTGACGTTCAAAAATAAAACATTTGAAAACGGACCATTTTTCACCTTTCTGAAGCATAACGTATTGGGGGGGTGTTATCTCTTTTGTCAAAAATCACCTGTTTTTGCTTGAACATTAAATGCCTCCAAATGGTATTTAATTCACTTCCCGGGCCCCTGGAAGCATGAAAATCACTTTAAACATGCTAATTTTAGCTCTAAAACTGATGATCTACCTACAAATGTGAACTGACTTTCAAAAATAAAACATTTGAAAACGGACAATTTTTCACCTTTCTGAAGCATGACGTAATGGGGGGGTGTTATCTCTTTTGTCAAAAATCACCTGTTTTTGCTTGAACATTAAATGCCTCCAAATGGTATTTAATTCACTTCCCGGGCCCCTGGAAGCATGAAAATCACTTTAAACATGCTAATTTTAGCTCTAAAACTGATGATCTACCTACAAATGTGAACTGACGTTCAAAAATAAAACATTTGAAAACGGACCATTTTTCACCTTTCTGAAGCATGACGTAATGGGGGGGTGTTATCTCTTTTGTCAAAAATCACCTGTTTTTGCTTGAACATTAAATGCCTCCAAATGGTATTTAATTCACTTCCCGGGGTGAAGAAACACTTTTTGAGACCTTAGAGTGAGTAAATTGGCCATTTTCATGCACTTTTAACCATTTCACAAATCTTGTGTTTTGGGCCCCTGGAAGCATGAAAATCACTTTAAACATGCTAATTTTAGCTCTAAAACTGATGATCTACCTACAAATGTGAACTGACGTTAAAAAATAAAACATTTGAAAACGGACCATTTTTCACCTTTCTGCAGCATGACGTAATGGGGGGTGTTATCTCTTTTGTCAAAAATCACCTGTTTTTGCTTGAACATTAAATGCCTCCAAATTGTATTTAATTCACTTCCCGGGCCCCTGGAAGCATGAAAATCACTTTCAACATGCTAATTTTAGCTCTAAAACTGATGATCTACCTACAAATGTGAACTGACGTTCAAAAATAAAACATTTGAAAACGGACCATTTTTCACCTTTCTGAAGCATGACGTAATGGGGGGTGTTATCTCTTTTGTCAAAAATCACCTGTTTTTGCTTGAACATTAAATGCCTCCAAATGGTATTTAATTCACTTCCCGGGGTGAAGAAACACTTTTTGAGACCTCAGAGTGAGTACATTGGCCATTTTCATGCACTTTTAACCATTCCACAAAACTTGTGTTTTGGGCCCCTGGAAGCATGAAAATCACTTTAAACATGCTAATTTTAGCTCTAAAACTGATGATCTACCTACAAATGTGAACTGACGTTAAAAAATAAAACATTTGAAAACGGACCATTTTTCACCTTTCTGCAGCATGACGTAATGGGGGGGTGTTATCTCTTTTGTTAAAAATCACCTGTTTTTTCTTGAACATTAAATGCCTCCAAATGGTATTTAATTCACTTCCTGGGCCCCTGGAAGCATGAAAATCACTTTAAACATGCTAATTTTAGCTCTAAAACTGCTGATCTACCTACAAATGTGAACTGACGTTCAAAAATAAAACTTTTGAAAACTGACCATTTTTCACCTTTCTGAAGCATGACGTAATGGGGGGGTGTTATCCCTTTTGTCAAAAATCACCTGTTTTTGCTTGAACATTAAATGCCTCCAAATGGTATTTAATTCACTTCCCGGGCCCCTGGAAGCATGAAAATCACTTTAAACATGCTTATTTTAGCTCTAAAACTGATGATCTACCTACAAATGTGAACTGACGTTCAAAAATAAAACATTTGAAAACGGACCATTTTTCACCTTTCTGAAGCATGACATAATGGGGGGGTGTTATCTCTTTTGTCAAAAATCACCTGTTTTTGCTTGAACATTAAATGCCTCCAAATGGTATTTAATTCACTTCCCGGGGTGAAGAAACACATTTTGAGACCTCAGAGTGAGTAAATTGGCCATTTTCATGCACTTTTAACCATTCCACAAATCTTGTGTTTTGGGCCCCTGGAAGCATGAAAATCACTTTAAACATGCTAATTTTAGCTCTAAAACTGATGATCTACCTACAAATGTGAACTGACGTTAAAAAATAAAACATTTGAAAACGGACCATTTTTCACCTTTCTGCAGCATGACGTAATGGGGGGGTGTTATCCCTTTTTTCAAAAATCACTTGTTTTTGCTTGAACATTAAATGCCTCCAAATGGTATTTAATTCACTTCCCGGGCCCCTGGAAGCATGAAAATCACTTTAAACATGCTTATTTTAGCTCTAAAACTGATGATCTACCTACAAATGTGAACTGACGTTCAAAAATAAAACATTTGAAAACTGACCATTTTTCACCTTTCTGAAGCATGACGTAATGGGGGGGGTGTTATCTCTTTTGTCAAAAATCACCTGTTTTTGCTTGAACATTAAATGCCTCCAAATGGTATTTAATTCACTTCCCGGGGTGAAGAAACACTTTTTGAGACCTCAGAGTGAGTAAATTGGCCATTTTCATGCACTTTTAACCATTCCACAAATCTTGTGTTTTGGGCCCCTGGAAGCATGAAAATCACTTTAAACATGCTAATTATAGCTCTAAAACTGATGATCTACCTACAAATGTGAACTGACGTTAAAAAATAAAACATTTGAAAACGGACCATTTTTCACCTTTCTGCAGCATGACGTAATGGGGGGGGTGTTATCTCTTTTGTCAAAAATCACCTGTTTTTGCTTGAACATTAAATGCCTCCAAATGGTATTTAATTCACTTCCCGGGCCCCTGGAAGCATGAAAATCACTTTAAACATGCTAATTTTAGCTCTAAAACTGATGATCTACCTACAAATGTGAACTGACTTTCAAAAATAAAACATTTGAAAATGGACAATTTCTCACCTTTCTGAAGCATGACTTAATGGGGGGGTGTTATCTCTTTTGTCAAAAATCACCTGTTTTTGCTTGAACATTAAATGCCTCCAAATGGTATTTAATTCACTTCCCGGGCCCCTGGAAGCATGAAAATCACTTTAAACATGCTAATTTTAGCTCTAAAACTGATGATCTACCTACAAATGTGAACTGGCGTTAAAAAATAAAACATTTGAAAACGGACCATTTTTCACCTTTCTGCAGCATGACGTAATGGGGGGGTGTTATCTCTTTTGTCAAAAATCACCTGTTTTTGCTTGAACATTAAATGCCTCCAAATGGTATTTAATTCACTTCCCGGGCCCCTGGAAGCATGAAAATCACTTTAAACATGCTAATTTTAGCTCTAAAACTGATGATCTACCTACAAATGTGAACTGACGTTCAAAAATAAAACTTTTGAAAACAGACCATTTTTCACCTTTCTGAAGCATGACGTAATGGGGGGGGGTGTTATCCCTTTTTTCAAAAATCACCTGTTTTTGCTTGAACATTAAATGCCTCCAAATGGTATTTAATTCACTTCCCGGGCCCCTGGAAGCATGAAAATCACTTTAAACATGCTTATTTTAGCTCTAAAACTGATGATCTACCTACAATTGTGAACTGACGTTCAAAAATAAAACATTTGAAAACGGACCATTTTTCACCTTTCTGAAGCATGACGTAATGGGGGGGTGTTATCTCTTTTGTCAAAAATCACCTGTTTTTGCTTGAACATTAAATGCCTCCAAATGGTATTTAATTCACTTCCCGGGGTGAAGAAACACTTTTTGAGACCTCAGAGTGAGTAAATTGGCCATTTTCATGCACTTTTAACCATTCCACAAATCTTGTGTTTTGGGCCCCTGGAAGCATGAAAATCACTTTAAACATGCTAATTTTAGCTCTAAAACTGATGATCTACCTACAAATGTGAACTGACGTTAAAAAATAAAACATTTGAAAACGGACCATTTTTCACCTTTCTGCAGCATGACGTAATGGGGGGGTGTTATCTCTTTTGTCAAAAATCACCTGCTTTTGCTTGAACATTAAATGCCTCCAAATGGTATTTAATTCACTTCCCGGGCCCCTGGAAGCATGAAAATCACTTTAAACATGCTAATTTTAGCTCTAAAACTGATGATCTACCTACAAATGTGAACTGACTTTCAAAAATAAAACATTTGAAAATGGACAATTTTTCACCTTTCTGAAGCATGACTTAATGGGGGGGTGTTATCTCTTTTGTCAAAAATCACCTGTTTTTGCTTGAACATTAAATGCCTCCAAATGGTATTTAATTCACTTCCCGGGCCCCTGGAAGCATGAAAATCACTTTAAACATGCTAATTTTAGCTCTAAAACTGATGATCTACCTACAAATGTGAACTGACGTTAAAAAATAAAACATTTGAAAACGGACCATTTTTCACCTTTCTGCAGCATGACGTAATGGGGGGGTGTTATCTCTTTTGTCAAAAATCACCTGTTTTTGCTTGAACATTAAATGCCTCCAAATGGTATTTAATTCACTTCCCGGGGTGAAGAAACACTTTTTGAGACCTCAGAGTGAGTAAATTGGCCATTTTCATGCACTTTTAACCATTCCACAAATCTTGTGTTTTGGGCCCCTGGAAGCATGAAAATCACTTTAAACATGCTAATTTTAGCTCTAAAATTGATGATCTACCTACAAATGTGAACTGACGTTAAAAAATAAAACATTTGAAAACGGACCATTTTTCACCTTTCTGCAGCATGACGTAATGGGGGGTGTTATCTCTTTTGTTAAAAATCACCTGTTTTTTCTTGAACATTAAATGCCTCCAAATGGTATTTAATTCACTTCCCGGGCCCCTGGAAGCATGAAAATCACTTTAAACATGCTAATTTTAGCTCTAAAACTGATGATCTACCTACAAATGTGAACTGACGTTAAAAAATAAAACATTTGAAAACGGACCATTTTTCACCTTTCTGCAGCATGACGTAATGGGGGGGTGTTATCTCTTTTGTCAAAAATCACCTGTTTTTGCTTGAACATTAAATGCCTCCAAATGGTATTTAATTCACTTCCGGGGGTGAAGAAACACTTTTTGAGACCTCAGAGTGAGTAAATTGGCCATTTTCATGCACTTTTAACCATTCCACAAATCTTGTGTTTTGGGCCCCTGGAAGCATGAAAATCACTTTAAACATGCTAATTTTAGCTCTAAAACTGATGATCTACCTACAAATGTGAACTGACGTTCAAAAATAAAACATTTGAAAACGGACCATTTTTCACCTTTCTGAAGCATAACGTAATGGGGGGTGTTATCTCTTTTGTCAAAAATCACCTGTTTTTGCTTGAACATTAAATGCCTCCAAATGGTATTTAATTCACTTCCCGGGCCCCTGGAAGCATGAAAATCACTTTAAACATGCTAATTTTAGCTCTAAAACTGATGATCTACCTACAAATGTGAACTGACTTTCAAAAATAAAACATTTGAAAACGGACAATTTTTCACCTTTCTGAAGCATGACGTAATGGGGGGGTGTTATCTCTTTTGTCAAAAATCACCTGTTTTTGGCTTGAACATTAAATGCCTCCAAATGGTATTTAATTCACTTCCCGGGCCCCTGGAAGCATGAAAATCACTTTAAACATGCTAATTTTAGCTCTAAAACTGATGATCTACCTACAAATGTGAACTGACGTTCAAAAATAAAACATTTGAAAACGGACCATTTTTCACCTTTCTGAAGCATGACGTAATGGGGGGTGTTATCTCTTTTGTCAAAAATCACCTGTTTTTGCTTGAACATTAAATGCCTCCAAATGGTATTTAATTCACTTCCCGGGGTGAAGAAACACTTTTTGAGACCTCAGAGTGAGTAAATTGGCAATTTTCATGCACTTTTAACCATTCCACAAATCTTGTGTTTTGGGCCCCTGGAAGCATGAAAATCACTTTAAACATGCTAATTTTAGCTCTAAAACTGATGATCTACCTACAAATGTGAACTGACGTTCAAAAATCAAACTTTTGAAAACGGACCATTTTTCACCTTTCTGAAGCATGACGTAATGGGGGGGTGTTATCCCTTTTGTCAAAAATCACCTGTTTTTGCTTGAACATTAAATGCCTCCAAATGGTATTTAATTCACTTCCTGGGCCCCTGGAAGCATGAAAATCACTTTAAACATGCTTATTTTAGCTCTAAAACTGATGATCTACCTACAAATGTGAACTGACTTTCAAAAATAAAACATTTGAAAACGGACAATTTTTCACCTTTCTGAAGCATGACTTAATGGGGGGGTGTTATCTCTTTTGTCAAAAATCACCTGTTTTTGCTTGAACATTAAATGCCTCCAAATGGTATTTAATTCACTTCCCGGGCCCCTGGAAGCATGAAAATCACTTTAAACATGCTAATTTTAGCTCTAAAACTGATGATCTACCTACAAATGTGAACTGACGTTCAAAAATAAAACATTTGAAAACGGACAATTTTTCACCTTTCTGAAGCATGACTTAATGGGGGGGGTGTTATCTCTTTTGTCAAAAATCACCTGTTTTTGCTTGAACATTAAATGCCTCCAAATGGTATTTAATTCACTTCCCGGGGTGAAGAAACACTTTTTGAGACCTCAGAGTGAGTAAATTGGCCATTTTCATGCACTTTTAACCATTCCACAAATCTTGTGTTTTGGGCCCCTGGAAGCATGAAAATCACTTTAAACATGCTAATTTTAGCTCTAAAACTGATGATCTACCTACAAATGTGAACTGACGTTAAAAAATAAAACATTTGAAAACGGACCATTTTTCACCTTTCTGCAGCATGACGTAATGGGGGGTGTTATCTCTTTTGTCAAAAATCACCTGTTTTTGCTTGAACATTAAATGCCTCCAAATGGTATTTAATTCACTTCCCGGGCCCCTGGAAGCATGAAAATCACTTTCAACATGCTAATTTTAGCTCTAAAACTGATGATCTACCTACAAATGTGAACTGACGTTCAAAAATAAAACATTTGAAAACGGACCATTTTTCACCTTTCTGAAGCATGACGTAATGGGGGGGTGTTATCTCTTTTGTCAAAAATCACCTGTTTTTGCTTGAACATTAAATGCCTCCAAATGGTATTTAATTCACTTCCCGGGGTGAAGAAACACTTTTTGAGACCTCAGAGTGAGTAAATTGGCCATTTTCATGCACTTTTAACCATTCCACAAATCTTGTGTTTTGGGCCCCTGGAAGCATGAAAATCACTTTAAACATGCTAATTTTAGCTCTAAAACTGATGATCTACCTACAAATGTGAACTGACGTTAAAAAATAAAACATTTGAAAACAGACCATTTTTCACCTTTCTGCAGCATGACGTAATGGGGGGGTGTTATCTCTTTTGTCAAAAATCACCTGTTTTTGCTTGAACATTAAATGCCTCCAAATGGTATTTAATTCACTTCCCGGGCCCCTGGAAGCATGAAAATCACTTTAAACATGCTAATTTTAGCTCTAAAACTGATGATCTACCTACAAATGTGAACTGACTTTCAAAAATAAAACATTTGAAAACTGACAATTTTTCACCTTTCTGAAGCATGACGTAATGGGGGGGTGTTATCTCTTTTGTCAAAAATCACCTGTTTTTGCTTGAACATTAAATGCCTCCAAATGGTATTTAATTCACTTCCCGGGCCCCTGGAAGCATGAAAATCACTTTAAACATGCTTATTTTAGCTCTAAAACTGATGATCTACCTACAAATGTGAACTGACGTTCAAAAAGAAAACATTTGAAAACTGACCATTTTTCACCTTTCTGAAGCATGACGTAATGGGGGGGGTGTTATCTCTTTTGTCAAAAATCACCTGTTTTTGCTTGAACATTAAATGCCTCCAAATGGTATTTAATTCACTTCCCGGGGTGAAGAAACACTTTTTGAGACCTCAGAGTGAGTAAATTGGCCATTTTCATGCACTTTTAACCATTCCACAAATCTTGTGTTTTGGGCCCCTGGAAGCATGAAAATCACTTTAAACATGCTAATTATAGCTCTAAAACTGATGATCTACCTACAAATGTGAACTGACGTTAAAAAATAAAACATTTGAAAACGGACCATTTTTCACCTTTCTGCAGCATGACGTAATGGGGGGGGTGTTATCTCTTTTGTCAAAAATCACCTGTTTTTGCTTGAACATTAAATGCCTCCAAATGGTATTTAATTCACTTCCCGGGCCCCTGGAAGCATGAAAATCACTTTAAACATGCTAATTTTAGCTCTAAAACTGATGATCTACCTACAAATGTGAACTGACTTTCAAAAATAAAACATTTGAAAATGGACAATTTCTCACCTTTCTGAAGCATGACTTAATGGGGGGGTGTTATCTCTTTTGTCAAAAATCACCTGTTTTTGCTTGAACATTAAATGCCTCCAAATGGTATTTAATTCACTTCCCGGGCCCCTGGAAGCATGAAAATCACTTTAAACATGCTAATTTTAGCTCTAAAACTGATGATCTACCTACAAATGTGAACTGGCGTTAAAAAATAAAACATTTGAAAACGGACCATTTTTCACCTTTCTGCAGCATGACGTAATGGGGGGGTGTTATCTCTTTTGTCAAAAATCACCTGTTTTTGCTTGAACATTAAATGCCTCCAAATGGTATTTAATTCACTTCCCGGGCCCCTGGAAGCATGAAAATCACTTTAAACATGCTAATTTTAGCTCTAAAACTGATGATCTACCTACAAATGTGAACTGACGTTCAAAAATAAAACTTTTGAAAACAGACCATTTTTCACCTTTCTGAAGCATGACGTAATGGGGGGGGGTGTTATCCCTTTTTTCAAAAATCACCTGTTTTTGCTTGAACATTAAATGCCTCCAAATGGTATTTAATTCACTTCCCGGGCCCCTGGAAGCATGAAAATCACTTTAAACATGCTTATTTTAGCTCTAAAACTGATGATCTACCTACAATTGTGAACTGACGTTCAAAAATAAAACATTTGAAAACGGACCATTTTTCACCTTTCTGAAGCATGACGTAATGGGGGGGTGTTATCTCTTTTGTCAAAAATCACCTGTTTTTGCTTGAACATTAAATGCCTCCAAATGGTATTTAATTCACTTCCCGGGGTGAAGAAACACTTTTTGAGACCTCAGAGTGAGTAAATTGGCCATTTTCATGCACTTTTAACCATTCCACAAATCTTGTGTTTTGGGCCCCTGGAAGCATGAAAATCACTTTAAACATGCTAATTTTAGCTCTAAAACTGATGATCTACCTACAAATGTGAACTGACGTTAAAAAATAAAACATTTGAAAACGGACCATTTTTCACCTTTCTGCAGCATGACGTAATGGGGGGGTGTTATCTCTTTTGTCAAAAATCACCTGCTTTTGCTTGAACATTAAATGCCTCCAAATGGTATTTAATTCACTTCCCGGGCCCCTGGAAGCATGAAAATCACTTTAAACATGCTAATTTTAGCTCTAAAACTGATGATCTACCTACAAATGTGAACTGACTTTCAAAAATAAAACATTTGAAAATGGACAATTTTTCACCTTTCTGAAGCATGACTTAATGGGGGGGTGTTATCTCTTTTGTCAAAAATCACCTGTTTTTGCTTGAACATTAAATGCCTCCAAATGGTATTTAATTCACTTCCCGGGCCCCTGGAAGCATGAAAATCACTTTAAACATGCTAATTTTAGCTCTAAAACTGATGATCTACCTACAAATGTGAACTGACGTTAAAAAATAAAACATTTGAAAACGGACCATTTTTCACCTTTCTGCAGCATGACGTAATGGGGGGGTGTTATCTCTTTTGTCAAAAATCACCTGTTTTTGCTTGAACATTAAATGCCTCCAAATGGTATTTAATTCACTTCCCGGGGTGAAGAAACACTTTTTGAGACCTCAGAGTGAGTAAATTGGCCATTTTCATGCACTTTTAACCATTCCACAAATCTTGTGTTTTGGGCCCCTGGAAGCATGAAAATCACTTTAAACATGCTAATTTTAGCTCTAAAATTGATGATCTACCTACAAATGTGAACTGACGTTAAAAAATAAAACATTTGAAAACGGACCATTTTTCACCTTTCTGCAGCATGACGTAATGGGGGGTGTTATCTCTTTTGTTAAAAATCACCTGTTTTTTCTTGAACATTAAATGCCTCCAAATGGTATTTAATTCACTTCCCGGGCCCCTGGAAGCATGAAAATCACTTTAAACATGCTAATTTTAGCTCTAAAACTGATGATCTACCTACAAATGTGAACTGACGTTAAAAAATAAAACATTTGAAAACGGACCATTTTTCACCTTTCTGCAGCATGACGTAATGGGGGGGTGTTATCTCTTTTGTCAAAAATCACCTGTTTTTGCTTGAACATTAAATGCCTCCAAATGGTATTTAATTCACTTCCGGGGGTGAAGAAACACTTTTTGAGACCTCAGAGTGAGTAAATTGGCCATTTTCATGCACTTTTAACCATTCCACAAATCTTGTGTTTTGGGCCCCTGGAAGCATGAAAATCACTTTAAACATGCTAATTTTAGCTCTAAAACTGATGATCTACCTACAAATGTGAACTGACGTTCAAAAATAAAACATTTGAAAACGGACCATTTTTCACCTTTCTGAAGCATAACGTAATGGGGGGTGTTATCTCTTTTGTCAAAAATCACCTGTTTTTGCTTGAACATTAAATGCCTCCAAATGGTATTTAATTCACTTCCCGGGCCCCTGGAAGCATGAAAATCACTTTAAACATGCTAATTTTAGCTCTAAAACTGATGATCTACCTACAAATGTGAACTGACTTTCAAAAATAAAACATTTGAAAACGGACAATTTTTCACCTTTCTGAAGCATGACGTAATGGGGGGGTGTTATCTCTTTTGTCAAAAATCACCTGTTTTTGGCTTGAACATTAAATGCCTCCAAATGGTATTTAATTCACTTCCCGGGCCCCTGGAAGCATGAAAATCACTTTAAACATGCTAATTTTAGCTCTAAAACTGATGATCTACCTACAAATGTGAACTGACGTTCAAAAATAAAACATTTGAAAACGGACCATTTTTCACCTTTCTGAAGCATGACGTAATGGGGGGTGTTATCTCTTTTGTCAAAAATCACCTGTTTTTGCTTGAACATTAAATGCCTCCAAATGGTATTTAATTCACTTCCCGGGGTGAAGAAACACTTTTTGAGACCTCAGAGTGAGTAAATTGGCAATTTTCATGCACTTTTAACCATTCCACAAATCTTGTGTTTTGGGCCCCTGGAAGCATGAAAATCACTTTAAACATGCTAATTTTAGCTCTAAAACTGATGATCTACCTACAAATGTGAACTGACGTTCAAAAATCAAACTTTTGAAAACGGACCATTTTTCACCTTTCTGAAGCATGACGTAATGGGGGGGTGTTATCCCTTTTGTCAAAAATCACCTGTTTTTGCTTGAACATTAAATGCCTCCAAATGGTATTTAATTCACTTCCTGGGCCCCTGGAAGCATGAAAATCACTTTAAACATGCTTATTTTAGCTCTAAAACTGATGATCTACCTACAAATGTGAACTGACTTTCAAAAATAAAACATTTGAAAACGGACAATTTTTCACCTTTCTGAAGCATGACTTAATGGGGGGGTGTTATCTCTTTTGTCAAAAATCACCTGTTTTTGCTTGAACATTAAATGCCTCCAAATGGTATTTAATTCACTTCCCGGGCCCCTGGAAGCATGAAAATCACTTTAAACATGCTAATTTTAGCTCTAAAACTGATGATCTACCTACAAATGTGAACTGACGTTCAAAAATAAAACATTTGAAAACGGACAATTTTTCACCTTTCTGAAGCATGACTTAATGGGGGGGGTGTTATCTCTTTTGTCAAAAATCACCTGTTTTTGCTTGAACATTAAATGCCTCCAAATGGTATTTAATTCACTTCCCGGGGTGAAGAAACACTTTTTGAGACCTCAGAGTGAGTAAATTGGCCATTTTCATGCACTTTTAACCATTCCACAAATCTTGTGTTTTGGGCCCCTGGAAGCATGAAAATCACTTTAAATATGCTAATTTTAGCTCTAAAACTGATGATCTACCTACAAATGTGAACTGACGTTAAAAAATAAAACATTTGAAAACGGACCATTTTTCACCTTTCTGCAGCATGACGTAATGGGGGGTGTTATCTCTTTTGTCAAAAATCACCTGTTTTTGCTTGAACATTAAATGCCTCCAAATGGTATTTAATTCACTTCCCGGGCCCCTGGAAGCATGAAAATCACTTTCAACATGCTAATTTTAGCTCTAAAACTGATGATCTACCTACAAATGTGAACTGACGTTCAAAAATAAAACATTTGAAAACGGACCATTTTTCACCTTTCTGAAGCATGACGTAATGGGGGGGTGTTATCTCTTTTGTCAAAAATCACCTGTTTTTGCTTGAACATTAAATGCCTCCAAATGGTATTTAATTCACTTCCCGGGGTGAAGAAACACTTTTTGAGACCTCAGAGTGAGTAAATTGGCCATTTTCATGCACTTTTAACCATTCCACAAATCTTGTGTTTTGGGCCCCTGGAAGCATGAAAATCACTTTAAACATGCTAATTTTAGCTCTAAAACTGATGATCTACCTACAAATGTGAACTGACGTTAAAAAATAAAACATTTGAAAACAGACCATTTTTCACCTTTCTGCAGCATGACGTAATGGGGGGGTGTTATCTCTTTTGTCAAAAATCACCTGTTTTTGCTTGAACATTAAATGCCTCCAAATGGTATTTAATTCACTTCCCGGGCCCCTGGAAGCATGAAAATCACTTTAAACATGCTAATTTTAGCTCTAAAACTGATGATCTACCTACAAATGTGAACTGACTTTCAAAAATAAAACATTTGAAAACTGACAATTTTTCACCTTTCTGAAGCATGACGTAATGGGGGGGTGTTATCTCTTTTGTCAAAAATCACCTGTTTTTGCTTGAACATTAAATGCCTCCAAATGGTATTTAATTTACTTCCCGGGCCCCTGGAAGCATGAAAATCACTTTAAACATGCTAATTTTAGCTCTAAAACTGATGATCTACCTACAAATGTGAACTGACGTTCAAAAATAAAACATTTGAAAACGG
The DNA here is from genome assembly GCF_964261635.1 of Lissotriton helveticus. Classification (NCBI taxonomy): domain Eukaryota; kingdom Metazoa; phylum Chordata; class Amphibia; order Caudata; family Salamandridae; genus Lissotriton; species Lissotriton helveticus. Next base: position 505,391 of record NW_027611851.1, read on the forward strand.
ACCATTTTTCACCTTTCTGAAGCATAACGTAATGGGGGGTGTTATCTCTTTTGTCAAAAATCACCTGTTTTTGCTTGAACATTAAATGCCTCCAAATGGTATTTAATTCACTTCCCGGGCCCCTGGAAGAATGAAAATCACTTTAAACATGCTAATTTTAGCTCTAAAACTGATGATCTACCTACAAATGTGAACTGACGTTCAAAAATAAAACATTTGAAAACGGACCATTTTTCACCTTTCTGAAGCATGACGTAATGGGGGGGGGGTTATCCCTTTTGTCAAAAATCACCTGTTTTTGCTTGAACATTAAATGCCTCCAAATGGTATTTAATTCACTTCCCGGGCCCCTGGAAGCATGAAAATCACTTTAAACATGCTTATTTTAGCTCTAAAACTGATGATCTACCTACAAATGTGAACTGACGTTCAAAAATAAAACATGTGAAAACGGACCATTTTTCACCTTTCTGAAGCATGACGTAATGGGGGGGTGTTATCTCTTTTGTCAAAAATCACCTGTTTTTGCTTGAACATTAAATGCCTCCAAATGGTATTTAATTCACTTCCCGGGCCCCTGGAAGCATGAAAATCACTTTAAACATGCTAATTTTAGCTCTAAAACTGATGATCTACCTACAAATGTGAACTGACGTTCAAAAATAAAACATTTGAAAACGGACCATTTTTCACCTTTCTGAAGCATAACGTAATGGGGGGGTGTTATCTCTTTTGTCAAAAATCACCTGTTTTTGCTTGAACATTAAATGCCTCCAAATGGTATTTAATTCACTTCCCGGGCCCCTGGAAGCATGAAAATCACTTTAAACATGCTAATTTTAGCTCTAAAACTGATGATCTACCTACAAATGTGAACTGACTTTCAAAAATAAAACATTTGAAAACGGACAATTTTTCACCTTTCTGAAGCATGACGTAATGGGGGGGTGTTATCTCTTTTGTCAAAAATCACCTGTTTTTGCTTGAACATTAAATGCCTCCAAATGGTATTTAATTCACTTCCTGGGCCCCTGGAAGCATGAAAATCACTTTAAACATGCTAATTTTAGCTCTAAAACTGATGATCTACCTACAAATGTGAACTGACGTTCAAAAATAAAACATTTGAAAACGGACCATTTTTCACCTTTCTGAAGCATGACGTAATGGGGGGGGTGTTATCTCTTTTGTCAAAAATCACCTGTTTTTGCTTGAACATTAAATGCCTCCAAATGGTATTTAATTCACTTCCCGGGGTGAAGAAACACTTTTTGAGACCTCAGAGTGAGTAAATTGGCCATTTTCATGCACTTTTAACCATTTCACAAATCTTGTGTTTTGGGCCCCTGGAAGCATGAAAATCACTTTAAACATGCTAATTTTAGCTCTAAAACTGATGATCTACCTACAAATGTGAACTGACGTTAAAAAATAAAACATTTGAAAACGGACCATTTTTCACCTTTCTGCAGCATGACGTAATGGGGGGTGTTATCTCTTTTGTCAAAAATCACCTGTTTTTGCTTGAACATTAAATGCCTCCAAATGGTATTTAATTCACTTCCCGGGCCCCTGGAAGCATGAAAATCACTTTCAACATGCTAATTTTAGCTCTAAAACTGATGATCTACCTACAAATGTGAACTGACGTTCAAAAATAAAACATTTGAAAACGGACCATTTTTCACCTTTCCGAAGCATGACGTAATGGGGGGGTGTTATCTCTTTTGTCAAAAATCACCTGTTTTTGCTTGAACATTAAATGCCTCTAAATGGTATTTAATTCACTTCCCGGGGTGAAGAAACACTTTTTGAGACCTCAGAGTGAGTAAATTGGCCATTTTCATGCACTTTTAACCATTACACAAATCTTGTGTTTTGGGCCCCTGGAAGCATGAAAATCACTTTAAACATGCTAATTTTAGCTCTAAAACTGATGATCTACCTACAAATGTGAACTGACGTTCAAAAATAAAACTTTTGAAAACGGACCATTTTTCACCTTTCTGAAGCATGACGTAATGGGGGGGTGTTATCCCTTTTGTCAAAAATCACCTGTTTTTGCTTGAACATTAAATGCCTCCAAATGGTATTTAATTCACTTCCCAGGCCCCTGGAAGCATGAAAATCACTTTAAACATGCTTATTTTAGCTCTAAAACTGATGATCTACCTACAAATGTGAACTGACGTTCAAAAATAAAACATTTGAAAACGGACCATTTTTCACCTTTCTGAAGCATAACGTATTGGGGGGGTGTTATCTCTTTTGTCAAAAATCACCTGTTTTTGCTTGAACATTAAATGCCTCCAAATGGTATTTAATTCACTTCCCGGGCCCCTGGAAGCATGAAAATCACTTTAAACATGCTAATTTTAGCTCTAAAACTGATGATCTACCTACAAATGTGAACTGACTTTCAAAAATAAAACATTTGAAAACGGACAATTTTTCACCTTTCTGAAGCATGACGTAATGGGGGGGTGTTATCTCTTTTGTCAAAAATCACCTGTTTTTGCTTGAACATTAAATGCCTCCAAATGGTATTTAATTCACTTCCCGGGCCCCTGGAAGCATGAAAATCACTTTAAACATGCTAATTTTAGCTCTAAAACTGATGATCTACCTACAAATGTGAACTGACGTTCAAAAATAAAACATTTGAAAACGGACCATTTTTCACCTTTCTGAAGCATGACGTAATGGGGGGGTGTTATCTCTTTTGTCAAAAATCACCTGTTTTTGCTTGAACATTAAATGCCTCCAAATGGTATTTAATTCACTTCCCGGGGTGAAGAAACACTTTTTGAGACCTTAGAGTGAGTAAATTGGCCATTTTCATGCACTTTTAACCATTTCACAAATCTTGTGTTTTGGGCCCCTGGAAGCATGAAAATCACTTTAAACATGCTAATTTTAGCTCTAAAACTGATGATCTACCTACAAATGTGAACTGACGTTAAAAAATAAAACATTTGAAAACGGACCATTTTTCACCTTTCTGCAGCATGACGTAATGGGGGGTGTTATCTCTTTTGTTAAAAATCACCTGTTTTTGCTTGAACATTAAATGCCTCCAAATGGTATTTAATTCACTTCCCGGGCCCCTGGAAGCATGAAAATCACTTTAAACATGCTAATTTTAGCTCTAAAACTGATGATCTACCTACAAATGTGAACTGACGTTCAAAAATAAAACTTTTGAAAACGGACCATTTTTCACCTTTCTGAAGCATGGCGTAATGGGGGGGTGTTATCCCTTTTGTCAAAAATCACCTGTTTTTGCTTGAACATTAAATGCCTCCAAATGGTATTTAATTCACTTCCCGGGCCCCTGGAAGCATGAAAATCACTTTAAACATGCTTATTTTAGCTCTAAAACTGATGATCTACCTACAAATGTGAACTGACGTTCAAAAATAAAACATTTGAAAACGGACCATTTTTCACCTTTCTGAAGCATGACGTAATGGGGGGGTGTTATCTCTTTTGTCAAAAATCACCTGTTTTTGCTTGAACATTAAATGCCTCCAAATGGTATTTAATTCACTTCCCGGGGTGAAGAAACACTTTTTGAGACCTCAGAGTGAGTAAATTAGCCATTTTCATGCACTTTTAACCATTCCACAAATCTTGTGTTTTGGGCCCCTGGAAGCATGAAAATCACTTTAAACATGCTAATTTTAGCTCTAAAACTGATGATCTACCTACAAATGTGAACTGACGTTAAAAAATAAAACATTTGAAAACGGACCATTTTTCACCTTTCTGCAGCATGACGTAATGGGGGGGTGTTATCTCTTTTGTCAAAAATCACCTGTTTTTGCTTGAACATTAAATGCCTCCAAATGGTATTTAATTCACTTGCCGGGCCCCTGGAAGCATGAAAATCACTTTAAACATTATAATTTTAGCTCTAAAACTGATGATCTACCTACAAATGTGAACTGACTTTCAAAAATAAAACATTTGAAAACTGACAATTTTTCACCTTTCTGAAGCATGACTTAATGGGGGGGTGTTATCTCTTTTGTCAAAAATCACCTGTTTTTGCTTGAACATTAAATGCCTCCAAATGGTATTTAATTCATTTCCCGGGCCCCTGGAAGCATGAAAATCACTTTAAACATGCTAATTTTAGCTCTAAAACTGATGATCTACCTACAAATGTGAACTGACGTTCAAAAATAAAACATTTGAAAACGGACCATTTTTCACCTTTCTGAAGCATAACGTAATGGGGGGGTGTTATCTCTTTTGTCAAAAATCACCTGTTTTTGCTTGAACATTAAATGCCTCCAAATGGTATTTAATTCACTTCCCGGGGTGAAGAAACACTTTTTGAGACCTCAGAGTGAGTAAATTGGCCATTTTCATGCACTTTTAACCATTACACAAATCTTGTGTTTTGGGCCCCTGGAAGCATGAAAATCACTTTAAACATGCTAATTTTAGCTCTAAAACTGATGATCTACCTACAAATGTGAACTGACGTTAAAAAATAAAACATTTGAAAACGGACCATTTTTCACCTTTCTGCAGCATGACGTAATGGGGGGGGTGTTATCCCTTTTTTCAAAAATCACCTGTTTTTGCTTGAACATTAAATGCCTCCAAATGGTATTTAATTCACTTCCCGGGCCCCTGGAAGCATGAAAATCACTTTAAACATGCTTATTTTAGCTCTAAAACTGATGATCTACCTACAAATGTGAACTGACGTTCAAAAATAAAACATTTGAAAACGGACCATTTTTCACCTTTCTGAAGCATGACGTAATGGGGGGGTGTTATCTCTTTTGTCAAAAATCACCTGTTTTTGCTTGAACATTAAATGCCTCCAAATGGTATTTAATTCACTTCCCGGGGTGAAGAAACACTTTTTGAGACCTCAGAGTGAGTAAATTGGCCATTTTCATGCACTTTTAACCATTCCACAAATCTTGTGTTTTGGGCCCCTGGAAGCATGAAAATCACTTTAAACATGCTAATTTTAGCTCTAAAACTGATGATCTACCTACAAATGTGAACTGACTTTCAAAAATAAAACATTTGAAAACGGACAATTTCTTACCTTTCTGAAGCATGACTTAATGGGGGGGTGTTATCTCTTTTGTCAAAAATCACCTGTTTTTGCTTGAACATTAAATGCCTCCAAATGGTATTTAATTCACTTCCCGGGCCCCTGGAAGCATGAAAATCACTTTAAACATGCTAATTTTAGCTCTAAAACTGATGATCTACCTACAAATGTGAACTGGCGTTAAAAAATAAAACATTTGAAAACGGACCATTTTTCACCTTTCTGCAGCATGACGTAATGGGGGGGTGTTATCTCTTTTGTCAAAAATCACCTGTTTTTGCTTGAACATTAAATGCCTCCAAATGGTATTTAATTCACTTCCCGGGCCCCTGGAAGCATGAAAATCACTTTAAACATGCTTATTTTAGCTCTAAAACTGATGATCTACCTACAAATGTGAACTGACGTTCAAAAATAAAACATGTGAAAACGGACCATTTTTCACCTTTCTGAAGCATGACGTAATGGGGGGGTGTTATCTCTTTTGTCAAAAATCACCTGTTTTTGCTTGAACATTAAATGCCTCCAAATGGTATTTAATTCACTTCCCGGGCCCCTGGAAGCATGAAAATCACTTTAAACATGCTAATTTTAGCTCTAAAACTGATGATCTACCTACAAATGTGAACTGACGTTCAAAAATAAAACATTTGAAAACGGACCATTTTTCACCTTTCTGAAGCATAACGTAATGGGGGGGTGTTATCTCTTTTGTCAAAAATCACCTGTTTTTGCTTGAACATTAAATGCCTCCAAATGGTATTTAATTCACTTCCCGGGCCCCTGGAAGCATGAAAATCACTTTAAACATGCTAATTTTAGCTCTAAAACTGATGATCTACCTACAAATGTGAACTGACTTTCAAAAATAAAACATTTGAAAACGGACCATTTTTCACCTTTCTGAAGCATGACGTAATGGGGGGGGTGTTATCCCTTTTTTCAAAAATCACCTGTTTTTGCTTGAACATTAAATGCCTCCAAATGGTATTTAATTCACTTCCCGGGCCCCTGGAAGCATGAAAATCACTTTAAACATGCTAATTTTAGCTCTAAAACTGATGATCTACCTACAAATGTGAACTGACTTTCAAAAATAAAACATTTGAAAACGGACAATTTTTCACCTTTCTGAAGCATGACTTAATGGGGGGGTGTTATCTCTTTTGTCAAAAATCACCTGTTTTTGCTTGAACATTAAATGCCTCCAAATGGTATTTAATTCACTTCCCGGGCCCCTGGAAGCATGAAAATCACTTTAAACATGCTAATTTTAGCTCTAAAACTGATGATCTACCTACAAATGTGAACTGACGTTCAAAAATAAAACATTTGAAAACGGACAATTTTTCACCTTTCTGAAGCATGACTTAATGGGGGGGGTGTTATCTCTTTTGTCAAAAATCACCTGTTTTTGCTTGAACATTAAATGCCTCCAAATGGTATTTAATTCACTTCCCGGGGTGAAGAAACACTTTTTGAGACCTCAGAGTGAATAAATTGGCCATTTTCATGCACTTTTAACCATTCCACAAATCTTGTGTTTTGGGCCCCTGGAAGCATGAAAATCACTTTAAACATGCTAATTTTAGCTCTAAAACTGATGATCTACCTACAAATGTGAACTGACTTTCAAAAATAAAACATTTGAAAACGGACAATTTTTCACCTTTCTGAAGCATGACTTAATGGGGGGGTGTTATCTCTTTTGTCAAAAATCACCTGTTTTTGCTTGAACATTAAATGCCTCCAAATGGTATTTAATTCACTTCCCGGGCCCCTGGAAGCATGAAAATCACTTTAAACATGCTAATTTTAGCTCTAAAACTGATGATCTACCTACAAATGTGAACTGACGTTCAAAAATAAAACATTTGAAAATGGACCATTTTTCACCTTTCTGAAGCATAACGTAATGGGGGGGTGTTATCTCTTTTGTCAAAAATCACCTGTTTTTGCTTGAACATTAAATGCCTCCAAATGGTATTTAATTCACTTCCCGGGCCCCTGGAAGCATGAAAATCACTTTAAACATGCTAATTTTAGCTCTAAAACTGATGATCTACCTACAAATGTGAACTGACTTTCAAAAATAAAACATTTGAAAACGGACAATTTTTCACCTTTCTGAAGCATGACGTAATGGGGGGGTGTTATCTCTTTTGTCAAAAATCACCTGTTTTTGCTTGAACATTAAATGCCTCCAAATGGTATTTAATTCACTTCCCGGGCCCCTGGAAGCATGAAAATCACTTTCAACATGCTAATTTTAGCTCTAAAACTGATGATCTACCTACAAATGTGAACTGACGTTCAAAAATAAAACATTTGAAAACGGACCATTTTTCACCTTTCTGAAGCATGACGTAATGGGGGGGTGTTATCTCTTTTGTCAAAAATCACCTGTTTTTGCTTGAACATTAAATGCCTCCAAATGGTATTTAATTCACTTCCCGGGGTGAAGAAACACTTTTTGAGACCTCAGAGTGAGTACATTGGCCATTTTCATGCACTTTTAACCATTCCACAAATCTTGTGTTTTGGGCCCCTGGAAGCATGAAAATCACTTTAAACATGCTAATTTTAGCTCTAAAACTGATGATCTACCTACAAATGTGAACTGACGTTAAAAAATAAAACATTTGAAAACGGACCATTTTTCACCTTTCTGCAGCATGACGTAATGGGGGGGTGTTATCTCTTTTGTTAAAAATCACCTGTTTTTTCTTGAACATTAAATGCCTCCAAATGGTATTTAATTCACTTCCTGGGCCCCTGGAAGCATGAAAATCACTTTAAACATGCTAATTTTAGCTCTAAAACTGATGATCTACCTACAAATGTGAACTGACTTTCAAAAATAAAACATTTGAAAACGGACAATTTTTCACCTTTCTGAAGCATGACGTAATGGGGGGGTGTTATCTCTTTTGTCAAAAATCACCTGTTTCTGCTTGAACATTAAATGCCTCCAAATGGTATTTAATTCACTTCCCAGGCCCCTGGAAGCATGAAAATCACTTTAAACATGCTTATTTTAGCTCTAAAACTGATGATCTACCTACAAATGTGAACTGACGTTCAAAAATAAAACATTTGAAAACGGACCATTTTTCACCTTTCTGAAGCATGACGTAATGGGGGGGTGTTATCTCTTTTGTCAAAAATCACCTGTTTTTGCTTGAACATTAAATGCCTCCAAATGGTATTTAATTCACTTCCCGGGGTGAAGAAACACTTTTTGAGACCTCAGAGTGAGTAAATTGGCCATTTTCATGCACTTTTAACCATTCCACAAATCTTGTGTTTTGGGCCCCTGGAAGCATGAAAATCACTTTAAACATGCTAATTTTAGCTCTAAAACTGATGATCTACCTACAAATGTGAACTGACGTTAAAAAATAAAACATTTGAAAACAGACCATTTTTCACCTTTCTGCAGCATGACGTAATGGGGGGGTGTTATCTCTTTTGTCAAAAATCACCTGTTTTTGCTTGAACATTAAATGCCTCCAAATGGTATTTAATTCACTTCCCGGGCCCCTGGAAGCATGAAAATCACTTTAAACATGCTAATTTTAGCTCTAAAACTGATGATCTACCTACAAATGTGAACTGACTTTCAAAAATAAAACATTTGAAAACTGACAATTTTTCACCTTTCTGAAGCATGACATAATGGGGGGGTGTTATCTCTTTTGTCAAAAATCACATGTTTTTGCTTGAACATTAAATGCCTCCAAATGGTATTTAATTTACTTCCCGGGCCCCTGGAAGCATGAAAATCACTTTAAACATGCTAATTTTAGCTCTAAAACTGATGATCTACCTACAAATGTGAACTGACGTTCAAAAATAAAACATTTGAAAACGGACCATTTTTCACCTTTCTGAAGCATAACGTAATGGGGGGGTGTTATCTCTTTTGTCAAAAATCACCTGTTTTTGCTTGAACATTAAATGCCTCCAAATGGTATTTAATTCACTTCCCGGGCCCCTGGAAGAATGAAAATCACTTTAAACATGCTAATTTTAGCTCTAAAACTGATGATCTACCTACAAATGTGAACTGACTTTCAAAAATAAAACATTTGAAAACGGACAATTTTTCACCTTTCTGAAGCATGACGTAATGGGGGGGGTGTTATCTCTTTTGTCAAAAATCACCTGTTTTTGCTTGAACATTAAAGGCCTCCAAATGGTATTTAATTCACTTCCCGGGCCCCTGGAAGCATGAAAATCACTTTAAACATGCTAATTTTAGCTCTAAAACTGATGATCTACCTACAAATGTGAACTGACGTTCAAAAATAAAACATTTGAAAACGGACCATTTTTCACCTTTCTGAAGCATGACGTAATGGGGGGGGGTTATCCCTTTTGTCAAAAATCACCTGTTTTTGCTTGAACATTAAATGCCTCCAAATGGTATTTAATTCACTTCCCGGGCCCCTGGAAGCATGAAAATCACTTTAAACATGCTTATTTTAGCTCTAAAACTGATGATCTACCTACAAATGTGAACTGACGTTCAAAAATAAAACATGTGAAAACGGACCATTTTTCACCTTTCTGAAGCATGACGTAATGGGGGGGTGTTATCTCTTTTGTCAAAAATCACCTGTTTTTGCTTGAACATTAAATGCCTCCAAATGGTATTTAATTCACTTCCCGGGCCCCTGGAAGCATGAAAATCACTTTAAACATGCTAATTTTAGCTCTAAAACTGATGATCTACCTACAAATGTGAACTGACGTTCAAAAATAAAACATTTGAAAACGGACCATTTTTCACCTTTCTGAAGCATAACGTAATGGGGGGGTGTTATCTCTTTTGTCAAAAATCACCTGTTTTTGCTTGAACATTAAATGCCTCCAAATGGTATTTAATTCACTTCCCGGGCCCCTGGAAGCATGAAAATCACTTTAAACATGCTAATTTTAGCTCTAAAACTGATGATCTACCTACAAATGTGAACTGACTTTCAAAAATAAAACATTTGAAAACGGACAATTTTTCACCTTTCTGAAGCATGACGTAATGGGGGGGTGTTATCTCTTTTGTCAAAAATCACCTGTTTTTGCTTGAACATTAAATGCCTCCAAATGGTATTTAATTCACTTCCTGGGCCCCTGGAAGCATGAAAATCACTTTAAACATGCTAATTTTAGCTCTAAAACTGATGATCTACCTACAAATGTGAACTGACGTTCAAAAATAAAACATTTGAAAACAGACCATTTTTCACCTTTCTGAAGCATGACGTAATGGGGGGGGTGTTATCTCTTTTGTCAAAAATCACCTGTTTTTGCTTGAACATTAAATGCCTCCAAATGGTATTTAATTCACTTCCCGGGGTGAAGAAACACTTTTTGAGACCTCAGAGTGAGTAAATTGGCCATTTTCATGCACTTTTAACCATTTCACAAATCTTGTGTTTTGGGCCCCTGGAAGCATGAAAATCACTTTAAACATGCTAATTTTAGCTCTAAAACTGATGATCTACCTACAAATGTGAACTGACGTTAAAAAATAAAACATTTGAAAACGGACCATTTTTCACCTTTCTGCAGCATGACGTAATGGGGGGTGTTATCTCTTTTGTCAAAAATCACCTGTTTTTGCTTGAACATTAAATGCCTCCAAATGGTATTTAATTCACTTCCCGGGCCCCTGGAAGCATGAAAATCACTTTCAACATGCTAATTTTAGCTCTAAAACTGATGATCTACCTACAAATGTGAACTGACGTTCAAAAATAAAACATTTGAAAACGGACCATTTTTCACCTTTCTGAAGCATGACGTAATGGGGGGGTGTTATCTCTTTTGTCAAAAATCACCTGTTTTTGCTTGAACATTAAATGCCTCTAAATGGTATTTAATTCACTTCCCGGGGTGAAGAAACACTTTTTGAGACCTCAGAGTGAGTAAATTGGCCATTTTCATGCACTTTTAACCATTACACAAATCATGTGTTTTGGGCCCCTGGAAGCATGAAAATCACTTTAAACATGCTAATTTTAGCTCTAAAACTGATGATCTACCTACAATTGTGAACTGACGTTAAAAAATAAAACATTTCAAAACGGACCATTTTTCACCTTTCTGCAGCATGACGTAATGGGGGGGTGTTATCTCTTTTGTCAAAAATCACCTGTTTTTGCTTGAACATTAAATGCCTCCAAATGGTATCTAATTCACTTCCCGGGCCCCTGGAAGCATGAAAATCACTTTAAACATGCTAATTTTAGCTCTAAAACTGATGATCTACCTACAAATGTGAACTGACGTTCAAAAATAAAACATTTGAAAACTGACCATTTTTCACCTTTCTGAAGCATGACGTAATGGGGGTGTTATCTTTTTTGTCAAAAATCACCTGTTTTTGCTTGAACATTAAATGCCTCCAAATGGTATTTAATTCACTTCCCGGGCCCCTGGAAGCATGAAAATCACTTTAAACATGCTAATTTTAGCTCTAAAACTGATAATATACCTACAAATGTGAACTGACTTTCAAAAATTAAACATTTGAAAAAAGGACAATTTTTCACCTTTCTGAAGCATGACGTAATGGGGGGGTGTTATCTCTTTTGTCAAAAATCACCTGTTTTTGCTTGAACATTAAATGCCTCCAAATGGTATTTAATTCACTTCTCGGGCCCCTGGAAGCATGAAAATCACTTTAAACATGCTAATTTTAGTTCTAAAACTGATGATCTACCTACAAATGTGAACTGACGTTCAAAAATAAAACATTTGAAAACTGACCATTTTTCACCTTTCTGAAGCATGACGTAATGGGGGGGTGTTATCTCTTTTGTCAAAAATCACCTGTTTTTGCTTGAACATTAAATGCCTCCAAATGGTATTTAATTCACTTCCCGGGTTGAAGAAACACTTTTTGAGACCTCAGAGTGAGTAAATTGGCCATTTTCATGCACTTTTAACCATTTCACAAATCTTGTGTTTTGGGCCCCTGGAAGCATGAAAATCACTTTAAACATGCTAATTTTAGCTCTAAAACTGATGATCTACCTACAAATGTGAACTGACGTTAAAAAATAAAACATTTGAAAACGGACCATTTTTCACCTTTCTGCAGCATGACGTAATGGGGGGTGTTATCTCTTTTGTCAAAAATCACCTGTTTTTGCTTGAACATTAAATGCCTCCAAATGGTATTTAATTCACTTCCCGGGCCCCTGGAAGCATGAAAATCACTTTCAACATGCTAATTTTAGCTCTAAAACTGATGATCTACCTACAAATGGGAACTGACGTTCAAAAATAAAACATTTGAAAACAGGCCATTTTTCACCTTTCTGAAGCATGACGTAATGGGGGGTGTTATCTCTTTTGTCAAAAATCACCTGTTTTTGCTTGAACATTAAATGCCTCCAAATGGTATTTAATTCACTTCCCGGGGTGAAGAAACACTTTTTGAGACCTCAGAGTGAGTAAATTGGCCATTTTCATGCACTTTTAACCATTCCACAAATCTTGTGTTTTGGGCCCCTGGAAGCATGAAAATCACTTTAAACATGCTAATTTTAGCTCTAAAACTGATGATCTACCTACAAATGTGAACTGACGTTAAAAAATAAAACATTTGAAACGGACAATTTTTCACCTTTCTGCAGCATGACGTAATGGGGGGGTGTTATCTCTTTTGTCAAAAATCACCTGTTTTTGCTTGAACATTAAATGCCTCCAAATGGTATTTAATTCACTTCCCGGGGTGAAGAAACCCTTTTTGAGACCTCAGAGTGAGTAAATTGGCCATTTTCATGCACTTTTAACCATTTCACAAATCTTGTGTTTTGGGCCCCTGGAAGCATGAAAATCACTTTAAACATGCTAATTTTAGCTCTAAAACTGATGATCTACCTACAAATGTGAACTGACGTTAAAAAATAAAACATTTGAAAACGGGCCATTTTTCACCTTTCTGCAGCATGACGTAATGGGGCGGTGTTATCTCTTTTGTCAAAAATCACCTGTTTTTGCTTGAACATTAAATGCCTCCAAATGGTATTTATTTCACTTCCCGGGCCCCTGGAAGCATGAAAATCACTTTAAACATGCTTATTTTAGCTCTAAAACTGATGATCTACCTACAAATGTGAACTGACGTTCAAAAATAAAACATTTGAAAACGGACCATTTTTCACCTTTCTGAAGCATGACGTAATGGGGGGGTGTTATCTCTTTTGTCAAAAATCACCTGTTTTTGCTTGAACATTAAATGCCTCCAAATGGTATTTAATTCACTTCCCGGGCCCCTGGAAGCATGAAAATCACTTTAAACATGCTAATTTTAGCTCTAAAACTGATGATCTACCTACAAATGTGAACTGACGTTCAAAAATAAAACATTTGAAAACGGACGATTTTTCACCTTTCTGAAGCATGACGTAATGGGGGGGTGTTATCTCTTTTGTCAAAAATCACCTGTTTTTGCTTGAACATTAAATGCCTCCAAATGGTATTTAATTCACTTCCCGGGGTGAAGAAACACTTTTTGAGACCTCAGCGTGAGTAAATTGGCCATTTTCATGCACTTTTAACCATTTCACAAATCTTGTGTTTTGGGCCCCTGGAAGCATGAAAATCACTTTAAACATGCTAATTTTAGCTCTAAAACTGATGATCTACCTACAAATGTGAACTGACGTTCAAAAATAAAACATTTGAAAATGGACCATTTTTCACCTTTCTGAAGCATGACGTAATGGGGGGTGTTATCTCTTTTGTCAAAAATCACCTGTTTTTGCTTGAACATTAAATGCCTCCAAATGGTATTTAATTCACTTCCTGGGCCCCTGGAAGCATGAAAATCACTTTAAACATGCTAATTTTAGCTCTAAAACTGATGATCTACCTACAAATGTGAACTGACGTTCAAAAATAAAACATTTGAAAACGGACCATTTTTCACCTTTCTGAAGCATGACGTAATGGGGGGGTGTTATCTCTTTTGTCAAAAATCACCTGTTTTTGCTTGAACATTAAATGCCTCTAAATGGTATTTAATTCACTTCCCGGGGTGAAGAAACACTTTTTGAGACCTCAGAGTGAGTAAATTGGCCATTTTCATGCACTTTTAACCATTACACAAATCTTGTGTTTTGGGCCCCTGGAAGCATGAAAATCACTTTAAACATGCTAATTTTAGCTCTAAAACTGATGATCTACCTACAATTGTGAACTGACGTTAAAAAATAAAACATTTCAAAACGGACCATTTTTCACCTTTCTGCAGCATTACGTAATGGGGGGGTGTTATCTCTTTTGTCAAAAATCACCTGTTTTTGCTTGAACATTAAATGCCTCCAAATGGTATCTATTTCACTTCCCGGGCCCCTGGAAGCATGAAAATCACTTTAAACATGCTAATTTTAGCTCTAAAACTGATGATCTACCTACAAATGTGAACTGACGTTCAAAAATAAAACATTTGAAAACTGACCATTTTTCACCTTTCTGAAGCATGACGTAATGGGGGTGTTATCTTTTTTGTCAAAAATCACCTGTTTTTGCTTGAACATTAAATGCCTCCAAATGGTATTTAATTCACTTCCCGGGCCCCTGGAAGCATGAAAATCACTTTAAACATGCTAATTTTAGCTCTAAAACTGATGATCTACCTACAAATGTGAACTGACTTTCAAAAATAAAACATTTGAAAACGGACCATTTTTCACCTTTCTGAAGCATGACGTAATGGGGGGGGTGTTATCCCTTTTTTCAAAAATCACCTGTTTTTGCTTGAACATTAAATGCCTCCAAATGGTATTTAATTCACTTCCCGGGCCCCTGGAAGCATGAAAATCACTTTAAACATGCTAATTTTAGCTCTAAAACTGATGATCTACCTACAAATGTGAACTGACTTTCAAAAATAAAACATTTGAAAACGGACAATTTTTCACCTTTCTGAAGCATGACTTAATGGGGGGGTGTTATCTCTTTTGTCAAAAATCACCTGTTTTTGCTTGAACATTAAATGCCTCCAAATGGTATTTAATTCACTTCCCGGGCCCCTGGAAGCATGAAAATCACTTTAAACATGCTAATTTTAGCTCTAAAACTGATGATCTACCTACAAATGTGAACTGACGTTCAAAAATAAAACATTTGAAAACGGACAATTTTTCACCTTTCTGAAGCATGACTTAATGGGGGGGGTGTTATCTCTTTTGTCAAAAATCACCTGTTTTTGCTTGAACATTAAATGCCTCCAAATGGTATTTAATTCACTTCCCGGGGTGAAGAAACACTTTTTGAGACCTCAGAGTGAATAAATTGGCCATTTTCATGCACTTTTAACCATTCCACAAATCTTGTGTTTTGGGCCCCTGGAAGCATGAAAATCACTTTAAACATGCTAATTTTAGCTCTAAAACTGATGATCTACCTACAAATGTGAACTGACTTTCAAAAATAAAACATTTGAAAACGGACAATTTTTCACCTTTCTGAAGCATGACTTAATGGGGGGGTGTTATCTCTTTTGTCAAAAATCACCTGTTTTTGCTTGAACATTAAATGCCTCCAAATGGTATTTAATTCACTTCCCGGGCCCCTGGAAGCATGAAAATCACTTTAAACATGCTAATTTTAGCTCTAAAACTGATGATCTACCTACAAATGTGAACTGACGTTCAAAAATAAAACATTTGAAAATGGACCATTTTTCACCTTTCTGAAGCATAACGTAATGGGGGGGTGTTATCTCTTTTGTCAAAAATCACCTGTTTTTGCTTGAACATTAAATGCCTCCAAATGGTATTTAATTCACTTCCCGGGCCCCTGGAAGCATGAAAATCACTTTAAACATGCTAATTTTAGCTCTAAAACTGATGATCTACCTACAAATGTGAACTGACTTTCAAAAATAAAACATTTGAAAACGGACAATTTTTCACCTTTCTGAAGCATGACGTAATGGGGGGGTGTTATCTCTTTTGTCAAAAATCACCTGTTTTTGCTTGAACATTAAATGCCTCCAAATGGTATTTAATTCACTTCCCGGGCCCCTGGAAGCATGAAAATCACTTTCAACATGCTAATTTTAGCTCTAAAACTGATGATCTACCTACAAATGTGAACTGACGTTCAAAAATAAAACATTTGAAAACGGACCATTTTTCACCTTTCTGAAGCATGACGTAATGGGGGGGTGTTATCTCTTTTGTCAAAAATCACCTGTTTTTGCTTGAACATTAAATGCCTCCAAATGGTATTTAATTCACTTCCCGGGGTGAAGAAACACTTTTTGAGACCTCAGAGTGAGTACATTGGCCATTTTCATGCACTTTTAACCATTCCACAAATCTTGTGTTTTGGGCCCCTGGAAGCATGAAAATCACTTTAAACATGCTAATTTTAGCTCTAAAACTGATGATCTACCTACAAATGTGAACTGACGTTAAAAAATAAAACATTTGAAAACGGACCATTTTTCACCTTTCTGCAGCATGACGTAATGGGGGGGTGTTATCTCTTTTGTTAAAAATCACCTGTTTTTTCTTGAACATTAAATGCCTCCAAATGGTATTTAATTCACTTCCTGGGCCCCTGGAAGCATGAAAATCACTTTAAACATGCTAATTTTAGCTCTAAAACTGATGATCTACCTACAAATGTGAACTGACTTTCAAAAATAAAACATTTGAAAACGGACAATTTTTCACCTTTCTGAAGCATGACGTAATGGGGGGGTGTTATCTCTTTTGTCAAAAATCACCTGTTTCTGCTTGAACATTAAATGCCTCCAAATGGTATTTAATTCACTTCCCAGGCCCCTGGAAGCATGAAAATCACTTTAAACATGCTTATTTTAGCTCTAAAACTGATGATCTACCTACAAATGTGAACTGACGTTCAAAAATAAAACATTTGAAAACGGACCATTTTTCACCTTTCTGAAGCATGACGTAATGGGGGGGTGTTATCTCTTTTGTCAAAAATCACCTGTTTTTGCTTGAACATTAAATGCCTCCAAATGGTATTTAATTCACTTCCCGGGGTGAAGAAACACTTTTTGAGACCTCAGAGTGAGTAAATTGGCCATTTTCATGCACTTTTAACCATTCCACAAATCTTGTGTTTTGGGCCCCTGGAAGCATGAAAATCACTTTAAACATGCTAATTTTAGCTCTAAAACTGATGATCTACCTACAAATGTGAACTGACGTTAAAAAATAAAACATTTGAAAACAGACCATTTTTCACCTTTCTGCAGCATGACGTAATGGGGGGGTGTTATCTCTTTTGTCAAAAATCACCTGTTTTTGCTTGAACATTAAATGCCTCCAAATGGTATTTAATTCACTTCCCGGGCCCCTGGAAGCATGAAAATCACTTTAAACATGCTAATTTTAGCTCTAAAACTGATGAT
This sequence comes from Lissotriton helveticus, assembly GCF_964261635.1. Classification (NCBI taxonomy): domain Eukaryota; kingdom Metazoa; phylum Chordata; class Amphibia; order Caudata; family Salamandridae; genus Lissotriton; species Lissotriton helveticus. The sequence goes on from NW_027611851.1 coordinate 522,883, forward strand.
CTACCTACAAATGTGAACTGACTTTCAAAAATAAAACATTTGAAAACTGACAATTTTTCACCTTTCTGAAGCATGACATAATGGGGGGGTGTTATCTCTTTTGTCAAAAATCACCTGTTTTTGCTTGAACATTAAATGCCTCCAAATGGTATTTAATTTACTTCCCGGGCCCCTGGAAGCATGAAAATCACTTTAAACATGCTAATTTTAGCTCTAAAACTGATGATCTACCTACAAATGTGAACTGACGTTCAAAAATAAAACATTTGAAAACGGACCATTTTTCACCTTTCTGAAGCATAACGTAATGGGGGGGTGTTATCTCTTTTGTCAAAAATCACCTGTTTTTGCTTGAACATTAAATGCCTCCAAATGGTATTTAATTCACTTCCCGGGCCCCTGGAAGAATGAAAATCACTTTAAACATGCTAATTTTAGCTCTAAAACTGATGATCTACCTACAAATGTGAACTGACTTTCAAAAATAAAACATTTGAAAACGGACAATTTTTCACCTTTCTGAAGCATGACGTAATGGGGGGGGTGTTATCTCTTTTGTCAAAAATCACCTGTTTTTGCTTGAACATTAAATGCCTCCAAATGGTATTTAATTCACTTCCCGGGCCCCTGGAAGCATGAAAATCACTTTAAACATGCTAATTTTAGCTCTAAAACTGATGATCTACCTACAAATGTGAACTGACGTTCAAAAATAAAACATTTGAAAACGGACCATTTTTCACCTTTCTGAAGCATGACGTAATGGGGGGGGGTTATCCCTTTTGTCAAAAATCACCTGTTTTTGCTTGAACATTAAATGCCTCCAAATGGTATTTAATTCACTTCCCGGGCCCCTGGAAGCATGAAAATCACTTTAAACATGCTTATTTTAGCTCTAAAACTGATGATCTACCTACAAATGTGAACTGACGTTCAAAAATAAAACATGTGAAAACGGACCATTTTTCACCTTTCTGAAGCATGACGTAATGGGGGGGTGTTATCTCTTTTGTCAAAAATCACCTGTTTTTGCTTGAACATTAAATGCCTCCAAATGGTATTTAATTCACTTCCCGGGCCCCTGGAAGCATGAAAATCACTTTAAACATGCTAATTTTAGCTCTAAAACTGATGATCTACCTACAAATCTGAACTGACGTTCAAAAATAAAACATTTGAAAACGGACCATTTTTCACCTTTCTGAAGCATAACGTAATGGGGGGGTGTTATCTCTTTTGTCAAAAATCACCTGTTTTTGCTTGAACATTAAATGCCTCCAAATGGTATTTAATTCACTTCCCGGGCCCCTGGAAGCATGAAAATCACTTTAAACATGCTAATTTTAGCTCTAAAACTGATGATCTACCTACAAATGTGAACTGACTTTCAAAAATAAAACATTTGAAAACGGACAATTTTTCACCTTTCTGAAGCATGACGTAATGGGGGGGTGTTATCTCTTTTGTCAAAAATCACCTGTTTTTGCTTGAACATTAAATGCCTCCAAATGGTATTTAATTCACTTCCTGGGCCCCTGGAAGCATGAAAATCACTTTAAACATGCTAATTTTAGCTCTAAAACTGATGATCTACCTACAAATGTGAACTGACGTTCAAAAATAAAACATTTGAAAACGGACCATTTTTCACCTTTCTGAAGCATGACGTAATGGGGGGGGTGTTATCTCTTTTGTCAAAAATCACCTGTTTTTGCTTGAACATTAAATGCCTCCAAATGGTATTTAATTCACTTCCCGGGGTGAAGAAACACTTTTTGAGACCTCAGAGTGAGTAAATTGGCCATTTTCATGCACTTTTAACCATTTCACAAATCTTGTGTTTTGGGCCCCTGGAAGCATGAAAATCACTTTAAACATGCTAATTTTAGCTCTAAAACTGATGATCTACCTACAAATGTGAACTGACGTTAAAAAATAAAACATTTGAAAACGGACCATTTTTCACCTTTCTGCAGCATGACGTAATGGGGGGTGTTATCTCTTTTGTCAAAAATCACCTGTTTTTGCTTGAACATTAAATGCCTCCAAATGGTATTTAATTCACTTCCCGGGCCCCTGGAAGCATGAAAATCACTTTCAACATGCTAATTTTAGCTCTAAAACTGATGATCTACCTACAAATGTGAACTGACGTTCAAAAATAAAACATTTGAAAACGGACCATTTTTCACCTTTCTGAAGCATGACGTAATGGGGGGGTGTTATCTCTTTTGTCAAAAATCACCTGTTTTTGCTTGAACATTAAATGCCTCTAAATGGTATTTAATTCACTTCCCGGGGTGAAGAAACACTTTTTGAGACCTCAGAGTGAGTAAATTGGCCATTTTCATGCACTTTTAACCATTACACAAATCATGTGTTTTGGGCCCCTGGAAGCATGAAAATCACTTTAAACATGCTAATTTTAGCTCTAAAACTGATGATCTACCTACAATTGTGAACTGACGTTAAAAATAAAACATTTCAAAACGGACCATTTTTCACCTTTCTGCAGCATGACGTAATGGGGGGGTGTTATCTCTTTTGTCAAAAATCACCTGTTTTTGCTTGAACATTAAATGCCTCCAAATGGTATCTAATTCACTTCCCGGGCCCCTGGAAGCATGAAAATCACTTTAAACATGCTAATTTTAGCTCTAAAACTGATGATCTACCTACAAATGTGAACTGACGTTCAAAAATAAAACATTTGAAAACTGACCATTTTTCACCTTTCTGAAGCATGACGTAATGGGGGTGTTATCTTTTTTGTCAAAAATCACCTGTTTTTGCTTGAACATTAAATGCCTCCAAATGGTATTTAATTCACTTCCCGGGCCCCTGGAAGCATGAAAATCACTTTAAACATGCTAATTTTAGCTCTAAAACTGATAATATACCTACAAATGTGAACTGACTTTCAAAAATTAAACATTTGAAAAAAGGACAATTTTTCACCTTTCTGAAGCATGACGTAATGGGGGGGTGTTATCTCTTTTGTCAAAAATCACCTGTTTTTGCTTGAACATTAAATGCCTCCAAATGGTATTTAATTCACTTCTCGGGCCCCTGGAAGCATGAAAATCACTTTAAACATGCTAATTTTAGTTCTAAAACTGATGATCTACCTACAAATGTGAACTGACGTTCAAAAATAAAACATTTGAAAACTGACCATTTTTCACCTTTCTGAAGCATGACGTAATGGGGGGGTGTTATCTCTTTTGTCAAAAATCACCTGTTTTTGCTTGAACATTAAATGCCTCCAAATGGTATTTAATTCACTTCCCGGGTTGAAGAAACACTTTTTGAGACCTCAGAGTGAGTAAATTGGCCATTTTCATGCACTTTTAACCATTTCACAAATCTTGTGTTTTGGGCCCCTGGAAGCATGAAAATCACTTTAAACATGCTAATTTTAGCTCTAAAACTGATGATCTACCTACAAATGTGAACTGACGTTAAAAAATAAAACATTTGAAAACGGACCATTTTTCACCTTTCTGCAGCATGACGTAATGGGGGGTGTTATCTCTTTTGTCAAAAATCACCTGTTTTTGCTTGAACATTAAATGCCTCCAAATGGTATTTAATTCACTTCCCGGGCCCCTGGAAGCATGAAAATCACTTTCAACATGCTAATTTTAGCTCTAAAACTGATGATCTACCTACAAATGGGAACTGACGTTCAAAAATAAAACATTTGAAAACAGGCCATTTTTCACCTTTCTGAAGCATGACGTAATGGGGGGTGTTATCTCTTTTGTCAAAAATCACCTGTTTTTGCTTGAACATTAAATGCCTCCAAATGGTATTTAATTCACTTCCCGGGGTGAAGAAACACTTTTTGAGACCTCAGAGTGAGTAAATTGGCCATTTTCATGCACTTTTAACCATTCCACAAATCTTGTGTTTTGGGCCCCTGGAAGCATGAAAATCACTTTAAACATGCTAATTTTAGCTCTAAAACTGATGATCTACCTACAAATGTGAACTGACGTTAAAAAATAAAACATTTGAAAACGGACAATTTTTCACCTTTCTGCAGCATGACGTAATGGGGGGGTGTTATCTCTTTTGTCAAAAATCACCTGTTTTTGCTTGAACATTAAATGCCTCCAAATGGTATTTAATTCACTTCCCGGGGTGAAGAAACCCTTTTTGAGACCTCAGAGTGAGTAAATTGGCCATTTTCATGCACTTTTAACCATTTCACAAATCTTGTGTTTTGGGCCCCTGGAAGCATGAAAATCACTTTAAACATGCTAATTTTAGCTCTAAAACTGATGATCTACCTACAAATGTGAACTGACGTTAAAAAATAAAACATTTGAAAACGGGCCATTTTTCACCTTTCTGCAGCATGACGTAATGGGGCGGTGTTATCTCTTTTGTCAAAAATCACCTGTTTTTGCTTGAACATTAAATGCCTCCAAATGGTATTTATTTCACTTCCCGGGCCCCTGGAAGCATGAAAATCACTTTAAACATGCTTATTTTAGCTCTAAAACTGATGATCTACCTACAAATGTGAACTGACGTTCAAAAATAAAACATTTGAAAACGGACCATTTTTCACCTTTCTGAAGCATGACGTAATGGGGGGGTGTTATCTCTTTTGTCAAAAATCACCTGTTTTTGCTTAAACATTAAATGCCTCCAAATGGTATTTAATTCACTTCCCGGGCCCCTGGAAGCATGAAAATCACTTTCAACATGCTAATTTTAGCTCTAAAACTGATGATCTACCTACAAATGTGAACTGACGTTCAAAAATAAAACATTTGAAAACGGACCATTTTTCACCTTTCTGAAGCATGACGTAATGGGGGGGTGTTATCTCTTTTGTCAAAAATCACCTGTTTTTGCTTGAACATTAAATGCCTCTAAATGGTATTTAATTCACTTCCCGGGGTGAAGAAACACTTTTTGAGACCTCAGAGTGAGTAAATTGGCCATTTTCATGCACTTTTAACCATTACACAAATCATGTGTTTTGGGCCCCTGGAAGCATGAAAATCACTTTAAACATGCTAATTTTAGCTCTAAAACTGATGATCTACCTACAATTGTGAACTGACGTTAAAAAATAAAACATTTCAAAACGGACCATTTTTCACCTTTCTGCAGCATGACGTAATGGGGGGGTGTTATCTCTTTTGTCAAAAATCACCTGTTTTTGCTTGAACATTAAATGCCTCCAAATGGTATCTAATTCACTTCCCGGGCCCCTGGAAGCATGAAAATCACTTTAAACATGCTAATTTTAGCTCTAAAACTGATGATCTACCTACAAATGTGAACTGACGTTCAAAAATAAAACATTTGAAAACTGACCATTTTTCACCTTTCTGAAGCATGACGTAATGGGGGTGTTATCTTTTTTGTCAAAAATCACCTGTTTTTGCTTGAACATTAAATGCCTCCAAATGGTATTTAATTCACTTCCCGGGCCCCTGGAAGCATGAAAATCACTTTAAACATGCTAATTTTAGCTCTAAAACTGATAATATACCTACAAATGTGAACTGACTTTCAAAAATTAAACATTTGAAAAAAGGACAATTTTTCACCTTTCTGAAGCATGACGTAATGGGGGGGTGTTATCTCTTTTGTCAAAAATCACCTGTTTTTGCTTGAACATTAAATGCCTCCAAATGGTATTTAATTCACTTCTCGGGCCCCTGGAAGCATGAAAATCACTTTAAACATGCTAATTTTAGTTCTAAAACTGATGATCTACCTACAAATGTGAACTGACGTTCAAAAATAAAACATTTGAAAACTGACCATTTTTCACCTTTCTGAAGCATGACGTAATGGGGGGGTGTTATCTCTTTTGTCAAAAATCACCTGTTTTTGCTTGAACATTAAATGCCTCCAAATGGTATTTAATTCACTTCCCGGGTTGAAGAAACACTTTTTGAGACCTCAGAGTGAGTAAATTGGCCATTTTCATGCACTTTTAACCATTTCACAAATCTTGTGTTTTGGGCCCCTGGAAGCATGAAAATCACTTTAAACATGCTAATTTTAGCTCTAAAACTGATGATCTACCTACAAATGTGAACTGACGTTAAAAAATAAAACATTTGAAAACGGACCATTTTTCACCTTTCTGCAGCATGACGTAATGGGGGGTGTTATCTCTTTTGTCAAAAATCACCTGTTTTTGCTTGAACATTAAATGCCTCCAAATGGTATTTAATTCACTTCCCGGGCCCCTGGAAGCATGAAAATCACTTTCAACATGCTAATTTTAGCTCTAAAACTGATGATCTACCTACAAATGGGAACTGACGTTCAAAAATAAAACATTTGAAAACAGGCCATTTTTCACCTTTCTGAAGCATGACGTAATGGGGGGTGTTATCTCTTTTGTCAAAAATCACCTGTTTTTGCTTGAACATTAAATGCCTCCAAATGGTATTTAATTCACTTCCCGGGGTGAAGAAACACTTTTTGAGACCTCAGAGTGAGTAAATTGGCCATTTTCATGCACTTTTAACCATTCCACAAATCTTGTGTTTTGGGCCCCTGGAAGCATGAAAATCACTTTAAACATGCTAATTTTAGCTCTAAAACTGATGATCTACCTACAAATGTGAACTGACGTTAAAAAATAAAACATTTGAAAACGGACAATTTTTCACCTTTCTGCAGCATGACGTAATGGGGGGGTGTTATCTCTTTTGTCAAAAATCACCTGTTTTTGCTTGAACATTAAATGCCTCCAAATGGTATTTAATTCACTTCCCGGGGTGAAGAAACCCTTTTTGAGACCTCAGAGTGAGTAAATTGGCCATTTTCATGCACTTTTAACCATTTCACAAATCTTGTGTTTTGGGCCCCTGGAAGCATGAAAATCACTTTAAACATGCTAATTTTAGCTCTAAAACTGATGATCTACCTACAAATGTGAACTGACGTTAAAAAATAAAACATTTGAAAACGGGCCATTTTTCACCTTTCTGCAGCATGACGTAATGGGGCGGTGTTATCTCTTTTGTCAAAAATCACCTGTTTTTGCTTGAACATTAAATGCCTCCAAATGGTATTTATTTCACTTCCCGGGCCCCTGGAAGCATGAAAATCACTTTAAACATGCTTATTTTAGCTCTAAAACTGATGATCTACCTACAAATGTGAACTGACGTTCAAAAATAAAACATTTGAAAACGGACCATTTTTCACCTTTCTGAAGCATGACGTAATGGGGGGGTGTTATCTCTTTTGTCAAAAATCACCTGTTTTTGCTTGAACATTAAATGCCTCCAAATGGTATTTAATTCACTTCCCGGGCCCCTGGAAGCATGAAAATCACTTTAAACATGCTAATTTTAGCTCTAAAACTGATGATCTACCTACAAATGTGAACTGACGTTCAAAAATAAAACATTTGAAAACGGACGATTTTTCACCTTTCTGAAGCATGACGTAATGGGGGGGTGTTATCTCTTTTGTCAAAAATCACCTGTTTTTGCTTGAACATTAAATGCCTCCAAATGGTATTTAATTCACTTCCCGGGGTGAAGAAACACTTTTTGAGACCTCAGCGTGAGTAAATTGGCCATTTTCAAGCACTTTTAACCATTTCACAAATCTTGTGTTTTGGGCCCCTGGAAGCATGAAAATCACTTTAAACATGCTAATTTTAGCTCTAAAACTGATGATCTACCTACAAATGTGAACTGACGTTCAAAAATAAAACATTTGAAAATGGACCATTTTTCACCTTTCTGAAGCATGACGTAATGGGGGGTGTTATCTCTTTTGTCAAAAATCACCTGTTTTTGCTTGAACATTAAATGCCTCCAAATGGTATTTAATTCACTTCCTGGGCCCCTGGAAGCATGAAAATCACTTTAAACATGCTAATTTTAGCTCTAAAACTGATGATCTACCTACAAATGTGAACTGACGTTCAAAAATAAAACATTTGAAAACGGACCATTTTTCACCTTTCTGAAGCATGACGTAATGGGGGGGTGTTATCTCTTTTGTCAAAAATCACCTGTTTTTGCTTGAACATTAAATGCCTCTAAATGGTATTTAATTCACTTCCCGGGGTGAAGAAACACTTTTTGAGACCTCAGAGTGAGTAAATTGGCCATTTTCATGCACTTTTAACCATTACACAAATCTTGTGTTTTGGGCCCCTGGAAGCATGAAAATCACTTTAAACATGCTAATTTTAGCTCTAAAACTGATGATCTACCTACAATTGTGAACTGACGTTAAAAAATAAAACATTTCAAAACGGACCATTTTTCACCTTTCTGCAGCATGACGTAATGGGGGGGTGTTATCTCTTTTGTCAAAAATCACCTGTTTTTGCTTGAACATTAAATGCCTCCAAATGGTATCTATTTCACTTCCCGGGCCCCTGGAAGCATGAAAATCACTTTAAACATGCTAATTTTAGCTCTAAAACTGATGATCTACCTACAAATGTGAACTGACGTTCAAAAATAAAACATTTGAAAACTGACCATTTTTCACCTTTCTGAAGCATGACGTAATGGGGGTGTTATCTTTTTTGTCAAAAATCACCTGTTTTTGCTTGAACATTAAATGCCTCCAAATGGTATTTAATTCACTTACCGGGCCCCTGGAAGCATGAAAATCACTTTAAACATGCTAATTTTAGCTCTAAAACTGATAATATACCTACAAATGTGAACTGACTTTCAAAAATTAAACATTTGAAAAAAGGACAATTTTTCACCTTTCTGAAGCATGACGTAATGGGGGGGTGTTATCTCTTTTGTCAAAAATCACCTGTTTTTGCTTGAACATTAAATGCCTCCAAATGGTATTTAATTCACTTCCCGGGCCCCTGGAAGCATGAAAATCACTTTAAACATGCTAATTTTAGCTCTAAAACTGATGATCTACCTACAAATGTGAACTGACTTTCAAAAATAAAACATTTGAAAACGGACAATTTTTCACCTTTCTGAAGCATGACGTAATGGGGGGGTGTTATCTCTTTTGTCAAAAATCACCTGTTTTTGCTTGAACATTAAATGCCTCCAAATGGTATTTAATTCACTTCCCGGGCCCCTGGAAGCATGAAAATCACTTTAAACATGCTAATTTTAGTTCTAAAACTGATGATCTACCTACAAATGTGAACTGACGTTCAAAAATAAAACATTTGAAAACGGACCATTTTTCACCTTTCTGAAGCATGACGTAATGGGGGGGTGTTATCTCTTTTGTCAAAAATCACCTGTTTTTGCTTGAACATTAAATGCCTCCAAATGGTATTTAATTCACTTCCCGGGTTGAAGAAACACTTTTTGAGACCTCAGAGTGAATAAATTGGCCATTTTCATGCACTTTTAACCATTTCACAAATCTTGTGTTTTGGGCCCCTGGAAGCATGAAAATCACTTTAAACATGCTAATTTTAGCTCTAAAACTGATGATCTACCTACAAATGTGAACTGACGTTAAAAAATAAAACATTTGAAAACGGACCATTTTTCACCTTTCTGCAGCATGACGTAATGGGGGGTGTTATCTCTTTTGTCAAAAATCACCTGTTTTTGCTTGAACATTAAATGCCTCCAAATGGTATTTAATTCACTTCCCGGGCCCCTGGAAGCATGAAAATCACTTTCAACATGCTAATTTTAGCTCTAAAACTGATGATCTACCTACAAATGGGAACTGACGTTCAAAAATAAAACATTTGAAAACGGACCATTTTTCACCTTTCTGAAGCATGACGTAATGGGGGGTGTTATCTCTTTTGTCAAAAATCACCTGTTTTTGCTTGAACATTAAATGCCTCCAAATGGTATTTAATTCACTTCCCGGGGTGAAGAAACACTTTTTGAGACCTCAGAGTGAGTAAATTGGCCATTTTCATGCACTTTTAACCATTCCACAAATCTTGTGTTTTGGGCCCCTGGAAGCATGAAAATCACTTTAAACATGCTAATTTTAGCTCTAAAACTGATGATCTACCTACAAATGTGAACTGACGTTAAAAAATAAAACATTTGAAAACGGACAATTTTTCACCTTTCTGCAGCATGACGTAATGGGGGGGTGTTATCTCTTTTGTCAAAAATCACCTGTTTTTGCTTGAACATTAAATGCCTCCAAATGGTATTTAATTCACTTCCCGGGGTGAAGAAACCCTTTTTGAGACCTCAGAGTGAGTAAATTGGCCATTTTAATGCACTTTTAACCATTTCACAAATCTTGTGTTTTGGGCCCCTGGAAGCATGAAAATCACTTTAAACATGCTAATTTTAGCTCTAAAACTGATGATCTACCTACAAATGTGAACTGACGTTAAAAAATAAAACATTTGAAAACGGGCCATTTTTCACCTTTCTGCAGCATGACGTAATGGGGCGGTGTTATCTCTTTTGTCAAAAATCACCTGTTTTTGCTTGAACATTAAATGCCTCCAAATGGTATTTATTTCACTTCCCGGGCCCCTGGAAGCATGAAAATCACTTTAAACATGCTTATTTTAGCTCTAAAACTGATGATCTACCTACAAATGTGAACTGACGTTCAAAAATAAAACATTTGAAAACGGACCATTTTTCACCTTTCTGAAGCATGACGTAATGGGGGGGTGTTATCTCTTTTGTCAAAAATCACCTGTTTTTGCTTGAACATTAAATGCCTCCAAATGGTATTTAATTCACTTCCCGGGCCCCTGGAAGCATGAAAATCACTTTAAACATGCTAATTTTAGCTCTAAAACTGATGATCTACCTACAAATGTGAACTGACGTTCAAAAATAAAACATTTGAAAACGGACGATTTTTCACCTTTCTGAAGCATGACGTAATGGGGGGGTGTTATCTCTTTTGTCAAAAATCACCTGTTTTTGCTTGAACATTAAATGCCTCCAAATGGTATTTAATTCACTTCCCGGGGTGAAGAAACACTTTTTGAGACCTCAGCGTGAGTAAATTGGCCATTTTCATGCACTTTTAACCATTTCACAAATCTTGTGTTTTGGGCCCCTGGAAGCATGAAAATCACTTTAAACATGCTAATTTTAGCTCTAAAACTGATGATCTACCTACAAATGTGAACTGACGTTCAAAAATAAAACATTTGAAAACGGACCATTTTTCACCTTTCTGAAGCATGACGTAATGGGGGGGTGTTATCTCTTTTGTCAAAAATCACCTGTTTTTGCTTGAACATTAAATGCCTCCAAATGGTATTTAATTCACTTCCTGGGCCCCTGGAAGCATGAAAATCACTTTAAACATGCTAATTTTAGCTCTAAAACTGATGATCTACCTACAAATGTGAACTGACGTTCAAAAATAAAACATTTGAAAACGGACCATTTTTCACCTTTCTGAAGCATGACGTAATGGGGGGGTGTTATCTCTTTTGTCAAAAATCACCTGTTTTTGCTTGAACATTAAATGCCTCTAAATGGTATTTAATTCACTTCCCGGGGTGAAGAAACACTTTTTGAGACCTCAGAGTGAGTAAATTGGCCATTTTCATGCACTTTTAACCATTACACAAATCTTGTGTTTTGGGCCCCTGGAAGCATGAAAATCACTTTAAACATGCTAATTTTAGCTCTAAAACTGATGATCTACCTACAATTGTGAACTGACGTTAAAAAATAAAACATTTCAAAACGGACCATTTTTCACCTTTCTGCAGCATGACGTAATGGGGGGGTGTTATCTCTTTTGTCAAAAATCACCTGTTTTTGCTTGAACATTAAATGCCTCCAAATGGTATCTAATTCACTTCCCGGGCCCCTGGAAGCATGAAAATCACTTTAAACATGCTAATTTTAGCTCTAAAACTGATGATCTACCTACAAATGTGAACTGACGTTCAAAAATAAAACATTTGAAAACTGACCATTTTTCACCTTTCTGAAGCATGACGTAATGGGGGTGTTATCTTTTTTGTCAAAAATCACCTGTTTTTGCTTGAACATTAAATGCCTCCAAATGGTATTTAATTCACTTCCCGGGCCCCTGGAAGCATGAAAATCACTTTAAACATGCTAATTTTAGCTCTAAAACTGATAATATACCTACAAATGTGAACTGACTTTCAAAAATTAAACATTTGAAAATGGACCATTTTTCACCTTTCTGAAGCATGACGTAATGGGGGGGTGTTATCTCTTTTGTCAAAAATCACCTGTTTTTGCTTGAACATTAAATGCCTCCAAATGGTATTTAATTCACTTCCCGGGCCCCTGGAAGCATGAAAATCACTTTAAACATGCTAATTTTAGCTCTAAAACTGATGATCTACCTACAAATGTGAACTGACGTTCAAAAATAAAACATTTGAAAATGGACCATTTTTCACCTTTCTGAAGCATAACGTAATGGGGGGTGTTATCTCTTTTGTCAAAAATCACCTGTTTTTGCTTGAACATTAAATGCCTCCAAATGGTATTTAATTCACTTCCCGGGCCCCTGGAAGCATGAAAATCACTTTAAACATGCTAATTTTAGCTCTAAAACTGATGATCTACCTACAAATGTGAACTGACTTTCAAAAATAAAACATTTGAAAACGGACAATTTTTCACCTTTCTGAAGCATGACGTAATGGGGGGGTGTTATCTCTTTTGTCAAAAATCACCTGTTTTTGCTTGAACATTAAATGCCTCCAAATGGTATTTAATTCACTTCCCGGGCCCCTGGAAGCATGAAAATCACTTTAAACATGCTAATTTTAGCTCTAAAACTGATGATCTACCTACAAATGTGAACTGACGTTCAAAAATAAAACATTTGAAAACGGACCATTTTTCACCTTTCTGAAGCATGACGTAATGGGGGGTGTTATCTCTTTTGTTAAAAATCACCTGTTTTTGCTTGAACATTAAATGCCTCCAAATGGTATTTAATTCACTTCCCGGGGTGAAGAAACACTTTTTGAGACCTTAGAGTGAGTAAATTGGCCATTTTCATGCACTTTTAACCATTTCACAAATCTTGTGTTTTGGGCCCCTGGAAGCATGAAAATCACTTTAAACATGCTAATTTTAGCTCTAAAACTGATGATCTACCTACAAATGTGAACTGACGTTAAAAAATAAAACATTTGAAAACGGACCATTTTTCACCTTTCTGCAGCATGACGTAATGGGGGGTGTTATCTCTTTTGTCAAAAATCACCTGTTTTTGCTTGAACATTAAATGCCTCCAAATGGTATTTAATTCACTTCCCGGGCCCCTGGAAGCATGAAAATCACTTTCAACATGCTAATTTTAGCTCTAAAACTGATGATCTACCTACAAATGTGAACTGACGTTCAAAAATAAAACATTTGAAAACGGACCATTTTTCACCTTTCTGAAGCATGACGTAATGGGGGGGTGTTATCTCTTTTGTCAAAAATCACCTGTTTTTGCTTGAACATTAAATGCCTCCAAATGGTATTTAATTCACTTCCCGGGGTGAAGAAACACTTTTTGAGACCTCAGAGTGAGTACATTGGCCATTTTCATGCACTTTTAACCATTCCACAAATCTTGTGTTTTGGGCCCCTGGAAGCATGAAAATCACTTTAAACATGCTAATTTTAGCTCTAAAACTGATGATCTACCTACAAATGTGAACTGACGTTAAAAAATAAAACATTTGAAAACGGACCATTTTTCACCTTTCTGCAGCATGACGTAATGGGGGGGTGTTATCTCTTTTGTTAAAAATCACCTGTTTTTTCTTGAACATTAAATGCCTCCAAATGGTATTTAATTCACTTCCTGGGCCCCTGGAAGCATGAACATCACTTTAAACATGCTAATTTTAGCTCTAAAACTGATGATCTACCTACAAATGTGAACTGACTTTCAAAAATAAAACATTTGAAAATGGACAATTTTTCACCTTTCTGAAGCATGACGTAATGGGGGGGTGTTATCTCTTTTGTCAAAAATCACCTGTTTCTGCTTGAACATTAAATGCCTCCAAATGGTATTTAATTCACTTCCCAGGCCCCTGGAAGCATGAAAATCACTTTAAACATGCTTATTTTAGCTCTAAAACTGATGATCTACCTACAAATGTGAACTGACGTTCAAAAATAAAACATTTGAAAACGGACCATTTTTCACCTTTCTGAAGCATGACGTAATGGGGGGGGTGTTATCTCTTTTGTCAAAAATCACCTGTTTTTGCTTGAACATTAAATGCCTCCAAATGGTATTTAATTCACTTCCCGGGGTGAAGAAACACTTTTTGAGACCTCAGAGTGAGTAAATTGGCCATTTTCATGCACTTTTAACCATTCCACAAATCTTGTGTTTTGGGCCCCTGGAAGCATGAAAATCACTCTAAACATGCTAATTTTAGCTCTAAAACTGATGATCTACCTACAAATGTGAACTGACGTTAAAAAATAAAACATTTGAAAACAGACCATTTTTTACCTTTCTGCAGCATGACGTAATGGGGGGGTGTTATCTCTTTTGTCAAAAATCACCTGTTTTTGCTTGAACATTAAATGCCTCCAAATGGTATTTAATTCACTTCCCGGGCCCCTGGAAGCATGAAAATCACTTTAAACATGCTAATTTTAGCTCTAAAACTGATGATCTACCTACAAATGTGAACTGACTTTCAAAAATAAAACATTTGAAAACTGACAATTTTTCACCTTTCTGAAGCATGACATAATGGGGGGGTGTTATCTCTTTTGTCAAAAATCACCTGTTTTTGCTTGAACATTAAATGCCTCCAAATGGTATTTAATTTACTTCCCGGGCCCCTGGAAGCATGAAAATCACTTTAAACATGCTAATTTTAGCTCTAAAACTGATGATCTACCTACAAATGTGAACTGACGTTCAAAAATAAAACATTTGAAAACGGACCATTTTTCACCTTTCTGAAGCATAACGTAATGGGGGGGTGTTATCTCTTTTGTCAAAAATCACCTGTTTTTGCTTGAACATTAAATGCCTCCAAATGGTATTTAATTCACTTCCCGGGCCCCTGGAAGAATGAAAATCACTTTAAACATGCTAATTTTAGCTCTAAAACTGATGATCTACCTACAAATGTGAACTGACTTTCAAAAATAAAACATTTGAAAACGGACCATTTTTCACCTTTCTGAAGCATGACGTAATGGGGGGGGGGTTATCCCTTTTGTCAAAAATCACCTGTTTTTGCTTGAACATTAAATGCCTCCAAATGGTATTTAATTCACTTCCCGGGCCCCTGGAAGCATGAAAATCACTTTAAACATGCTTATTTTAGCTCTAAAACTGATGATCTACCTACAAATGTGAACTGATGTTCAAAAATAAAACATGTGAAAACGGACCATTTTTCACCTTTCTGAAGCATGACGTAATGGGGGGGTGTTATCTCTTTTGTCAAAAATCACCTGTTTTTGCTTGAACATTAAATGCCTCCAAATGGTATTTAATTCACTTCCCGGGCCCCTGGAAGCATGAAAATCACTTTAAACATGCTAATTTTAGCTCTAAAACTGATGATCTACCTACAAATGTGAACTGACGTTCAAAAATAAAACATTTGAAAACGGACCATTTTTCACCTTTCTGAAGCATAACGTAATGGGGGGGTGTTATCTCTTTTGTCAAAAATCACCTGTTTTTGCTTGAACATTAAATGCCTCCAAATGGTATTTAATTCACTTCCCGGGCCCCTGGAAGCATGAAAATCACTTTAAACATGCTAATTTTAGCTCTAAAACTGATGATCTACCTACAAATGTGAACTGACTTTCAAAAATAAAACATTTGAAAACGGACAATTTTTCACCTTTCTGAAGCATGACGTAATGGGGGGGTGTTATCTCTTTTGTCAAAAATCACCTGTTTTTGCTTGAACATTAAATGCCTCCAAATGGTATTTAATTCACTTCCTGGGCCCCTGGAAGCATGAAAATCACTTTAAACATGCTAATTTTAGCTCTAAAACTGATGATCTACCTACAAATGTGAACTGACGTTCAAAAATAAAACATTTGAAAACGGACCATTTTTCACCTTTCTGAAGCATGACGTAATGGGGGGGGGTGTTATCTCTTTTGTCAAAAATCACCTGTTTTTGCTTGAACATTAAATGCCTCCAAATGGTATTTAATTCACTTCCCGGGGTGAAGAAACACTTTTTGAGACCTCAGAGTGAGTAAATTGGCCATTTTCATGCACTTTTAACCATTTCACAAATCTTGTGTTTTGGGCCCCTGGAAGCATGAAAATCACTTTAAACATGCTAATTTTAGCTCTAAAACTGATGATCTACCTACAAATGTGAACTGACGTTAAAAAATAAAACATTTGAAAACGGACCATTTTTCACCTTTCTGCAGCATGACGTAATGGGGGGTGTTATCTCTTTTGTCAAAAATCACCTGTTTTTGCTTGAACATTAAATGCCTCCAAATGGTATTTAATTCACTTCCCGGGCCCCTGGAAGCATGAAAATCACTTTCAACATGCTAATTTTAGCTCTAAAACTGATGATCTACCTACAAATGTGAACTGACGTTCAAAAATAAAACATTTGAAAACGGACCATTTTTCACCTTTCTGAAGCATGACGTAATTATCTCTTTTGTCAAAAATCACCTGTTTTTGCTTGAACATTAAATGCCTCTAAATGGTATTTAATTCACTTCCCGGGGTGAAGAAACACTTTTTGAGACCTCAGAGTGAGTAAATTGGCCATTTTCATGCACTTTTAACCATTACACAAATCTTGTGTTTTGGGCCCCTGGAAGCATGAAAATCACTTTAAACATGCTAATTTTAGCTCTAAAACTGATGATCTACCTACAATTGTGAACTGACGTTAAAAAATAAAACATTTCAAAACGGACCATTTTTCACCTTTCTGCAGCATGACGTAATGGGGGGGTGTTATCTCTTTTGTCAAAAATCACCTGTTTTTGCTTGAACATTAAATGCCTCCAAATGGTATCTAATTCACTTCCCGGGCCCCTGGAAGCATGAAAATCACTTTAAACATGCTAATTTTAGCTCTAAAACTGATGATCTACCTACAAATGTGAACTGACGTTCAAAAATAAAACATTTTAAAACTGACCATTTTTCACCTTTCTGAAGCATGACGTAATGGGGGTGTTATCTTTTTTGTCAAAAATCACCTGTTTTTGCTTGAACATTAAATGCCTCCAAATGGTATTTAATTCACTTCCCGGGCCCCTGGAAGCATGAAAATCACTTTAAACATGCTAATTTTAGCTCTAAAACTGATAATATACCTACAAATGTGAACTGACTTTCAAAAATTAAACATTTGAAAAAAGGACAATTTTTCACCTTTCTGAAGCATGACGTAATGGGGGGGTGTTATCTCTTTTGTCAAAAATCACCTGTTTTTGCTTGAACATTAAATGCCTCCAAATGGTATTTAATTCACTTCTCGGGCCCCTGGAAGCATGAAAATCACTTTAAACATGCTAATTTTAGTTCTAAAACTGATGATCTACCTACAAATGTGAACTGACGTTCAAAAATAAAACATTTGAAAACTGACCATTTTTCACCTTTCTGAAGCATGACGTAATGGGGGGGTGTTATCTCTTTTGTCAAAAATCACCTGTTTTTGCTTGAACATTAAATGCCTCCAAATGGTATTTAATTCACTTCCCGGGTTGAAGAAACACTTTTTGAGACCTCAGAGTGAGTAAATTGGCCATTTTCATGCACTTTTAACCATTTCACAAATCTTGTGTTTTGGGCCCCTGGAAGCATGAAAATCACTTTAAACATGCTAATTTTAGCTCTAAAACTGATGATCTACCTACAAATGTGAACTGACGTTAAAAAATAAAACATTTGAAAACGGACCATTTTTCACCTTTCTGCAGCATGACGTAATGGGGGGTGTTATCTCTTTTGTCAAAAATCACCTGTTTTTGCTTGAACATTAAATGCCTCCAAATGGTATTTAATTCACTTCCCGGGCCCCTGGAAGCATGAAAATCACTTTCAACATGCTAATTTTAGCTCTAAAACTGATGATCTACCTACAAATGGGAACTGACGTTCAAAAATAAAACATTTGAAAACGGACCATTTTTCACCTTTCTGAAGCATGACGTAATGGGGGGTGTTATCTCTTTTGTCAAAAATCACCTGTTTTTGCTTGAACATTAAATGCCTCCAAATGGTATTTAATTCACTTCCCGGGGTGAAGAAACACTTTTTGAGACCTCAGAGTGAGTAAATTGGCCATTTTCATGCACTTTTAACCATTCCACAAATCTTGTGTTTTGGGCCCCTGGAAGCATGAAAATCACTTTAAACATGCTAATTTTAGCTCTAAAACTGATGATCTACCTACAAATGTGAACTGACGTTAAAAAATAAAACATTTGAAAACGGACAATTTTTCACCTTTCTGCAGCATGACGTAATGGGGGGGTGTTATCTCTTTTGTCAAAAATCACCTGTTTTTGCTTGAACATTAAATGCCTCCAAATGGTATTTAATTCACTTCCCGGGGTGAAGAAACCCTTTTTGAGACCTCAGAGTGAGTAAATTGGCCATTTTCATGCACTTTTAACCATTTCACAAATCTTGTGTTTTGGGCCCCTGGAAGCATGAAAATCACTTTAAACATGCTAATTTTAGCTCTAAAACTGATGATCTACCTACAAATGTGAACTGACGTTAAAAAATAAAACATTTGAAAACGGGCCATTTTTCACCTTTCTGCAGCATGACGTAATGGGGCGGTGTTATCTCTTTTGTCAAAAATCACCTGTTTTTGCTTGAACATTAAATGCCTCCAAATGGTATTTATTTCACTTCCCGGGCCCCTGGAAGCATGAAAATCACTTTAAACATGCTTATTTTAGCTCTAAAACTGATGATCTACCTACAAATGTGAACTGACGTTCAAAAATAAAACATTTGAAAACGGACCATTTTTCACCTTTCTGAAGCATGACGTAATGGGGGGGTGTTATCTCTTTTGTCAAAAATCACCTGTTTTTGCTTGAACATTAAATGCCTCCAAATGGTATTTAATTCACTTCCCGGGCCCCTGGAAGCATGAAAATCACTTTAAACATGCTAATTTTAGCTCTAAAACTGATGATCTACCTACAAATGTGAACTGACGTTCAAAAATAAAACATTTGAAAACGGACGATTTTTCACCTTTCTGAAGCATGACGTAATGGGGGGGTGTTATCTCTTTTGTCAAAAATCACCTTTTTTTTTGTTTGAACATTAAATGCCTCCAAATGGTATTTAATTCACTTCCCGGGGTGAAGAAACACTTTTTGAGACCTCAGCGTGAGTAAATTGGCCATTTTCATGCACTTTTAACCATTTCACAAATCTTGTGTTTTGGGCCCCTGGAAGCATGAAAATCACTTTAAACATGCTAATTTTAGCTCTAAAACTGATGATCTACCTACAAATGTGAACTGACGTTCAAAAATAAAACATTTGAAAATGGACCATTTTTCACCTTTCTGAAGCATGACGTAATGGGGGGGTGTTATCTCTTTTGTCAAAAATCACCTGTTTTTGCTTGAACATTAAATGCCTCCAAATGGTATTTAATTCACTTCCTGGGCCCCTGGAAGCATGAAAATCACTTTAAACATGCTAATTTTAGCTCTAAAACTGATGATCTACCTACAAATGTGAACTGACGTTCAAAAATAAAACATTTGAAAACGGACCATTTTTCACCTTTCTGAAGCATGACGTAATGGGGGGGTGTTATCTCTTTTGTCAAAAATCACCTGTTTTTGCTTGAACATTAAATGCCTCTAAATGGTATTTAATTCACTTCCCGGGGTGAAGAAACACTTTTTGAGACCTCAGAGTGAGTAAATTGGCCATTTTCATGCACTTTTAACCATTACACAAATCTTGTGTTTTGGGCCCCTGGAAGCATGAAAATCACTTTAAACATGCTAATTTTAGCTCTAAAACTGATGATCTACCTACAATTGTGAACTGACGTTAAAAAATAAAACATTTCAAAACGGACCATTTTTCACCTTTCTGCAGCATGACGTAATGGGGGGGTGTTATCTCTTTTGTCAAAAATCACCTGTTTTTGCTTGAACATTAAATGCCTCCAAATGGTATCTAATTCACTTCCCGGGCCCCTGGAAGCATGAAAATCACTTTAAACATGCTAATTTTAGCTCTAAAACGGATGATCTACCTACAAATGTGAACTGACGTTCAAAAATAAAACATTTGAAAACTGACCACTTTTCACCTTTCTGAAGCATGACGTAATGGGGGTGTTATCTTTTTTGTCAAAAATCACCTGTTTTTGCTTGAACATTAAATGCCTCCAAATGGTATTTAATTCACTTACCGGGCCCCTGGAAGCATGAAAATCACTTTAAACATGCTAATTTTAGCTCTAAAACTGATAATATACCTACAAATGTGAACTGACTTTCAAAAATTAAACATTTGAAAAAAGGACAATTTTTCACCTTTCTGAAGCATGACGTAATGGGGGGGTGTTATCTCTTTTGTCAAAAATCACCTGTTTTTGCTTGAACATTAAATGCCTCCAAATGGTATTTAATTCACTTCCCGGGCCCCTGGAAGCATGAAAATCACTTTAAACATGCTAATTTTAGCTCTAAAACTGATGATCTACCTACAAATGTGAACTGACTTTCAAAAATAAAACATTTGAAAACGGACAATTTTTCACCTTTCTGAAGCATGACGTAATGGGGGGGTGTTATCTCTTTTGTCAAAAATCACCTGTTTTTGCTTGAACATTAAATGCCTCCAAATGGTATTTAATTCACTTCCCGGGTTGAAGAAACACTTTTTGAGACCTCAGCGTGAATAAATTGGCCATTTTCATGCACTTTTAACCATTTCACAAATCTTGTGTTTTGGGCCCCTGGAAGCATGAAAATCACTTTAAACATGCTAATTTTAGCTCTAAAACTGATGATCTACCTACAAATGTGAACTGACGTTAAAAAATAAAACATTTGAAAACGGGCCATTTTTCACCTTTCTGCAGCATGACGTAATGGGGCGGTGTTATCTCTTTTGTCAAAAATCACCTGTTTTTGCTTGAACATTAAATGCCTCCAAATGGTATTTATTTCACTTCCCGGGCCCCTGGAAGCATGAAAATCACTTTAAACATGCTTATTTTAGCTCTAAAACTGATGATCTACCTACAAATGTGAACTGACGTTCAAAAATAAAACATTTGAAAACGGACCATTTTTCACCTTTCTGAAGCATGACGTAATGGGGGGGTGTTATCTCTTTTGTCAAAAATCACCTGTTTTTGCTTGAACATTAAATGCCTCCAAATGGTATTTAATTCACTTCCCGGGCCCCTGGAAGCATGAAAATCACTTTAAACATGCTAATTTTAGCTCTAAAACTGATGATCTACCTACAAATGTGAACTGACGTTCAAAAATAAAACATTTGAAAACGGACGATTTTTCACCTTTCTGAAGCATGACGTAATGGGGGGGTGTTATCTCTTTTGTCAAAAATCACCTTTTTTTTTGTTTGAACATTAAATGCCTCCAAATGGTATTTAATTCACTTCCCGGGGTGAAGAAACACTTTTTGAGACCTCAGCGTGAGTAAATTGGCCATTTTCATGCACTTTTAACCATTTCACAAATCTTGTGTTTTGGGCCCCTGGAAGCATGAAAATCACTTTAAACATGCTAATTTTAGCTCTAAAACTGATGATCTACCTACAAATGTGAACTGACGTTCAAAAATAAAACATTTGAAAATGGACCATTTTTCACCTTTCTGAAGCATGACGTAATGGGGGGGTGTTATCTCTTTTGTCAAAAATCACCTGTTTTTGCTTGAACATTAAATGCCTCCAAATGGTATTTAATTCACTTCCTGGGCCCCTGGAAGCATGAAAATCACTTTAAACATGCTAATTTTAGCTCTAAAACTGATGATCTACCTACAAATGTGAACTGACGTTCAAAAATAAAACATTTGAAAACGGACCATTTTTCACCTTTCTGAAGCATGACGTAATGGGGGGGTGTTATCTCTTTTGTCAAAAATCACCTGTTTTTGCTTGAACATTAAATGCCTCTAAATGGTATTTAATTCACTTCCCGGGGTGAAGAAACACTTTTTGAGACCTCAGAGTGAGTAAATTGGCCATTTTCATGCACTTTTAACCATTACACAAATCTTGTGTTTTGGGCCCCTGGAAGCATGAAAATCACTTTAAACATGCTAATTTTAGCTCTAAAACTGATGATCTACCTACAATTGTGAACTGACGTTAAAAAATAAAACATTTCAAAACGGACCATTTTTCACCTTTCTGCAGCATGACGTAATGGGGGGGTGTTATCTCTTTTGTCAAAAATCACCTGTTTTTGCTTGAACATTAAATGCCTCCAAATGGTATCTAATTCACTTCCCGGGCCCCTGGAAGCATGAAAATCACTTTAAACATGCTAATTTTAGCTCTAAAACGGATGATCTACCTACAAATGTGAACTGACGTTCAAAAATAAAACATTTGAAAACTGACCACTTTTCACCTTTCTGAAGCATGACGTAATGGGGGTGTTATCTTTTTTGTCAAAAATCACCTGTTTTTGCTTGAACATTAAATGCCTCCAAATGGTATTTAATTCACTTACCGGGCCCCTGGAAGCATGAAAATCACTTTAAACATGCTAATTTTAGCTCTAAAACTGATAATATACCTACAAATGTGAACTGACTTTCAAAAATTAAACATTTGAAAAAAGGACAATTTTTCACCTTTCTGAAGCATGACGTAATGGGGGGGTGTTATCTCTTTTGTCAAAAATCACCTGTTTTTGCTTGAACATTAAATGCCTCCAAATGGTATTTAATTCACTTCCCGGGCCCCTGGAAGCATGAAAATCACTTTAAACATGCTAATTTTAGCTCTAAAACTGATGATCTACCTACAAATGTGAACTGACTTTCAAAAATAAAACATTTGAAAACGGACAATTTTTCACCTTTCTGAAGCATGACGTAATGGGGGGGTGTTATCTCTTTTGTCAAAAATCACCTGTTTTTGCTTGAACATTAAATGCCTCCAAATGGTATTTAATTCACTTCCCGGGTTGAAGAAACACTTTTTGAGACCTCAGAGTGAATAAATTGGCCATTTTCATGCACTTTTAACCATTTCACAAATCTTGTGTTTTGGGCCCCTGGAAGCATGAAAATCACTTTAAACATGCTAATTTTAGCTCTAAAACTGATGATCTACCTACAAATGTGAACTGACGTTAAAAAATAAAACATTTGAAAACGGACCATTTTTCACCTTTCTGCAGCATGACGTAATGGGGGGTGTTATCTCTTTTGTCAAAAATCACCTGTTTTTGCTTGAACATTAAATGCCTCCAAATGGTATTTAATTCACTTCCCGGGCCCCTGGAAGCATGAAAATCACTTTCAACATGCTAATTTTAGCTCTAAAACTGATGATCTACCTACAAATGGGAACTGACGTTCAAAAATAAAACATTTGAAAACGGACCATTTTTCACCTTTCTGAAGCATGACGTAATGGGGGGTGTTATCTCTTTTGTCAAAAATCACCTGTTTTTGCTTGAACATTAAATGCCTCCAAATGGTATTTAATTCACTTCCCGGGGTGAAGAAACACTTTTTGAGACCTCAGAGTGAGTAAATTGGCCATTTTCATGCACTTTTAACCATTCCACAAATCTTGTGTTTTGGGCCCCTGGAAGCATGAAAATCACTTTAAACATGCTAATTTTAGCTCTAAAACTGATGATCTACCTACAAATGTGAACTGACGTTAAAAAATAAAACATTTGAAAACGGACAATTTTTCACCTTTCTGCAGCATGACGTAATGGGGGGGTGTTATCTCTTTTGTCAAAAATCACCTGTTTTTGCTTGAACATTAAATGCCTCCAAATGGTATTTAATTCACTTCCCGGGGTGAAGAAACCCTTTTTGAGACCTCAGAGTGAGTAAATTGGCCATTTTAATGCACTTTTAACCATTTCACAAATCTTGTGTTTTGGGCCCCTGGAAGCATGAAAATCACTTTAAACATGCTAA
This sequence comes from Lissotriton helveticus, assembly GCF_964261635.1. NCBI lineage: Eukaryota > Metazoa > Chordata > Amphibia > Caudata > Salamandridae > Lissotriton > Lissotriton helveticus. Next base: position 546,958 of record NW_027611851.1, read on the forward strand.
TTTTAGCTCTAAAACTGATGATCTACCTACAAATGTGAACTGACGTTAAAAAATAAAACATTTGAAAACGGGCCATTTTTCACCTTTCTGCAGCATGACGTAATGGGGCGGTGTTATCTCTTTTGTCAAAAATCACCTGTTTTTGCTTGAACATTAAATGCCTCCAAATGGTATTTATTTCACTTCCCGGGCCCCTGGAAGCATGAAAATCACTTTAAACATGCTTATTTTAGCTCTAAAACTGATGATCTACCTACAAATGTGAACTGACGTTCAAAAATAAAACATTTGAAAACGGACCATTTTTCACCTTTCTGAAGCATGACGTAATGGGGGGGTGTTATCTCTTTTGTCAAAAATCACCTGTTTTTGCTTGAACATTAAATGCCTCCAAATGGTATTTAATTCACTTCCCGGGCCCCTGGAAGCATGAAAATCACTTTAAACATGCTAATTTTAGCTCTAAAACTGATGATCTACCTACAAATGTGAACTGACGTTCAAAAATAAAACATTTGAAAACGGACGATTTTTCACCTTTCTGAAGCATGACGTAATGGGGGGGTGTTATCTCTTTTGTCAAAAATCACCTGTTTTTGCTTGAACATTAAATGCCTCCAAATGGTATTTAATTCACTTCCCGGGGTGAAGAAACACTTTTTGAGACCTCAGCGTGAGGAAATTGGCCATTTTCATGCACTTTTAACCATTTCACAAATCTTGTGTTTTGGGCCCCTGGAAGCATGAAAATCACTTTAAACATGCTAATTTTAGCTCTAAAACTGATGATCTACCTACAAATGTGAACTGACGTTCAAAAATAAAACATTTGAAAACGGACCATTTTTCACCTTTCTGAAGCATGACGTAATGGGGGGGTGTTATCTCTTTTGTCAAAAATCACCTGTTTTTGCTTGAACATTAAATGCCTCCAAATGGTATTTAATTCACTTCCTGGGCCCCTGGAAGCATGAAAATCACTTTAAACATGCTAATTTTAGCTCTAAAACTGATGATCTACCTACAAATGTGAACTGACGTTCAAAAATAAAACATTTGAAAACGGACCAGTTTTCACCTTTCTGAAGCATGACGTAATGGGGGGGTGTTATCTCTTTTGTCAAAAATCACCTGTTTTTGCTTGAACATTAAATGCCTCTAAATGGTATTTAATTCACTTCCCGGGGTGAAGAAACACTTTTTGAGACCTCAGAGTGAGTAAATTGGCCATTTTCATGCACTTTTAACCATTACACAAATCTTGTGTTTTGGGCCCCTGGAAGCATGAAAATCACTTTAAACATGCTAATTTTAGCTCTAAAACTGATGATCTACCTACAATTGTGAACTGACGTTAAAAAATAAAACATTTCAAAACGGACCATTTTTCACCTTTCTGCAGCATGACGTAATGGGGGGGTGTTATCTCTTTTGTCAAAAATCACCTGTTTTTGCTTGAACATTAAATGCCTCCAAATGGTATCTAATTCACTTCCCGGGCCCCTGGAAGCATGAAAATCACTTTAAACATGCTAATTTTAGCTCTAAAACTGATGATCTACCTACAAATGTGAACTGACGTTCAAAAATAAAACATTTGAAAACTGACCATTTTTCACCTTTCTGAAGCATGACGTAATGGGGGTGTTATCTTTTTTGTCAAAAATCACCTGTTTTTGCTTGAACATTAAATGCCTCCAAATGGTATTTAATTCACTTCCCGGGCCCCTGGAAGCATGAAAATCACTTTAAACATGCTAATTTTAGCTCTAAAACTGATAATATACCTACAAATGTGAACTGACTTTCAAAAATTAAACATTTGAAAAAAGGACAATTTTTCACCTTTCTGAAGCATGACGTAATGGGGGGGTGTTATCTCTTTTGTCAAAAATCACCTGTTTTTGCTTGAACATTAAATGCCTCCAAATGGTATTTAATTCACTTCCCGGGCCCCTGGAAGCATGAAAATCACTTTAAACATGCTAATTTTAGCTCTAAAACTGATGATCTACCTACAAATGTGAACTGACTTTCAAAAATAAAACATTTGAAAACGGACAATTTTTCACCTTTCTGAAGCATGACGTAATGGGGGGGTGTTATCTCTTTTGTCAAAAATCACCTGTTTTTGCTTGAACATTAAATGCCTCCAAATGGTATTTAATTCACTTCCCGGGCCCCTAGAAGCATGAAAATCACTTTAAACATGCTAATTTTAGTTCTAAAACTGATGATCTACCTACAAATGTGAACTGACGTTCAAAAATAAAACATTTGAAAACGGACCATTTTTCACCTTTCTGAAGCATGACGTAATGGGGGGGTGTTATCTCTTTTGTCAAAAATCACCTGTTTTTGCTTGAACATTAAATGCCTCCAAATGGTATTTAATTCACTTCCCGGGTTGAAGAAACACTTTTTGAGACCTCAGAGTGAGTAAATTGGCCATTTTCATGCACTTTTAACCATTTCACAAATCTTGTGTTTTGGGCCCCTGGAAGCATGAAAATCACTTTAAACATGCCAATTTTAGCTCTAAAACTGATGATCTACCTACAAATGTGAACTGACGTTCAAAAATAAAACATTTAAAATGGACCATTTTTCACCTTTCTGAAGCATGACGTAATGGGGGGGCATTATCCCTTTTGTCAAAAATCACCTGTTTTTGCTTGAACATTAAATGCCTCCAAATGGTATTTAATTCACTTCCCGGGCCCCTGGAAGCATGAAAATCACTTTAAACATGCTAATTTTAGCTCTAAAACTGATGATCTACCTACAAATGTGAACTGACGTTCAAAAATAAAACATTTGAAAACAGACCATTTTTCACCTTTCTGAAGCATGACGTAATGGGGGGGTGTTATCTCTTTTGTCAAAAATCACCTGTTTTTGCTTGAACATTAAATGCCTCCAAATGGTATTTAATTCACTTCCCGGGGTGAAGAAACACTTTTTGAGACCTCAGCGTGAGTAAATTGGCCATTTTCATGCACTTTTAACCATTTCACAAATCTTGTGTTTTGGGCCCCTGGAAGCATGAAAATCACTTTAAACATGCTAATTTTAGCTCTAAAACTGATGATCTACCTACAAATGTGAACTGACGTTAAAAAATAAAACATTTGAAAACGGGCCATTTTTCACCTTTCTGCAGCATGACGTAATGGGGCGGTGTTATCTCTTTTGTCAAAAATCACCTGTTTTTGCTTGAACATTAAATGCCTCCAAATGGTATTTATTTCACTTCCCGGGCCCCTGGAAGCATGAAAATCACTTTAAACATGCTTATTTTAGCTCTAAAACTGATGATCTACCTACAAATGTGAACTGACGTTCAAAAATAAAACATTTGAAAACGGACCATTTTTCACCTTTCTGAAGCATGACGTAATGGGGGGGTGTTATCTCTTTTGTCAAAAATCACCTGTTTTTGCTTGAACATTAAATGCCTCCAAATGGTATTTAATTCACTTCCCGGGCCCCTGGAAGCATGAAAATCACTTTAAACATGCTAATTTTAGCTCTAAAACTGATGATCTACCTACAAATGTGAACTGACGTTCAAAAATAAAACATTTGAAAACGGACGATTTTTCACCTTTCTGAAGCATGACGTAATGGGGGGGTGTTATCTCTTTTGTCAAAAATCACCTGTTTTTGCTTGAACATTAAATGCCTCCAAATGGTATTTAATTCACTTCCCGGGGTGAAGAAACACTTTTTGAGACCTCAGCGTGAGTAAATTGGCCATTTTCATGCACTTTTAACCATTTCACAAATCTTGTGTTTTGGGCCCCTGGAAGCATGAAAATCACTTTAAACATGCTAATTTTAGCTCTAAAACTGATGATCTACCTACAAATGTGAACTGACGTTCAAAAATAAAACATTTGAAAACGGACCATTTTTCACCTTTCTGAAGCATGACGTAATGGGGGGGTGTTATCTCTTTTGTCAAAAATCACCTGTTTTTGCTTGAACATTAAATGCCTCCAAATGGTATTTAATTCACTTCCTGGGCCCCTGGAAGCATGAAAATCACTTTAAACATGCTAATTTTAGCTCTAAAACTGATGATCTACCTACAAATGTGAACTAACGTTCAAAAATAAAACATTTGAAAACGGACCATTTTTCACCTTTCTGAAGCATGACGTAATGGGGGGGTGTTATCTCTTTTGTCAAAAATCACCTGTTTTTGCTTGAACATTAAATGCCTCTAAATGGTATTTAATTCACTTCCCGGGGTGAAGAAACACTTTTTGAGACCTCAGAGTGAGTAAATTGGCCATTTTCATGCACTTTTAACCATTACACAAATCTTGTGTTTTGGGCCCCTGGAAGCATGAAAATCACTTTAAACATGCTAATTTTAGCTCTAAAACTGATGATCTACCTACAATTGTGAACTGACGTTAAAAAATAAAACATTTCAAAACGGACCATTTTTCACCTTTCTGCAGCATGACGTAATGGGGGGGTGTTATCTCTTTTGTCAAAAATCACCTGTTTTTGCTTGAACATTAAATGCCTCCAAATGGTATCTAATTCACTTCCCGGGCCCCTGGAAGCATGAAAATCACTTTAAACATGCTAATTTTAGCTCTAAAACTGATGATCTACCTACAAATGTGAACTGACGTTCAAAAATAAAACATTTGAAAACTGACCATTTTTCACCTTTCTGAAGCATGACGTAATGGGGGTGTTATCTTTTTTGTCAAAAATCACCTGTTTTTGCTTGAACATTAAATGCCTCCAAATGGTATTTAATTCACTTCCCGGGCCCCTGGAAGCATGAAAATCACTTTAAACATGCTAATTTTAGCTCTAAAACTGATAATATACCTACAAATGTGAACTGACTTTCAAAAATTAAACATTTGAAAAAAGGACAATTTTTCACCTTTCTGAAGCATGACGTAATGGGGGGGTGTTATCTCTTTTGTCAAAAATCACCTGTTTTTGCTTGAACATTAAATGCCTCCAAATGGTATTTAATTCACTTCCCGGGCCCCTGGAAGCATGAAAATCACTTTAAACATGCTAATTTTAGCTCTAAAACTGATGATCTACCTACAAATGTGAACTGACTTTCAAAAATAAAACATTTGAAAACGGACAATTTTTCACCTTTCTGAAGCATGACGTAATGGGGGGGTGTTATCTCTTTTGTCAAAAATCACCTGTTTTTGCTTGAACATTAAATGCCTCCAAATGGTATTTAATTCACTTCCCGGGCCCCTGGAAGCATGAAAATCACTTTAAACATGCTAATTTTAGTTCTAAAACTGATGATCTACCTACAAATGTGAACTGACGTTCAAAAATAAAACATTTGAAAACGGACCATTTTTCACCTTTCTGAAGCATGACGTAATGGGGGGGTGTTATCTCTTTTGTCAAAAATCACCTGTTTTTGCTTGAACATTAAATGCCTCCAAATGGTATTTAATTCACTTCCCGGGTTGAAGAAACACTTTTTGAGACCTCAGAGTGAGTAAATTGGCCATTTTCATGCACTTTTAACCATTTCACAAATCTTGTGTTTTGGGCCCCTGGAAGCATGAAAATCACTTTAAACATGCTAATTTTAGCTCTAAAACTGATGATCTACCTACAAATGTGAACTGACGTTAAAAAATAAAACATTTGAAAACGGACCATTTTTCACCTTTCTGCAGCATGACGTAATGGGGGGTGTTATCTCTTTTGTCAAAAATCACCTGTTTTTGCTTGAACATTAAATGCCTCCAAATGGTATTTAATTCACTTCCCGGGCCCCTGGAAGCATGAAAATCACTTTCAACATGCTAATTTTAGCTCTAAAACTGATGATCTACCTACAAATGGGAACTGACGTTCAAAAATAAAACATTTGAAAACGGACCATTTTTCACCTTTCTGAAGCATGATGTAATGGGGGGTGTTATCTCTTTTGTCAAAAATCACCTGTTTTTGCTTGAACATTAAATGCCTCCAAATGGTATTTAATTCACTTCCCGGGGTGAAGAAACACTTTTTGAGACCTCAGAGTGAGTAAATTGGCCATTTTCATGCACTTTTAACCATTCCACAAATCTTGTGTTTTGGGCCCCTGGAAGCATGAAAATCACTTTAAACATGCTAATTTTAGCTCTAAAACTGATGATCTACCTACAAATGTGAACTGACGTTAAAAAATAAAACATTTGAAAACGGACAATTTTTCACCTTTCTGCAGCATGACTTAATGGGGGGGTGTTATCTCTTTTGTCAAAAATCACCTGTTTTTGCTTGAACATTAAATGCCTCCAAATGGTATTTAATTCACTTCCCGGGGTGAAGAAACCCTTTTTGAGACCTCAGAGTGAGTAAATTGGCCATTTTCATGCACTTTTAACCATTTCACAAATCTTGTGTTTTGGGCCCCTGGAAGCATGAAAATCACTTTAAACATGCTAATTTTAGCTCTAAAACTGATGATCTACCTACAAATGTGAACTGACGTTAAAAAATAAAACATTTGAAAACGGGCCATTTTTCACCTTTCTGCAGCATGACGTAATGGGGCGGTGTTATCTCTTTTGTCAAAAATCACCTGTTTTTGCTTGAACATTAAATGCCTCCAAATGGTATTTATTTCACTTCCCGGGCCCCTGGAAGCATGAAAATCACTTTAAACATGCTTATTTTAGCTCTAAAACTGATGATCTACCTACAAATGTGAACTGACGTTCAAAAATAAAACATTTGAAAACTGACCATTTTTCACCTTTCTGAAGCATGACGTAATGGGGGGGTGTTATCTCTTTTGTCAAAAATCACCTGTTTTTGCTTGAACATTAAATGCCTCCAAATGGTATTTAATTCACTTCCCGGGCCCCTGGAAGCATGAAAATCACTTTAAACATGCTAATTTTAGCTCTAAAACTGATGATCTACCTACAAATGTGAACTGACGTTCAAAAATAAAACATTTGAAAACGGACGATTTTTCACCTTTCTGAAGCATGACGTAATGGGGGGGTGTTATCTCTTTTGTCAAAAATCACCTGTTTTTGCTTGAACATTAAATGCCTCCAAATGGTATTTAATTCACTTCCCGGGGTGAAGAAACACTTTTTGAGACCTCAACGTGAGTAAATTGGCCATTTTCATGCACTTTTAACCATTTCACAAATCTTGTGTTTTGGGCCCCTGGAAGCATGAAAATCACTTTAAACATGCTAATTTTAGCTCTAAAACTGATGATCTACCTACAAATGTGAACTGACGTTCAAAAATAAAACATTTGAAAACGGACCATTTTTCACCTTTCTGAAGCATGACGTAATGGGGGGGTGTTATCTCTTTTGTCAAAAATCACCTGTTTTTGCTTGAACATTAAATGCCTCCAAATGGTATTTAATTCACTTCCTGGGCCCCTGGAAGCATGAAAATCACTTTAAACATGCTAATTTTAGCTCTAAAACTGATGATCTACCTACAAATGTGAACTGACGTTCAAAAATAAAACATTTGAAAACGGACCATTTTTCACCTTTCTGAAGCATGACGTAATGGGGGGGTGTTATCTCTTTTGTCAAAAATCACCTGTTTTTGCTTGAACATTAAATGCCTCTAAATGGTATTTAATTCACTTCCCGGGGTGAAGAAACACTTTTTGAGACCTCAGAGTGAGTAAATTGGCCATTTTCATGCACTTTTAACCATTACACAAATCTTGTGTTTTGGGCCCCTGGAAGCATGAAAATCACTTTAAACATGCTAATTTTAGCTCTAAAACTGATGATCTACCTACAATTGTGAACTGACGTTAAAAAATAAAACATTTCAAAACGGACCATTTTTCACCTTTCTGCAGCATGACGTAATGGGGGGGTGTTATCTCTTTTGTCAAAAATCACCTGTTTTTGCTTGAACATTAAATGCCTCCAAATGGTATCTAATTCACTTCCCGGGCCCCTGGAAGCATGAAAATCACTTTAAACATGCTAATTTTAGCTCTAAAACTGATGATCTACCTACAAATGTGAACTGACGTTCAAAAATAAAACATTTGAAAACTGACCATTTTTCACCTTTCTGAAGCATGACGTAATGGGGGTGTTATCTTTTTTGTCAAAAATCACCTGTTTTTGCTTGAACATTAAATGCCTCCAAATGGTATTTAATTCACTTCCCGGGCCCCTGGAAGCATGAAAATCACTTTAAACATGCTAATTTTAGCTCTAAAACTGATAATATACCTACAAATGTGAACTGACTTTCAAAAATTAAACATTTGAAAAAAGGACAATTTTTCACCTTTCTGAAGCATGACGTAATGGGGGGGTGTTATCTCTTTTGTCAAAAATCACCTGTTTTTGCTTGAACATTAAATGCCTCCAAATGGTATTTAATTCACTTCCCGGGCCCCTGGAAGCATGAAAATCACTTTAAACATGCTAATTTTAGCTCTAAAACTGATGATCTACCTACAAATGTGAACTGACTTTCAAAAATAAAACATTTGAAAACTGACAATTTTTCACCTTTCTGAAGCATGACGTAATGGGGGGGTGTTATCTCTTTTGTCAAAAATCACCTGTTTTTGCTTGAACATTAAATGCCTCCAAATGGTATTTAATTCACTTCCCGGGCCCCTGGAAGCATGAAAATCACTTTAAACATGCTAATTTTAGTTCTAAAACTGATGATCTACCTACAAATGTGAACTGACGTTCAAAAATAAAACATTTGAAAACGGACCATTTTTCACCTTTCTGAAGCATGACGTAATGGGGGGGTGTTATCTCTTTTGTAAAAAATCACCTGTTTTTGCTTGAACATTAAATGCCTCCAAATGGTATTTAATTCACTTCCCGGGTTGAAGAAACACTTTTTGAGACCTCAGAGTGAGTAAATTGGCCATTTTCATGCACTTTTAACCATTTCACAAATCTTGTGTTTTGGGCCCCTGGAAGCATGAAAATCACTTTAAACATGCTAATTTTAGCTCTAAAACTGATGATCTACCTACAAATGTGAACTGACGTTAAAAAATAAAACATTTGAAAACGGACCATTTTTCACCTTTCTGCAGCATGACGTAATGGGGGGTGTTATCTCTTTTGTCAAAAATCACCTGTTTTTGCTTGAACATTAAATGCCTCCAAATGGTATTTAATTCACTTCCCGGGCCCCTGGAAGCATGAAAATCACTTTCAACATGCTAATTTTAGCTCTAAAACTGATGATCTACCTACAAATGGGAACTGACGTTCAAAAATAAAACATTTGAAAACGGACCATTTTTCACCTTTCTGAAGCATGACGTAATGGGGGGTGTTATCTCTTTTGTCAAAAATCACCTGTTTTTGCTTGAACATTAAATGCCTCCAAATGGTATTTAATTCACTTCCCGGGGTGAAGAAACACTTTTTGAGACCTCAGAGTGAGTAAATTGGCCATTTTCATGCACTTTTAACCATTCCACAAATCTTGTGTTTTGGGCCCCTGGAAGCATGAAAATCACTTTAAACATGCTAATTTTAGCTCTAAAACTGATGATCTACCTACAAATGTGAACTGACGTTAAAAAATAAAACATTTGAAAACGGACAATTTTTCACCTTTCTGCAGCATGACGTAATGGGGGGGTGTTATCTCTTTTGTCAAAAATCACCTGTTTTTGCTTGAACATTAAATGCCTCCAAATGGTATTTAATTCACTTCCCGGGGTGAAGAAACCCTTTTTGAGACCTCAGAGTGAGTAAATTGGCCATTTTCATGCACTTTTAACCATTTCACAAATCTTGTGTTTTGGGCCCCTGGAAGCATGAAAATCACTTTAAACATGCTAATTTTAGCTCTAAAACTGATGATCTACCTACAAATGTGAACTGACGTTAAAAAATAAAACATTTGAAAACGGGCCATTTTTCACCTTTCTGCAGCATGACGTAATGGGGCGGTGTTATCTCTTTTGTCAAAAATCACCTGTTTTTGCTTGAACATTAAATGCCTCCAAATGGTATTTATTTCACTTCCCGGGCCCCTGGAAGCATGAAAATCACTTTAAACATGCTTATTTTAGCTCTAAAACTGATGATCTACCTACAAATGTGAACTGACGTTCAAAAATAAAACATTTGAAAACGGACCATTTTTCACCTTTCTGAAGCATGACGTAATGGGGGGGTGTTATCTCTTTTGTCAAAAATCACCTGTTTTTGCTTGAACATTAAATGCCTCCAAATGGTATTTAATTCACTTCCCGGGCCCCTGGAAGCATGAAAATCACTTTAAACATGCTAATTTTAGCTCTAAAACTGATGATCTACCTACAAATGTGAACTGACGTTCAAAAATAAAACATTTGAAAACGGACGATTTTTCACCTTTCTGAAGCATGACGTAATGGGGGGGTGTTATCTCTTTGGTCAAAAATCACCTGTTTTTGCTTGAACATTAAATGCCTCCAAATGGTATTTAATTCACTTCCCGGGGTGAAGAAACACTTTTTGAGACCTCAGCGTGAGTAAATTGGCCATTTTCATGCACTTTTAACCATTTCACAAATCTTGTGTTTTGGGCCCCTGGAAGCATGAAAATCACTTTAAACATGCTAATTTTAGCTCTAAAACTGATGATCTACCTACAAATGTGAACTGACGTTCAAAAATAAAACATTTGAAAACGGACCATTTTTCACCTTTCTGAAGCATGACGTAATGGGGGGGTGTTATCTCTTTTGTCAAAAATCACCTGTTTTTGCTTGAACATTAAATGCCTCCAAATGGTATTTAATTCACTTCCTGGGCCCCTGGAAGCATGAAAATCACTTTAAACATGCTAATTTTAGCTCTAAAACTGATGATCTACCTACAAATGTGAACTGACGTTCAAAAATAAAACATTTGAAAATGGACCATTTTTCACCTTTCTGAAGCATGACGTAATGGGGGGGTGTTATCTCTTTTGTCAAAAATCACCTGTTTTTGCTTGAACATTAAATGCCTCCAAATGGTATTTAATTCACTTCCCGGGCCCCTGGAAGCATGAAAATCACTTTAAACATGCTAATTTTAGTTCTAAAACTGATGATCTACCTACAAATGTGAACTGACGTTCTAAAATAAAACATTTGAAAACGGACCATTTTTCACCTTTCTGAAGCATGACGTAATGGGGGGGTGTTATCTCTTTTGTCAAAAATCACCTGTTTTTGCTTGAACATTAAATGCCTCCAAATGGTATTTAATTCACTTCCCGGGTTGAAGAAACACTTTTTGAGACCTCAGAGTGAGTAAATTGGCCATTTTCATGCACTTTTAACCATTTCACAAATCTTGTGTTTTGGGCCCCTGGAAGCATGAAAATCACTTTAAACATGCTAATTTTAGCTCTAAAACTGATGATCTACCTACAAATGTGAACTGACGTTAAAAAATAAAACATTTGAAAACGGACCATTTTTCACCTTTCTGCAGCATGACGTAATGGGGGGTGTTATCTCTTTTGTCAAAAATCACCTGTTTTTGCTTGAACATTAAATGCCTCCAAATGGTATTTAATTCACTTCCCGGGCCCCTGGAAGCATGAAAATCACTTTCAACATGCTAATTTTAGCTCTAAAACTGATGATCTACCTACAAATGGGAACTGACGTTCAAAAATAAAACATTTGAAAACGGACCATTTTTCACCTTTCTGAAGCATGACGTAATGGGGGGTGTTATCTCTTTTGTCAAAAATCACCTGTTTTTGCTTGAACATTAAATGCCTCCAAATGGTATTTAATTCACTTCCCGGGGTGAAGAAACACTTTTTGAGACCTCAGAGTGAGTAAATTGGCCATTTTCATGCACTTTTAACCATTCCACAAATCTTGTGTTTTGGGCCCCTGGAAACATGAAAATCACTTTAAACATGCTAATTTTAGCTCTAAAACTGATGATCTACCTACAAATGTGAACTGACGTTAAAAAATAAAACATTTGAAAACGGACAATTTTTCACCTTTCTGCAGCATGACGTAATGGGGGGGTGTTATCTCTTTTGTCAAAAATCACCTGTTTTTGCTTGAACATTAAATGCCTCCAAATGGTATTTAATTCACTTCCCGGGGTGAAGAAACCCTTTTTGAGACCTCAGAGTGAGTAAATTGGCCATTTTCATGCACTTTTAACCATTTCACAAATCTTGTGTTTTGGGCCCCTGGAAGCATGAAAATCACTTTAAACATGCTAATTTTAGCTCTAAAACTGATGATCTACCTACAAATGTGAACTGACGTTAAAAAATAAAACATTTGAAAACGGGCCATTTTTCACCTTTCTGCAGCATGACGTATTGGGGCGGTGTTATCTCTTTTGTCAAAAATCACCTGTTTTTGCTTGAACATTAAATGCCTCCAAATGGTATTTATTTCACTTCCCGGGCCCCTGGAAGCATGAAAATCACTTTAAACATGCTTATTTTAGCTCTAAAACTGATGATCTACCTACAAATGTGAACTGACGTTCAAAAATAAAACATTTGAAAACGGACCATTTTTCACCTTTCTGAAGCATGACGTAATGGGGGGGTGTTATCTCTTTTGTCAAAAATCACCTGTTTTTGCTTGAACATTAAATGCCTCCAAATGGTATTTAATTCACTTCCCGGGCCCCTGGAAGCATGAAAATCACTTTAAACATGCTAATTTTAGCTCTAAAACTGATGATCTACCTACAAATGTGAACTGACGTTCAAAAATAAAACATTTGAAAACGGACGATTTTTCACCTTTCTGAAGCATGACGTAATGGGGGGGTGTTATCTCTTTTGTCAAAAATCACCTGTTTTTGCTTGAACATTAAATGCCTCCAAATGGTATTTAATTCACTTCCCGGGGTGAAGAAACACTTTTTGAGACCTCAGCGTGAGTAAATTGGCCATTTTCATGCACTTTTAACCATTTCACAAATCTTGTGTTTTGGGCCCCTGGAAGCATGAAAATCACTTTAAACATGCTAATTTTAGCTCTAAAACTGATGATCTACCTACAAATGTGAACTGACGTTCAAAAATAAAACATTTGAAAACGGACCATTTTTCACCTTTCTGAAGCATGACGTAATGGGGGGGTGTTATCTCTTTTGTCAAAAATCACCTGTTTTTGCTTGAACATTAAATGCCTCCAAATGGTATTTAATTCACTTCCTGGGCCCCTGGAAGCATGAAAATCACTTTAAACATGCTAATTTTAGCTCTAAAACTGATGATCTACCTACAAATGTGAACTGACGTTCAAAAATAAAACATTTGAAAACGGACCATTTTTCACCTTTCTGAAGCATGACGTAATGGGGGGGTGTTATCTCTTTTGTCAAAAATCACCTGTTTTTGCTTGAACATTAAATGCCTCTAAATGGTATTTAATTCACTTCCCGGGGTGAAGAAACACTTTTTGAGACCTCAGAGTGAGTAAATTGGCCATTTTCATGCACTTTTAACCATTACACAAATCTTGTGTTTTGGGCCCCTGGAAGCATGAAAATCACTTTAAACATGCTAATTTTAGCTCTAAAACTGATGATCTACCTACAATTGTGAACTGACGTTAAAAAATAAAACATTTCAAAACGGACCATTTTTCACCTTTCTGCAGCATGACGTAATGGGGGGGTGTTATCTCTTTTGTCAAAAATCACCTGTTTTTGCTTGAACATTAAATGCCTCCAAATGGTATCTAATTCACTTCCCGGGCCCCTGGAAGCATGAAAATCACTTTAAACATGCTAATTTTAGCTCTAAAACTGATGATCTACCTACAAATGTGAACTGACGTTCAAAAATAAAACATTTGAAAACTGACCATTTTTCACCTTTCTGAAGCATGACGTAATGGGGGTGTTATCTTTTTTGTCAAAAATCACCTGTTTTTGCTTGAACATTAAATGCCTCCAAATGGTATTTAATTCACTTCCCGGGCCCCTGGAAGCATGAAAATCACTTTAAACATGCTAATTTTAGCTCTAAAACTGATAATATACCTACAAATGTGAACTGACTTTCAAAAATTAAACATTTGAAAAAAGGAACATTTTTCACCTTTCTGAAGCATGACGTAATGGGGGGGTGTTATCTCTTTTGTCAAAAATCACCTGTTTTTGCTTGAACATTAAATGCCTCCAAATGGTATTTAATTCACTTCCCGGGCCCCTGGAAGCATGAAAATCACTTTAAACATGCTAATTTTAGCTCTAAAACTGATGATCTACCTACAAATGTGAACTGACTTTCAAAAATAAAACATTTGAAAACGGACAATTTTTCACCTTTCTGAAGCATGACGTAATGGGGGGGTGTTATCTCTTTTGTCAAAAATCACCTGTTTTTGCTTGAACATTAAATGCCTCCAAATGGTATTTAATTCACTTCCCGGGCCCCTGGAAGCATGAAAATCACTTTAAACATGCTAATTTTAGTTCTAAAACTGATGATCTACCTACAAATGTGAACTGACGTTCAAAAATAAAACATTTGAAAACGGACCATTTTTCACCTTTCTGAAGCATGACGTAATGGGGGGGTGTTATCTCTTTTGTCAAAAATCACCTGTTTTTGCTTGAACATTAAATGCCTCCAAATGGTATTTAATTCACTTCCCGGGTTGAAGAAACACTTTTTGAGACCTCAGAGTGAGTAAATTGGCCATTTTCATGCACTTTTAACCATTTCACAAATCTTGTGTTTTGGGCCCCTGGAAGCATGAAAATCACTTTAAACATGCTAATTTTAGCTCTAAAACTGATGATCTACCTACAAATGTGAACTGACGTTAAAAAATAAAACATTTGAAAACGGACCATTTTTCACCTTTCTGCAGCATGACGTAATGGGGGGTGTTATCTCTTTTGTCAAAAATCACCTGTTTTTGCTTGAACATTAAATGCCTCCAAATGGTATTTAATTCACTTCCCGGGCCCCTGGAAGCATGAAAATCACTTTCAACATGCTAATTTTAGCTCTAAAACTGATGATCTACCTACAAATGGGAACTGACGTTCAAAAATAAAACATTTGAAAACGGACCATTTTTCACCTTTCTGAAGCATGACGTAATGGGGGGTGTTATCTCTTTTGTCAAAAATCACCTGTTTTTGCTTGAACATTAAATGCCTCCAAATGGTATTTAATTCACTTCCCGGGGTGAAGAAACACTTTTTGAGACCTCAGAGTGAGTAAATTGGCCATTTTCATGCACTTTTAACCATTCCACAAATCTTGTGTTTTGGGCCCCTGGAAGCATGAAAATCACTTTAAACATGCTAATTTTAGCTCTAAAACTGATGATCTACCTACAAATGTGAACTGACGTTAAAAAATAAAACATTTGAAAACGGACAATTTTTCACCTTTCTGCAGCATGACGTAATGGGGGGGTGTTATCTCTTTTGTCAAAAATCACCTGTTTTTGCTTGAACATTAAATGCCTCCAAATGGTATTTAATTCACTTCCCGGGGTGAAGAAACCCTTTTTGAGACCTCAGAGTGAGTAAATTGGCCATTTTCATGCACTTTTAACCATTTCACAAATCTTGTGTTTTGGGCCCCTGGAAGCATGAAAATCACTTTAAACATGCTAATTTTAGCTCTAAAACTGATGATCTACCTACAAATGTGAACTGACGTTAAAAAATAAAACATTTGAAAACGGGCCATTTTTCACCTTTCTGCAGCATGACGTAATGGGGCGGTGTTATCTCTTTTGTCAAAAATCACCTGTTTTTGCTTGAACATTAAATGCCTCCAAATGGTATTTATTTCACTTGCCGGGCCCCTGGAAGCATGAAAATCACTTTAAACATGCTTATTTTAGCTCTAAAACTGATGATCTACCTACAAATGTGAACTGACGTTCAAAAATAAAACATTTGAAAACGGACCATTTTTCACCTTTCTGAAGCATGACGTAATGGGGGGGTGTTATCTCTTTTGTCAAAAATCACCTGTTTTTGCTTGAACATTAAATGCCTCCAAATGGTATTTAATTCACTTCCCGGGCCCCTGGAAGCATGAAAATCACTTTAAACATGCTAATTTTAGCTCTAAAACTGATGATCTACCTACAAATGTGAACTGACGTTCAAAAATAAAACATTTGAAAACGGACGATTTTTCACCTTTCTGAAGCATGACGTAATGGGGGGGTGTTATCTCTTTTGTCAAAAATCACCTGTTTTTGCTTGAACATTAAATGCCTCCAAATGGTATTTAATTCACTTCCCGGGGTGAAGAAACACTTTTTGAGACCTCAGCGTGAGTAAATTGGCCATTTTCATGCACTTTTAACCATTTCACAAATCTTGTGTTTTGGGCCCCTGGAAGCATGAAAATCACTTTAAACATGCTAATTTTAGCTCTAAAACTGATGATCTACCTACAAATGTGAACTGACGTTCAAAAATAAAACATTTGAAAACGGACCATTTTTCACCTTTCTGAAGCATGACGTAATGGGGGGGTGTTATCTCTTTTGTCAAAAATCACCTGTTTTTGCTTGAACATTAAATGCCTCCAAATGGTATTTAATTCACTTCCTGGGCCCCTGGAAGCATGAAAATCACTTTAAACATGCTAATTTTAGCTCTAAAACTGATGATCTACCTACAAATGTGAACTGACGTTCAAAAATAAAACATTTGAAAACGGACCATTTTTCACCTTTCTGAAGCATGACGTAATGGGGGGGTGTTATCTCTTTTGTCAAAAATCACCTGTTTTTGCTTGAACATTAAATGCCTCTAAATGGTATTTAATTCACTTCCCGGGGTGAAGAAATACTTTTTGAGACCTCAGAGTGAGTAAATTGGCCATTTTCATGCACTTTTAACCATTACACAAATCTTGTGTTTTGGGCCCCTGGAAGCATGAAAATCACTTTAAACATGCTAATTTTAGCTCTAAAACTGATGATCTACCTACAATTGTGAACTGACGTTAAAAAATAAAACATTTCAAAACGGACCATTTTTCACCTTTCTGCAGCATGACGTAATGGGGGGGTGTTATCTCTTTTGTCAAAAATCACCTGTTTTTGCTTGAACATTAAATGCCTCCAAATGGTATCTATTTCACTTCCCGGGCCCCTGGAAGCATGAAAATCACTTTAAACATGCTAATTTTAGCTCTAAAACTGATGATCTACCTACAAATGTGAACTGACGTTCAAAAATAAAACATTTGAAAACTGACCATTTTTCACCTTTCTGAAGCATGACGTAATGGGGGTGTTATCTTTTTTGTCAAAAATCACCTGTTTTTGCTTGAACATTAAATGCCTCCAAATGGTATTTAATTCACTTCCCGGGCCCCTGGAAGCATGAAAATCACTTTAAACATGCTAATTTTAGCTCTAAAACTGATAATATACCTACAAATGTGAACTGACTTTCAAAAATTAAACATTTGAAAAAAGGACAATTTTTCACCTTTCTGAAGCATGACGTAATGGGGGGGGTGTTATCTCTTTTGTCAAAAATCACCTGTTTTTGCTTGAACATTAAATGCCTCCAAATGGTATTTAATTCACTTCCCGGGCCCCTGGAAGCATGAAAATCACTTTAAACATGCTAATTTTAGCTCTAAAACTGATGATCTACCTACAAATGTGAACTGACTTTCAAAAATAAAACATTTGAAAACGGACAATTTTTCACCTTTCTGAAGCATGACGTAATGGGGGGGTGTTATCTCTTTTGTCAAAAATCACCTGTTTTTGCTTGAACATTAAATGCCTCCAAATGGTATTTAATTCACTTCCCGGGCCCCTGGAAGCATGAAAATCACTTTAAACATGCTAATTTTAGTTCTAAAACTGATGATCTACCTACAAATGTGAACTGACGTTCAAAAATAAAACATTTGAAAACGGACCATTTTTCACCTTTCTGAAGCATGACGTAATGGGGGGGTGTTATCTCTTTTGTCAAAAATCACCTGTTTTTGCTTGAACATTAAATGCCTCCAAATGGTATTTAATTCACTTCCCGGGTTGAAGAAACACTTTTTGAGACCTCAGAGTGAGTAAATTGGCCATTTTCATGCACTTTTAACCATTTCACAAATCTTGTGTTTTGGGCCCCTGGAAGCATGAAAATCACTTTAAACATGCTAATTTTAGCTCTAAAACTGATGATCTACCTACAAATGTGAACTGACGTTAAAAAATAAAACATTTGAAAACGGACCATTTTTCACCTTTCTGCAGCATGACGTAATGGGGGGTGTTATCTCTTTTGTCAAAAATCACCTGTTTTTGCTTGAACATTAAATGCCTCCAAATGGTATTTAATTCACTTCCCGGGCCCCTGGAAGCATGAAAATCACTTTCAACATGCTAATTTTAGCTCTAAAACTGATGATCTACCTACAAATGGGAACTGACGTTCAAAAATAAAACATTTGAAAACGGACCATTTTTCACCTTTCTGAAGCATGACGTAATGGGGGGTGTTATCTCTTTTGTCAAAAATCACCTGTTTTTGCTTGAACATTAAATGCCTCCAAATGGTATTTAATTCACTTCCCGGGGTGAAGAAACACTTTTTGAGACCTCAGAGTGAGTAAATTGGCCATTTTCATGCACTTTTAACCATTCCACAAATCTTGTGTTTTGGGCCCCTGGAAGCATGAAAATCACTTTAAACATGCTAATTTTAGCTCTAAAACTGATGATCTACCTACAAATGTGAACTGACGTTAAAAAATAAAACATTTGAAAACGGACAATTTTTCACCTTTCTGCAGCATGACGTAATGGGAGGGTGTTATCTCTTTTGTCAAAAATCACCTGTTTTTGCTTGAACATTAAATGCCTCCAAATGGTATTTAATTCACTTCCCGGGGTGAAGAAACCCTTGTTGAGACCTCAGAGTGAGTAAATTGGCCATTTTCATGCACTTTTAACCATTTCACAAATCTTGTGTTTTGGGCCCCTGGAAGCATGAAAATCACTTTAAACATGCTAATTTTAGCTCTAAAACTGATGATCTACCTACAAATGTGAACTGACGTTAAAAAATAAAACATTTGAAAACGGGCCATTTTTCACCTTTCTGCAGCATGACGTAATGGGGCGGTGTTATCTCTTTTGTCAAAAATCACCTGTTTTTGCTTGAACATTAAATGCCTCCAAATGGTATTTATTTCACTTCCCGGGCCCCTGGAAGCATGAAAATCACTTTAAACATGCTTATTTTAGCTCTAAAACTGATGATCTACCTACAAATGTGAACTGACGTTCAAAAATAAAACATTTGAAAACGGACCATTTTTCACCTTTCTGAAGCATGACGTAATGGGGGGGTGTTATCTCTTTTGTCAAAAATCACCTGTTTTTGCTTGAACATTAAATGCCTCCAAATGGTATTTAATTCACTTCCCGGGCCCCTGGAAGCATGAAAATCACTTTAAACATGCTAATTTTAGCTCTAAAACTGATGATCTACCTACAAATGTGAACTGACGTTCAAAAATAAAACATTTGAAAACGGACGATTTTTCACCTTTCTGAAGCATGACGTAATGGGGGGGTGTTATCTCTTTTGTCAAAAATCACCTGTTTTTGCTTGAACATTAAATGCCTCCAAATGGTATTTAATTCACTTCCCGGGGTGAAGAAACACTTTTTGAGACCTCAGCGTGAGTAAATTGGCCATTTTCATGCACTTTTAACCATTTCACAAATCTTGTGTTTTGGGCCCCTGGAAGCATGAAAATCACTTTAAACATGCTAATTTTAGCTCTAAAACTGATGATCTACCTACAAATGTGAACTGACGTTCAAAAATAAAACATTTGAAAACGGACCATTTTTCACCTTTCTGAAGCATGACGTAATGGGGGGGTGTTATCTCTTTTGTCAAAAATCACCTGTTTTTGCTTGAACATTAAATGCCTCCAAATGGTATCTAATTCACTTCCCGGGCCCCTGGAAGCATGAAAATCACTTTAAACATGCTAATTTTAGCTCTAAAACTGATGATCTACCTACAAATGTGAACTGACGTTCAAAAATAAAACATTTGAAAACTGACCATTTTTCACCTTTCTGAAGCATGACGTAATGGGGGTGTTATCTTTTTTGTCAAAAATCACCTGTTTTTGCTTGAACATTAAATGCCTCCAAATGGTATTTAATTCACTTCCCGGGCCCCTGGAAGCATGAAAATCACTTTAAACATGCTAATTTTAGCTCTAAAACTGATAATATACCTACAAATGTGAACTGACTTTCAAAAATTAAACATTTGAAAAAAGGACAATTTTTCACCTTTCTGAAGCATGACGTAATGGGGGGGTGTTATCTCTTTTGTCAAAAATCACCTGTTTTTGCTTGAACATTAAATGCCTCCAAATGGTATTTAATTCACTTCCCGGGCCCCTGGAAGCATGAAAATCACTTTAAACATGCTAATTTTAGCTCTAAAACTGATGATCTACCTACAAATGTGAACTGACTTTCAAAAATAAAACATTTGAAAACGGACAATTTTTCACCTTTCTGAAGCATGACGTAATGGGGGGGTGTTATCTCTTTTGTCAAAAATCACCTGTTTTTGCTTGAACATTAAATGCCTCCAAATGGTATTTAATTCACTTCCCGGGCCCCTGGAAGCATGAAAATCACTTTAAACATGCTAATTTTAGTTCTAAAACTGATGATCTACCTACAAATGTGAACTGACGTTCAAAAATAAAACATTTGAAAACGGACCATTTTTCACCTTTCTGAAGCATCACGTAATGGGGGGGTGTTATCTCTTTTGTCAAAAATCACCTGTTTTTGCTTGAACATTAAATGCCTCCAAATGGTATTTAATTCACTTCCCGGGTTGAAGAAACACTTTTTAAGACCTCAGAGTGAGTAAATTGGCCATTTTCATGCACTTTTAACCATTTCACAAATCTTGTGTTTTGGGCCCCTGGAAGCATGAAAATCACTTTAAACATGCTAATTTTAGCTCTAAAACTGATGATCTACCTACAAATGTGAACTGACGTTAAAAAATAAAACATTTGAAAACGGACCATTTTTCACCTTTCTGCAGCATGACGTAATGGGGGGTGTTATCTCTTTTGTCAAAAATCACCTGTTTTTGCTTGAACATTAAATGCCTCCAAATGGTATTTAATTCACTTCCCGGGCCCCTGGAAGCATGAAAATCACTTTCAACATGCTAATTTTAGCTCTAAAACTGATGATCTACCTACAAATGGGAACTGACGTTCAAAAATAAAACATTTGAAAACGGACCATTTTTCACCTTTCTGAAGCATGACGTAATGGGGGGTGTTATCTCTTTTGTCAAAAATCACCTGTTTTTGCTTGAACATTAAATGCCTCCAAATGGTATTTAATTCACTTCCCGGGGTGAAGAAACACTTTTTGAGACCTCAGAGTGAGTAAATTGGCCATTTTCATGCACTTTTAACCATTCCACAAATCTTGTGTTTTGGGCCCCTGGAAGCATGAAAATCACTTTAAACATGCTAATTTTAGCTCTAAAACTGATGATCTACCTACAAATGTGAACTGACGTTAAAAAATAAAACATTTGAAAACGGACAATTTTTCACCTTTCTGCAGCATGACGTAATGGGAGGGTGTTATCTCTTTTGTCAAAAATCACCTGTTTTTGCTTGAACATTAAATGCCTCCAAATGGTATTTAATTCACTTCCCGGGGTGAAGAAACCCTTGTTGAGACCTCAGAGTGAGTAAATTGGCCATTTTCATGCACTTTTAACCATTTCACAAATCTTGTGTTTTGGGCCCCTGGAAGCATGAAAATCACTTTAAACATGCTAATTTTAGCTCTAAAACTGATGATCTACCTACAAATGTGAACTGACGTTAAAAAATAAAACATTTGAAAACGGGCCATTTTTCACCTTTCTGCAGCATGACGTAATGGGGCGGTGTTATCTCTTTTGTCAAAAATCACCTGTTTTTGCTTGAACATTAAATGCCTCCAAATGGTATTTATTTCACTTCCCGGGCCCCTGGAAGCATGAAAATCACTTTAAACATGCTTATGTTAGCTCTAAAACTGATGATCTACCTACAAATGTGAACTGACGTTCAAAAATAAAACATTTGAAAACGGACCATTTTTCACCTTTCTGAAGCATGACGTAATGGGGGGGTGTTATCTCTTTTGTCAAAAATCACCTGTTTTTGCTTGAACATTAAATGCCTCCAAATGGTATTTAATTCACTTCCCGGGCCCCTGGAAGCATGAAAATCACTTTAAACATGCTAATTTTAGCTCTAAAACTGATGATCTACCTACAAATGTGAACTGACGTTCAAAAATAAAACATTTGAAAACGGACGATTTTTCACCTTTCTGAAGCATGACGTAATGGGGGGGTGTTATCTCTTTTGTCAAAAATCACCTGTTTTTGCTTGAACATTAAATGCCTCCAAATGGTATTTAATTCACTTCCCGGGGTGAAGAAACACTTTTTGAGACCTCAGCGTGAGTAAATTGGCCATTTTCATGCACTTTTAACCATTTCACAAATCTTGTGTTTTGGGCCCCTGGAAGCATGAAAATCACTTTAAACATGCTAATTTTAGCTCTAAAACTGATGATCTACCTACAAATGTGAACTGACGTTCAAAAATAAAACATTTGAAAACGGACCATTTTTCACCTTTCTGAAGCATGACGTAATGGGGGGGTGTTATCTCTTTTGTCAAAAATCACCTGTTTTTGCTTGAACATTAAATGCCTCCAAATGGTATTTAATTCACTTCCTGGGCCCCTGGAAGCATGAAAATCACTTTAAACATGCTAATTTTAGCTCTAAAACTGATGATCTACCTACAAATGTGAACTGACGTTCAAAAATAAAACATTTGAAAACGGACCATTTTTCACCTTTCTGAAGCATGACGTAATGGGGGGGTGTTATCTCTTTTGTCAAAAATCACCTGTTTTTGCTTGAACATTAAATGCCTCTAAATGGTATTTAATTCACTTCCCGGGGTGAAGAAACACTTTTTGAGACCTCAGAGTGAGTAAATTGGCCATTTTCATGCACTTTTAACCATTACACAAATCTTGTGTTTTGGGCCCCTGGAAGCATGAAAATCACTTTAAACATGCTAATTTTAGCTCTAAAACTGATGATCTACCTACAATTGTGAACTGACGTTAAAAAATAAAACATTTCAAAACGGACCATTTTTCACCTTTCTGAAGCATGACGTAATGGGGGTGTTATCTTTTTTGTCAAAAATCACCTGTTTTTGCATGAACATTAAATGCCTCCAAATGGTATTTAATTCACTTCCCGGGCCCCTGGAAGCATGAAAATCACTTTAAACATGCTAATTTTAGCTCTAAAACTGATAATATACCTACAAATGTGAACTGACTTTCAAAAATTAAACATTTGAAAAAAGGACAATTTTTCACCTTTCTGAAGCATGACGTAATGGGGGGGTGTTATCTCTTTTGTCAAAAATCACCTGTTTTTGCTTGAACATTAAATGCCTCCAAATGGTATTTAATTCACTTCCCGGGCCCCTGGAAGCATGAAAATCACTTTAAACATGCTAATTTTAGCTCTAAAACTGATGATCTACCTACAAATGTGAACTGACTTTCAAAAATAAAACATTTGAAAACGGACAATTTTTCACCTTTCTGAAGCATGACGTAATGGGGGGGTGTTATCTCTTTTGTCAAAAATCACCTGTTTTTGCTTGAACATTAAATGCCTCCAAATGGTATTTAATTCACTTCCCGGGCCCCTGGAAGCATGAAAATCACTTTAAACATGCTAATTTTAGTTCTAAAACTGATGATCTACCTACAAATGTGAACTGACGTTCAAAAATAAAACATTTGAAAACGGACCATTTTTCACCTTTCTGAAGCATGACGTAATGGGGGGGTGTTATCTCTTTTGTCAAAAATCACCTGTTTTTGCTTGAACATTAAATGCCTCCAAATGGTATTTAATTCACTTCCCGGGTTGAAGAAACACTTTTTGAGACCTCAGAGTGAGTAAATTGGCCATTTTCATGCACTTTTAACCATTTCACAAATCTTGTGTTTTGGGCCCCTGGAAGCATGAAAATCACTTTAAACATGCTTATTTTAGCTCTAAAACTGATGATCTACCTACAAATGTGAACTGACGTTCAAAAATAAAACATTTGAAAACGGACCATTTTTCACCTTTCTGAAGCATGACGTAATGGGGGGGTGTTATCTCTTTTGTCAAAAATCACCTGTTTTTGCTTGAACATGAAATGCCTCCAAATGGTATTTAATTCACTTCCCGGGCCCCTGGAAGCATGAAAATCACTTTAAACATGCTAATTTTAGCTCTAAAACTGATGATCTACCTACAAATGTGAACTGACGTTCAAAAATAAAACATTTGAAAACGGACGATTTTTCACCTTTCTGAAGCATGACGTAATGGGGGGGTGTTATCTCTTTTGTCAAAAATCACCTGTTTTTGCTTGAACATTAAATGCCTCCAAATGGTATTTAATTCACTTCCCGGGGTGAAGAAACACTTTTTGAGACCTCAGAGTGAGTAAATTGGCCATTTTCATGCACTTTTAACCATTCCACAAATCTTGTGTTTTGGGCCCCTGGAAGCATGAAAATCACTTTAAACATGCTAATTTTAGCTCTAAAACTGATGATCTACCTACAAATGTGAACTGACGTTAAAAAATAAAACATTTGAAAACGGACAATTTTTCACCTTTCTGCAGCATGACGTAATGGGGGGGTGTTATCTCTTTTGTCAAAAATCACCTGTTTTTGCTTGAACATTAAATGCCTCCAAATGGTATTTAATTCACTTCCCGGGGTGAAGAAACCCTTTTTGAGACCTCAGAGTGAGTAAATTGGCCATTTTCATGCACTTTTAACCATTTCACAAATCTTGTGTTTTGGGCCCCTGGAAGCATGAAAATCACTTTAAACATGCTAATTTTAGCTCTAAAACTGATGATCTACCTACAAATGTGAACTGACGTTAAAAAATAAAACATTTGAAAACGGGCCATTTTTCACCTTTCTGCAGCATGACGTAATGGGGCGGTGTTATCTCTTTTGTCAAAAATCACCTGTTTTTGCTTGAACATTAAATGCCTCCAAATGGTATTTATTTCACTTCCCGGGCCCCTGGAAGCATGAAAATCACTTTAAACATGCTTATTTTAGCTCTAAAACTGATGATCTACCTACAAATGTGAACTGACGTTCAAAAATAAAACATTTGAAAACGGACCATTTTTCACCTTTCTGAAGCATGACGTAATGGGGGGGTGTTATCTCTTTTGTCAAAAATCACCTGTTTTTGCTTGAACATTAAATGCCTCCAAATGGTATTTAATTCACTTCCCGGGCCCCTGGAAGCATGAAAATCACTTTAAACATGCTAATTTTAGCTCTAAAACTGATGATCTACCTACAAATGTGAACTGACGTTAAAAAATAAAACATTTGAAAACGGACAATTTTTCACCTTTCTGCAGCATGACGTAATGGGGGGGTGTTATCTCTTTTGTCAAAAATCACCTGTTTTTGCTTGAACATTAAATGCCTCCAAATGGTATTTAATTCACTTCCCGGGGTGAAGAAACACTTTTTGAGACCTCAGAGTGAGTAAATTGGCCATTTTCATGCACTTTTAACCATTCCACAAATCTTGTGTTTTGGGCCCCTGGAAGCATGAAAATCACTTTAAACAATCTAATTTTAGCTCTAAAACTGATGATCTACCTACAAATGTGAACTGACGTTAAAAAATAAAACATTTGAAAACGGACAATTTTTCACCTTTCTGCAGCATGACGTAATGGGGGGGTGTTATCTCTTGTGTCAAAAATCACCTGTTTTTGCTTGAACATTAAATGCCTCCAAATGGTATTTAATTCACTTCCCGGGGTGAAGAAACCCTTTTTGAGACCTCAGAGTGAGTAAATTGGCCATTTTCATGCACTTTTAACCATTTCACAAATCTTGTGTTTTGGGCCCCTGGAAGCATGAAAATCACTTTAAACATGCTAATTTTAGCTCTAAAACTGATGATCTACCTACAAATGTGAACTGACGTTAAAAAATAAAACATTTGAAAACGGGCCATTTTTCACCTTTCTGCAGCATGACGTAATGGGGCGGTGTTATCTCTTTTGTCAAAAATCACCTGTTTTTGCTTGAACATTAAATGCCTCCAAATGGTATTTATTTCACTTCCCGGGCCCCTGGAAGCATGAAAATCACTTTAAACATGCTTATTTTAGCTCTAAAACTGATGATCTACCTACAAATGTGAACTGACGTTCAAAAATAAAACATTTGAAAACGGACCATTTTTCACCTTTCTGAAGCATGACGTAATGGGGGGGTGTTATCTCTTTTGTCAAAAATCACCTGTTTTTGCTTGAACATTAAATGCCTCCAAATGGTATTTAATTCACTTCCCGGGCCCCTGGAAGCATGAAAATCACTTTAAACATGCTAATTTTAGCTCTAAAACTGATGATCTACCTACAAATGTGAACTGACGTTCAAAAATAAAACATTTGAAAACGGACGATTTTTCACCTTTCTGAAGCATGACGTAATGGGGGGGTGTTATCTCTTTTGTCAAAAATCACCTGTTTTTGCTTGAACATTAAATGCCTCCAAATGGTATTTAATTCACTTCCCGGGGTGAAGAAACACTTTTTGAGACCTCAGCGTGAGTAAATTGGCCATTTTCATGCACTTTTAACCATTTCACAAATCTTGTGTTTTGGGCCCCTGGAAGCATGAAAATCACTTTAAACATGCTAATTTTAGCTCTAAAACTGATGATCTACCTACAAATGTGAACTGACGTTCAAAAATAAAACATTTGAAAACGGACCATTTTTCACCTTTCTGAAGCATGACGTAATGGGGGGGTGTTATCTCTTTTGTCAAAAATCACCTGTTTTTGCTTGAACATTAAATGCCTCCAAATGGTATTTAATTCACTTCCTGGGCCCCTGGAAGCATGAAAATCACTTTAAACATGCTAATTTTAGCTCTAAAACTGATGATCTACCTACAAATGTGAACTGACGTTCAAAAATAAAACATTTGAAAACGGACGATTTTTCACCTTTCTGAAGCATGACGTAATGGGGGGGTGTTATCTCTTTTGTCAAAAATCACCTGTTTTTGCTTGAACATTAAATGCCTCCAAATGGTATTTAATTCACTTCCCGGGGTGAAGAAACACTTTTTGAGACCTCAGCGTGAGTAAATTGGCCATTTTCATGCACTTTTAACCATTTCACAAATCTTGTGTTTTGGGCCCCTGGAAGCATGAAAATCACTTTAAACATGCTAATTTTAGCTCTAAAACTGATGATCTACCTACAAATGTGAACTGACGTTCAAAAATAAAACATTTGAAAACGGACCATTTTTCACCTTTCTGAAGCATGACGTAATGGGGGGGTATTATCTCTTTTGTCAAAAATCACCTGTTTTTGCTTGAACATTAAATGCCTCCAAATGGTATTTAATTCACTTCCTGGGCCCCTGGAAGCATGAAAATCACTTTAAACATGCTAATTTTAGCTCTAAAACTGATGATCTACCTACAAATGTGAACTGACGTTCAAAAATAAAACATTTGAAAACGGACCATTTTTCACCTTTCTGAAGCATGACGTAATGGGGGGGTGTTATCTCTTTTGTCAAAAATCACCTGTTTTTGCTTGAACATTAAATGCCTCCAAATGGTATTTAATTCACTTCCTGGGCCCCTGGAAGCATGAAAATCACTTTAAACATGCTAATTTTAGCTCTAAAACTGATGATCTACCTACAAATGTGAACTGACGTTCAAAAATAAAACATTTGAAAACGGACCATTTTTCACCTTTCTGAAGCATGACGTAATGGGGGGGTGTTATCTCTTTTGTCAAAAATCACCTGTTTTTGCTTGAACATTAAATGCCTCCAAATGGTATCTAATTCACTTCCCGGGCCCCTGGAAGCATGAAAATCACTTTAAACATGCAAATTTTAGCTCTAAAACTGATGATCTACCTACAAATGTGAACTGACGTTCAAAAATAAAACATTTGAAAACTGACCATTTTTCACCTTTCTGAAGCATGACGTAATGGGGGTGTTATCTTTTTTGTCAAAAATCACCTGTTTTTGCTTGAACATTAAATGCCTCCAAATGGTATTTAATTCACTTCCCGGGCCCCTGGAAGCATGAAAATCACTTTAAACATGCTAATTTTAGCTCTAAAACTGATAATATACCTACAAATGTGAACTGACTTTCAAAAATTAAACATTTGAAAAAAGGACAATTTTTCACCTTTCTGAAGCATGACGTAATGGGGGGGTGTTATCTCTTTTGTCAAAAATCACCTGTTTTTGCTTGAACATTAAATGCCTCCAAATGGTATTTAATTCACTTCCCGGGCCCCTGGAAGCATGAAAATCACTTTAAACATGCTAATTTTAGTTCTAAAACTGATGATCTACCTACAAATGTGAACTGACGTTCAAAAATAAAACATTTGAAAACGGACCATTTTTCACCTTTCTGAAGCATGACGTAATGGGGGGGTGTTATCTCTTTTGTCAAAAATCACCTGTTTTTGCTTGAACATTAAATGCCTCCAAATGGTATTTAATTCACTTCCCGGGTTGAAGAAACACTTTTTGAGACCTCAGAGTGAGTAAATTGGCCATTTTCATGCACTTTTAACCATTTCACAAATCTTGTGTTTTGGGCCCCTGGAAGCATGAAAATCACTTTAAACATGCTAATTTTTGCTCTAAAACTGATGATCTACCTACAAATGTGAACTGACGTTAAAAAATAAAACATTTGAAAACGGACCATTTTTCACCTTTCTGCAGCATGACGTAATGGGGGGTGTTATCTCTTTTGTCAAAAATCACCTGTTTTTGCTTGAACATTAAATGCCTCCAAATGGTATTTAATTCACTTCCCGGGCCCCTGGAAGCATGAAAATCACTTTCAACATGCTAATTTTAGCTCTAAAACTGATGATCTACCTACAAATGGGAACTGACGTTCAAAAATAAAACATTTGAAAACGGACCATTTTTCACCTTTCTGAAGCATGACGTAATGGGGGGTGTTATCTCTTTTGTCAAAAATCACCTGTTTTTGCTTGAACATTAAATGCCTCCAAATGGTATTTAATTCACTTCCCGGGGTGAAGAAACACTTTTTGAGATCTCAGAGTGAGTAAATTGGCCATTTTCATGCACTTTTAACCATTCCACAAATCTTGTGTTTTGGGCCCCTGGAAGCATGAAAATCACTTTAAACATGCTAATTTTAGCTCTAAAACTGATGATCTACCTACAAATGTGAACTGACGTTAAAAAATAAAACATTTGAAAACGGACAATTTTTCACCTTTCTGCAGCATGACGTAATGGGGGGGTGTTATCTCTTTTGTCAAAAATCACCTGTTTTTGCTTGAACATTAAATGCCTCCAAATGGTATTTAATTCACTTCCCGGGGTGAAGAAACCCTTTTTGAGACCTCAGAGTGAGTAAATTGGCCATTTTCATGCACTTTTAACCATTTCACAAATCTTGTGTTTTGGGCCCCTGGAAGCATGAAAATCACTTTAAACATGCTAATTTTAGCTCTAAAACTGATGATCTACCTACAAATGTGAACTGACGTTAAAAAATAAAACATTTGAAAACGGGCCATTTTTCACCTTTCTGCAGCATGACGTAATGGGGCGGTGTTATCTCTTTTGTCAAAAATCACCTGTTTTTGCTTGAACATTAAATGCCTCCAAATGGTATTTATTTCACTTCCCGGGCCCCTGGAAGCATGAAAATCACTTTAAACATGCTTATTTTAGCTCTAAAACTGATGATCTACCTACAAATGTGAACTGACGTTCAAAAATAAAACATTTGAAAACGGACCATTTTTCACCTTTCTGAAGCATGACGTAATGGGGGGGTGTTATCTCTTTTGTCAAAAATCACCTGTTTTTGCTTGAACATTAAATGCCTCCAAATGGTATTTAATTCACTTCCCGGGCCCCTGGAAGCATGAAAATCACTTTAAACATGCTAATTTTAGCTCTAAAACTGATGATCTACCTACAAATGTGAACTGACGTTCAAAAATAAAACATTTGAAAACGGACGATTTTTCACCTTTCTGAAGCATGACGTAATGGGGGGGTGTTATCTCTTTTGTCAAAAATCACCTGTTTTTGCTTGAACATTAAATGCCTCTAAATGGTATTTAATTCACTTCCCGGGGTGAAGAAACACTTTTTGAGACCTCAGAGTGAGTAAATTGGCCATTTTCATGCACTTTTAACCATTACACAAATCTTGTGTTTTGGGCCCCTGGAAGCATGAAAATCACTTTAAACATGCTAATTTTAGCTCTAAAACTGATGATCTACCTACAATTGTGAACTGACGTTAAAAAATAAAACATTTCAAAACGGACCATTTTTCACCTTTCTGCAGCATGACGTAATGGGGGGGTGTTATCTCTTTTGTCAAAAATCACCTGTTTTTGCTTGAACATTAAATGCCTCCAAATGGTATCTAATTCACTTCCCGGGCCCCTGGAAGCATGAAAATCACTTTAAACATGCTAATTTTAGCTCTAAAACTGATGATCTACCTACAAATGTGAACTGACGTTCAAAAATAAAACATTTGAAAACTGACCATTTTTCACCTTTCTGAAGCATGACGTAATGGGGGTGTTATCTTTTTTGTCAAAAATCACCTGTTTTTGCTTGAACATTAAATGCCTCCAAATGGTATTTAATTCACTTCCCGGGCCCCTGGAAGCATGAAAATCACTTTAAACATGCTAATTTTAGCTCTAAAACTGATAATATACCTACAAATGTGAACTGACTTTCAAAAATTAAACATTTGAAAAAAGGACAATTTTTCACCTTTCTGAAGCATGACGTAATGGGGGGGTGTTATCTCTTTTGTCAAAAATCACCTGTTTTTGCTTGAACATTAAATGCCTCCAAATGGTATTTAATTCACTTCCCGGGCCCCTGGAAGCATGAAAATCACTTTAAACATGCTAATTTTAGCTCTAAAACTGATGATCTACCTACAAATGTGAACTGACTTTCAAAAATAAAACATTTGAAAACGGACAATTTTTCACCTTTCTGAAGCATGACGTAATGGGGGGGTGTTATCTCTTTTGTCAAAAATCACCTGTTTTTGCTTGAACATTAAATGCCTCCAAATGGTATTTAATTCACTTCCCGGGCCCCTGGAAGCATGAAAATCACTTTAAACATGCTAATTTTAGTTCTAAAACTGATGATCTACCTACAAATGTGAACTGACGTTCAAAAATAAAACATTTGAAAACGGACCATTTTTCACCTTTCTGAAGCATGACGTAATGGGGGGGTGTTATCTCTTTTGTCAAAAATCACCTGTTTTTGCTTGAACATTAAATGCCTCCAAATGGTATTTAATTCACTTCCCGGGTTGAAGAAACACTTTTTGAGACCTCAGAGTGAGTAAATTGGCCATTTTCATGCACTTTTAACCATTTCACAAATCTTGTGTTTTGGGCCCCTGGAAGCATGAAAATCACTTTAAACATGCTAATTTTAGCTCTAAAACTGATGATCTACCTACAAATGTGAACTGACGTTAAAAAATAAAACATTTGAAAACGGACCATTTTTCACCTTTCTGCAGCATGACGTAATGGGGGGTGTTATCTCTTTTGTCAAAAATCACCTGTTTTTGCTTGAACATTAAATGCCTCCAAATGGTATTTAATTCACTTCCCGGGCCCCTGGAAGCATGAAAATCACTTTCAACATGCTAATTTTAGCTCTAAAACTGATGATCTACCTACAAATGGGAACTGACGTTCAAAAATAAAACATTTGAAAACGGACCATTTTTCACCTTTCTGAAGCATGACGTAATGGGGGGTGTTATCTCTTTTGTCAAAAATCACCTGTTTT
The DNA here is from genome assembly GCF_964261635.1 of Lissotriton helveticus. Taxonomy (NCBI): domain Eukaryota; kingdom Metazoa; phylum Chordata; class Amphibia; order Caudata; family Salamandridae; genus Lissotriton; species Lissotriton helveticus. The sequence goes on from NW_027611851.1 coordinate 578,999, forward strand.
TGCTTGAACATTAAATGCCTCCAAATGGTATTTAATTCACTTCCCGGGGTGAAGAAACACTTTTTGAGACCTCAGAGTGAGTAAATTGGCCATTTTCATGCACTTTTAACCATTCCACAAATCTTGTGTTTTGGGCCCCTGGAAGCATGAAAATCACTTTAAACATGCTAATTTTAGCTCTAAAACTGATGATCTACCTACAAATGTGAACTGACGTTAAAAAATAAAACATTTGAAAACGGACAATTTTTCACCTTTCTGCAGCATGACGTAATGGGGGGGTGTTATCTCTTTTGTCAAAAATCACCTGTTTTTGCTTGAACATTAAATGCCTCCAAATGGTATTTAATTCACTTCCCGGGGTGAAGAAACCCTTTTTGAGACCTCAGAGTGAGTAAATTGGCCATTTTCATGCACTTTTAACCATTTCACAAATCTTGTGTTTTGGGCCCCTGGAAGCATGAAAATCACTTTAAACATGCTAATTTTAGCTCTAAAACTGATGATCTACCTACAAATGTGAACTGACGTTAAAAAAATAAAACATTTGAAAACGGGCCATTTTTCACCTTTCTGCAGCATGACGTAATGGGGCGGTGTTATCTCTTTTGTCAAAAATCACCTGTTTTTGCTTGAACATTAAATGCCTCCAAATGGTATTTATTTCACTTCCCGGGCCCCTGGAAGCATGAAAATCACTTTAAACATGCTTATTTTAGCTCTAAAACTGATGATCTACCTACAAATGTGAACTGACGTTCAAAAATAAAACATTTGAAAACGGACCATTTTTCACCTTTCTGAAGCATGACGTAATGGGGGGGTGTTATCTCTTTTGTCAAAAATCACCTGTTTTTGCTTGAACATTAAATGCCTCCAAATGGTATTTAATTCACTTCCCGGGCCCCTGGAAGCATGAAAATCACTTTAAACATGCTAATTTTAGCTCTAAAACTGATGATCTACCTACAAATGTGAACTGACGTTCAAAAATAAAACATTTGAAAACGGACGATTTTTCACCTTTCTGAAGCATGACGTAATGGGGGGGTGTTATCTCTTTTGTCAAAAATCACCTGTTTTTGCTTGAACATTAAATGCCTCCAAATGGTATTTAATTCACTTCCCGGGGTGAAGAAACACTTTTTGAGACCTCAGCGTGAGTAAATTGGCCATTTTCATGCACTTTTAACCATTTCACAAATCTTGTGTTTTGGGCCCCTGGAAGCATGAAAATCACTTTAAACATGCTAATTTTAGCTCTAAAACTGATGATCTACCTACAAATGTGAACTGACGTTCAAAAATAAAACATTTGAAAACGGACCATTTTTCACCTTTCTGAAGCATGACGTAATGGGGGGGTGTTATCTCTTTTGTCAAAAATCACCTGTTTTTGCTTGAACATTAAATGCCTCCAAATGGTATTTAATTCACTTCCTGGGCCCCTGGAAGCATGAAAATCACTTTAAACATGCTAATTTTAGCTCTAAAACTGATGATCTACCTACAAATGTGAACTGACGTTCAAAAATAAAACATTTGAAAACGGACCATTTTTCACCTTTCTGAAGCATGACGTAATGGGGGGGTGTTATCTCTTTTGTCAAAAATCACCTGTTTTTGCTTGAACATTAAATGCCTCTAAATGGTATTTAATTCACTTCCCGGGGTGAAGAAACACTTTTTGAGACCTCAGAGTGAGTAAATTGGCCATTTTCATGCACTTTTAACCATTACACAAATCTTGTGTTTTGGGCCCCTGGAAGCATGAAAATCACTTTAAACATGCTAATTTTAGCTCTAAAACTGATGATCTACCTACAATTGTGAACTGACGTTAAAAAATAAAACATTTCAAAACGGACCATTTTTCACCTTTCTGCAGCATGACGTAATGGGGGGGTGTTATCTCTTTTGTCAAAAATCACCTGTTTTTGCTTGAACATTAAATGCCTCCAAATGGTATCTAATTCACTTCCCGGGCCCCTGGAAGCATGAAAATCACTTTAAACATGCTAATTTTAGCTCTAAAACTGATGATCTACCTACAAATGTGAACTGACGTTCAAAAATAAAACATTTGAAAACTGACCATTTTTCACCTTTCTGAAGCATGACGTAATGGGGGTGTTATCTTTTTTGTCAAAAATCACCTGTTTTTGCTTGAACATTAAATGCCTCCAAATGGTATTTAATTCACTTCCCGGGCCCCTGGAAGCATGAAAATCACTTTAAACATGCTAATTTTAGCTCTAAAACTGATAATATACCTACAAATGTGAACTGACTTTCAAAAATTAAACATTTGAAAAAAGGACAATTTTTCACCTTTCTGAAGCATGACGTAATGGGGGGGTGTTATCTCTTTTGTCAAAAATCACCTGTTTTTGCTTGAACATTAAATGCCTCCAAATGGTATTTAATTCACTTCCCGGGCCCCTGGAAGCATGAAAATCACTTTAAACATGCTAATTTTAGCTCTAAAACTGATGATCTACCTACAAATGTGAACTGACTTTCAAAAATAAAACATTTGAAAACGGACAATTTTTCACCTTTCTGAAGCATGACGTAATGGGGGGGTGTTATCTCTTTTGTCAAAAATCACCTGTTTTTGCTTGAACATTAAATGCCTCCAAATGGTATTTAATTCACTTCCCGGGCCCCTGGAAGCATGAAAATCACTTTAAACATGCTAATTTTAGTTCTAAAACTGATGATCTACCTACAAATGTGAACTGACGTTAAAAAATAAAACATTTGAAAACGGACCATTTTTCACCTTTCTGCAGCATGACGTAATGGGGGGTGTTATCTCTTTTGTCAAAAATCACCTGTTTTTGCTTGAACATTAAATGCCTCCAAATGGTATTTAATTCACTTCCCGGGCCCCTGGAAGCATGAAAATCACTTTCAACATGCTAATTTTAGCTCTAAAACTGATGATCTACCTACAAATGGGAACTGACGTTCAAAAATAAAACATTTGAAAACGGACCATTTTTCAACTTTCTGAAGCATGACGTAATGGGGGGTGTTATCTCTTTTGTCAAAAATCACCTGTTTTTGCTTGAACATTAAATGCCTCCAAATGGTATTTAATTCACTTCCCGGGGTGAAGAAACACTTTTTGAGACCTCAGAGTGAGTAAATTGGCAATTTTCATGCACTTTTAACCATTCCACAAATCTTGTGTTTTGGGCCCCTGGAAGCATGAAAATCACTTTAAACATGCTAATTTTAGCTCTAAAACTGATGATCTACCTACAAATGTGAACTGACGTTAAAAAATAAAACATTTGAAAACGGACAATTTTTCACCTTTCTGCAGCATGACGTAATGGGGGGGTGTTATCTCTTTTGTCAAAAATCACCTGTTTTTGCTTGAACATTAAATGCCTCCAAATGGTATTTAATTCACTTCCCGGGGTGAAGAAACCCTTTTTGAGACCTCAGAGTGAGTAAATTGGCCATTTTCATGCACTTTTAACCATTTCACAAATCTTGTGTTTTGGGCCCCTGGAAGCATGAAAATCACTTTAAACATGCTAATTTTAGCTCTAAAACTGATGATCTACCTACAAATGTGAACTGACGTTAAAAAAATAAAACATTTGAAAACGGGCCATTTTTCACCTTTCTGCAGCATGACGTAATGGGGCGGTGTTATCTCTTTTGTCAAAAATCACCTGTTTTTGCTTGAACATTAAATGCCTCCAAATGGTATTTATTTCACTTCCCGGGCCCCTGGAAGCATGAAAATCACTTTAAACATGCTTATTTTAGCTCTAAAACTGATGATCTACCTACAAATGTGAACTGACGTTCAAAAATAAAACATTTGAAAACGGACCATTTTTCACCTTTCTGAAGCATGACGTAATGTGGGGGTGTTATCTCTTTTGTCAAAAATCACCTGTTTTTGCTTGAACATTAAATGCCTCCAAATGGTATTTAATTCACTTCCCGGGCCCCTGGAAGCATGAAAATCACTTTAAACATGCTAATTTTAGCTCTAAAACTGATGATCTACCTACAAATGTGAACTGACGTTCAAAAATAAAACATTTGAAAACGGACGATTTTTCACCTTTCTGAAGCATGACGTAATGGGGGGGTGTTATCTCTTTTGTCAAAAATCACCTGTTTTTGCTTGAACATTAAATGCCTCCAAATGGTATTTAATTCACTTCCCGGGGTGAAGAAACACTTTTTGAGACCTCAGCGTGAGTAAATTGGCCATTTTCATGCACTTTTAACCATTTCACAAATCTTGTGTTTTGGGCCCCTGGAAGCATGAAAATCACTTTAAACATGCTAATTTTAGCTCTAAAACTGATGATCTACCTACAAATGTGAACTGACGTTCAAAAATAAAACATTTGAAAACGGACCATTTTTCACCTTTCTGAAGCATGACGTAATGGGGGGGTGTTATCTCTTTTGTCAAAAATCACCTGTTTTTGCTTGAACATTAAATGCCTCCAAATGGTATTTAATTCACTTCCTGGGCCCCTGGAAGCATGAAAATCACTTTAAACATGCTAATTTTAGCTCTAAAACTGATGATCTACCTACAAATGTGAACTGACGTTCAAAAATAAAACATTTGAAAACGGACCATTTTTCACCTTTCTGAAGCATGACGTAATGGGGGGGTGTTATCTCTTTTGTCAAAAATCACCTGTTTTTGCTTGAACATTAAATGCCTCTAAATGGTATTTAATTCACTTCCCGGGGTGAAGAAACACTTTTTGAGACCTCAGAGTGAGTAAATTGGCCATTTTCATGCACTTTTAACCATTACACAAATCTTGTGTTTTGGGCCCCTGGAAGCATGAAAATCACTTTAAACATGCTAATTTTAGCTCTAAAACTGATGATCTACCTACAATTGTGAACTGACGTTAAAAAATAAAACATTTCAAAACGGACCATTTTTCACCTTTCTGCAGCATGACGTAATGGGGGGGTGTTATCTCTTTTGTCAAAAATCACCTGTTTTTGCTTGAACATTAAATGCCTCCAAATGGTATCTAATTCACTTCCCGGGCCCCTGGAAGCATGAAAATCACTTTAAACATGCTAATTTTAGCTCTAAAACTGATGATCTACCTACAAATGTGAACTGACGTTCAAAAATAAAACATTTGAAAACTGACCATTTTTCACCTTTCTGAAGCATGACGTAATGGGGGTGTTATCTTTTTTGTCAAAAATCACCTGTTTTTGCTTGAACATTAAATGCCTCCAAATGGTATTTAATTCACTTCCCGGGCCGCTGGAAGCATGAAAATCACTTTAAACATGCTAATTTTAGCTCTAAAACTGATAATATACCTACAAATGTGAACTGACTTTCAAAAATTAAACATTTGAAAAAAGGACAATTTTTCACCTTTCTGAAGCATGACGTAATGGGGGGGTGTTATCTCTTTTGTCAAAAATCACCTGTTTTTGCTTGAACATTAAATGCCTCCAAATGGTATTTAATTCACTTCCCGGGCCCCTGGAAGCATGAAAATCACTTTAAACATGCTAATTTTAGCTCTAAAACTGATGATCTACCTACAAATGTGAACTGACTTTCAAAAATAAAACATTTGAAAACGGACAATTTTTCACCTTTCTGAAGCATGACGTAATGGGGGGGTGTTATCTCTTTTGTCAAAAATCACCTGTTTTTGCTTGAACATTAAATGCCTCCAAATGGTATTTAATTCACTTCCCGGGCCCCTGGAAGCATGAAAATCACTTTAAACATGCTAATTTTAGTTCTAAAACTGATGATCTACCTACAAATGTGAACTGACGTTCAAAAATAAAACATTTGAAAACGGACCATTTTTCACCTTTCTGAAGCATGACGTAATGGGGGGGTGTTATCTCTTTTGTCAAAAATCACCTGTTTTTGCTTGAACATTAAATGCCTCCAAATGGTATTTAATTCACTTCCCGGGTTGAAGAAACACTTTTTGAGACCTCAGAGTGAGTAAATTGGCCATTTTCATGCACTTTTAACCATTCCACAAATCTTGTGTTTTGGGCCCCTGGAAGCATGAAAATCACTTTAAACATGCTAATTTTAGCTCTAAAACTGATGATCTACCAACAAATGTGAACTGACGTTAAAAAATAAAACATTTGAAAACGGACAATTTTTCACCTTTCTGCAGCATGACGTAATGGGGGGGTGTTATCTCTTTTGTCAAAAATCACCTGTTTTTGCTTGAACATTAAATGCCTCCAAATGGTATTTAATTCACTTCCCGGGGTGAAGAAACCCTTTTTGAGACCTCAGAGTGAGTAAATTGGCCATTTTCATGCACTTTTAACCATTTCACAAATCTTGTGTTTTGGGCCCCTGGAAGCATGAAAATCACTTTAAACATGCTAATTTTAGCTCTAAAACTGATGATCTACCTACAAATGTGAACTGACGTTAAAAAATAAAACATTTGAAAACGGGCCATTTTTCACCTTTCTGCAGCATGACGTAATGGGGCGGTGTTATCTCTTTTGTCAAAAATCACCTGTTTTTGCTTGAACATTAAATGCCTCCAAATGGTATTTATTTCACTTCCCAGGCCCCTGGAAGCATGAAAATCACTTTAAACATGCTTATTTTAGCTCTAAAACTGATGATCTACCTACAAATGTGAACTGACGTTCAAAAATAAAACATTTGAAAACGGACCATTTTTCACCTTTCTGAAGCATGACGTAATGGGGGGGTGTTATCTCTTTTGTCAAAAATCACCTGTTTTTGCTTGAACATTAAATGCCTCCAAATGGTATTTAATTCACTTCCCGGGCCCCTGGAAGCATGAAAATCACTTTAAACATGCTAATTTTAGCTCTAAAACTGATGATCTACCTACAAATGTGAACTGACGTTCAAAAATAAAACATTTGAAAACGGACGATTTTTCACCTTTCTGAAGCATGACGTAATGGGGGGGTGTTATCTCTTTTGTCAAAAATCACCTGTTTTTGCTTGAACATTAAATGCCTCCAAATGGTATTTAATTCACTTCCCGGGGTGAAGAAACACTTTTTGAGACCTCAGCGTGAGTAAATTGGCCATTTTCATGCACTTTTAACCATTTCACAAATCTTGTGTTTTGGGCCCCTGGAAGCATGAAAATCACTTTAAACATGCTAATTTTAGCTCTAAAACTGATGATCTACCTACAAATGTGAACTGACGTTCAAAAATAAAACATTTGAAAACGGACCATTTTTCACCTTTCTGAAGCATGACGTAATGGGGGGGTGTTATCTCTTTTGTCAAAAATCACCTGTTTTTGCTTGAACATTAAATGCCTCCAAATGGTATTTAATTCACTTCCTGGGCCCCTGGAAGCATGAAAATCACTTTAAACATGCTAATTTTAGCTCTAAAACTGATGATCTACCTACAAATGTGAACTGACGTTCAAAAATAAAACATTTGAAAAAGGACCATTTTTCACCTTTCTGAAGCATGACGTAATGGGGGGGTGTTATCTCTTTTGTCAAAAATCACCTGTTTTTGCTTGAACATTAAATGCCTCTAAATGGTATTTAATTCACTTCCCGGGGTGAAGAAACACTTTTTGAGACCTCAGAGTGAGTAAATTGGCCATTTTCATGCACTTTTAACCATTACACAAATCTTGTGTTTTGGGCCCCTGGAAGCATGAAAATCACTTTAAACATGCTAATTTTAGCTCTAAAACTGATAATATACCTACAAATGTGAACTGACTTTCAAAAATTAAACATTTGAAAAAAGGAAAATTTTTCACCTTTCTGAAGCATGACGTAATGGGGGTGTTATCTCTTTTGTCAAAAATCACCTGTTTTTGCTTGAACATTAAATGCCTCCAAATGGTATTTAATTCACTTCCCGGGCCCCTGGAAGCATGAAAATCACTTTAAACATGCTAATTTTAGCTCTAAAACTGATGATCTACCTACAAATGTGAACTGACGTTCAAAAATAAAACATTTGAAAACGGACCATTTTTCACCTTTCTGAAGCATGACGTAATGGGGGGGTGTTATCTCTTTTGTCAAAAATCACCTGTTTTTGCTTGAACATTAAATGCCTCCAAATGGTATTTAATTCACTTCCCGGGTTGAAGAAACACTTTTTGAGACCTCAGAGTGAGTAAATTGGCCATTTTCATGCACTTTTAACCATTTCACAAATCTTGTGTTTTGGGCCCCTGGAAGCATGAAAATCACTTTAAACATGCTAATTTTAGCTCTAAAACTGATGATCTACCTACAAATGTGAACTGACGTTAAAAAATAAAACATTTGAAAACGGACCATTTTTCACCTTTCTGCAGCATGACGTAATGGGGGGTGTTATCTCTTTTGTCAAAAATCACCTGTTTTTGCTTGAACATTAAATGCCTCCAAATGGTATTTAATTCACTTCCCGGGCCCCTGGAAGCATGAAAATCACTTTCAACATGCTAATTTTAGCTCTAAAACTGATGATCTACCTACAAATGGGAACTGACGTTCAAAAATAAAACATTTGAAAACGGACCATTTTTCACCTTTCTGAAGCATGACGTAATGGGGGGTGTTATCTCTTTTGTCAAAAATCACCTGTTTTTGCTTGAACATTAAATGCCTCCAAATGGTATTTAATTCACTTCCCGGGGTGAAGAAACACTTTTTGAGACCTCAGAGTGAGTAAATTGGCCATTTTCATGCACTTTTAACCATTTCACAAATCTTGTGTTTTGGGCCCCTGGAAGCATGAAAATCACTTTAAACATGCTAATTTTAGCTCTAAAACTGATGATCTACCTACAAATGTGAACTGACGTTAAAAAATAAAACATTTGAAAACGGGCCATTTTTCACCTTTCTGCAGCATGACGTAATGGGGCGGTGTTATCTCTTTTGTCAAAAATCACCTGTTTTTGCTTGAACATTAAATGCCTCCAAATGGTATTTATTTCACTTCCCAGGCCCCTGGAAGCATGAAAATCACTTTAAACATGCTTATTTTAGCTCTAAAACTGATGATCTACCTACAAATGTGAACTGACGTTCAAAAATAAAACATTTGAAAACGGACCATTTTTCACCTTTCTGAAGCATGACGTAATGGGGGGGTGTTATCTCTTTTGTCAAAAATCACCTGTTTTTGCTTGAACATTAAATGCCTCCAAATGGTATTTAATTCACTTCCCGGGCCCCTGGAAGCATGAAAATCACTTTAAACATGCTAATTTTAGCTCTAAAACTGATGATCTACCTACAAATGTGAACTGACGTTCAAAAATAAAACATTTGAAAACGGACGATTTTTCACCTTTCTGAAGCATGACGTAATGGGGGGGTGTTATCTCTTTTGTCAAAAATCACCTGTTTTTGCTTGAACATTAAATGCCTCCAAATGGTATTTAATTCACTTCCCGGGGTGAAGAAACACTTTTTGAGACCTCAGCGTGAGTAAATTGGCCATTTTCATGCACTTTTAACCATTTCACAAATCTTGTGTTTTGGGCCCCTGGAAGCATGAAAATCACTTTAAACATGCTAATTTTAGCTCTAAAACTGATGATCTACCTACAAATGTGAACTGACGTTCAAAAATAAAACATTTGAAAACGGACCATTTTTCACCTTTCTGAAGCATGACGTAATGGGGGGGTGTTATCTCTTTTGTCAAAAATCACCTGTTTTTGCTTGAACATTAAATGCCTCCAAATGGTATTTAATTCACTTCCTGGGCCCCTGGAAGCATGAAAATCACTTTAAACATGCTAATTTTAGCTCTAAAACTGATGATCTACCTACAAATGTGAACTGACGTTCAAAAATAAAACATTTGAAAAAGGACCATTTTTCACCTTTCTGAAGCATGACGTAATGGGGGGGTGTTATCTCTTTTGTCAAAAATCACCTGTTTTTGCTTGAACATTAAATGCCTCTAAATGGTATTTAATTCACTTCCCGGGGTGAAGAAACACTTTTTGAGACCTCAGAGTGAGTAAATTGGCCATTTTCATGCACTTTTAACCATTACACAAATCTTGTGTTTTGGGCCCCTGGAAGCATGAAAATCACTTTAAACATGCTAATTTTAGCTCTAAAACTGATAATATACCTACAAATGTGAACTGACTTTCAAAAATTAAACATTTGAAAAAAGGAAAAATTTTCACCTTTCTGAAGCATGACGTAATGGGGGTGTTATCTCTTTTGTCAAAAATCACCTGTTTTTGCTTGAACATTAAATGCCTCCAAATGGTATTTAATTCACTTCCCGGGCCCCTGGAAGCATGAAAATCACTTTAAACATGCTAATTTTAGCTCTAAAACTGATGATCTACCTACAAATGTGAACTGACTTTCAAAAATAAAACATTTGAAAACGGACAATTTTTTACCTTTCTGAAGCATGACGTAATGGGGGGGTGTTATCTCTTTTGTCAAAAATCACCTGTTTTTGCTTGAACATTAAATGCCTCCAAATGGTATTTAATTCACTTCCCGGGCCCCTGGAAGCATGAAAATCACTTTAAACATGCTAATTTTAGTTCTAAAACTGATGATCTACCTACAAATGTGAACTGACGTTCAAAAATAAAACATTTGAAAACGGACCATTTTTCACCTTTCTGAAGCATGACGTAATGGGGGGGTGTTATCTCTTTTGTCAAAAATCACCTGTTTTTGCTTGAACATTAAATGCCTCCAAATGGTATTTAATTCACTTCCCGGGTTGAAGAAACACTTTTTGAGACCTCAGAGTGAGTAAATTGGCCATTTTCATGCACTTTTAACCATTTCACAAATCTTGTGTTTTGGGCCCCTGGAAGCATGAAAATCACTTTAAACATGCTAATTTTAGCTCTAAAACTGATGATCTACCTACAAATGTGAACTGACGTTAAAAAATAAAACATTTGAAAACGGACCATTTTTCACCTTTCTGCAGCATGACGTAATGGGGGGTGTTATCTCTTTTGTCAAAAATCACCTGTTTTTGCTTGAACATTAAATGCCTCCAAATGGTATTTAATTCACTTCCCGGGCCCCTGGAAGCATGAAAATCACTTTCAACATGCTAATTTTAGCTCTAAAACTGATGATCTACCTACAAATGGGAACTGACGTTCAAAAATAAAACATTTGAAAACGGACCATTTTTCACCTTTCTGAAGCATGACGTAATGGGGGGTGTTATCTCTTTTGTCAAAAATCACCTGTTTTTGCTTGAACATTAAATGCCTCCAAATGGTATTTAATTCACTTCCCGGGGTGAAGAAACACTTTTTGAGACCTCAGAGTGAGTAAATTGGCCATTTTCATGCACTTTTAACCATTTCACAAATCTTGTGTTTTGGGCCCCTGGAAGCATGAAAATCACTTTAAACATGCTAATTTTAGCTCTAAAACTGATGATCTACCTACAAATGTGAACTGACGTTAAAAAATAAAACATTTGAAAACGGGCCATTTTTCATTTTCTGCAGCATGACGTAATGGGGCGGTGTTATCTCTTTTGTCAAAAATCACCTGTTTTTGCTTGAACATTAAATGCCTCCAAATGGTATTTATTTCACTTCCCGGGCCCCTGGAAGCATGAAAATCACTTTAAACATGCTTATTTTAGCTCTAAAACTGATGATCTACCTACAAATGTGAACTGACGTTCAAAAATAAAACATTTGAAAACGGACCATTTTTCACCTTTCTGAAGCATGACGTAATGGGGGGGTGTTATCTCTTTTGTCAAAAATCACCTGTTTTTGCTTGAACATTAAATGCCTCTAAATGGTATTTATTTCACTTCCCGGGCCCCTGGAAGCATGAAAATCACTTTAAACATGCTAATTTTAGCTCTAAAACTGATGATCTACCTACAAATGTGAACTGACGTTCAAAAATAAAACATTTGAAAACGGACGATTTTTCACCTTTCTGAAGCATGACGTAATGGGGGGGTGTTATCTCTTTTGTCAAAAATCACCTGTTTTTGCTTGAACATTAAATGCCTCCAAATGGTATTTAATTCACTTCCCGGGGTGAAGAAACACTTTTTGAGACCTCAGCGTGAGTAAATTGGCCATTTTCATGCACTTTTAACCATTTCACAAATCTTGTGTTTTGGGCCCCTGGAAGCATGAAAATCACTTTAAACATGCTAATTTTAGCTCTAAAACTGATGATCTACCTACAAATGTGAACTGACGTTCAAAAATAAAACATTTGAAAACGGACCATTTTTCACCTTTCTGAAGCATGACGTAATGGGGGGGTGTTATCTCTTTTGTCAAAAATCACCTGTTTTTGCTTGAACATTAAATGCCTCCAAATGGTATTTAATTCACTTCCTGGGCCCCTGGAAGCATGAAAATCACTTTAAACATGCTAATTTTAGCTCTAAAACTGATGATCTACCTACAAATGTGAACTGACGTTCAAAAATAAAACATTTGAAAACGGACCATTTTTCACCTTTCTGAAGCATGACGTAATGGGGGGGTGTTATCTCTTTTGTCAAAAATCACCTGTTTTTGCTTGAACATTAAATGCCTCTAAATGGTATTTAATTCACTTTCCGGGGTGAAGAAACACTTTTTGAGACCTCAGAGTGAGTAAATTGGCCATTTTCATGCACTTTTAACCATTACACAAATCTTGTGTTTTGGGCCCCTGGAAGCATGAAAATCACTTTAAACATGCTAATTTTAGCTCTAAAACTGATGATCTACCTACAATTGTGAACTGACGTTAAAAAATAAAACATTTCAAAACGGACCATTTTTCACCTTTCTGCAGCATGACGTAATGGGGGGGTGTTATCTCTTTTGTCAAAAATCACCTGTTTTTGCTTGAACATTAAATGCCTCCAAATGGTATCTAATTCACTTCCCGGGCCCCTGGAAGCATGAAAATCACTTTAAACATGCTAATTTTAGCTCTAAAACTGATGATCTACCTACAAATGTGAACTGACGTTCAAAAATAAAACATTTGAAAACTGACCATTTTTCACCTTTCTGAAGCATGACGTAATGGGGGTGTTATCTTTTTTGTCAAAAATCACCTGTTTTTGCTTGAACATTAAATGCCTCCACATGGTATTTAATTCACTTCCCGGGCCCCTGGAAGCATGAAAATCACTTTAAACATGCTAATTTTAGCTCTAAAACTGATAATATACCTACAAATGTGAACTGACTTTCAAAAATTAAACATTTGAAAAAAGGACAATTTTTCACCTTTCTGAAGCATGACGTAATGGGGGGGTGTTATCTCTTTTGTCAAAAATCACCTGTTTTTGCTTGAACATTAAATGCCTCCAAATGGTATTTAATTCACTTCCCGGGCCCCTGGAAGCATGAAAATCACTTTAAACATGCTAATTTTAGCTCTAAAACTGATGATCTACCTACAAATGTGAACTGACTTTCAAAAATAAAACATTTGAAAACGGACAATTTTTCACCTTTCTGAAGCATGACGTAATGGGGGGGTGTTATCTCTTTTGTCAAAAATCACCTGTTTTTGCTTGAACATTAAATGCCTCCAAATGGTATTTATTTCACTTCCCGGGCCCCTGGAAGCATGAAAATCACTTTAAACATGCTTATTTTAGCTCTAAAACTGATGATCTACCTACAAATGTGAACTGACGTTCAAAAATAAAACATTTGAAAACGGACAATTTTTCACCTTTCTGAAGCATGACGTAATGGGGGGGTGTTATCTCTTTTGTCAAAAATCACCTGTTTTTGCTTGAACATTAAATGCCTCCAAATGGTATTTAATTCACTTCCCGGGGTGAAGAAACACTTTTTGAGACCTCAGAGTGAGTAAATTGGCCATTTTCATGCACTGTTAACCATTCCACAAATCTTGTGTTTTGGGCCCCTGGAAGCATGAAAATCACTTTAAACATGCTAATTTTAGCTCTAAAACTGATGATCTACCTACAAATGTGAACTGACGTTAAAAAATAAAACATTTGAAAACGGGCCATTTTTCACCTTTCTGCAGCATGACGTAATGGGGCGGTGTTATCTCTTTTGTCAAAAATCACCTGTTTTTGCTTGAACATTAAATGCCTCCAAATGGTATTTATTTCACTTCCCGGGCCCCTGGAAGCATGAAAATCACTTTAAACATGCTTATTTTAGCTCTAAAACTGATGATCTACCTACAAATGTGAACTGACGTTCAAAAATAAAACATTTGAAAACGGACCATTTTTCACCTTTCTGAAGCATGACGTAATGGGGGGGTGTTATCTCTTTTGTCAAAAATCACCTGTTTTTGCTTGAACATTAAATGCCTCCAAATGGTATTTAATTCACTTCCCGGGCCCCTGGAAGCATGAAAATCACTTTAAACATGCTAATTTTAGCTCTAAAACTGATGATCTACCTACAAATGTGAACTGACGTTCAAAAATAAAACATTTGAAAACGGACGATTTTTCACCTTTCTGAAGCATGACGTAATGGGGGGGTGTTATCTCTTTTGTCAAAAATCACCTGTTTTTGCTTGAACATTAAATGCCTCCAAATGGTATTTAATTCACTTCCCGGGGTGAAGAAACACTTTTTGAGACCTCAGCGTGAGTAAATTGGCCATTTTCATGCACTTTTAACCATTTCACAAATCTTGTGTTTTGGGCCCCTGGAAGCATGAAAATCACTTTAAACATGCTAATTTTAGCTCTAAAACTGATGATCTACCTACAAATGTGAACTGACGTTCAAAAATAAAACATTTGAAAACGGACCATTTTTCACCTTTCTGAAGCATGACGTAATGGGGGGGGTGTTATCTCTTTTGTCAAAAATCACCTGTTTTTGCTTGAACATTAAATGCCTCCAAATGGTATTTAATTCACTTCCTGGGCCCCTGGAAGCATGAAAATCACTTTAAACATGCTAATTTTAGCTCTAAAACTGATGATCTACCTACAAATGTGAACTGACGTTCAAAAATAAAACATTTGAAAACGGACCATTTTTCACCTTTCTGAAGCATGACGTAATGGGGGGGTGTTATCTCTTTTGTCAAAAATCACCTGTTTTTGCTTGAACATTAAATGCCTCTAAATGGTATTTATTTCACTTCCCGGGCCCCTGGAAGCATGAAAATCACTTTAAACATGCTAATTTTAGCTCTAAAACTGATGATCTACCTACAAATGTGAACTGACGTTCAAAAATAAAACATTTGAAAACGGACGATTTTTCACCTTTCTGAAGCATGACGTAATGGGGGGGTGTTATCTCTTTTGTCAAAAATCACCTGTTTTTGCTTGAACATTAAATGCCTCCAAATGGTATTTAATTCACTTCCCGGGGTGAAGAAACACTTTTTGAGACCTCAGCGTGAGTAAATTGGCCATTTTCATGCACTTTTAACCATTTCACAAATCTTGTGTTTTGGGCCCCTGGAAGCATGAAAATCACTTTAAACATGCTAATTTTAGCTCTAAAACTGATGATCTACCTACAAATGTGAACTGACGTTCAAAAATAAAACATTTGAAAACGGACCATTTTTCACCTTTCTGAAGCATGACGTAATGGGGGGGTGTTATCTCTTTTGTCAAAAATCACCTGTTTTTGCTTGAACATTAAATGCCTCCAAATGGTATTTAATTCACTTCCTGGGCCCCTGGAAGCATGAAAATCACTTTAAACATGCTAATTTTAGCTCTAAAACTGATGATCTACCTACAAATGTGAACTGACTTTCAAAAATAAAACATTTGAAAACGGACAATTTTTCACCTTTCTGAAGCATGACGTAATGGGGGGGTGTTATCTCTTTTGTCAAAAATCACCTGTTTTTGCTTGAACATTAAATGCCTCCAAATGGTATTTAATTCACTTCCCGGGCCCCTGGAAGCATGAAAATCACTTTAAACATGCTAATTTTAGTTCTAAAACTGATGATCTACCTACAAATGTGAACTGACGTTCAAAAATAAAACATTTGAAAACGGACCATTTTTCACCTTTCTGAAGCATGACGTAATGGGGGGGTGTTATCTCTTTTGTCAAAAATCACCTGTTTTTGCTTGAACATTAAATGCCTCTAAATGGTATTTAATTCACTTCCCGGGGTGAAGAAACACTTTTTGAGACCTCAGAGTGAGTAAATTGGCCATTTTCATGCACTTTTAACCATTACACAAATCTTGTGTTTTGGGCCCCTGGAAGCATGAAAATCACTTTAAACATGCTAATTTTAGCTCTAAAACTGATGATCTACCTACAATTGTGAACTGACGTTAAAAAATAAAACATTTCAAAACGGACCATTTTTCACCTTTCTGCAGCATGACGTAATGGGGGGGTGTTATCTCTTTTGTCAAAAATCACCTGTTTTTGCTTGAACATTAAATGCCTCCAAATGGTATCTAATTCACTTCCCGGGCCCCTGGAAGCATGAAAATCACTTTAAACATGCTAATTTTAGCTCTAAAACTGATGATCTACCTACAAATGTGAACTGACGTTCAAAAATAAAACATTTGAAAACTGACCATTTTTCACCTTTCTGAAGCATGACGTAATGGGGGTGTTATCTTTTTTGTCAAAAATCACCTGTTTTTGCTTGAACATTAAATGCCTCCAAATGGTATTTAATTCACTTCCCGGGCCCCTGGAAGCATGAAAATCACTTTAAACATGCTAATTTTAGCTCTAAAACTGATAATATACCTACAAATGTGAACTGACTTTCAAAAATTAAACATTTGAAAAAAGGACAATTTTTCACCTTTCTGAAGCATGACGTAATGGGGGGGTGTTATCTCTTTTGTCAAAAATCACCTGTTTTTGCTTGAACATTAAATGCCTCCAAATGGTATTTAATTCACTTCCCGGGCCCCTGGAAGCATGAAAATCACTTTAAACATGCTAATTTTAGCTCTAAAACTGATGATCTACCTACAAATGTGAACTGACTTTCAAAAATAAAACATTTGAAAACGGACAATTTTTCACCTTTCTGAAGCATGACGTAATGGGGGGGTGTTATCTCTTTTGTCAAAAATCACCTGTTTTTGCTTGAACATTAAATGCCTCCAAATGGTATTTAATTCACTTCCCGGGCCCCTGGAAGCATGAAAATCACTTTAAACATGCTAATTTTAGTTCTAAAACTGATGATATACCTACAAATGTGAACTGACGTTCAAAAATAAAAACATTTGAAAACGGACCATTTTTCACCTTTCTGAAGCATGACGTAATGGGGGGGTGTTATCTCTTTTGTCAAAAATCACCTGTTTTTGCTTGAATATTAAATGCCTCCAAATGGTATTTAATTCACTTCCCGGGTTGAAGAAACACTTTTTGAGACCTCAGAGTGAGTAAATTGGCCATTTTCATGCACTTTTAACCATTTCACAAATCTTGTGTTTTGGGCCCCTGGAAGCATGAAAATCACTTTAAACATGCTAATTTTAGCTCTAAAACTGATGATCTACCTACAAATGTGAACTGACGTTAAAAAATAAAACATTTGAAAACGGACCATTTTTCACCTTTCTGCAGCATGACGTAATGGGGCGGTGTTATCTCTTTTGTCAAAAATCACCTGTTTTTGCTTGAACATTAAATGCCTCCAAATGGTATTTATTTCACTTCCCGGGCCCCTGGAAGCATGAAAATCACTTTAAACATGCTTATTTTAGCTCTAAAACTGATGATCTACCTACAAATGTGAACTGACGTTCAAAAATAAAACATTTGAAAACGGACCATTTTTCACCTTTCTGAAGCATGACGTAATGGGGGGGTGTTATCTCTTTTGTCAAAAATCACCTGTTTTTGCTTGAACATTAAATGCCTCCAAATGGTATTTAATTCACTTCCCGGGCCCCTGGAAGCATGAAAATCACTTTAAACATGCTAATTTTAGCTCTAAAACTGATGATCTACCTACAAATGTGAACTGACGTTCAAAAATAAAACATTTGAAAACGGACGATTTTTCACCTTTCTGAAGCATGACGTAATGGGGGGGTGTTATCTCTTTTGTCAAAAATCACCTGTTTTTGCTTGAACATTAAATGCCTCCAAATGGTATTTAATTCACTTCCCGGGGTGAAGAAACACTTTTTGAGACCTCAGCGTGAGTAAATTGGCCATTTTCATGCACTTTTAACCATTTCACAAATCTTGTGTTTTGGGCCCCTGGAAGCATGAAAATCACTTTAAACATGCAAATTTTAGCTCTAAAACTGATGATCTACCTACAAATGTGAACTGACGTTCAAAAATAAAACATTTGAAAACTGACCATTTTTCACCTTTCTGAAGCATGACGTAATGGGGGTGTTATCTTTTTTGTCAAAAATCACCTGTTTTTGCTTGAACATTAAATGCCTCCAAATGGTATTTAATTCACTTCCCGGGCCCCTGGAAGCATGAAAATCACTTTAAACATGCTAATTTTAGCTCTAAAACTGATAATATACCTACAAATGTGAACTGACTTTCAAAAATTAAACATTTGAAAAAAGGACAATTTTTCACCTTTCTGAAGCATGACGTAATGGGGGGGTGTTATCTCTTTTGTCAAAAATCACCTGTTTTTGCTTGAACATTAAATGCCTCCAAATGGTATTTAATTCACTTCCCGGGCCCCTGGAAGCATGAAAATCACTTTAAACATGCTAATTTTAGCTCTAAAACTGATGATCTACCTACAAATGTGAACTGACTTTCAAAAATAAAACATTTGAAAACGGACAATTTTTCACCTTTCTGAAGCATGACGTAATGGGGGGGTGTTATCTCTTTTGTCAAAAATCACCTGTTTTTGCTTGAACATTAAATGCCTCCAAATGGTATTTAATTCACTTCCCGGGCCCCTGGAAGCATGAAAATCACTTTAAACATGCTAATTTTAGTTCTAAAACTGATGATCTACCTACAAATGTGAACTGACGTTCAAAAATAAAACATTTGAAAACGGACCATTTTTCACCTTTCTGAAGCATGACGTAATGGGGGGGTGTTATCTCTTTTGTCAAAAATCACCTGTTTTTGCTTGAACATTAAATGCCTCCAAATGGTATTTAATTCACTTCCCGGGTTGAAGAAACACTTTTTGAGACCTCAGAGTGAGTAAATTGGCCATTTTCATGCACTTTTAACCATTTCACAAATCTTGTGTTTTGGGCCCCTGGAAGCATGAAAATCACTTTAAACATGCTAATTTTAGCTCTAAAACTGATGATCTACCTACAAATGTGAACTGACGTTAAAAAATAAAACATTTGAAAACGGACCATTTTTCACCTTTCTGCAGCATGACGTAATGGGGGGTGTTATCTCTTTTGTCAAAAATCACCTGTTTTTGCTTGAACATTAAATGCCTCCAAATGGTATTTAATTCACTTCCCGGGCCCCTGGAAGCATGAAAATCACTTTCAACATGCTAATTTTAGCTCTAAAACTGATGATCTACCTACAAATGGGAACTGACGTTCAAAAATAAAACATTTGAAAACGGACCATTTTTCACCTTTCTGAAGCATGACGTAATGGGGGGTGTTATCTCTTTTGTCAAAAATCACCTGTTTTTGCTTGAACATTAAATGCCTCCAAATGGTATTTAATTCACTTCCCGGGGTGAAGAAACACTTTTTGAGACCTCAGAGTGAGTAAATTGGCCATTTTCATGCACTTTTAACCATTCCACAAATCTTGTGTTTTGGGCCCCTGGAAGCATGAAAATCACTTTAAACATGCTAATTTTAGCTCTAAAACTGATGATCTACCTACAAATGTGAACTGACGTTAAAAAATAAAACATTTGAAAACGGACAATTTTTCACCTTTCTGCAGCATGACGTAATGGGGGGGTGTTATCTCTTTTGTCAAAAATCACCTGTTTTTGCTTGAACATTAAATGCCTCCAAATGGTATTTAATTCACTTCCCGGGGTGAAGAAACCCTTTTTGAGACCTCAGAGTGAGTAAATTGGCCATTTTCATGCACTTTTAACCATTTCACAAATCTTGTGTTTTGGGCCCCTGGAAGCATGAAAATCACTTTAAACATGCTAATTTTAGCTCTAAAACTGATGATCTACCTACAAATGTGAACTGACGTTAAAAAATAAAACATTTGAAAACGGGCCATTTTTCACCTTTCTGCAGCATGACGTAATGGGGCGGTGTTATCTCTTTTGTCAAAAATCACCTGTTTTTGCTTGAACATTAAATGCCTCCAAATGGTATTTATTTCACTTCCCGGGCCCCTGGAAGCATGAAAATCACTTTAAACATGCTTATTTTAGCTCTAAAACTGATGATCTACCTACAAATGTGAACTGACGTTCAAAAATAAAACATTTGAAAACGGACCATTTTTCACCTTTCTGAAGCATGACGTAATGGGGGGGTGTTATCTCTTTTGTCAAAAATCACCTGTTTTTGCTTGAACATTAAATGCCTTAGAATGGCATTTAATTCACTTCCCGGGCCCCTGGAAGCATGAAAATCACTTTAAACATGCTAATTTTAGCTCTAAAACTGATGATCTACCTACAAATGTGAACTGACGTTCAAAAATAAAACATTTGAAAACGGACGATTTTTCACCTTTCTGAAGCATGACGTAATGGGGGGGTGTTATCTCTTTTGTCAAAAATCACCTGTTTTTGCTTGAACATTAAATGCCTCCAAATGGTATTTAATTCACTTCCCGGGGTGAAGAAACACTTTTTGAGACCTCAGCGTGAGTAAATTGGCCATTTTCATGCACTTTTAACCATTTCACAAATCTTGTGTTTTGGGCCCCTGGAAGCATGAAAATCACTTTAAACATGCTAATTTTAGCTCTAAAACTGATGATCTACCTACAAATGTGAACTGACGTTCAAAAATAAAACATTTGAAAACGGACCATTTTTCACCTTTCTGAAGCATGACGTAATGGGGGGGTGTTATCTCTTTTGTCAAAAATCACCTGTTTTTGCTTGAACATTAAATGCCTCCAAATGGTATTTAATTCACTTCCTGGGCCCCTGGAAGCATGAAAATCACTTTAAACATGCTAATTTTAGCTCTAAAACTGATGATCTACCTACAAATGTGAACTGACGTTCAAAAATAAAACATTTGAAAACGGACCATTTTTCACCTTTCTGAAGCATGACGTAATGGGGGGGTGTTATCTCTTTTGTCAAAAATCACCTGTTTTTGCTTGAACATTAAATGCCTCTAAATGGTATTTAATTCACTTCCCGGGGTGAAGAAACACTTTTTGAGACCTCAGAGTGAGTAAATTGGCCATTTTCATGCACTTTTAACCATTACACAAATCTTGTGTTTTGGGCCCCTGGAAGCATGAACATCACTTTAAACATGCTAATTTTAGCTCTAAAACTGATGATCTACCTACAATTGTGAACTGACGTTAAAAAATAAAACATTTCAAAACGGACCATTTTTCACCTTTCTGCAGCATGACGTAATGGGGGGGTGTTATCTCTTTTGTCAAAAATCACCTGTTTTTGCTTGAACATTAAATGCCTCCAAATGGTATCTAATTCACTTCCCGGGCCCCTGGAAGCATGAAAATCACTTTAAACATGCTAATTTTAGCTCTAAAACTGATGATCTACCTACAAATGTGAACTGACGTTCAAAAATAAAACATTTGAAAACTGACCATTTTTCACCTTTCTGAAGCATGACGTAATGGGGGTGTTATCTTTTTTGTCAAAAATCACCTGTTTTTGCTTGAACATTAAATGCCTCCAAATGGTATTTAATTCACTTCCCGGGCCCCTGGAAGCATGAAAATCACTTTAAACATGCTAATTTTAGCTCTAAAACTGATAATATACCTACAAATGTGAACTGACGTTAAAAAATAAAACATTTGAAAACGGACCATTTTTCACCTTTCTGCAGCATGACGTAATGGGGGGGTGTTATCTCTTTTGTCAAAAATCACCTGTTTTTGCTTGAACATTAAATGCCTCCAAATGGTATTTAATTCACTTCCCGGGCCCCTGGAAGCATGAAAATCACTTTAAACATGCTTATTTTAGCTCTAAAACTGATGATCTACCTACAAATGTGAACTGACGTTAAAAAATAAAACATTTGAAAACGGGCCATTTTTCACCTTTCTGCAGCATGACGTATTGGGGCGGTGTTATCTCTTTTGTCAAAAATCACCTGTTTTTGCTTGAACATTAAATGCCTCCAAATGGTATTTATTTCACTTCCCGGGCCCCTGGAAGCATGAAAATCACTTTAAACATGCTTATTTTAGCTCTAAAACTGATGATCTACCTACAAATGTGAACTGACGTTCAAAAATAAAACATTTGAAAACGGACCATTTTTCACCTTTCTGAAGCATGACGTAATGGGGGGGTGTTATCTCTTTTGTCAAAAATCACCTGTTTTTGCTTGAACATTAAATGCCTTAGAATGGCATTTAATTCACTTCCCGGGCCCCTGGAAGCATGAAAATCACTTTAAACATGCTAATTTTAGCTCTAAAACTGATGATCTACCTACAAATGTGAACTGACGTTCAAAAATAAAACATTTGAAAACGGACCATTTTTCACCTTTCTGAAGCATGACGTAATGGGGGGGTGTTATCTCTTTTGTCAAAAATCACCTGTTTTTGCTTGAACATTAAATGCCTTAGAATGGCATTTAATTCACTTCCCGGGCCCCTGGAAGCATGAAAATCACTTTAAACATGCTAATTTTAGCTCTAAAACTGATGATCTACCTACAAATGTGAACTGACGTTCAAAAATAAAACATTTGAAAACGGACGATTTTTCACCTTTCTGAAGCATGACGTAATGGGGGGGTGTTATCTCTTTTGTCAAAAATCACCTGTTTTTGCTTGAACATTAAATGCCTCCAAATGGTATTTAATTCACTTCCCGGGGTGAAGAAACACTTTTTGAGACCTCAGCGTGAGTAAATTGGCCATTTTCATGCACTTTTAACCATTTCACAAATCTTGTGTTTTGGGCCCCTGGAAGCATGAAAATCACTTTAAACATGCTAATTTTAGCTCTAAAACTGATGATCTACCTACAAATGTGAACTGACGTTCAAAAATAAAACATTTGAAAACGGACCATTTTTCACCTTTCTGAAGCATGACGTAATGGGGGGGTGTTATCTCTTTTGTCAAAAATCACCTGTTTTTGCTTGAACATTAAATGCCTCCAAATGGTATTTAATTCACTTCCTGGGCCCCTGGAAGCATGAAAATCACTTTAAACATGCTAATTTTAGCTCTAAAACTGATGATCTACCTACAAATGTGAACTGACGTTCAAAAATAAAACATTTGAAAACGGACCATTTTTCACCTTTCTGAAGCATGACGTAATGGGGGGGTGTTATCTCTTTTGTCAAAAATCACCTGTTTTTGCTTGAACATTAAATGCCTCTAAATGGTATTTAATTCACTTCCCGGGGTGAAGAAACACTTTTTGAGACCTCAGAGTGAGTAAATTGGCCATTTTCATGCACTTTTAACCATTACACAAATCTTGTGTTTTGGGCCCCTGGAAGCATGAACATCACTTTAAACATGCTAATTTTAGCTCTAAAACTGATGATCTACCTACAATTGTGAACTGACGTTAAAAAATAAAACATTTCAAAACGGACCATTTTTCACCTTTCTGCAGCATGACGTAATGGGGGGGTGTTATCTCTTTTGTCAAAAATCACCTGTTTTTGCTTGAACATTAAATGCCTCCAAATGGTATCTAATTCACTTCCCGGGCCCCTGGAAGCATGAAAATCACTTTAAACATGCTAATTTTAGCTCTAAAACTGATGATCTACCTACAAATGTGAACTGACGTTCAAAAATAAAACATTTGAAAACTGACCATTTTTCACCTTTCTGAAGCATGACGTAATGGGGGTGTTATCTTTTTTGTCAAAAATCACCTGTTTTTGCTTGAACATTAAATGCCTCCAAATGGTATTTAATTCACTTCCCGGGCCCCTGGAAGCATGAAAATCACTTTAAACATGCTAATTTTAGCTCTAAAACTGATAATATACCTACAAATGTGAACTGACTTTCAAAAATTAAACATTTGAAAAAAGGACAATTTTTCACCTTTCTGAAGCATGACGTAATGGGGGGGTGTTATCTCTTTTGTCAAAAATCACCTGTTTTTGCTTGAACATTAAATGCCTCCAAATGGTATTTAATTCACTTCCCGGGCCCCTGGAAGCATGAAAATCACTTTAAACATGCCAATTTTAGCTCTAAAACTGATGATCTACCTACAAATGTGAACTGACGTTAAAAAATAAAACATTTGAAAACGGACCATTTTTCACCTTTCTGCAGCATGACGTAATGGGGGGGTGTTATCTCTTTTGTCAAAAATCACCTGTTTTTGCTTGAACATTAAATGCCTCCAAATGGTATTTAATTCACTTCCCGGGCCCCTGGAAGCATGAAAATCACTTTCAACATGCTAATTTTAGCTCTAAAACTGATGATCTACCTACAAATGGGAACTGACGTTCAAAAATAAAACATTTGAAAACGGACCATTTTTCACCTTTCTGAAGCATGACGTAATGGGGGGTGTTATCTCTTTTGTCAAAAATCACCTGTTTTTGCTTGAACATTAAATGCCTCCAAATGGTATTTAATTCACTTCCCGGGGTGAAGAAACACTTTTTGAGACCTCAGAGTGAGTAAATTGGCCATTTTCATGCACTTTTAACCATTCCACAAATCTTGTGTTTTGGGCCCCTGGAAGAATGAAAATCACTTTAAACATGCTAATTTTAGCTCTAAAACTGATGATCTACCTACAAATGTGAACTGACGTTAAAAAATAAAACATTTGAAAACGGACAATTTTTCACCTTTCTGCAGCATGACGTAATGGGGGGGTGTTATCTCTTTTGTCAAAAATCACCTGTTTTGCTTGAACATTAAATGCCTCCAAATGGTATTTAATTCACTTCCCGGGGTGAAGAAACCCTTTTTGAGACCTCAGAGTGAGTAAATTGGCCATTTTCATGCACTTTTAACCATTTCACAAATCTTGTGTTTTGGGCCCCTGGAAGCATGAAAATCACTTTAAACATGCTAATTTTAGCTCTAAAACTGATGATCTACCTACAAATGTGAACTGACGTTAAAAAATAAAACATTTGAAAACGGGCCATTTTTCACCTTTCTGCAGCATGACGTAATGGGGCGGTGTTATCTCTTTTGTCAAAAATCACCTGTTTTTGCTTGAACATTAAATGCCTCCAAATGGTATTTATTTCACTTCCCGGGCCCCTGGAAGCATGAAAATCACTTTAAACATGCTAATTTTAGCTCTAAAACTGATGATCTACCTACAAATGTGAACTGACGTTCAAAAATAAAACATTTGAAAACGGACGATTTTTCACCTTTCTGAAGCATGACGTAATGGGGGGGTGTTATCTCTTTTGTCAAAAATCACCTGTTTTTGCTTGAACATTAAATGCCTCCAAATGGTATTTAATTCACTTCCCGGGGTGAAGAAACACTTTTTGAGACCTCAGCGTGAGTAAATTGGCCATTTTCATGCACTTTTAACCATTTCACAAATCTTGTGTTTTGGGCCCCTGGAAGCATGAAAATCACTTTAAACATGCTAATTTTAGCTCTAAAACTGATGATCTACCTACAAATGTGAACTGACGTTCAAAAATAAAACATTTGAAAACGGACCATTTTTCACCTTTCTGAAGCATGACGTAATGGGGGGGTGTTATCTCTTTTGTCAAAAATCACCTGTTTTTGCTTGAACATTAAATGCCTCCAAATGGTATTTAATTCACTTCCTGGGCCCCTGGAAGCATGAAAATCACTTTAAACATGCTAATTTTAGCTCTAAAACTGATGATCTACCTACAAATGTGAACTGACGTTCAAAAATAAAACATTTGAAAACGGACCATTTTTCACCTTTCTGAAGCATGACGTAATGGGGGGGTGTTATCTCTTTTGTCAAAAATCACCTGTTTTTGCTTGAACATTAAATGCCTCTAAATGGTATTTAATTCACTTCCCGGGGTGAAGAAACACTTTTTGAGACCTCAGAGTGAGTAAATTGGCCATTTTCATGCACTTTTAACCATTACACAAATCTTGTGTTTTGGGCCCCTGGAAGCATGAAAATCACTTTAAACATGCTAATTTTAGCTCTAAAACTGATGATCTACCTACAATTGTGAACTGACGTTAAAAAATAAAACATTTCAAAACGGACCATTTTTCACCTTTCTGCAGCATGACGTAATGGGGGGGTGTTATCTCTTTTGTCAAAAATCACCTGTTTTTGCTTGAACATTAAATGCCTCCAAATGGTATCTAATTCACTTCCCGGGCCCCTGGAAGCATGAAAATCAATTTAAACATGCTAATTTTAGCTCTAAAACTGATGATCTACCTACAAATGTGAACTGACGTTCAAAAATAAAACATTTGAAAACTGACCATTTTTCACCTTTCTGAAGCATGACGTAATGGGGGTGTTATCTTTTTTGTCAAAAATCACCTGTTTTTGCTTGAACATTAAATGCCTCCAAATGGTATTTAATTCACTTCCCGGGCCCCTGGAAGCATGAAAATCACTTTAAACATGCTAATTTTAGCTCTAAAACTGATAATATACCTACAAATGTGAACTGACTTTCAAAAATTAAACATTTGAAAAAAGGACAATTTTTCACCTTTCTGAAGCATGACGTAATGGGGGGGTGTTATCTCTTTTGTCAAAAATCACCTGTTTTTGCTTGAACATTAAATGCCTCCAAATGGTATTTAATTCACTTCCCGGGCCCCTGGAAGCATGAAAATCACTTTAAACATGCTAATTTTAGCTCTAAAACTGATGATCTACCTACAAATGTGAACTGACTTTCAAAAATAAAACATTTGAAAACGGACAATTTTTTACCTTTCTGAAGCATGACGTAATGGGGGGGTGTTATCTCTTTTGTCAAAAATCACCTGTTTTTGCTTGAACATTAAATGCCTCCAAATGGTATTTAATTCACTTCCCGGGCCCCTGGAAGCATGAAAATCACTTTAAACATGCTAATTTTAGTTCTAAAACTGATGATCTACCTACAAATGTGAACTGACGTTCAAAAATAAAACATTTGAAAACGGACCATTTTTCACCTTTCTGAAGCATGACGTAATGGGGGGGTGTTATCTCTTTTGTCAAAAATCACCTGTTTTTGCTTGAACATTAAATGCCTCCAAATGGTATTTAATTCACTTCCCGGGTTGAAGAAACACTTTTTGAGACCTCAGAGTGAGTAAATTGGCCATTTTCATGCACTTTTAACCATTTCACAAATCTTGTGTTTTGGGCCCCTGGAAGCATGAAAATCACTTTAAACATGCTAATTTTAGCTCTAAAACTGATGATCTACCTACAAATGTGAACTGACGTTAAAAAATAAAACATTTGAAAACGGACCATTTTTCACCTTTCTGCAGCATGACGTAATGGGGGGTGTTATCTCTTTTGTCAAAAATCACCTGTTTTTGCTTGAACATTAAATGCCTCCAAATGGTATTTAATTCACTTCCCGGGCCCCTGGAAGCATGAAAATCACTTTCAACATGCTAATTTTAGCTCTAAAACTGATGATCTACCTACAAATGGGAACTGACGTTCAAAAATAAAACATTTGAAAACGGACCATTTTTCACCTTTCTGAAGCATGACGTAATGGGGGGTGTTATCTCTTTTGTCAAAAATCACCTGTTTTTGCTTGAACATTAAATGCCTCCAAATGGTATTTAATTCACTTCCCGGGGTGAAGAAACACTTTTTGAGACCTCAGAGTGAGTAAATTGGCCATTTTCATGCACTTTTAACCATTCCACAAATCTTGTGTTTTGGGCCCCTGGAAGCATGAAAATCACTTTAAACATGCTAATTTTAGCTCTAAAACTGATGATCTACCTACAAATGTGAACTGACGTTAAAAAATAAAACATTTGAAAACGGACAATTTTTCACCTTTCTGCAGCATGACGTAATGGGGGGGTGTTATCTCTTTTGTCAAAAATCACCTGTTTTTGCTTGAACATTAAATGCCTCCAAATGGTATTTAATTCACTTCCCGGGGTGAAGAAACCCTTTTTGAGACCTCAGAGTGAGTAAATTGGCCATTTTCATGCACTTTTAACCATTTCACAAATCTTGTGTTTTGGGCCCCTGGAAGCATGAAAATCACTTTAAACATGCTAATTTTAGCTCTAAAACTGATGATCTACCTACAAATGTGAACTGACGTTAAAAAATAAAACATTTGAAAACGGGCCATTTTTCACCTTTCTGCAGCATGACGTAATGGGGCGGTGTTATCTCTTTTGTCAAAAATCACCTGTTTTTGCTTGAACATTAAATGCCTCCAAATGGTATTTAATTCACTTCCCGGGCCCCTGGAAGCATGAAAATCACTTTAAACATGCTAATTTTAGCTCTAAAACTGATGATCTACCTACAAATGTGAACTGACGTTCAAAAATAAAACATTTGAAAACGGACGATTTTTCACCTTTCTGAAGCATGACGTAATGGGGGGGTGTTATCTCTTTTGTCAAAAATCACCTGTTTTTGCTTGAACATTAAATGCCTCCAAATGGTATTTAATTCACTTCCCGGGGTGAAGAAACACTTTTTGAGACCTCAGCGTGAGTAAATTGGCCATTTTCATGCACTTTTAACCATTTCACAAATCTTGTGTTTTGGGCCCCTGGAAGCATGAAAATCACTTTAAACATGCTAATTTTAGCTCTAAAACTGATGATCTACCTACAATTGTGAACTGACGTTAAAAAATAAAACATTTCAAAACTGACCATTTTTCACCTTTCTGCAGCATGACGTAATGGGGGGGTGTTATCTCTTTTGTCAAAAATCACCTGTTTTTGCTTGAACATTAAATGCCTCCAAATGGTATCTAATTCACTTCCCGGGCCCCTGGAAGCATGAAAATCACTTTAAACATGCTAATTTTAGCTCTAAAACTGATGATCTACCTACAAATGTGAACTGACGTTCAAAAATAAAACATTTGAAAACTGACCATTTTTCACCTTTCTGAAGCATGACGTAATGGGGGTGTTATCTTTTTTGTCAAAAATCACCTGTTTTTGCTTGAACATTAAATGCCTCCAAATGGTATTTAATTCACTTCCCGGGCCCCTGGAAGCATGAAAATCACTTTAAACATGCTAATTTTAGCTCTAAAACTGATAATATACCTACAAATGTGAACTGACTTTCAAAAATTAAACATTTGAAAAAAGGACAATTTTTCACCTTTCTGAAGCATGACGTAATGGGGGGGTGTTATCTCTTTTGTCAAAAATCACCTGTTTTTGCTTGAACATTAAATGCCTCCAAATGGTATTTAATTCACTTCCCGGGCCCCTGGAAGCATGAAAATCACTTTAAACATGCTAATTTTAGCTCTAAAACTGATGATCTACCTACAAATGTGAACTGACTTTCAAAAATAAAACATTTGAAAACGGACAATTTTTCACCTTTCTGAAGCATGACGTAATGGGGGGGTGTTATCTCTTTTGTCAAAAATCACCTGTTTTTGCTTGAACATTAAATGCCTCCAAATGGTATTTAATTCACTTCCCGGGCCCCTGGAAGCATGAAAATCACTTTAAACATGCTAATTTTAGTTCTAAAACTGATGATCTACCTACAAATGTGAACTGACGTTCAAAAATAAAACATTTGAAAACGGACCATTTTTCACCTTTCTGAAGCATGACGTAATGGGGGGGTGTTATCTCTTTTGTCAAAAATCACCTGTTTTTGCTTGAACATTAAATGCCTCCAAATGGTATTTAATTCACTTCCCGGGTTGAAGAAACACTTTTTGAGACCTCAGAGTGAGTAAATTGGCCATTTTCATGCACTTTTAACCATTTCACAAATCTTGTGTTTCGGGCCCCTGGAAGCATGAAAATCACTTTAAACATGCTAATTTTAGCTCTAAAACTGATGATCTACCTACAAATGTGAACTGACGTTAAAAAAAAAACATTTGAAAACGGACCATTTTTCACCTTTCTGCAGCATGACGTAATGGGGGGTGTTATCTCTTTTGTCAAAAATCACCTGTTTTTGCTTGAACATTAAATGCCTCCAAATGGTATTTAATTCACTTCCCGGGCCCCTGGAAGCATGAAAATCACTTTCAACATGCTAATTTTAGCTCTAAAACTGATGATCTACCTACAAATGGGAACTGACGTTCAAAAATAAAACATTTGAAAACGGACCATTTTTCACCTTTCTGAAGCATGACGTAATGGGGGGTGTTATCTCTTTTGTCAAAAATCACCTGTTTTTGCTTGAACATTAAATGCCTCAAAATGGTATTTAATTCACTTCCCGGGGTGAAGAAACACTTTTTGAGACCTCAGAGTGAGTAAATTGGCCATTTTCATGCACTTTTAACCATTCCACAAATCTTGTGTTTTGGGCCCCTGGAAGCATGAAAATCACTTTAAACATGCTAATTTTAGCTCTAAAACTGATGATCTACCTACAAATGTGAACTGACGTTAAAAAATAAAACATTTGAAAACGGACAATTTTTCACCTTTCTGCAGCATGACGTAATGGGGGGGTGTTATCTCTTTTGTCAAAAATCACCTGTTTTTGCTTGAACATTAAATGCCTCCAAATGGTATTTAATTCACTTCCCGGGGTGAAGAAACCCTTTTTGAGACCTCAGAGTGAGTAAATTGGCCATTTTCATGCACTTTTAACCATTTCACAAATCTTGTGTTTTGGGCCCCTGGAAGCATGAAAATCACTTTAAACATGCTAATTTTAGCTCTAAAACTGATGATCTACCTACAAATGTGAACTGACGTTAAAAAATAAAACATTTGAAAACGGGCCATTTTTCACCTTTCTGCAGCATGACGTAATGGGGCGGTGTTATCTCTTTTGTCAAAAATCACCTGTTTTTGCTTGAACATTAAATGCCTCCAAATGGTATTTATTTCACTTCCCGGGCCCCTGGAAGCATGAAAATCACTTTAAACATGCTTATTTTAGCTCTAAAACTGATGATCTACCTACAAATGTGAACTGACGTTCAAAAATAAAACATTTGAAAACGGACCATTTTTCACCTTTCTGAAGCATGACGTAATGGGGGGGTGTTATCTCTTTTGTCAAAAATCACCTGTTTTTGCTTGAACATTAAATGCCTCCAAATGGTATTTAATTCACTTCCCGGGCCCCTGGAAGCATGAAAATCACTTTAAACATGCTAATTTTAGCTCTAAAACTGATGATCTACCTACAAATGTGAACTGACGTTCAAAAATAAAACATTTGAAAACGGACGATTTTTCACCTTTCTGAAGCATGACGTAATGGGGGGGTGTTATCTCTTTTGTCAAAAATCACCTGTTTTTGCTTGAACATTAAATGCCTCCAAATGGTATTTAATTCACTTCCCGGGGTGAAGAAACACTTTTTGAGACCTCAGCGTGAGTAAATTGGCCATTTTCATGCACTTTTAACCATTTCACAAATCTTGTGTTTTGGGCCCCTGGAAGCATGAAAATCACTTTAAACATGCTAATTTTAGCTCTAAAACTGATGATCTACCTACAAATGTGAACTGACGTTCAAAAATAAAACATTTGAAAACGGACCATTTTTCACCTTTCTGAAGCATGACGTAATGGGGGGGTGTTATCTCTTTTGTCAAAAATCACCTGTTTTTGCTTGAACATTAAATGCCTCCAAATGGTATTTAATTCACTTCCTGGGCCCCTGGAAGCATGAAAATCACTTTAAACATGCTAATTTTAGCTCTAAAACTGATGATCTACCTACAAATGTGAACTGACGTTCAAAAATAAAACATTTGAAAACGGACCATTTTTCACCTTTCTGAAGCATGACGTAATGGGGGGGTGTTATCTCTTTTGTCAAAAATCACCTGTTTTTGCTTGAACATTAAATGCCTCTAAATGGTATTTAATTCACTTCCCGGGGTGAAGAAACACTTTTTGAGACCTCAGAGTGAGTAAATTGGCCATTTTCATGCACTTTTAACCATTACACAAATCTTGTGTTTTGGGCCCCTGGAAGCATGAAAATCACTTTAAACATGCTAATTTTAGCTCTAAAACTGATGATCTACCTACAATTGTGAACTGACGTTAAAAAATAAAACATTTCAAAACGGACCATTTTTCACCTTTCTGCAGCATGACGTAATGGGGGGGTGTTATCTCTTTTGTCAAAAATCACCTGTTTTTGCTTGAACATTAAATGCCTCCAAATGGTATCTAATTCACTTCCCGGGCCCCTGGAAGCATGAAAATCACTTTAAACATGCTAATTTTAGCTCTAAAACTGATGATCTACCTACAAATGTGAACTGACGTTCAAAAATAAAACATTTGAAAACTGACCATTTTTCACCTTTCTGAAGCATGACGTAATGGGGGTGTTATCTTTTTTGTCAAAAATCACCTGTTTTTGCTTGAACATTAAATGCCTCCAAATGGTATTTAATTCACTTCCCGGGGTGAAGAAACACTTTTTGAGACCTCAGAGTGAGTAAATTGGCCATTTTCATGCACTTTTAACCATTTCACAAATCTTGTGTTTTGTGCCCCTGGAAGCATGAAAATCACTTTAAACATGCTAATTTTAGCTCTAAAACTGATGATCTACCTACAAATGTGAACTGACGTTAAAAAATAAAACATTTGAAAACGGACCATTTTTCACCTTTCTGCAGCATGACGTAATGGGGGGTGTTATCTCTTTTGTCAAAAATCACCTGTTTTTGCTTGAACATTAAATGCCTCCAAATGGTATTTAATTCACTTCCCGGGCCCCTGGAAGCATGAAAATCACTTTCAACATGCTAATTTTAGCTCTAAAACTGATGATCTACCTACAAATGTGAACTGACGTTCAAAAATAAAACATTTGAAAACGGACCATTTTTCACCTTTCTGAAGCATGACGTAATGGGGGGGGTGTTATCTCTTTTGTCAAAAATCACCTGTTTTTGCTTGAACATTAAATGCCTCTAAATGGTATTTAATTCACTTCCCGGGGTGAAGAAACACTTTTTGAGACCTCAGAGTGAGTAAATTGGCCATTTTCATGCACTTTTAACCATTACACAAATCTTGTGTTTTGGGCCCCTGGAAGCATGAAAATCACTTTAAACATGCTAATTTTAGCTCTAAAACTGATGATCTACCTACAATTGTGAACTGACGTTCAAAAATAAAACATTTGAAAACGGACGATTTTTCACCTTTCTGAAGCATGACGTAATGGGGGGGTGTTATCTCTTTTGTCAAAAATCACCTGTTTTTGCTTGAACATTAAATGCCTCCAAATGGTATTTAATTCACTTCCCGGGGTGAAGAAACACTTTTTGAGACCTCAGCGTGAGTAAATTGGCCATTTTCATGCACTTTTAACCATTTCACAAATCTTGTGTTTTGGGCCCCTGGAAGCATGAAAATCACTTTAAACATGCTAATTTTAGCTCTAAAACTGATGATCTACCTACAAATGTGAACTGACGTTCAAAAATAAAACATTTGAAAACGGACCATTTTTCACCTTTCTGAAGCATGACGTAATGGGGGGGTGTTATCTCTTTTGTCAAAAATCACCTGTTTTTGCTTGAACATTAAATGCCTCCAAATGGTATTTAATTCACTTCCTGGGCCCCTGGAAGCATGAAAATCACTTTAAACATGCTAATTTTAGCTCTAAAACTGATGATCTACCTACAAATGTGAACTGACGTTCAAAAATAAAACATTTGAAAACGGACCATTTTTCACCTTTCTGAAGCATGACGTAATGGGGGGGTGTTATCTCTTTTGTCAAAAATCACCTGTTTTTGCTTGAACATTAAATGCCTCTAAATGGTATTTAATTCACTTCCCGGGGTGAAGAAACACTTTTTGAGACCTCAGAGTGAGTAAATTGGCCATTTTCATGCACTTTTAACCATTACACAAATCTTGTGTTTTGGGCCCCTGGAAGCATGAAAATCACTTTAAACATGCTAATTTTAGCTCTAAAACTGATGATCTACCTACAATTGTGAACTGACGTTAAAAAATAAAACATTTCAAAACGGACCATTTTTCACCTTTCTGCAGCATGACGTAATGGGGGGGTGTTATCTCTTTTGTCAAAAATCACCTGTTTTTGCTTGAACATTAAATGCCTCCAAATGGTATCTAATTCACTTCCCGGGCCCCTGGAAGCATGAAAATCAATTTAAACATGCTAATTTTAGCTCTAAAACTGATGATCTACCTACAAATGTGAACTGACGTTCAAAAATAAAACATTTGAAAACTGACCATTTTTCACCTTTCTGAAGCATGACGTAATGGGGGTGTTATCTTTTTTGTCAAAAATCACCTGTTTTTGCTTGAACATTAAATGCCTCCAAATGGTATTTAATTCACTTCCCGGGCCCCTGGAAGCATGAAAATCACTTTAAACATGCTAATTTTAGCTCTAAAACTGATAATATACCTACAAATGTGAACTGACTTTCAAAAATTAAACATTTGAAAAAAGGACAATTTTTCACCTTTCTGAAGCATGACGTAATGGGGGGGTGTTATCTCTTTTGTCAAAAATCACCTGTTTTTGCTTGAACATTAAATGCCTCCAAATGGTATTTAATTCACTTCCCGGGCCCCTGGAAGCATGAAAATCACTTTAAACATGCTAATTTTAGCTCTAAAACTGATGATCTACCTACAAATGTGAACTGACTTTCAAAAATAAAACATTTGAAAACGGACAATTTTTTACCTTTCTGAAGCATGACGTAATGGGGGGGTGTTATCTCTTTTGTCAAAAATCACCTGTTTTTGCTTGAACATTAAATGCCTCCAAATGGTATTTAATTCACTTCCCGGGCCCCTGGAAGCATGAAAATCACTTTAAACATGCTAATTTTAGTTCTAAAACTGATGATCTACCTACAAATGTGAACTGACGTTCAAAAATAAAACATTTGAAAACGGACCATTTTTCACCTTTCTGAAGCATGACGTAATGGGGGGGTGTTATCTCTTTTGTCAAAAATCACCTGTTTTTGCTTGAACATTAAATGCCTCCAAATGGTATTTAATTCACTTCCCGGGTTGAAGAAACACTTTTTGAGACCTCAGAGTGAGTAAATTGGCCATTTTCATGCACTTTTAACCATTTCACAAATCTTGTGTTTTGGGCCCCTGGAAGCATGAAAATCACTTTAAACATGCTAATTTTAGCTCTAAAACTGATGATCTACCTACAAATGTGAACTGACGTTAAAAAATAAAACATTTGAAAACGGACCATTTTTCACCTTTCTGCAGCATGACGTAATGGGGGGTGTTATCTCTTTTGTCAAAAATCACCTGTTTTTGCTTGAACATTAAATGCCTCCAAATGGTATTTAATTCACTTCCCGGGCCCCTGGAAGCATGAAAATCACTTTCAACATGCTAATTTTAGCTCTAAAACTGATGATCTACCTACAAATGGGAACTGACGTTCAAAAATAAAACATTTGAAAACGGACCATTTTTCACCTTTCTGAAGCATGACGTAATGGGGGGTGTTATCTCTTTTGTCAAAAATCACCTGTTTTTGCTTGAACATTAAATGCCTCCAAATGGTATTTAATTCACTTCCCGGGGTGAAGAAACACTTTTTGAGACCTCAGAGTGAGTAAATTGGCCATTTTCATGCACTTTTAACCATTCCACAAATCTTGTGTTTTGGGCCCCTGGAAGCATGAAAATCACTTTAAACATGCTAATTTTAGCTCTAAAACTGATGATCTACCTACAAATGTGAACTGACGTTAAAAAATAAAACATTTGAAAACGGACAATTTTTCACCTTTCTGCAGCATGACGTAATGGGGGGGTGTTATCTCTTTTGTCAAAAATCACCTGTTTTTGCTTGAACATTAAATGCCTCCAAATGGTATTTAATTCACTTCCCGGGGTGAAGAAACCCTTTTTGAGACCTCAGAGTGAGTAAATTGGCCATTTTCATGCACTTTTAACCATTTCACAAATCTTGTGTTTTGGGCCCCTGGAAGCATGAAAATCACTTTAAACATGCTAATTTTAGCTCTAAAACTGATGATCTACCTACAAATGTGAACTGACGTTAAAAAATAAAACATTTGAAAACGGGCCATTTTTCACCTTTCTGCAGCATGACGTAATGGGGCGGTGTTATCTCTTTTGTCAAAAATCACCTGTTTTTGCTTGAACATTAAATGCCTCCAAATGGTATTTAATTCACTTCCCGGGCCCCTGGAAGCATGAAAATCACTTTAAACATGCTAATTTTAGCTCTAAAACTGATGATCTACCTACAAATGTGAACTGACGTTCAAAAATAAAACATTTGAAAACGGACGATTTTTCACCTTTCTGAAGCATGACGTAATGGGGGGGTGTTATCTCTTTTGTCAAAAATCACCTGTTTTTGCTTGAACATTAAATGCCTCCAAATGGTATTTAATTCACTTCCCGGGGTGAAGAAACACTTTTTGAGACCTCAGCGTGAGTAAATTGGCCATTTTCATGCACTTTTAACCATTTCACAAATCTTGTGTTTTGGGCCCCTGGAAGCATGAAAATCACTTTAAACATGCTAATTTTAGCTCTAAAACTGATGATCTACCTACAATTGTGAACTGACGTTAAAAAATAAAACATTTCAAAACTGACCATTTTTCACCTTTCTGCAGCATGACGTAATGGGGGGGTGTTATCTCTTTTGTCAAAAATCACCTGTTTTTGCTTGAACATTAAATGCCTCCAAATGGTATCTAATTCACTTCCCGGGCCCCTGGAAGCATGAAAATCACTTTAAACATGCTAATTTTAGCTCTAAAACTGATGATCTACCTACAAATGTGAACTGACGTTCAAAAATAAAACATTTGAAAACTGACCATTTTTCACCTTTCTGAAGCATGACGTAATGGGGGTGTTATCTTTTTTGTCAAAAATCACCTGTTTTTGCTTGAACATTAAATGCCTCCAAATGGTATTTAATTCACTTCCCGGGCCCCTGGAAGCATGAAAATCACTTTAAACATGCTAATTTTAGCTCTAAAACTGATAATATACCTACAAATGTGAACTGACTTTCAAAAATTAAACATTTGAAAAAAGGACAATTTTTCACCTTTCTGAAGCATGACGTAATGGGGGGGTGTTATCTCTTTTGTCAAAAATCACCTGTTTTTGCTTCAACATTAAATGCCTCCAAATGGTATTTAATTCACTTCCCGGGCCCCTGGAAGCATGAAAATCACTTTAAACATGCTAATTTTAGCTCTAAAACTGATGATCTACCTACAAATGTGAACTGACTTTCAAAAATAAAACATTTGAAAACGGACAATTTTTCACCTTTCTGAAGCATGACGTAATGGGGGGGTGTTATCTCTTTTGTCAAAAATCACCTGTTTTTGCTTGAACATTAAATGCCTCCAAATGGTATTTAATTCACTTCCCGGGCCCCTGGAAGCATGAAAATCACTTTAAACATGCTAATTTTAGTTCTAAAACTGATGATCTACCTACAAATGTGAACTGACGTTCAAAAATAAAACATTTGAAAACGGACCATTTTTCACCTTTCTGAAGCATGACGTAATGGGGGGGTGTTATCTCTTTTGTCAAAAATCACCTGTTTTTGCTTGAACATTAAATGCCTCCAAATGGTATTTAATTCACTTCCCGGGTTGAAGAAACACTTTTTGAGACCTCAGAGTGAGTAAATTGGCCATTTTCATGCACTTTTAACCATTTCACAAATCTTGTGTTTCGGGCCCCTGGAAGCATGAAAATCACTTTAAACATGCTAATTTTAGCTCTAAAACTGATGATCTACCTACAAATGTGAACTGACGTTAAAAAAAAAACATTTGAAAACGGACCATTTTTCACCTTTCTGCAGCATGACGTAATGGGGGGTGTTATCTCTTTTGTCAAAAATCACCTGTTTTTGCTTGAACATTAAATGCCTCCAAATGGTATTTAATTCACTTCCCGGGCCCCTGGAAGCATGAAAATCACTTTCAACATGCTAATTTTAGCTCTAAAACTGATGATCTACCTACAAATGGGAACTGACGTTCAAAAATAAAACATTTGAAAACGGACCATTTTTCACCTTTCTGAAGCATGACGTAATGGGGGGTGTTATCTCTTTTGTCAAAAATCACCTGTTTTTGCTTGAACATTAAATGCCTCAAAATGGTATTTAATTCACTTCCCGGGGTGAAGAAACACTTTTTGAGACCTCAGAGTGAGTAAATTGGCCATTTTCATGCACTTTTAACCATTCCACAAATCTTGTGTTTTGGGCCCCTGGAAGCATGAAAATCACTTTAAACATGCTAATTTTAGCTCTAAAACTGATGATCTACCTACAAATGTGAACTGACGTTAAAAAATAAAACATTTGAAAACGGACAATTTTTCACCTTTCTGCAGCATGACGTAATGGGGGGGTGTTATCTCTTTTGTCAAAAATCACCTGTTTTTGCTTGAACATTAAATGCCTCCAAATGGTATTTAATTCACTTCCCGGGGTGAAGAAACCCTTTTTGAGACCTCAGAGTGAGTAAATTGGCCATTTTCATGCACTTTTAACCATTTCACAAATCTTGTGTTTTGGGCCCCTGGAAGCATGAAAATCACTTTAAACATGCTAATTTTAGCTCTAAAACTGATGATCTACCTACAAATGTGAACTGACGTTAAAAAATAAAACATTTGAAAACGGGCCATTTTTCACCTTTCTGCAGCATGACGTAATGGGGCGGTGTTATCTCTTTTGTCAAAAATCACCTGTTTTTGCTTGAACATTAAATGCCTCCAAATGGTATTTATTTCACTTCCCGGGCCCCTGGAAGCATGAAAATCACTTTAAACATGCTTATTTTAGCTCTAAAACTGATGATCTACCTACAAATGTGAACTGACGTTCAAAAATAAAACATTTGAAAACGGACCATTTTTCACCTTTCTGAAGCATGACGTAATGGGGGGGTGTTATCTCTTTTGTCAAAAATCACCTGTTTTTGCTTGAACATTAAATGCCTCCAAATGGTATTTAATTCACTTCCCGGGCCCCTGGAAGCATGAAAATCACTTTAAACATGCTAATTTTAGCTCTAAAACTGATGATCTACCTACAAATGTGAACTGACGTTCAAAAATAAAACATTTGAAAACGGACGATTTTTCACCTTTCTGAAGCATGACGTAATGGGGGGGTGTTATCTCTTTTGTCAAAAATCACCTGTTTTTGCTTGAACATTAAATGCCTCCAAATGGTATTTAATTCACTTCCCGGGGTGAAGAAACACTTTTTGAGACCTCAGCGTGAGTAAATTGGCCATTTTCATGCACTTTTAACCATTTCACAAATCTTGTGTTTTGGGCCCCTGGAAGCATGAAAATCACTTTAAACATGCTAATTTTAGCTCTAAAACTGATGATCTACCTACAAATGTGAACTGACGTTCAAAAATAAAACATTTGAAAACGGACCATTTTTCACCTTTCTGAAGCATGACGTAATGGGGGGGTGTTATCTCTTTTGTCAAAAATCACCTGTTTTTGCTTGAACATTAAATGCCTCCAAATGGTATTTAATTCACTTCCTGGGCCCCTGGAAGCATGAAAATCACTTTAAACATGCTAATTTTAGCTCTAAAACTGATGATCTACCTACAAATGTGAACTGACGTTCAAAAATAAAACATTTGAAAACGGACCATTTTTCACCTTTCTGAAGCATGACGTAATGGGGGGGTGTTATCTCTTTTGTCAAAAATCACCTGTTTTTGCTTGAACATTAAATGCCTCTAAATGGTATTTAATTCACTTCCCGGGGTGAAGAAACACTTTTTGAGACCTCAGAGTGAGTAAATTGGCCATTTTCATGCACTTTTAACCATTACACAAATCTTGTGTTTTGGGCCCCTGGAAGCATGAAAATCACTTTAAACATGCTAATTTTAGCTCTAAAACTGATGATCTACCTACAATTGTGAACTGACGTTAAAAAATAAAACATTTCAAAACGGACCATTTTTCACCTTTCTGCAGCATGACGTAATGGGGGGGTGTTATCTCTTTTGTCAAAAATCACCTGTTTTTGCTTGAACATTAAATGCCTCCAAATGGTATCTAATTCACTTCCCGGGCCCCTGGAAGCATGAAAATCACTTTAAACATGCTAATTTTAGCTCTAAAACTGATGATCTACCTACAAATGTGAACTGACGTTCAAAAATAAAACATTTGAAAACTGACCATTTTTCACCTTTCTGAAGCATGACGTAATGGGGGTGTTATCTTTTTTGTCAAAAATCACCTGTTTTTGCTTGAACATTAAATGCCTCCAAATGGTATTTAATTCACTTCCCGGGGTGAAGAAACACTTTTTGAGACCTCAGAGTGAGTAAATTGGCCATTTTCATGCACTTTTAACCATTTCACAAATCTTGTGTTTTGTGCCCCTGGAAGCATGAAAATCACTTTAAACATGCTAATTTTAGCTCTAAAACTGATGATCTACCTACAAATGTGAACTGACGTTAAAAAATAAAACATTTGAAAACGGACCATTTTTCACCTTTCTGCAGCATGACGTAATGGGGGGTGTTATCTCTTTTGTCAAAAATCACCTGTTTTTGCTTGAACATTAAATGCCTCCAAATGGTATTTAATTCACTTCCCGGGCCCCTGGAAGCATGAAAATCACTTTCAACATGCTAATTTTAGCTCTAAAACTGATGATCTACCTACAAATGTGAACTGACGTTCAAAAATAAAACATTTGAAAACGGACCATTTTTCACCTTTCTGAAGCATGACGTAATGGGGGGGTGTTATCTCTTTTGTCAAAAATCACCTGTTTTTGCTTGAACATTAAATGCCTCTAAATGGTATTTAATTCACTTCCCGGGGTGAAGAAACACTTTTTGAGACCTCAGAGTGAGTAAATTGGCCATTTTCATGCACTTTTAACCATTACACAAATCTTGTGTTTTGGGCCCCTGGAAGCATGAAAATCACTTTAAACATGCTAATTTTAGCTCTAAAACTGATGATCTACCTACAATTGTGAACTGACGTTAAAAAATAAAACATTTGAAAACGGACCATTTTTCACCTTTCTGCAGCATGACGTAATGGGGGGGTGTTATCTCTTTTGTTAAAAATCACCTGTTTTTTCTTGAACATTAAATGCCTCCAAATGGTATTTAATTCACTTCCCGGGCCCCTGGAAGCATGAAAATCACTTTCAACATGCTAATTTTAGCTCTAAAACTGATGATCTACCTACAAATGTGAACTGACGTTCAAAAATAAAACATTTGAAAACGGACCATTTTTCACCTTTCTGAAGCATGACGTAATGGGGGGGTGTTATCTCTTTTGTCAAAAATCACCTGTTTTTGCTTGAACATTAAATGCCTCCAAATGGTATTTAATTCACTTCCCGGGGTGAAGAAACACTTTTTGAGACCTCAGAGTGAGTAAATTGGCCATTTTCATGCACTTTTAAACATTCCACAAATCTTGTGTTTTGGGCCCCTGGAAGCATGAAAATCACTTTAAACATGCTAATTTTAGCTCTAAAACTGATGATCTACCTACAAATGTGAACTGACGTTAAAAAATAAAACATTTGAAAACGGACCATTTTTCACCTTTCTGCAGCATGACGTAATGGGGGGGTGTTATCTCTTTTGTTAAAAATCACCTGTTTTTTCTTGAACATTAAATGACTCCAAATGGTATTTAATTCACTTCCCGGGCCTCTGGAAGCATGAAAATCACTTTAAACATGCTAATTTTAGCTCTAAAACTGATGATCTACCTACAAATGTGAACTGACTTTCAAAAATAAAACATTTGAAAACTGACAATTTTTCACCTTTCTGAAGCATGACGTAATGGGGGGGTGTTATCTCTTTTGTCAAAAATCACCTGTTTTTGCTTGAACATTAAATGCCTCCAAATGGTATTTAATTCACTTCCCGGGCCCCTGGAAGCATGAAAATCACTTTAAACATGCTAATTTTAGCTCTAAAACTGATGATCTACCTACAAATGTGAACTGACGTTAAAAAATAAAACATTTGAAAACGGACAATTTTTCACCTTTCTGAAGCATGACGTAATGGGGGGGTGTTATCTCTTTTGTCAAAAATCACCTGTTTTTGCTTGAACATTAAATGCCTCCAAATGGTATTTAATTCACTTCCCGGGGTGAAGAAACACTTTTTGAGACCTCAGAGTGAGTAAATTGGCCATTTTCATGCACTTTTAACCATTTCACAAATCTTGTGTTTTGGGCCCCTGGAAGCATGAAAATCACTTTAAACATGCTAATTTTAGCTCTAAAACTGATGATCTACCTACAAATGTGAACTGACGTTAAAAAATAAAACATTTGAAAACGGACCATTTTTCACCTTTCTGCAGCATGACATAATGGGGGTGTGTTATCTCTTTTGTCAAAAATCACCTGTTTTTGCTTGAACATTAAATGCCTCCAAATGGTATTTAATTCACTTCCCGGGCCCCTGGAAGCATGAAAATCACTTTAAACATGCTTATTTTAGCTCTAAAACTGATGATCTACCTACAAATGTGAACTGACGTTCAAAAATAAAACATTTGAAAACGGACCATT
Source organism: Lissotriton helveticus (assembly GCF_964261635.1). Lineage (NCBI taxonomy): Eukaryota > Metazoa > Chordata > Amphibia > Caudata > Salamandridae > Lissotriton > Lissotriton helveticus. The sequence goes on from NW_027611851.1 coordinate 621,833, forward strand.
TTTCACCTTTCTGAAGCATGACGTAATGGGGGGGTGTTATCTCTTTTGTCAAAAATCACCTGTTTTTGCTTGAACATTAAATGCGTCCAAATGGTATTTAATTCACTTCCCGGGCCCCTGGAAGCATGAAAATCACTTAAAACATGCTAATTTTAGCTCTAAAACTGATGATCTACCTACAAATGTGAACTGACGTTCAAAAATAAAACATTTGAAAACGGACCATTTTTCACCTTTCTGAAGCATGACGTTATGGGGGGGTGTTATCCCTTTTGTCAAAAATCACCTGTTTTTGCTTGAACATTAAATGCCTCCAAATGGTATTTAATTCACTTCCCGGGCCCCTGGAAGCATGAAAATCACTTTAAACATGCTTATTTTAGCTCTAAAACTGATGATCTACCTACAAATGTGAACTGACGTTCAAAAATAAAACATTTGAAAACGGACCATTTTTCACCTTTCTGAAGCATGACGTAATGGGGGGGTGTTATCTCTTTTGTGAAAAATCACCTGTTTTTGCTTGAACATTAAATGCCTCCAAATGGTATTTAATTCACTTCCCGGGGTGAAGAAACACTTTTTGAGACCTCAGAGTGAGTAAATTGGCCATTTTCATGCACTTTTAACCATTCCACAAATCTTATGTTTTGGGCCCCTGGAAGCATGAAAATCACTTTAAACATGCTAATTTTAGCTCTAAAACTGATGATCTACCTACAAATGTGAACTGACGTTAAAAAATAAAACATTTGAAAACGGACCATTTTTCACCTTTCTGCAGCATGACGTAATGGGGGGGTGTTATCTCTTTTGTCAAAAATCACCTGTTTTTGCTTGAACATTAAATGCCTCCAAATGGTATTTAATTCACTTCCCGGGCCCCTGGAAGCATGAAAATCACTTTAAACATGCTAATTTTAGCTCTAAAACTGATGATCTACCTACAAATGTGAACTGACGTTCAAAAATAAAACATTTGAAAACGGACCATTTTTCACCTTTCTGAAGCATGACGTAATGGGGGGTGTCATCTCTTTTGTCAAAAATCACCTGTTTTTGCTTGAACATTAAATGCCTCCAAATGGTATTTAATTCACTTCCCGGGCCCCTGGAAGCATGAAAATCACTTTAAACATGCTTATTTTAGCTCTAAAACTGATGATCTACCTACAAATGTGAACTGACGTTCAAAAACTAAAACATTTGAAAACGGACCATTTTTCACCTTTCTGAAGCATGACGTAATGGGGGGTGTTATCTCTTTTGTCAAAAATCACCTGTTTTTGCTTGAACATTAAATGCCTCCAAATGGTATTTAATTCACTTCCCGGGGTGAAGAAACACTTTTTGAGACCTCAGAGTGAGTAAATTGGCCATTTTCATGCACTTTTAACCATTCCACAAATCTTGTGTTTTGGGCCCCTGGAAGCATGAAAATCACTTTAAACATGCTAATTTTAGCTCTAAAATTGATGATCTACCTACAAATGTGAACTGACGTTAAAAAATAAAACATTTGAAAACGGACCATTTTTCACCTTTCTGCAGCATGACGTAATGGGGGGGTGTTATCTCTTTTGTTAAAAATCACCTGTTTTTGCTTGAACATTAAATGCCTCCAAATGGTATTTAATTCACTTCCCGGGCCCCTGGAAGCATGAAAATCACTTTAAACATGCTAATTTTAGCTCTAAAACTGATGATCTACCTACAAATGTGAACTGACTTCAAAAATAAAACTTTTGAAAACGGACCATTTTTCACCTTTCTGAAGCAAGACGTAATGGGGGGGTGTTATCCCTTTTGTCAAAAATCACCTGTTTTTGCTTGAACATTAAATGCCTCCAAATGGTATTTAATTCACTTCCCGGGCCCCTGGAAGCATGAAAATCACTTTAAACATGCTTATTTTAGCTCTAAAACTGATGATCTACCTACAAATGTGAACTGACGTTCAAAAATAAAACATTTGAAAACGGACCATTTTTCACCTTTCTGAAGCATGACGTAATGGGGGGGTGTTATCTCTTTTGTCAAAAATCACCTGTTTTTGCTTGAACATTAAATGCCTCCAAATGGTATTTAATTCACTTCCCGGGGTGAAGAAACACTTTTTGAGACCTCAGAGTGAGTAAATTGGCCATTTTCATGCACTTTTAACCATTCCACAAATCTTGTGTTTTGGGCCCCTGGAAGCATGAAAATCACTTTAAACATGCTAATTTTAGCTCTAAAACTGATGATCTACCTACAAATGTGAACTGACGTTAAAAAATAAAACATTTGAAAACGGACCATTTTTCACCTTTCTGCAGCATGACGTAATGGGGGGGTGTTATCTCTTTTGTCAAAAATCACCTGTTTTTGCTTGAACATTAAATGCCTCCAAATGGTATTTAATTCACTTCCCGGACCCCTGGAAGCATGAAAATCACTTTAAACATGCTAATTTTAGCTCTAAAACTGATGATCTACCTACAAATGTGAACTGACTTTCAAAAATAAAACATTTGAAAACGGACAATTTTTCACCTTTCTGAAGCATGACTTAATGGGGGGGGTGTTATCTCTTTTGTCAAAAATCATCTGTTTTTGCTTGAACATTAAATGCCTCCAAATGGTATTTAATTCACTTCCCGGGCCCCTGGAAGCATGAAAATCACTTTAAACATGCTAATTTTAGCTCTAAAACTGATGATCTATCTACAAATGTGAACTGACATTCAAAAATAAAACATTTGAAAACGGACCATTTTTCACCTTTCTGAAGCATAACGTAATGGGGGGGTGTTATCTCTTTTGTCAAAAATCACCTGTTTTTGCTTGAACATTAAATGCCTCCAAATGGTATTTAATTCACTTCCCGGGCCCCTGGAAGCATGAAAATCACTTTAAACATGCTAATTTTAGCTCTAAAACTGATGATCTACCTACAAATGTGAACTGACTTTCAAAAATAAAACATTTGAAAACGGACCATTTTTCACCTTTCTGAAGCATGACGTAATGGGGGGGTGTTATCTCTTTTGTCAAAAATCACCTGTTTTTGCTTGAACATTAAATGCCTCCAAATGGTATTTAATTTACTTCCCGGGCCCCTGGAAGCATGAAAATCACTTTAAACATGCTAATTTTAGCTCTAAAACTGATGATCTACCTACAAATGTGAACTGACGTTCAAAAATAAAACATTTGAAAACGGACCATTTTTCACCTTTCTGAAGCATAACGTAATGGGGGGGTGTTATCTCTTTTGTCAAAAATCACCTGTTTTTGCTTGAACATTAAATGCCTCCAAATGGTATTTAATTCACTTCCCGGGCCCCTGGAAGCATGAAAATCACTTTAAACATGCTAATTTTAGCTCTAAAACTGATGATCTACCTACAAATGTGAACTGACTTTCAAAAATAAAACATTTGAAAACTGACAATTTTTCACCTTTCTGAAGCATGACGTAATGGGGGGGTGTTATCTCTTTTGTCAAAAATCACCTGTTTTTGCTTGAACATTAAATGCCTCCAAATGGTATTTAATTTACTTCCCGGGCCCCTGGAAGCATGAAAATCACTTTAAACATGCTAATTTTAGCTCTAAAACTGATGATCTACCTACAAATGTGAACTGACGTTCAAAAATAAAACATTTGAAAACGGACCATTTTTCACCTTTCTGAAGCATAACGTAATGGGGGGGTGTTATCTCTTTTGTCAAAAATCACCTGTTTTTGCTTGAACATTAAATGCCTCCAAATGGTATTTAATTCACTTCCCGGGCCCCTGGAAGCATGAAAATCACTTTAAACATGCTAATTTTAGCTCTAAAACTGATGATCTACCTACAAATGTGAACTGACTTTCAAAAATAAAACATTTGAAAACTGACAATTTTTCACCTTTCTGAAGCATGACGTAATGGGGGGGTGTTATCTCTTTTGTCAAAAATCACCTGTTTTTGCTTGAACATTAAATGCCTCCAAATGGTATTTAATTTACTTCCCGGGCCCCTGGAAGCATGAAAATCACTTTAAACATGCTAATTTTAGCTCTAAAACTGATGATCTACCTACAAATGTGAACTGACGTTCAAAAATAAAACATTTGAAAACGGACCATTTTTCACCTTTCTGAAGCATAACGTAATGGGGGGGTGTTATCTCTTTTGTCAAAAATCACCTGTTTTTGCTTGAACATTAAATGCCTCCAAATGGTATTTAATTCACTTCCCGGGCCCCTGGAAGAATGAAAATCACTTTAAACATGCTAATTTTAGCTCTAAAACTGATGATCTACCTACAAATGTGAACTGACTTTCACAACTAAAACATTTGAAAACGGACAATTTTTCACCTTTCTGAAGCATGACGTAATGGGGGGGTGTTATCTCTTTTGTCAAAAATCACCTGTTTTTGCTTGAACATTAAATGCCTCCAAATGGTATTTAGTTCACTTCCCGGGCCCCTGGAAGCATGAAAATCATTTTAAACATGCTAATTTTAGCTCTAAAACTGATGATCTACCTACAAATGTGAACTGACTTTCAAAAATAAAACATTTGAAAACGGACAATTTTTCACCTTTCTGAAGCATGACGTAATGGGGGGGTGTTATCTCTTTTGTCAAAAATCACCTGTTTTTGCTTGAACATTAAATGCCTCCAAATGGTATTTAATTCACTTCCCGGGACCCTGGAAGCATGAAAATCACTTTAAACATGCTAATTTTAGCTCTAAAACTGATGATCTACCTACAAATGTGAACTGACGTTCAAAAATAAAACATTTGAAAACGGACCATTTTTCACCTTTCTGAAGCATGACGTAATGGGGGGGTGTTATCTCTTTTGTCAAAAATCACCTGTTTTTGCTTGAACATTAAATGCCTCCAAATGGTATTTAATTCACTTCCCGGGGTGAAGAAACACTTTTTGAGACCTCAGAGTGAGTAAATTGGCCATTTTCATGCACTTTTAACCATTCCACAAATCTTATGTTTTGGGCCCCTGGAAGCATGAAAATCACTTTAAACATGCTAATTTTAGCTCTAAAACTGATAATATACCTACAAATGTGAACTGACTTTCAAAAATTAAACATTTGAAAAAAGGAAAATTTTTCACCTTTCTGAAGCATGACGTAATGGGGGGGTGTTATCTCTTTTGTCAAAAATCACCTGTTTTTGCTTGAACATTAAATGCCTCCAAATGGTATTTAATTAACTTCCCGGGGTGAAGAAACACTTTTTGAGACCTCAGAGTGAGTAAATTGGCCATTTTCATGCACTTTTAACCATTCCACAAATCTTGTGTTTTGGGCCCCTGGAAGCATGAAAATCACTTTAAACATGCTAATTTTAGCTCTAAAATTGATGATCTACCTACAAATGTGAACTGACGTTAAAAAATAAAACATTTGAAAACGGACAATTTTTCACCTTTCTGAAGCATGACGTAATGGGGGGGGTGTTATCTCTTTTGTCAAAAATCACCTGTTTTTGCTTGAACATTAAATGCCTCCAAATGGTATTTAATTCACTTCCCGGGGTGAAGAAACACTTTTTGAGACCTCAGAGTGAGTAAATTGGCCATTTTCATGCACTTTTAACCATTCCACAAATCTTGTGTTTTGGGCCCCTGGAAGCATGAAAATCACTTTAAACATGCTAATTTTAGCTCTAAAACTGATGATCTACCTACAAATGTGAACTGACGTTAAAAAATAAAACATTTGAAAACGGACCATTTTTCACCTTTCTGCAGCATGACGTAATGGGGGGGTGTTATCTCTTTTGTCAAAAATCACCTGTTTTTGCTTGAACATTAAATGCCTCCAAATGGTATTTAATTCACTTCCCGGACCCCTGGAAGCATGAAAATCACTTTAAACATGCTAATTTTAGCTCTAAAACTGATGATCTACCTACAAATGTGAACTGACTTTCAAAAATAAAACATTTGAAAACGGACAATTTTTCACCTTTCTGAAGCATGACTTAATGGGGGGGGTGTTATCTCTTTTGTCAAAAATCATCTGTTTTTGCTTGAACATTAAATGCCTCCAAATGGTATTTAATTCACTTCCCGGGCCCCTGGAAGCATGAAAATCACTTTAAACATGCTAATTTTAGCTCTAAAACTGATGATCTATCTACAAATGTGAACTGACATTCAAAAATAAAACATTTGAAAACGGACCATTTTTCACCTTTCTGAAGCATAACGTAATGGGGGGGTGTTATCTCTTTTGTCAAAAATCACCTGTTTTTGCTTGAACATTAAATGCCTCCAAATGGTATTTAATTCACTTCCCGGGCCCCTGGAAGCATGAAAATCACTTTAAACATGCTAATTTTAGCTCTAAAACTGATGATCTACCTACAAATGTGAACTGACTTTCAAAAATAAAACATTTGAAAACGGACCATTTTTCACCTTTCTGAAGCATGACGTAATGGGGGGGTGTTATCTCTTTTGTCAAAAATCACCTGTTTTTGCTTGAACATTAAATGCCTCCAAATGGTATTTAATTTACTTCCCGGGCCCCTGGAAGCATGAAAATCACTTTAAACATGCTAATTTTAGCTCTAAAACTGATGATCTACCTACAAATGTGAACTGACGTTCAAAAATAAAACATTTGAAAACGGACCATTTTTCACCTTTCTGAAGCATAACGTAATGGGGGGGTGTTATCTCTTTTGTCAAAAATCACCTGTTTTTGCTTGAACATTAAATGCCTCCAAATGGTATTTAATTCACTTCCCGGGCCCCTGGAAGCATGAAAATCACTTTAAACATGCTAATTTTAGCTCTAAAACTGATGATCTACCTACAAATGTGAACTGACTTTCAAAAATAAAACATTTGAAAACGGACCATTTTTCACCTTTCTGAAGCATGACGTAATGGGGGGGTGTTATCTCTTTTGTCAAAAATCACCTGTTTTTGCTTGAACATTAAATGCCTCCAAATGGTATTTAATTTACTTCCCGGGCCCCTGGAAGCATGAAAATCACTTTAAACATGCTAATTTTAGCTCTAAAACTGATGATCTACCTACAAATGTGAACTGACGTTCAAAAATAAAACATTTGAAAACGGACCATTTTTCACCTTTCTGAAGCATAACGTAATGGGGGGGTGTTATCTCTTTTGTCAAAAATCACCTGTTTTTGCTTGAACATTAAATGCCTCCAAATGGTATTTAATTCACTTCCCGGGCCCCTGGAAGCATGAAAATCACTTTAAACATGCTAATTTTAGCTCTAAAACTGATGATCTACCTACAAATGTGAACTGACGTTCAAAAATAAAACATTTGAAAACGGACCATTTTTCACCTTTCTGAAGCATAACGTAATGGGGGGGTGTTATCTCTTTTGTCAAAAATCACCTGTTTTTGCTTGAACATTAAATGCCTCCAAATGGTATTTAATTCACTTCCCGGGCCCCTGGAAGCATGAAAATCACTTTAAACATGCTAATTTTAGCTCTAAAACTGATGATCTACCTACAAATGTGAACTGACATTCAAAAATAAAACATTTGAAAACGGACCATTTTTCACCTTTCTGAAGCATAACGTAATGGGGGGGTGTTATCTCTTTTGTCAAAAATCACCTGTTTTTGCTTGAACATTAAATGCCTCCAAATGGTATTTAATTCACTTCCCGGGCCCCTGGAAGAATGAAAATCACTTTAAACATGCTAATTTTAGCTCTAAAACTGATGATCTACCTACAAATGTGAACTGACTTTCACAACTAAAACATTTGAAAACGGACAATTTTTCACCTTTCTGAAGCATGACGTAATGGGGGGGTGTTATCTCTTTTGTCAAAAATCACCTGTTTTTGCTTGAACATTAAATGCCTCCAAATGGTATTTAGTTCACTTCCCGGGCCCCTGGAAGCATGAAAATCACTTTAAACATGCTAATTTTAGCTCTAAAACTGATGATCTACCTACAAATGTGAACTGACTTTCAAAAATAAAACATTTGAAAACGGACAATTTTTCACCTTTCTGAAGCATGACGTAATGGGGGGGTGTTATCTCTTTTGTCAAAAATCACCTGTTTTTGCTTGAACATTAAATGCCTCCAAATGGTATTTAATTTACTTCCCGGGCCCCTGGAAGCATGAAAATCACTTTAAACATGCTAATTTTAGCTCTAAAACTGATGATCTACCTACAAATGTGAACTGACGTTCAAAAATAAAACATTTGAAAACGGACCATTTTTCACCTTTCTGAAGCATAACGTAATGGGGGGGTGTTATCTCTTTTGTCAAAAATCACCTGTTTTTGCTTGAACATTAAATGCCTCCAAATGGTATTTAATTCACTTCCCGGGCCCCTGGAAGAATGAAAATCACTTTAAACATGCTAATTTTAGCTCTAAAACTGATGATCTACCTACAAATGTGAACTGACTTTCACAACTAAAACATTTGAAAACGGACAATTTTTCACCTTTCTGAAGCATGACGTAATGGGGGGGTGTTATCTCTTTTGTCAAAAATCACCTGTTTTTGCTTGAACATTAAATGCCTCCAAATGGTATTTAGTTCACTTCCCGGGCCCCTGGAAGCATGAAAATCACTTTAAACATGCTAATTTTAGCTCTAAAACTGATGATCTACCTACAAATGTGAACTGACTTTCAAAAATAAAACATTTGAAAACGGACAATTTTTCACCTTTCTGAAGCATGACGTAATGGGGGGGGTTATCTCTTTTGTCAAAAATCACCTGTTTTTGCTTGAACATTAAATGCCTCCAAATGGTATTTAATTCACTTCCCGGGCCCCTGGAAGAATGAAAATCACTTTAAACATGCTAATTTTAGCTCTAAAACTGATGATCTACCTACAAATGTGAACTGACTTTCACAACTAAAACATTTGAAAACGGACAATTTTTCACCTTTCTGAAGCATGACGTAATGGGGGGGTGTTATCTCTTTTGTCAAAAATCACCTGTTTTTGCTTGAACATTAAATGCCTCCAAATGGTATTTAGTTCACTTCCCGGGCCCCTGGAAGCATGAAAATCATTTTAAACATGCTAATTTTAGCTCTAAAACTGATGATCTACCTACAAATGTGAACTGACTTTCAAAAATAAAACATTTGAAAACGGACAATTTTTCACCTTTCTGAAGCATGACGTAATGGGGGGGTGTTATCTCTTTTGTCAAAAATCACCTGTTTTTGCTTGAACATTAAATGCCTCCAAATGGTATTTAATTCACTTCCCGGGACCCTGGAAGCATGAAAATCACTTTAAACATGCTAATTTTAGCTCTAAAACTGATGATCTACCTACAAATGTGAACTGACGTTCAAAAATAAAACATTTGAAAACGGACCATTTTTCACCTTTCTGAAGCATGACGTAATGGGGGGGTGTTATCTCTTTTGTCAAAAATCACCTGTTTTTGCTTGAACATTAAATGCCTCCAAATGGTATTTAATTCACTTCCCGGGGTGAAGAAACACTTTTTGAGACCTCAGAGTGAGTAAATTGGCCATTTTCATGCACTTTTAACCATTCCACAAATCTTATGTTTTGGGCCCCTGGAAGCATGAAAATCACTTTAAACATGCTAATTTTAGCTCTAAAACTGATAATATACCTACAAATGTGAACTGACTTTCAAAAATTAAACATTTGAAAAAAGGAAAATTTTTCACCTTTCTGAAGCATGACGTAATGGGGGGGTGTTATCTCTTTTGTCAAAAATCACCTGTTTTTGCTTGAACATTAAATGCCTCCAAATGGTATTTAATTAACTTCCCGGGGTGAAGAAACACTTTTTGAGACCTCAGAGTGAGTAAATTGGCCATTTTCATGCACTTTTAACCATTCCACAAATCTTGTGTTTTGGGCCCCTGGAAGCATGAAAATCACTTTAAACATGCTAATTTTAGCTCTAAAATTGATGATCTACCTACAAATGTGAACTGACGTTAAAAAATAAAACATTTGAAAACGGACAATTTTTCACCTTTCTGAAGCATGACGTAATGGGGGGGGTGTTATCTCTTTTGTCAAAAATCACCTGTTTTTGCTTGAACATTAAATGCCTCCAAATGGTATTTAATTCACTTCCCGGGGTGAAGAAACACTTTTTGAGACCTCAGAGTGAGTAAATTGGCCATTTTCATGCACTTTTAACCATTCCACAAATCTTGTGTTTTGGGCCCCTGGAAGCATGAAAATCACTTTAAACATGCTAATTTTAGCTCTAAAACTGATGATCTACCTACAAATGTGAACTGACGTTAAAAAATAAAACATTTGAAAACGGACCATTTTTCACCTTTCTGCAGCATGACGTAATGGGGGGGTGTTATCTCTTTTGTCAAAAATCACCTGTTTTTGCTTGAACATTAAATGCCTCCAAATGGTATTTAATTCACTTCCCGGACCCCTGGAAGCATGAAAATCACTTTAAACATGCTAATTTTAGCTCTAAAACTGATGATCACCTACAAATGTGAACTGACTTTCAAAAATAAAACATTTGAAAACGGACAATTTTTCACCTTTCTGAAGCATGACTTAATGGGGGGGGTGTTATCTCTTTTGTCAAAAATCATCTGTTTTTGCTTGAACATTAAATGCCTCCAAATGGTATTTAATTCACTTCCCGGGCCCCTGGAAGCATGAAAATCACTTTAAACATGCTAATTTTAGCTCTAAAACTGATGATCTATCTACAAATGTGAACTGACATTCAAAAATAAAACATTTGAAAACGGACCATTTTTCACCTTTCTGAAGCATAACGTAATGGGGGGGTGTTATCTCTTTTGTCAAAAATCACCTGTTTTTGCTTGAACATTAAATGCCTCCAAATGGTATTTAATTCACTTCCCGGGCCCCTGGAAGCATGAAAATCACTTTAAACATGCTAATTTTAGCTCTAAAACTGATGATCTACCTACAAATGTGAACTGACTTTCAAAAATAAAACATTTGAAAACGGACCATTTTTCACCTTTCTGAAGCATGACGTAATGGGGGGGTGTTATCTCTTTTGTCAAAAATCACCTGTTTTTGCTTGAACATTAAATGCCTCCAAATGGTATTTAATTTACTTCCCGGGCCCCTGGAAGCATGAAAATCACTTTAAACATGCTAATTTTAGCTCTAAAACTGATGATCTACCTACAAATGTGAACTGACGTTCAAAAATAAAACATTTGAAAACGGACCATTTTTCACCTTTCTGAAGCATAACGTAATGGGGGGGTGTTATCTCTTTTGTCAAAAATCACCTGTTTTTGCTTGAACATTAAATGCCTCCAAATGGTATTTAATTCACTTCCCGGGCCCCTGGAAGCATGAAAATCACTTTAAACATGCTAATTTTAGCTCTAAAACTGATGATCTACCTACAAATGTGAACTGACTTTCAAAAATAAAACATTTGAAAACGGACCATTTTTCACCTTTCTGAAGCATGACGTAATGGGGGGGTGTTATCTCTTTTGTCAAAAATCACCTGTTTTTGCTTGAACATTAAATGCCTCCAAATGGTATTTAATTTACTTCCCGGGCCCCTGGAAGCATGAAAATCACTTTAAACATGCTAATTTTAGCTCTAAAACTGATGATCTACCTACAAATGTGAACTGACGTTCAAAAATAAAACATTTGAAAACGGACCATTTTTCACCTTTCTGAAGCATAACGTAATGGGGGGGTGTTATCTCTTTTGTCAAAAATCACCTGTTTTTGCTTGAACATTAAATGCCTCCAAATGGTATTTAATTCACTTCCCGGGCCCCTGGAAGCATGAAAATCACTTTAAACATGCTAATTTTAGCTCTAAAACTGATGATCTACCTACAAATGTGAACTGACGTTCAAAAATAAAACATTTGAAAACGGACCATTTTTCACCTTTCTGAAGCATAACGTAATGGGGGGGTGTTATCTCTTTTGTCAAAAATCACCTGTTTTTGCTTGAACATTAAATGCCTCCAAATGGTATTTAATTCACTTCCCGGGCCCCTGGAAGCATGAAAATCACTTTAAACATGCTAATTTTAGCTCTAAAACTGATGATCTACCTACAAATGTGAACTGACATTCAAAAATAAAACATTTGAAAACGGACCATTTTTCACCTTTCTGAAGCATAACGTAATGGGGGGGTGTTATCTCTTTTGTCAAAAATCACCTGTTTTTGCTTGAACATTAAATGCCTCCAAATGGTATTTAATTCACTTCCCGGGCCCCTGGAAGAATGAAAATCACTTTAAACATGCTAATTTTAGCTCTAAAACTGATGATCTACCTACAAATGTGAACTGACTTTCACAACTAAAACATTTGAAAACGGACAATTTTTCACCTTTCTGAAGCATGACGTAATGGGGGGGTGTTATCTCTTTTGTCAAAAATCACCTGTTTTTGCTTGAACATTAAATGCCTCCAAATGGTATTTAGTTCACTTCCCGGGCCCCTGGAAGCATGAAAATCACTTTAAACATGCTAATTTTAGCTCTAAAACTGATGATCTACCTACAAATGTGAACTGACTTTCAAAAATAAAACATTTGAAAACGGACAATTTTTCACCTTTCTGAAGCATGACGTAATGGGGGGGTGTTATCTCTTTTGTCAAAAATCACCTGTTTTTGCTTGAACATTAAATGCCTCCAAATGGTATTTAATTTACTTCCCGGGCCCCTGGAAGCATGAAAATCACTTTAAACATGCTAATTTTAGCTCTAAAACTGATGATCTACCTACAAATGTGAACTGACGTTCAAAAATAAAACATTTGAAAACGGACCATTTTTCACCTTTCTGAAGCATAACGTAATGGGGGGGTGTTATCTCTTTTGTCAAAAATCACCTGTTTTTGCTTGAACATTAAATGCCTCCAAATGGTATTTAATTCACTTCCCGGGCCCCTGGAAGAATGAAAATCACTTTAAACATGCTAATTTTAGCTCTAAAACTGATGATCTACCTACAAATGTGAACTGACTTTCACAACTAAAACATTTGAAAACGGACAATTTTTCACCTTTCTGAAGCATGACGTAATGGGGGGGTGTTATCTCTTTTGTCAAAAATCACCTGTTTTTGCTTGAACATTAAATGCCTCCAAATGGTATTTAGTTCACTTCCCGGGCCCCTGGAAGCATGAAAATCACTTTAAACATGCTAATTTTAGCTCTAAAACTGATGATCTACCTACAAATGTGAACTGACGTTCAAAAATAAAACATTTGAAAACGGACCATTTTTCACCTTTCTGAAGCATGACGTAATGGGGGGGTGTTATCTCTTTTGTCAAAAATCACCTGTTTTTGCTTGAACATTAAATGCCTCCAAATGGTATTTAATTCACTTCCCGGGCCCCTGGAAGCATGAAAATCACTTTAAACATGCTAATTTTAGCTCTAAAACTGATGATCTACCTACAAATGTGAACTGACGTTCAAAAATAAAACATTTGAAAACGGACCATTTTTCACCTTTCTGAAGCATAACGTAATGGGGGGGTGTTATCTCTTTTGTCAAAAATCACCTGTTTTTGCTTGAACATTAAATGCCTCCAAATGGTATTTAATTCACTTCCCGGGCCCCTGGAAGCATGAAAATCACTTTAAACATGCTAATTTTAGCTCTAAAACTGATGATCTACCTACAAATGTGAACTGACATTCAAAAATAAAACATTTGAAAACGGACCATTTTTCACCTTTCTGAAGCATAACGTAATGGGGGGGTGTTATCTCTTTTGTCAAAAATCACCTGTTTTTGCTTGAACATTAAATGCCTCCAAATGGTATTTAATTCACTTCCCGGGCCCCTGGAAGAATGAAAATCACTTTAAACATGCTAATTTTAGCTCTAAAACTGATGATCTACCTACAAATGTGAACTGACTTTCACAACTAAAACATTTGAAAACGGACAATTTTTCACCTTTCTGAAGCATGACGTAATGGGGGGGTGTTATCTCTTTTGTCAAAAATCACCTGTTTTTGCTTGAACATTAAATGCCTCCAAATGGTATTTAGTTCACTTCCCGGGCCCCTGGAAGCATGAAAATCACTTTAAACATGCTAATTTTAGCTCTAAAACTGATGATCTACCTACAAATGTGAACTGACTTTCAAAAATAAAACATTTGAAAACGGACAATTTTTCACCTTTCTGAAGCATGACGTAATGGGGGGGTGTTATCTCTTTTGTCAAAAATCACCTGTTTTTGCTTGAACATTAAATGCCTCCAAATGGTATTTAATTTACTTCCCGGGCCCCTGGAAGCATGAAAATCACTTTAAACATGCTAATTTTAGCTCTAAAACTGATGATCTACCTACAAATGTGAACTGACGTTCAAAAATAAAACATTTGAAAACGGACCATTTTTCACCTTTCTGAAGCATAACGTAATGGGGGGGTGTTATCTCTTTTGTCAAAAATCACCTGTTTTTGCTTGAACATTAAATGCCTCCAAATGGTATTTAATTCACTTCCCGGGCCCCTGGAAGAATGAAAATCACTTTAAACATGCTAATTTTAGCTCTAAAACTGATGATCTACCTACAAATGTGAACTGACTTTCACAACTAAAACATTTGAAAACGGACAATTTTTCACCTTTCTGAAGCATGACGTAATGGGGGGGTGTTATCTCTTTTGTCAAAAATCACCTGTTTTTGCTTGAACATTAAATGCCTCCAAATGGTATTTAGTTCACTTCCCGGGCCCCTGGAAGCATGAAAATCACTTTAAACATGCTAATTTTAGCTCTAAAACTGATGATCTACCTACAAATGTGAACTGACTTTCAAAAATAAAACATTTGAAAACGGACAATTTTTCACCTTTCTGAAGCATGACGTAATGGGGGGGGTTATCTCTTTTGTCAAAAATCACCTGTTTTTGCTTGAACATTAAATGCCTCCAAATGGTATTTAATTCACTTCCCGGGACCCTGGAAGCATGAAAATCACTTTAAACATGCTAATTTTAGCTCTAAAACTGATGATCTACCTACAAATGTGAACTGACGTTCAAAAATAAAACATTTGAAAACGGACCATTTTTCACCTTTCTGAAGCATGACGTAATGGGGGGGTGTTATCTCTTTTGTCAAAAATCACCTGTTTTTGCTTGAACATTAAATGCCTCCAAATGGTATTTAATTCACTTCCCGGGGTGAAGAAACACTTTTTGAGACCTCAGAGTGAGTAAATTGGCCATTTTCATGCACTTTTAACCATTCCACAAATCTTATGTTTTGGGCCCCTGGAAGCATGAAAATCACTTTAAACATGCTAATTTTAGCTCTAAAACTGATAATATACCTACAAATGTGAACTGACTTTCAAAAATTAAACATTTGAAAAAAGGAAAATTTTTCACCTTTCTGAAGCATGACGTAATGGGGGGGTGTTATCTCTTTTGTCAAAAATCACCTGTTTTTGCTTGAACATTAAATGCCTCCAAATGGTATTTAATTAACTTCCCGGGGTGAAGAAACACTTTTTGAGACCTCAGAGTGAGTAAATTGGCCATTTTCATGCACTTTTAACCATTCCACAAATCTTGTGTTTTGGGCCCCTGGAAGCATGAAAATCACTTTAAACATGCTAATTTTAGCTCTAAAATTGATGATCTACCTACAAATGTGAACTGACGTTAAAAAATAAAACATTTGAAAACGGACAATTTTTCACCTTTCTGAAGCATGACGTAATGGGGGGGGTGTTATCTCTTTTGTCAAAAATCACCTGTTTTTGCTTGAACATTAAATGCCTCCAAATGGTATTTAATTCACTTCCCCGGCCCCTGGAAGCATGAAAATCACTTTAAACATGCTAATTTTAGCTCTAAAACTGATGATCTACCTACAAATGTGAACTGACGTTCAAAAATAAAACATTTGAAAACGGACCATTTTTCACCTTTCTGAAGCGTAACGTAATGGGGGGAGGTGTTATCTCTTTTGTCAAAAATCACCTGTTTTTGCTTGAACATTAAATGCCTCCAAATGGTATTTAATTCACTTCCCGGGCCCCTGGAAGCATGAAAATCACTTTAAACATGCTAATTTTAGCTCTAAAACTGATGATCTACCTACAAATGTGAACTGACTTTCAAAAATAAAACATTTGAAAACGGACAATTTTTCACCTTTCTGAAGCATGATGTAATGGGGGGGTGCTATCTCTTTTGTCAAAAATCACCTGTTTTTGCTTGAACATTAAATGCCTCCAAATGGTATTTAATTCACTTCCCGGGCCCCTGGAAGCATGAAAATCACTTTAAACATGCTTATTTTAGCTCTAAAACTGATGATCTACCTACAAATGTGAACTGACGTTCAAAAACTAAAACATTTGAAAACTGACCATTTTTCACCTTTCTGAAGAATGACGTAATGGGGGGTGTTATCTCTTTTGTCAAAAATCACCTGTTTTTGCTTGAACATTAAATGCCTCCAAATGGTATTTAATTCACTTCCCGGGGTGAAGAAACACTTTTTGAGACCTCAGAGTGAGTAAATTGGCCATTTTCATGCACTTTTAACCATTCCACAAATCTTGTGTTTTGGGCCCCTGGAAGCATGAAAATCACTTTAAACATGCTAATTTTAGCTCTAAAATTGATGATCTACCTACAAATGTGAACTGACGTTAAAAAATAAAACATTTGAAAACGGACCATTTTTCACCTTTCTGCAGCATGACGTAATGGGGGGGTGTTATCTCTTTTGTTAAAAATCACCTGTTTTTGCTTGAACATTAAATTCCTCCAAATGGTATTTAATTCACTTCCCGGGCCCCTGGAAGCATGAAAATCACTTTAAACATGCTAATTTTAGCTCTAAAACTGATGATCTACCTACAAATGTGAACTGACGTTCAAAAATAAAACTTTTGAAAACGGACCATTTTTCACCTTTCTGAAGCATGACGTAATGGGGGGTGTTATCCCTTTTGTCAAAAATCACCTGTTTTTGCTTGAACATTAAATGCCTCCAAATGGTATTTAATTCACTTCCCGGGCCCCTGGAAGCATGAAAATCACTTTAAACATGCTTATTTTAGCTCTAAAACTGATGATCTACCTACAAATGTGAACTGACGTTCAAAAATAAAACATTTGAAAACGGACCATTTTTCACCTTTCTGAAGCATGACGTAATGGGGGGGTGTTATCTCTTTTGTCAAAAATCACCTGTTTTTGCTTGAACATTAAATGCCTCCAAATGGTATTTAATTCACTCCCCGGGGTGAAGAAATACTTTTTGAGACCTCAGAGTGAGTAAATTGGCCATTTTCATGCACTTTTAACCATTCCACAAATCTTGTGTTTTGGGCCCCTGGAAGCATGAAAATCACTTTAAACATGCTAATTTTAGCTCTAAAACTGATGATCTACCTACAAATGTGAACTGACGTTAAAAAATAAAACATTTGAAAACGGACCATTTTTCACCTTTCTGCAGCATGACGTAATGGGGGGGTGTTATCTCTTTTGTCAAAAATCACCTGTTTTTGCTTGAACATTAAATGCCTCCAAATGGTATTTAATTCACTTCCCGGGGTGAAGAAACACTTTTTGAGACCTCAGAGTGAGTAAATTGGCCATTTTCATGCACTTTTAACCATTTCACAAATCTTGTGTTTTGGGCCCCTGGAAGCATGAAAATCACTTTAAACATGCTAATTTTAGCTCTAAAACTGATGATCTACCTACAAATGTGAACTGACGTTAAAAAATAAAACATTTGAAAATGGACCATTTTTCACCTTTCTGCAGCATGACGTAATGGGGGGTGTTATCTCTTTTGTCAAAAATCACCTGTTTTTGCTTGAACATTAAATGCCTCCAAATGGTATTTAATTCACTTCCCGGGCCCCTGGAAGCATGAAAATCACTTTCAACATGCTAATTTTAGCTCTAAAACTGATGATCTACCTACAAATGTGAACTGACGTTCAAAAATAAAACATTTGAAAACCGACCATTTTTCACCTTTCTGAAGCATGACGTAATGGGGGGGTGTTATCTCTTTTGTCAAAAATCACCTGTTTTTGCTTGAACATTAAATGCCTCCAAATGGTATTTAATTCACTTCCCGGGGTGAAGAAACACTTTTTGAGACCTCAGAGTGAGTAAATTGGCCATTTTCATGCACTTTTAACCATTCCACAAATCTTGTGTTTTGGGCCCCTGGAAGCATGAAAATCACTTTAAACATGCTAATTTTAGCTCTAAAACTGATGATCTACCTACAAATGTGAACTGACGTTAAAAAATAAAACATTTGAAAACGGACCATTTTTCACCTTTCTGCAGCATGACGTAATGGGGGGGTGTTATCTCTTTTGTTAAAAATCACCTGTTTTTTCTTGAACATTAAATGCCTCCAAATGGTATTTAATTCACTTCCTGGGCCCCTGGAAGCATGAAAATCACTTTAAACATGCTAATTTTAGCTCTAAAACTGATGATCTACCTACAAATGTGAACTGACTTTCAAAAATAAAACATTTGAAAACGGACAATTTTTCACCTTTCTGAAGCATGACGTAATGGGGGGGTGTTATCTCTTTTGTCAAAAATCACCTGTTTTTGCTTGAACATTAAATGCCTCCAAATGGTATTTAATTCACTTCCCGGGCCCCTGGAAGCATGAAAATCACTTTAAACATGCTAATTTTAGCTCTAAAACTGATGATCTACCTACAAATGTGAACTGACGTTCAAAAATAAAACATTTGAAAACGGACCATTTTTCACCTTTCTGAAGCATGACGTAATGGGGGGGTGTTATCTCTTTTGTCAAAAATCACCTGTTTTTGCTTGAACATTAAATGCCTCCAAATGGTATTTAATTCACTTCCCGGGCCCCTGGAAGCATGAAAATCACTTTAAACATGCTAATTTTAGCTCTAAAACTGTTGATCTACCTACAAATGTGAACTGACGTTCAAAAATAAAACATTTGAAAACGGACCATTTTTCACCTTTCTGAAGCATGACGTTATGGGGGGGTGTTATCTCTTTTGTCAAAAATCACCTGTTTTTGCTTGAACATTAAATGCCTCCAAATGGTATTTAATTCACTTCCCTGGGTGAAGAAACACTTTTTGAGACCTCAGAGTGAGTAAATTGGCCATTTTCATGCACTTTTAACCATTTCACAAATCTTGTGTTTTGGGCCCCTGGAAGCATGAACATCACTTTAAACATGCTAATTTTAGCTCTAAAACTGATGATCTACCTACAAATGTGAACTGACTTTCAAAAATAAAACATTTGAAAACGGACAATTTTTCACCTTTCTGAAGCATGACGTAATGGGGGGGTGTTATCTCTTTTGTCAAAAATCACCTGTTTTTGCTTGAACATTAAATGCCTCCAAATGGTATTTAATTCACTTCCCGGGCCCCTGGAAGCATGAAAATCACTTTAAACATGCTAATTTTAGCTCTAAAACTGATGATCTACCTACAAATGTGAACTGACGTTAAAAAATAAAACATTTGAAAACGGACAATTTTTCACCTTTCTGAAGCATGACGTAATGGGGGGGTGTTATCTCTTTTGTCAAAAATCACCTGTTTTTGCTTGAACATTAAATGCCTCCAAATGGTATCTAATTCACTTCCCGGGAACCTGGAAGCATGAAAATCACTTTAAACATGCTAATTTTAGCTCTAAAACTGATGATCTACCTACAAATGTGAACTGACATTCAAAAATAAAACATTTGAAAACTGACCATTTTTCACCTTTCTGAAGCATGACGTAATGGGGGGGGTGTTATCTCTTCTGTCAAAAATCACCTGTTTTTGCTTGAACATTAAATGCTTCCAAATGGTATTTAATTCACTTCCCGTGCCCCTGGAAGCATGAAAATCACTTTAAACATGCTAATTTTAGCTCTAAAACTGATTATCTACCTACAAATGTGAACTGACTTTCAAAATTAAAACATTTGAAAACGGACAATTTTTCACCTTTCTGAAGCATGACGTAATGGGGGGGTGTTATCTCTTTTGTCAAAAATCACCTGTTTTTGCTTGAACATTAAATGCCTCCAAATGGTATTTAATTCACTTCCCGTGCCCCTGGAAGCATGAAAATCACTTTAAACATGCTAATTTTAGCTCTAAAACTGATGATCTACCTACAAATGTGAACTGACGTTCAAAAATAAAACATTTGAAAACGGATCATTTTTCCCCTTTCTGAAGCATGACGTAATGGGGGGGTGTTATCTCTTTTGTCAAAAATCACCTGTTTTTGCTTGAACATTAAATGCCTCCAAATGGTATTTAATTTACTTCCCGGGCCCCTGGAAGCATGAAAATCACTTAAAACATGCTCATTTTAGCTCTAAAACTGATGATCTACCTACAAATGTGAACTGACGTTCAAAAATAAAACATTTGAAAACTGACCATTTTTCACCTTTCTGAAGCATGACGTAATAGGGGGGTGTTATCTCTTTTGTCAAAAATCACCTGTTTTTGCTTGAACATTAAATGCCTCCAAATGGTATTTAATTCACTTCCCGGGCCCCTGGAAGCATGAAAATCACTTTAAACATGCTTATTTTAGCTCTAAAACTGATGATCTACCTACAAATGTGAACTTACGTTCAAAAATAAAACATTTGAAAACGGACCATTTTTCACCTTTCTGAAGCATGACGTAATGGGGGGGTGTTATCTCTTTTGTCAAAAATCACCTGTTTTTGCTTGAACATTAAATGCCTCCAAATGGTATTTAATTCACTTCCCGGGGTGAAGAAACACTTTTTGAGACCTCAGAGTGAGTAAATTGGCCATTTTCATGCACTTTTAACCATTCCACAAATCTTGTGTTTTGGGCCCCTGGAAGCATGAAAATCAATTTAAACATGCTAATTTTAGCTCTAAAACTGATGATCTACCTACAAATGTGAACTGACGTTAAAAAATAAAACATTTGAAAACAGACCATTTTTCACCTTTCTGCAGCATGACGTAATGGGGGGGTGTTATCTCTTTTGTCAAAAATCACCTGTTTTTGCTTGAACATTAAATGCCTCCAAATGGTATTTAATTTACTTCCCGGGCCCCTGGAAGCATGAAAATCACTTTAAACATGCTAATTTTAGCTCTAAAACTGATGATCTACCTACAAATGTGAACTGACTTTCAAAAATAAAACATTTGAAAACTGACAATTTTTCACCTTTCTGAAGCATGACGTAATGGGGGGGTGTTATCTCTTTTGTCAAAAATCACCTGTTTTTGCTTGAACATTAAATGCCTCCAAATGGTATTTAATTTACTTCCCGGGCCCCTGGAAGCATGAAAATCACTTTAAACATGCTAATTTTAGCTCTAAAACTGATGATCTACCTACAAATGTGAACTGACGTTCAAAAATAAAACATTTGAAAACGGACCATTTTTCACCTTTCTGAAGCATGACGTAATGGGGGGGTGTTATCTCTTTTGTCAAAAATCACCTGTTTTTGCTTGAACATTAAATGCCTCCAAATGGTATTTAATTCACTTCCCGGGCCCCTGGAAGCATGAAAATCACTTTAAACATGCTAATTTTAGCTCTAAAACTGATGATCTACCTACAAATGTGAACTGACTTTCAAAAATAAAACATTTGAAAACTGACAATTTTTCACCTTTCTGAAGCATGACGTAATGGGGGGGTGTTATCTCTTTTGTCAAAAATCACCTGTTTTTGCTTGAACATTAAATGCCTCCAAATGGTATTTAATTTACTTCCCGGGCCCCTGGAAGCATGAAAATCACTTTAAACATGCTAATTTTAGCTCTAAAACTGATGATCTACCTACAAATGTGAACTGACTTTCAAAAATAAAACATTTGAAAACTGAAAATTTTTCACCTTTCTGAAGCATGACGTAATGGGGGGGTGTTATCCCTTTTGTCAAAAATCACCTGTTTTTGCTTGAACATTAAATGCCTCCAAATGGTATTTAATTCACTTCCCGGGCCCCTGGAAGCATGAAAATCACTTTAAACATGCTTATTTTAGCTCTAAAACTGATGATCTACCTACAAATGTGAACTGACGTTCAAAAATAAAACATTTGAAAACGGACCATTTTTCACCTTTCTGCAGCATGACGTAATGGGGGGGTATTATCTCTTTTGTTAAAAATCACCTGTTTTTGCTTGAACATTAAATGCCTCCAAATGGTATTTAATTCACTTCCCGGGGTGAAGAAACACTTTTTGAGACCTCAGAGTGAGTAAATTGGCCATTTTCATGCACTTTTAACCATTCCACAAATCTTGTGTTTTGGTCCCCTGGAAGCATGAAAATCACTTTAAACATGCTAATTTTAGCTCCAAAACTGATGATCTACCTACAAATGTGAACTGACGTTAAAAAATAAAACATTTGAAAACGGACCATTTTTCACCTTTCTGCAGCATGACGTAATGGGGGGGTATTATCTCTTTTGTTAAAAATCACCTGTTTTTGCTTGAACATTAAATGCCTCCAAATGGTATTTAATTCACTTCCCGGGGTGAAGAAACACTTTTTGAGACCTCAGAGTGAGTAAATTGGCCATTTTCATGCACTTTTAACCATTCCACAAATCTTGTGTTTTGGTCCCCTGGAAGCATGAAAATCACTTTAAACATGCTAATTTTAGCTCCAAAACTGATGATCTACCTACAAATGTGAACTGACGTTAAAAAATAAAACATTTGAAAACGGACCATTTTTCATCTTTCTGCAGCATGACGTAATGGGGGGGTGTTATCTCTTTTGTCAAAAATCACCTGTTTTTGCTTGAACATTAAATGCCTCCAAATGGTATTTAATTCACTTCCCGGGGTGAAGAAACACTTTTTGAGACCTCAGAGTGAGTAAATTGGCCATTTTCATGCACTTTTAACCATTCCACAAATCTTGTGTTTTGGGCCCCTGGAAGCATGAAAATCACTTTAAACATGCTAATTTTAGCTCTAAAATTGATGATCTACCTACAAATGTGAACTGACGTTAAAAAATAAAACATTTGAAAACGGACCATTTTTCACCTTTCTGCAGCATGACGTAATGGGGGGGTGTTATCTCTTTTGTCAAAAATCACCTGTTTTTGCTTGAACATTAAATGCCTCCAAATGGTATTTAATTTACTTCCCGGGCCCCTGGAAGCATGAAAATCACTTTAAACATGCTAATTTTAGCTCTAAAACTGATGATCTACCTACAAATGTGAACTGACTTTCAAAAATAAAACATTTGAAAACTGACAATTTTTCACCTTTCTGAAGCATGACGTAATGGGGGGGTGTTATCTCTTTTGTCAAAAATCACCTGTTTTTGCTTGAACATTAAATGCCTCCAAATGGTATTTAATTTACTTCCCGGGCCCCTGGAAGCATGAAAATCACTTTAAACATGCTAATTTTAGCTCTAAAACTGATGATCTACCTACAAATGTGAACTGACTTTCAAAAATAAAACATTTGAAAACTGACAATTTTTCACCTTTCTGAAGCATGACGTAATGGGGGGGTGTTATCCCTTTTGTCAAAAATCACCTGTTTTTGCTTGAACATTAAATGCCTCCAAATGGTATTTAATTCACTTCCCGGGCCCCTGGAAGCATGAAAATCACTTTAAACATGCTTATTTTAGCTCTAAAACTGATGATCTACCTACAAATGTGAACTGACGTTCAAAAATAAAACATTTGAAAACTGACAATTTTTCACCTTTCTGAAGCATGACGTAATGGGGGGGTGTTATCTCTTTTGTCAAAAATCACCTGTTTTTGCTTGAACATTAAATGCCTCCAAATGGTATTTAATTTACTTCCCGGGCCCCTGGAAGCATGAAAATCACTTTAAACATGCTAATTTTAGCTCTAAAACTGATGATCTACCTACAAATGTGAACTGACGTTCAAAAATAAAACATTTGAAAACGGACCATTTTTCACCTTTCTGAAGCATGACGTAATGGGGGGGTGTTATCTCTTTTGTCAAAAATCACCTGTTTTTGCTTGAACATTAAATGCCTCCAAATGGTATTTAATTCACTTCCCGGGCCCCTGGAAGCATGAAAATCACTTTAAACATGCTAATTTTAGCTCTAAAACTGATGATCTACCTACAAATGTGAACTGACTTTCAAAAATAAAACATTTGAAAACTGACAATTTTTCACCTTTCTGAAGCATGACGTAATGGGGGGGTGTTATCTCTTTTGTCAAAAATCACCTGTTTTTGCTTGAACATTAAATGCCTCCAAATGGTATTTAATTTACTTCCCGGGCCCCTGGAAGCATGAAAATCACTTTAAACATGCTAATTTTAGCTCTAAAACTGATGATCTACCTACAAATGTGAACTGACTTTCAAAAATAAAACATTTGAAAACTGACAATTTTTCACCTTTCTGAAGCATGACGTAATGGGGGGGTGTTATCCCTTTTGTCAAAAATCACCTGTTTTTGCTTGAACATTAAATGCCTCCAAATGGTATTTAATTCACTTCCCGGGCCCCTGGAAGCATGAAAATCACTTTAAACATGCTTATTTTAGCTCTAAAACTGATGATCTACCTACAAATGTGAACTGACGTTCAAAAATAAAACATTTGAAAACGGACCATTTTTCACCTTTCTGCAGCATGACGTAATGGGGGGGTATTATCTCTTTTGTTAAAAATCACCTGTTTTTGCTTGAACATTAAATGCCTCCAAATGGTATTTAATTCACTTCCCGGGGTGAAGAAACACTTTTTGAGACCTCAGAGTGAGTAAATTGGCCATTTTCATGCACTTTTAACCATTCCACAAATCTTGTGTTTTGGTCCCCTGGAAGCATGAAAATCACTTTAAACATGCTAATTTTAGCTCCAAAACTGATGATCTACCTACAAATGTGAACTGACGTTAAAAAATAAAACATTTGAAAACGGACCATTTTTCACCTTTCTGCAGCATGACGTAATGGGGGGGTATTATCTCTTTTGTTAAAAATCACCTGTTTTTGCTTGAACATTAAATGCCTCCAAATGGTATTTAATTCACTTCCCGGGGTGAAGAAACACTTTTTGAGACCTCAGAGTGAGTAAATTGGCCATTTTCATGCACTTTTAACCATTCCACAAATCTTGTGTTTTGGTCCCCTGGAAGCATGAAAATCACTTTAAACATGCTAATTTTAGCTCCAAAACTGATGATCTACCTACAAATGTGAACTGACGTTAAAAAATAAAACATTTGAAAACGGACCATTTTTCATCTTTCTGCAGCATGACGTAATGGGGGGGTGTTATCTCTTTTGTCAAAAATCACCTGTTTTTGCTTGAACATTAAATGCCTCCAAATGGTATTTAATTCACTTCCCGGGGTGAAGAAACACTTTTTGAGACCTCAGAGTGAGTAAATTGGCCATTTTCATGCACTTTTAACCATTCCACAAATCTTGTGTTTTGGGCCCCTGGAAGCATGAAAATCACTTTAAACATGCTAATTTTAGCTCTAAAATTGATGATCTACCTACAAATGTGAACTGACGTTAAAAAATAAAACATTTGAAAACAGACCATTTTTCACCTTTCTGCAGCATGACGTAATGGGGGGGTGTTATCTCTTTTGTCAAAAATCACCTGTTTTTGCTTGAACATTAAATGCCTCCAAATGGTATTTAATTTACTTCCCGGGCCCCTGGAAGCATGAAAATCACTTTAAACATGCTAATTTTAGCTCTAAAACTGATGATCTACCTACAAATGTGAACTGACTTTCAAAAATAAAACATTTGAAAACTGACAATTTTTCACCTTTCTGAAGCATGACGTAATGGGGGGGTGTTATCTCTTTTGTCAAAAATCACCTGTTTTTGCTTGAACATTAAATGCCTCCAAATGGTATTTAATTTACTTCCCGGGCCCCTGGAAGCATGAAAATCACTTTAAACATGCTAATTTTAGCTCTAAAACTGATGATCTACCTACAAATGTGAACTGACTTTCAAAAATAAAACATTTGAAAACTGACAATTTTTCACCTTTCTGAAGCATGACGTAATGGGGGGGTGTTATCCCTTTTGTCAAAAATCACCTGTTTTTGCTTGAACATTAAATGCCTCCAAATGGTATTTAATTCACTTCCCGGGCCCCTGGAAGCATGAAAATCACTTTAAACATGCTTATTTTAGCTCTAAAACTGATGATCTACCTACAAATGTGAACTGACGTTCAAAAATAAAACATTTGAAAACGGACCATTTTTCACCTTTCTGCAGCATGACGTAATGGGGGGGTATTATCTCTTTTGTTAAAAATCACCTGTTTTTGCTTGAACATTAAATGCCTCCAAATGGTATTTAATTCACTTCCCGGGGTGAAGAAACACTTTTTGAGACCTCAGAGTGAGTAAATTGGCCATTTTCATGCACTTTTAACCATTCCACAAATCTTGTGTTTTGGTCCCCTGGAAGCATGAAAATCACTTTAAACATGCTAATTTTAGCTCCAAAACTGATGATCTACCTACAAATGTGAACTGACGTTAAAAAATAAAACATTTGAAAACGGACCATTTTTCACCTTTCTGCAGCATGACGTAATGGGGGGGTATTATCTCTTTTGTTAAAAATCACCTGTTTTTGCTTGAACATTAAATGCCTCCAAATGGTATTTAATTCACTTCCCGGGGTGAAGAAACACTTTTTGAGACCTCAGAGTGAGTAAATTGGCCATTTTCATGCACTTTTAACCATTCCACAAATCTTGTGTTTTGGTCCCCTGGAAGCATGAAAATCACTTTAAACATGCTAATTTTAGCTCCAAAACTGATGATCTACCTACAAATGTGAACTGACGTTAAAAAATAAAACATTTGAAAACGGACCATTTTTCATCTTTCTGCAGCATGACGTAATGGGGGGGTGTTATCTCTTTTGTCAAAAATCACCTGTTTTTGCTTGAACATTAAATGCCTCCAAATGGTATTTAATTCACTTCCCGGGGTGAAGAAACACTTTTTGAGACCTCAGAGTGAGTAAATTGGCCATTTTCATGCACTTTTAACCATTCCACAAATCTTGTGTTTTGGGCCCCTGGAAGCATGAAAATCACTTTAAACATGCTAATTTTAGCTCTAAAATTGATGATCTACCTACAAATGTGAACTGACGTTAAAAAATAAAACATTTGAAAACGGACCATTTTTCACCTTTCTGCAGCATGACGTAATGGGGGGGTGTTATCTCTTTTGTCAAAAATCACCTGTTTTTGCTTGAACATTAAATGCCTCCAAATGGTATTTAATTCACTTCCCGGGCCCCTGGAAGCATGAAAATCACTTTAAACATGCTAATTTTAGCTCTAAAACTGATGATCTACCTACAAATGTGAACTGACGTTCAAAAATAAAACATTTGAAAACGGACCATTTTTCACCTTTCTGCAGCATGACGTAATGGGGGGGTGTTATCTCTTTTGTCAAAAATCACCTGTTTTTGCTTGAACATTAAATGCCTCCAAATGGTATTTAATTTACTTCCCGGGCCCCTGGAAGCATGAAAATCACTTTAAACATGCTAATTTTAGCTCTAAAACTGATGATCTACCTACAAATGTGAACTGACTTTCAAAAATAAAACATTTGAAAACTGACAATTTTTCACCTTTCTGAAGCATGACGTAATGGGGGGGTGTTATCTCTTTTGTCAAAAATCACCTGTTTTTGCTTGAACATTAAATGCCTCCAAATGGTATTTAATTTACTTCCCGGGCCCCTGGAAGCATGAAAATCACTTTAAACATGCTAATTTTAGCTCTAAAACTGATGATCTACCTACAAATGTGAACTGACGTTCAAAAATAAAACATTTGAAAACGGACCATTTTTCACCTTTCTGAAGCATGACGTAATGGGGGGGTGTTATCTCTTTTGTCAAAAATCACCTGTTTTTGCTTGAACATTAAATGCCTCCAAATGGTATTTAATTCACTTCCCGGGCCCCTGGAAGCATGAAAATCACTTTAAACATGCTAATTTTAGCTCTAAAACTGATGATCTACCTACAAATGTGAACTGACTTTCAAAAATAAAACATTTGAAAACTGACCATTTTTCACCTTTCTGAAGCATGACGTAATGGGGGGGTGTTATCTCTTTTGTCAAAAATCACCTGTTTTTGCTTGAACATTAAATGCCTCCAAATGGTATTTAATTCACTTCCCGGGGTGAAGAAACACTTTTTGAGACCTCAGAGTGAGTAAATTGGCCATTTTCATGCACTTTTAACCATTCCACAAATCTTGTGTTTTGGGCCCCTGGAAGCATGAAAATCACTTTAAACATGCTAATTTTAGCTCTAAAATTGATGATCTACCTACAAATGTGAACTGACGTTAAAAAATAAAACATTTGAAAACAGACCATTTTTCACCTTTCTGCAGCATGACGTAATGGGGGGGTGTTATCTCTTTTGTCAAAAATCACCTGTTTTTGCTTGAACATTAAATGCCTCCAAATGGTATTTAATTTACTTCCCGGGCCCCTGGAAGCATGAAAATCACTTTAAACATGCTAATTTTAGCTCTAAAACTGATGATCTACCTACAAATGTGAACTGACTTTCAAAAATAAAACATTTGAAAACTGACAATTTTTCACCTTTCTGAAGCATGACGTAATGGGGGGGTGTTATCTCTTTTGTCAAAAATCACCTGTTTTTGCTTGAACATTAAATGCCTCCAAATGGTATTTAATTTACTTCCCGGGCCCCTGGAAGCATGAAAATCACTTTAAACATGCTAATTTTAGCTCTAAAACTGATGATCTACCTACAAATGTGAACTGACTTTCAAAAATAAAACATTTGAAAACTGACAATTTTTCACCTTTCTGAAGCATGACGTAATGGGGGGGTGTTATCCCTTTTGTCAAAAATCACCTGTTTTTGCTTGAACATTAAATGCCTCCAAATGGTATTTAATTCACTTCCCGGGCCCCTGGAAGCATGAAAATCACTTTAAACATGCTTATTTTAGCTCTAAAACTGATGATCTACCTACAAATGTGAACTGACGTTCAAAAATAAAACATTTGAAAACGGACCATTTTTCACCTTTCTGCAGCATGACGTAATGGGGGGGTATTATCTCTTTTGTTAAAAATCACCTGTTTTTGCTTGAACATTAAATGCCTCCAAATGGTATTTAATTCACTTCCCGGGGTGAAGAAACACTTTTTGAGACCTCAGAGTGAGTAAATTGGCCATTTTCATGCACTTTTAACCATTCCACAAATCTTGTGTTTTGGTCCCCTGGAAGCATGAAAATCACTTTAAACATGCTAATTTTAGCTCCAAAACTGATGATCTACCTACAAATGTGAACTGACGTTAAAAAATAAAACATTTGAAAACGGACCATTTTTCACCTTTCTGCAGCATGACGTAATGGGGGGGTATTATCTCTTTTGTTAAAAATCACCTGTTTTTGCTTGAACATTAAATGCCTCCAAATGGTATTTAATTCACTTCCCGGGGTGAAGAAACACTTTTTGAGACCTCAGAGTGAGTAAATTGGCCATTTTCATGCACTTTTAACCATTCCACAAATCTTGTGTTTTGGTCCCCTGGAAGCATGAAAATCACTTTAAACATGCTAATTTTAGCTCCAAAACTGATGATCTACCTACAAATGTGAACTGACGTTAAAAAATAAAACATTTGAAAACGGACCATTTTTCATCTTTCTGCAGCATGACGTAATGGGGGGGTGTTATCTCTTTTGTCAAAAATCACCTGTTTTTGCTTGAACATTAAATGCCTCCAAATGGTATTTAATTCACTTCCCGGGGTGAAGAAACACTTTTTGAGACCTCAGAGTGAGTAAATTGGCCATTTTCATGCACTTTTAACCATTCCACAAATCTTGTGTTTTGGGCCCCTGGAAGCATGAAAATCACTTTAAACATGCTAATTTTAGCTCTAAAATTGATGATCTACCTACAAATGTGAACTGACGTTAAAAAATAAAACATTTGA
This sequence comes from Lissotriton helveticus, assembly GCF_964261635.1. Lineage (NCBI taxonomy): Eukaryota > Metazoa > Chordata > Amphibia > Caudata > Salamandridae > Lissotriton > Lissotriton helveticus. Next base: position 651,903 of record NW_027611851.1, read on the forward strand.
AAACGGACCATTTTTCACCTTTCTGCAGCATGACGTAATGGGGGGGTGTTATCTCTTTTGTCAAAAATCACCTGTTTTTGCTTGAACATTAAATGCCTCCAAATGGTATTTAATTCACTTCCCGGGCCCCTGGAAGCATGAAAATCACTTTAAACATGCTAATTTTAGCTCTAAAACTGATGATCTACCTACAAATGTGAACTGACGTTCAAAAATAAAACATTTGAAAACGGACCATTTTTCACCTTTCTGCAGCATGACGTAATGGGGGGGTGTTATCTCTTTTGTCAAAAATCACCTGTTTTTGCTTGAACATTAAATGCCTCCAAATGGTATTTAATTTACTTCCCGGGCCCCTGGAAGCATGAAAATCACTTTAAACATGCTAATTTTAGCTCTAAAACTGATGATCTACCTACAAATGTGAACTGACGTTCAAAAATAAAACATTTGAAAACTGACAATTTTTCACCTTTCTGAAGCATGACGTAATGGGGGGGTGTTATCTCTTTTGTCAAAAATCACCTGTTTTTGCTTGAACATTAAATGCCTCCAAATGGTATTTAATTTACTTCCCGGGCCCCTGGAAGCATGAAAATCACTTTAAACATGCTAATTTTAGCTCTAAAACTGATGATCTACCTACAAATGTGAACTGACTTTCAAAAATAAAACATTTGAAAACTGACAATTTTTCACCTTTCTGAAGCATGACGTAATGGGGGGGTGTTATCCCTTTTGTCAAAAATCACCTGTTTTTGCTTGAACATTAAATGCCTCCAAATGGTATTTAATTCACTTCCCGGGCCCCTGGAAGCATGAAAATCACTTTAAACATGCTTATTTTAGCTCTAAAACTGATGATCTACCTACAAATGTGAACTGACGTTCAAAAATAAAACATTTGAAAACGGACCATTTTTCACCTTTCTGCAGCATGACGTAATGGGGGGGTATTATCTCTTTTGTTAAAAATCACCTGTTTTTGCTTGAACATTAAATGCCTCCAAATGGTATTTAATTCACTTCCCGGGGTGAAGAAACACTTTTTGAGACCTCAGAGTGAGTAAATTGGCCATTTTCATGCACTTTTAACCATTCCACAAATCTTGTGTTTTGGTCCCCTGGAAGCATGAAAATCACTTTAAACATGCTAATTTTAGCTCCAAAACTGATGATCTACCTACAAATGTGAACTGACGTTAAAAAATAAAACATTTGAAAACGGACCATTTTTCACCTTTCTGCAGCATGACGTAATGGGGGGGTATTATCTCTTTTGTTAAAAATCACCTGTTTTTGCTTGAACATTAAATGCCTCCAAATGGTATTTAATTCACTTCCCGGGGTGAAGAAACACTTTTTGAGACCTCAGAGTGAGTAAATTGGCCATTTTCATGCACTTTTAACCATTCCACAAATCTTGTGTTTTGGTCCCCTGGAAGCATGAAAATCACTTTAAACATGCTAATTTTAGCTCCAAAACTGATGATCTACCTACAAATGTGAACTGACGTTAAAAAATAAAACATTTGAAAACAGACCATTTTTCATCTTTCTGCAGCATGACGTAATGGGGGGGTGTTATCTCTTTTGTCAAAAATCACCTGTTTTTGCTTGAACATTAAATGCCTCCAAATGGTATTTAATTCACTTCCCGGGGTGAAGAAACACTTTTTGAGACCTCAGAGTGAGTAAATTGGCCATTTTCATGCACTTTTAACCATTCCACAAATCTTGTGTTTTGGGCCCCTGGAAGCATGAAAATCACTTTAAACATGCTAATTTTAGCTCTAAAATTGATGATCTACCTACAAATGTGAACTGACGTTAAAAAATAAAACATTTGAAAACAGACCATTTTTCACCTTTCTGCAGCATGACGTAATGGGGGGGTGTTATCTCTTTTGTCAAAAATCACCTGTTTTTGCTTGAACATTAAATGCCTCCAAATGGTATTTAATTTACTTCCCGGGCCCCTGGAAGCATGAAAATCACTTTAAACATGCTAATTTTAGCTCTAAAACTGATGATCTACCTACAAATGTGAACTGACTTTCAAAAATAAAACATTTGAAAACTGACAATTTTTCACCTTTCTGAAGCATGACGTAATGGGGGGGTGTTATCTCTTTTGTCAAAAATCACCTGTTTTTGCTTGAACATTAAATGCCTCCAAATGGTATTTAATTTACTTCCCGGGCCCCTGGAAGCATGAAAATCACTTTAAACATGCTAATTTTAGCTCTAAAACTGATGATCTACCTACAAATGTGAACTGACTTTCAAAAATAAAACATTTGAAAACTGACAATTTTTCACCTTTCTGAAGCATGACGTAATGGGGGGGTGTTATCCCTTTTGTCAAAAATCACCTGTTTTTGCTTGAACATTAAATGCCTCCAAATGGTATTTAATTCACTTCCCGGGCCCCTGGAAGCATGAAAATCACTTTAAACATGCTTATTTTAGCTCTAAAACTGATGATCTACCTACAAATGTGAACTGACGTTCAAAAATAAAACATTTGAAAACGGACCATTTTTCACCTTTCTGCAGCATGACGTAATGGGGGGGTATTATCTCTTTTGTTAAAAATCACCTGTTTTTGCTTGAACATTAAATGCCTCCAAATGGTATTTAATTCACTTCCCGGGGTGAAGAAACACTTTTTGAGACCTCAGAGTGAGTAAATTGGCCATTTTCATGCACTTTTAACCATTCCACAAATCTTGTGTTTTGGTCCCCTGGAAGCATGAAAATCACTTTAAACATGCTAATTTTAGCTCCAAAACTGATGATCTACCTACAAATGTGAACTGACGTTAAAAAATAAAACATTTGAAAACGGACCATTTTTCACCTTTCTGCAGCATGACGTAATGGGGGGGTATTATCTCTTTTGTTAAAAATCACCTGTTTTTGCTTGAACATTAAATGCCTCCAAATGGTATTTAATTCACTTCCCGGGGTGAAGAAACACTTTTTGAGACCTCAGAGTGAGTAAATTGGCCATTTTCATGCACTTTTAACCATTCCACAAATCTTGTGTTTTGGTCCCCTGGAAGCATGAAAATCACTTTAAACATGCTAATTTTAGCTCCAAAACTGATGATCTACCTACAAATGTGAACTGACGTTAAAAAATAAAACATTTGAAAACGGACCATTTTTCATCTTTCTGCAGCATGACGTAATGGGGGGGTGTTATCTCTTTTGTCAAAAATCACCTGTTTTTGCTTGAACATTAAATGCCTCCAAATGGTATTTAATTCACTTCCCGGGGTGAAGAAACACTTTTTGAGACCTCAGAGTGAGTAAATTGGCCATTTTCATGCACTTTTAACCATTCCACAAATCTTGTGTTTTGGGCCCCTGGAAGCATGAAAATCACTTTAAACATGCTAATTTTAGCTCTAAAATTGATGATCTACCTACAAATGTGAACTGACGTTAAAAAATAAAACATTTGAAAACGGACCATTTTTCACCTTTCTGCAGCATGACGTAATGGGGGGGTGTTATCTCTTTTGTCAAAAATCACCTGTTTTTGCTTGAACATTAAATGCCTCCAAATGGTATTTAATTCACTTCCCGGGCCCCTGGAAGCATGAAAATCACTTTAAACATGCTTATTTTAGCTCTAAAACTGATGATCTACCTACAAATGTGAACTGACGTTCAAAAATAAAACATTTGAAAACGGACCATTTTTCACCTTTCTGCAGCATGACGTAATGGGGGGGTATTATCTCTTTTGTTAAAAATCACCTGTTTTTGCTTGAACATTAAATGCCTCCAAATGGTATTTAATTCACTTCCCGGGGTGAAGAAACACTTTTTGAGACCTCAGAGTGAGTAAATTGGCCATTTTCATGCACTTTTAACCATTCCACAAATCTTGTGTTTTGGTCCCCTGGAAGCATGAAAATCACTTTAAACATGCTAATTTTAGCTCCAAAACTGATGATCTACCTACAAATGTGAACTGACGTTAAAAAATAAAACATTTGAAAACGGACCATTTTTCACCTTTCTGCAGCATGACGTAATGGGGGGGTATTATCTCTTTTGTTAAAAATCACCTGTTTTTGCTTGAACATTAAATGCCTCCAAATGGTATTTAATTCACTTCCCGGGGTGAAGAAACACTTTTTGAGACCTCAGAGTGAGTAAATTGGCCATTTTCATGCACTTTTAACCATTCCACAAATCTTGTGTTTTGGTCCCCTGGAAGCATGAAAATCACTTTAAACATGCTAATTTTAGCTCCAAAACTGATGATCTACCTACAAATGTGAACTGACGTTAAAAAATAAAACATTTGAAAACAGACCATTTTTCATCTTTCTGCAGCATGACGTAATGGGGGGGTGTTATCTCTTTTGTCAAAAATCACCTGTTTTTGCTTGAACATTAAATGCCTCCAAATGGTATTTAATTCACTTCCCGGGGTGAAGAAACACTTTTTGAGACCTCAGAGTGAGTAAATTGGCCATTTTCATGCACTTTTAACCATTCCACAAATCTTGTGTTTTGGGCCCCTGGAAGCATGAAAATCACTTTAAACATGCTAATTTTAGCTCTAAAATTGATGATCTACCTACAAATGTGAACTGACGTTAAAAAATAAAACATTTGAAAACAGACCATTTTTCACCTTTCTGCAGCATGACGTAATGGGGGGGTGTTATCTCTTTTGTCAAAAATCACCTGTTTTTGCTTGAACATTAAATGCCTCCAAATGGTATTTAATTTACTTCCCGGGCCCCTGGAAGCATGAAAATCACTTTAAACATGCTAATTTTAGCTCTAAAACTGATGATCTACCTACAAATGTGAACTGACTTTCAAAAATAAAACATTTGAAAACTGACAATTTTTCACCTTTCTGAAGCATGACGTAATGGGGGGGTGTTATCTCTTTTGTCAAAAATCACCTGTTTTTGCTTGAACATTAAATGCCTCCAAATGGTATTTAATTTACTTCCCGGGCCCCTGGAAGCATGAAAATCACTTTAAACATGCTAATTTTAGCTCTAAAACTGATGATCTACCTACAAATGTGAACTGACTTTCAAAAATAAAACATTTGAAAACTGACAATTTTTCACCTTTCTGAAGCATGACGTAATGGGGGGGTGTTATCCCTTTTGTCAAAAATCACCTGTTTTTGCTTGAACATTAAATGCCTCCAAATGGTATTTAATTCACTTCCCGGGCCCCTGGAAGCATGAAAATCACTTTAAACATGCTTATTTTAGCTCTAAAACTGATGATCTACCTACAAATGTGAACTGACGTTCAAAAATAAAACATTTGAAAACGGACCATTTTTCACCTTTCTGCAGCATGACGTAATGGGGGGGTATTATCTCTTTTGTTAAAAATCACCTGTTTTTGCTTGAACATTAAATGCCTCCAAATGGTATTTAATTCACTTCCCGGGGTGAAGAAACACTTTTTGAGACCTCAGAGTGAGTAAATTGGCCATTTTCATGCACTTTTAACCATTCCACAAATCTTGTGTTTTGGTCCCCTGGAAGCATGAAAATCACTTTAAACATGCTAATTTTAGCTCCAAAACTGATGATCTACCTACAAATGTGAACTGACGTTAAAAAATAAAACATTTGAAAACGGACCATTTTTCACCTTTCTGCAGCATGACGTAATGGGGGGGTATTATCTCTTTTGTTAAAAATCACCTGTTTTTGCTTGAACATTAAATGCCTCCAAATGGTATTTAATTCACTTCCCGGGGTGAAGAAACACTTTTTGAGACCTCAGAGTGAGTAAATTGGCCATTTTCATGCACTTTTAACCATTCCACAAATCTTGTGTTTTGGTCCCCTGGAAGCATGAAAATCACTTTAAACATGCTAATTTTAGCTCCAAAACTGATGATCTACCTACAAATGTGAACTGACGTTAAAAAATAAAACATTTGAAAACGGACCATTTTTCATCTTTCTGCAGCATGACGTAATGGGGGGGTGTTATCTCTTTTGTCAAAAATCACCTGTTTTTGCTTGAACATTAAATGCCTCCAAATGGTATTTAATTCACTTCCCGGGGTGAAGAAACACTTTTTGAGACCTCAGAGTGAGTAAATTGGCCATTTTCATGCACTTTTAACCATTCCACAAATCTTGTGTTTTGGGCCCCTGGAAGCATGAAAATCACTTTAAACATGCTAATTTTAGCTCTAAAATTGATGATCTACCTACAAATGTGAACTGACGTTAAAAAATAAAACATTTGAAAACGGACCATTTTTCACCTTTCTGCAGCATGACGTAATGGGGGGGTGTTATCTCTTTTGTCAAAAATCACCTGTTTTTGCTTGAACATTAAATGCCTCCAAATGGTATTTAATTCACTTCCCGGGCCCCTGGAAGCATGAAAATCACTTTAAACATGCTAATTTTAGCTCTAAAACTGATGATCTACCTACAAATGTGAACTGACGTTCAAAAATAAAACATTTGAAAACGGACCATTTTTCACCTTTCTGAAGCATGACGTAATGGGGGGGTGTTATCCCTTTTGTCAAAAATCACCTGTTTTTGCTTGAACATTAAATGCCTCCAAATGGTATTTAATTCACTTCCCAGGCCCCTGGAAGAATGAAAATCACTTTAAACATGCTTATTTTAGCTCTAAAACTGATGATGTACCTACAAATGTGAACTGACGTTCAAAAATAAAACATTTGAAAACGGACCATTTTTCACCTTTCTGAAGCATGACGTAATGGGGGGGTGTTATCTCTTTTGTCAAAAATCACCTGTTTTTGCTTGAACATTAAATGCCTCCAAATGGTATTTAATTCACTTCCCGGGGTGAAGAAACACTTTTTGAGACCTCAGAGTGAGTAAATTGGCCATTTTCATGCACTTTTAACCATTCCACAAATCTTGTGTTTTGGGCCCCTGGAAGCATGAAAATCAATTTAAACATGCTAATTTTAGCTCTAAAACTGATGATCTACCTACAAATGTGAACTGACGTTAAAAAATAAAACATTTGAAAACAGACCATTTTTCACCTTTCTGCAGCATGACGTAATGGGGGGGTGTTATCTCTTTTGTCAAAAATCACCTGTTTTTGCTTGAACATTAAATGCCTCCAAATGGTATTTAATTTACTTCCCGGGCCCCTGGAAGCATGAAAATCACTTTAAACATGCTAATTTTAGCTCTAAAACTGATGATCTACCTACAAATGTGAACTGACTTTCAAAAATAAAACATTTGAAAACTGACAATTTTTCACCTTTCTGAAGCATGACGTAATGGGGGGGTGTTATCTCTTTTGTCAAAAATCACCTGTTTTTGCTTGAACATTAAATGCCTCCAAATGGTATTTAATTTACTTCCCGGGCCCCTGGAAGCATGAAAATCACTTTAAACATGCTAATTTTAGCTCTAAAACTGATGATCTACCTACAAATGTGAACTGACGTTCAAAAATAAAACATTTGAAAACGGACCATTTTTCACCTTTCTGAAGCATGACGTAATGGGGGGGTGTTATCTCTTTTGTCAAAAATCACCTGTTTTTGCTTGAACATTAAATGCCTCCAAATGGTATTTAATTCACTTCCCGGGCCCCTGGAAGCATGAAAATCACTTTACACATGCTAATTTTAGCTCTAAAACTGATGATCTACCTACAAATGTGAACTGACTTTCAAAAATAAAACATTTGAAAACTGACAATTTTTCACCTTTCTGAAGCATGACGTAATGGGGGGGTGTTATCTCTTTTGTCAAAAATCACCTGTTTTTGCTTGAACATTAAATGCCTCCAAATGGTATTTAATTTACTTCCCGGGCCCCTGGAAGCATGAAAATCACTTTAAACATGCTAATTTTAGCTCTAAAACTGATGATCTACCTACAAATGTGAACTGACTTTCAAAAATAAAACATTTGAAAACTGACAATTTTTCACCTTTCTGAAGCATGACGTAATGGGGGGGTGTTATCCCTTTTGTCAAAAATCACCTGTTTTTGCTTGAACATTAAATGCCTCCAAATGGTATTTAATTCACTTCCCGGGCCCCTGGAAGCATGAAAATCACTTTAAACATGCTTATTTTAGCTCTAAAACTGATGATCTACCTACAAATGTGAACTGACGTTCAAAAATAAAACATTTGAAAACGGACCATTTTTCACCTTTCTGCAGCATGACGTAATGGGGGGGTATTATCTCTTTTGTTAAAAATCACCTGTTTTTGCTTGAACATTAAATGCCTCCAAATGGTATTTAATTCACTTCCCGGGGTGAAGAAACACTTTTTGAGACCTCAGAGTGAGTAAATTGGCCATTTTCATGCACTTTTAACCATTCCACAAATCTTGTGTTTTGGTCCCCTGGAAGCATGAAAATCACTTTAAACATGCTAATTTTAGCTCCAAAACTGATGATCTACCTACAAATGTGAACTGACGTTAAAAAATAAAACATTTGAAAACGGACCATTTTTCACCTTTCTGCAGCATGACGTAATGGGGGGGTATTATCTCTTTTGTTAAAAATCACCTGTTTTTGCTTGAACATTAAATGCCTCCAAATGGTATTTAATTCACTTCCCGGGGTGAAGAAACACTTTTTGAGACCTCAGAGTGAGTAAATTGGCCATTTTCATGCACTTTTAACCATTCCACAAATCTTGTGTTTTGGTCCCCTGGAAGCATGAAAATCACTTTAAACATGCTAATTTTAGCTCCAAAACTGATGATCTACCTACAAATGTGAACTGACGTTAAAAAATAAAACATTTGAAAACGGACCATTTTTCATCTTTCTGCAGCATGACGTAATGGGGGGGTGTTATCTCTTTTGTCAAAAATCACCTGTTTTTGCTTGAACATTAAATGCCTCCAAATGGTATTTAATTCACTTCCCGGGGTGAAGAAACACTTTTTGAGACCTCAGAGTGAGTAAATTGGCCATTTTCATGCACTTTTAACCATTCCACAAATCTTGTGTTTTGGGCCCCTGGAAGCATGAAAATCACTTTAAACATGCTAATTTTAGCTCTAAAATTGATGATCTACCTACAAATGTGAACTGACGTTAAAAAATAAAACATTTGAAAACAGACCATTTTTCACCTTTCTGCAGCATGACGTAATGGGGGGGTGTTATCTCTTTTGTCAAAAATCACCTGTTTTTGCTTGAACATTAAATGCCTCCAAATGGTATTTAATTTACTTCCCGGGCCCCTGGAAGCATGAAAATCACTTTAAACATGCTAATTTTAGCTCTAAAACTGATGATCTACCTACAAATGTGAACTGACTTTCAAAAATAAAACATTTGAAAACTGACAATTTTTCACCTTTCTGAAGCATGACGTAATGGGGGGGTGTTATCTCTTTTGTCAAAAATCACCTGTTTTTGCTTGAACATTAAATGCCTCCAAATGGTATTTAATTTACTTCCCGGGCCCCTGGAAGCATGAAAATCACTTTAAACATGCTAATTTTAGCTCTAAAACTGATGATCTACCTACAAATGTGAACTGACTTTCAAAAATAAAACATTTGAAAACTGACAATTTTTCACCTTTCTGAAGCATGACGTAATGGGGGGGTGTTATCCCTTTTGTCAAAAATCACCTGTTTTTGCTTGAACATTAAATGCCTCCAAATGGTATTTAATTCACTTCCCGGGCCCCTGGAAGCATGAAAATCACTTTAAACATGCTTATTTTAGCTCTAAAACTGATGATCTACCTACAAATGTGAACTGACGTTCAAAAATAAAACATTTGAAAACGGACCATTTTTCACCTTTCTGCAGCATGACGTAATGGGGGGGTATTATCTCTTTTGTTAAAAATCACCTGTTTTTGCTTGAACATTAAATGCCTCCAAATGGTATTTAATTCACTTCCCGGGGTGAAGAAACACTTTTTGAGACCTCAGAGTGAGTAAATTGGCCATTTTCATGCACTTTTAACCATTCCACAAATCTTGTGTTTTGGTCCCCTGGAAGCATGAAAATCACTTTAAACATGCTAATTTTAGCTCCAAAACTGATGATCTACCTACAAATGTGAACTGACGTTAAAAAATAAAACATTTGAAAACGGACCATTTTTCACCTTTCTGCAGCATGACGTAATGGGGGGGTATTATCTCTTTTGTTAAAAATCACCTGTTTTTGCTTGAACATTAAATGCCTCCAAATGGTATTTAATTCACTTCCCGGGGTGAAGAAACACTTTTTGAGACCTCAGAGTGAGTAAATTGGCCATTTTCATGCACTTTTAACCATTCCACAAATCTTGTGTTTTGGTCCCCTGGAAGCATGAAAATCACTTTAAACATGCTAATTTTAGCTCCAAAACTGATGATCTACCTACAAATGTGAACTGACGTTAAAAAATAAAACATTTGAAAACGGACCATTTTTCATCTTTCTGCAGCATGACGTAATGGGGGGGTGTTATCTCTTTTGTCAAAAATCACCTGTTTTTGCTTGAACATTAAATGCCTCCAAATGGTATTTAATTCACTTCCCGGGGTGAAGAAACACTTTTTGAGACCTCAGAGTGAGTAAATTGGCCATTTTCATGCACTTTTAACCATTCCACAAATCTTGTGTTTTGGGCCCCTGGAAGCATGAAAATCACTTTAAACATGCTAATTTTAGCTCTAAAATTGATGATCTACCTACAAATGTGAACTGACGTTAAAAAATAAAACATTTGAAAACGGACCATTTTTCACCTTTCTGCAGCATGACGTAATGGGGGGGTGTTATCTCTTTTGTCAAAAATCACCTGTTTTTGCTTGAACATTAAATGCCTCCAAATGGTATTTAATTCACTTCCCGGGCCCCTGGAAGCATGAAAATCACTTTAAACATGCTAATTTTAGCTCTAAAACTGATGATCTACCTACAAATGTGAACTGACGTTCAAAAATAAAACATTTGAAAACGGACCATTTTTCACCTTTCTGAAGCATGACGTAATGGGGGGGTGTTATCCCTTTTGTCAAAAATCACCTGTTTTTGCTTGAACATTAAATGCCTCCAAATGGTATTTAATTCACTTCCCAGGCCCCTGGAAGAATGAAAATCACTTTAAACATGCTTATTTTAGCTCTAAAACTGATGATGTACCTACAAATGTGAACTGACGTTCAAAAATAAAACATTTGAAAACGGACCATTTTTCACCTTTCTGAAGCATGACGTAATGGGGGGGTGTTATCTCTTTTGTCAAAAATCACCTGTTTTTGCTTGAACATTAAATGCCTCCAAATGGTATTTAATTCACTTCCCGGGGTGAAGAAACACTTTTTGAGACCTCAGAGTGAGTAAATTGGCCATTTTCATGCACTTTTAACCATTCCACAAATCTTGTGTTTTGGGCCCCTGGAAGCATGAAAATCAATTTAAACATGCTAATTTTAGCTCTAAAACTGATGATCTACCTACAAATGTGAACTGACGTTAAAAAATAAAACATTTGAAAACAGACCATTTTTCACCTTTCTGCAGCATGACGTAATGGGGGGGTGTTATCTCTTTTGTCAAAAATCACCTGTTTTTGCTTGAACATTAAATGCCTCCAAATGGTATTTAATTTACTTCCCGGGCCCCTGGAAGCATGAAAATCACTTTAAACATGCTAATTTTAGCTCTAAAACTGATGATCTACCTACAAATGTGAACTGACTTTCAAAAATAAAACATTTGAAAACTGACAATTTTTCACCTTTCTGAAGCATGACGTAATGGGGGGGTGTTATCTCTTTTGTCAAAAATCACCTGTTTTTGCTTGAACATTAAATGCCTCCAAATGGTATTTAATTTACTTCCCGGGCCCCTGGAAGCATGAAAATCACTTTAAACATGCTAATTTTAGCTCTAAAACTGATGATCTACCTACAAATGTGAACTGACTTTCAAAAATAAAACATTTGAAAACTGACAATTTTTCACCTTTCTGAAGCATGACGTAATGGGGGGGTGTTATCCCTTTTGTCAAAAATCACCTGTTTTTGCTTGAACATTAAATGCCTCCAAATGGTATTTAATTCACTTCCCGGGCCCCTGGAAGCATGAAAATCACTTTAAACATGCTTATTTTAGCTCTAAAACTGATGATCTACCTACAAATGTGAACTGACGTTCAAAAATAAAACATTTGAAAACGGACCATTTTTCACCTTTCTGCAGCATGACGTAATGGGGGGGTATTATCTCTTTTGTTAAAAATCACCTGTTTTTGCTTGAACATTAAATGCCTCCAAATGGTATTTAATTCACTTCCCGGGGTGAAGAAACACTTTTTGAGACCTCAGAGTGAGTAAATTGGCCATTTTCATGCACTTTTAACCATTCCACAAATCTTGTGTTTTGGTCCCCTGGAAGCATGAAAATCACTTTAAACATGCTAATTTTAGCTCCAAAACTGATGATCTACCTACAAATGTGAACTGACGTTAAAAAATAAAACATTTGAAAACGGACCATTTTTCACCTTTCTGCAGCATGACGTAATGGGGGGGTATTATCTCTTTTGTTAAAAATCACCTGTTTTTGCTTGAACATTAAATGCCTCCAAATGGTATTTAATTCACTTCCCGGGGTGAAGAAACACTTTTTGAGACCTCAGAGTGAGTAAATTGGCCATTTTCATGCACTTTTAACCATTCCACAAATCTTGTGTTTTGGTCCCCTGGAAGCATGAAAATCACTTTAAACATGCTAATTTTAGCTCCAAAACTGATGATCTACCTACAAATGTGAACTGACGTTAAAAAATAAAACATTTGAAAACGGACCATTTTTCATCTTTCTGCAGCATGACGTAATGGGGGGGTGTTATCTCTTTTGTCAAAAATCACCTGTTTTTGCTTGAACATTAAATGCCTCCAAATGGTATTTAATTCACTTCCCGGGGTGAAGAAACACTTTTTGAGACCTCAGAGTGAGTAAATTGGCCATTTTCATGCACTTTTAACCATTCCACAAATCTTGTGTTTTGGGCCCCTGGAAGCATGAAAATCACTTTAAACATGCTAATTTTAGCTCTAAAATTGATGATCTACCTACAAATGTGAACTGACGTTAAAAAATAAAACATTTGAAAACGGACCATTTTTCACCTTTCTGCAGCATGACGTAATGGGGGGGTGTTATCTCTTTTGTCAAAAATCACCTGTTTTTGCTTGAACATTAAATGCCTCCAAATGGTATTTAATTTACTTCCCGGGCCCCTGGAAGCATGAAAATCACTTTAAACATGCTAATTTTAGCTCTAAAACTGATGATCTACCTACAAATGTGAACTGACTTTCAAAAATAAAACATTTGAAAACTGACAATTTTTCACCTTTCTGAAGCATGACGTAATGGGGGGGTGTTATCTCTTTTGTCAAAAATCACCTGTTTTTGCTTGAACATTAAATGCCTCCAAATGGTATTTAATTTACTTCCCGGGCCCCTGGAAGCATGAAAATCACTTTAAACATGCTAATTTTAGCTCTAAAACTGATGATCTACCTACAAATGTGAACTGACTTTCAAAAATAAAACATTTGAAAACTGACAATTTTTCACCTTTCTGAAGCATGACGTAATGGGGGGGTGTTATCCCTTTTGTCAAAAATCACCTGTTTTTGCTTGAACATTAAATGCCTCCAAATGGTATTTAATTCACTTCCCGGGCCCCTGGAAGCATGAAAATCACTTTAAACATGCTTATTTTAGCTCTAAAACTGATGATCTACCTACAAATGTGAACTGACGTTCAAAAATAAAACATTTGAAAACTGACAATTTTTCACCTTTCTGAAGCATGACGTAATGGGGGGGTGTTATCTCTTTTGTCAAATATCACCTGTTTTTGCTTGAACATTAAATGCCTCCAAATGGTATTTAATTTACTTCCCGGGCCCCTGGAAGCATGAAAATCACTTTAAACATGCTAATTTTAGCTCTAAAACTGATGATCTACCTACAAATGTGAACTGACGTTCAAAAATAAAACATTTGAAAACGGACCATTTTTCACCTTTCTGAAGCATGACGTAATGGGGGGGTGTTATCTCTTTTGTCAAAAATCACCTGTTTTTGCTTGAACATTAAATGCCTCCAAATGGTATTTAATTCACTTCCCGGGCCCCTGGAAGCATGAAAATCACTTTAAACATGCTAATTTTAGCTCTAAAACTGATGATCTACCTACAAATGTGAACTGACTTTCAAAAATAAAACATTTGAAAACTGACAATTTTTCACCTTTCTGAAGCATGACGTAATGGGGGGGTGTTATCTCTTTTGTCAAAAATCACCTGTTTTTGCTTGAACATTAAATGCCTCCAAATGGTATTTAATTTACTTCCCGGGCCCCTGGAAGCATGAAAATCACTTTAAACATGCTAATTTTAGCTCTAAAACTGATGATCTACCTACAAATGTGAACTGACTTTCAAAAATAAAACATTTGAAAACTGACAATTTTTCACCTTTCTGAAGCATGACGTAATGGGGGGGTGTTATCCCTTTTGTCAAAAATCACCTGTTTTTGCTTGAACATTAAATGCCTCCAAATGGTATTTAATTCACTTCCCGGGCCCCTGGAAGCATGAAAATCACTTTAAACATGCTTATTTTAGCTCTAAAACTGATGATCTACCTACAAATGTGAACTGACGTTCAAAAATAAAACATTTGAAAACGGACCATTTTTCACCTTTCTGCAGCATGACGTAATGGGGGGGTATTATCTCTTTTGTTAAAAATCACCTGTTTTTGCTTGAACATTAAATGCCTCCAAATGGTATTTAATTCACTTCCCGGGGTGAAGAAACACTTTTTGAGACCTCAGAGTGAGTAAATTGGCCATTTTCATGCACTTTTAACCATTCCACAAATCTTGTGTTTTGGTCCCCTGGAAGCATGAAAATCACTTTAAACATGCTAATTTTAGCTCCAAAACTGATGATCTACCTACAAATGTGAACTGACGTTAAAAAATAAAACATTTGAAAACGGACCATTTTTCACCTTTCTGCAGCATGACGTAATGGGGGGGTATTATCTCTTTTGTTAAAAATCACCTGTTTTTGCTTGAACATTAAATGCCTCCAAATGGTATTTAATTCACTTCCCGGGGTGAAGAAACACTTTTTGAGACCTCAGAGTGAGTAAATTGGCCATTTTCATGCACTTTTAACCATTCCACAAATCTTGTGTTTTGGTCCCCTGGAAGCATGAAAATCACTTTAAACATGCTAATTTTAGCTCCAAAACTGATGATCTACCTACAAATGTGAACTGACGTTAAAAAATAAAACATTTGAAAACGGACCATTTTTCATCTTTCTGCAGCATGACGTAATGGGGGGGTGTTATCTCTTTTGTCAAAAATCACCTGTTTTTGCTTGAACATTAAATGCCTCCAAATGGTATTTAATTCACTTCCCGGGGTGAAGAAACACTTTTTGAGACCTCAGAGTGAGTAAATTGGCCATTTTCATGCACTTTTAACCATTCCACAAATCTTGTGTTTTGGGCCCCTGGAAGCATGAAAATCACTTTAAACATGCTAATTTTAGCTCTAAAATTGATGATCTACCTACAAATGTGAACTGACGTTAAAAAATAAAACATTTGAAAACAGACCATTTTTCACCTTTCTGCAGCATGACGTAATGGGGGGGTGTTATCTCTTTTGTCAAAAATCACCTGTTTTTGCTTGAACATTAAATGCCTCCAAATGGTATTTAATTTACTTCCCGGGCCCCTGGAAGCATGAAAATCACTTTAAACATGCTAATTTTAGCTCTAAAACTGATGATCTACCTACAAATGTGAACTGACTTTCAAAAATAAAACATTTGAAAACTGACAATTTTTCACCTTTCTGAAGCATGACGTAATGGGGGGGTGTTATCTCTTTTGTCAAAAATCACCTGTTTTTGCTTGAACATTAAATGCCTCCAAATGGTATTTAATTTACTTCCCGGGCCCCTGGAAGCATGAAAATCACTTTAAACATGCTAATTTTAGCTCTAAAACTGATGATCTACCTACAAATGTGAACTGACTTTCAAAAATAAAACATTTGAAAACTGACAATTTTTCACCTTTCTGAAGCATGACGTAATGGGGGGGTGTTATCCCTTTTGTCAAAAATCACCTGTTTTTGCTTGAACATTAAATGCCTCCAAATGGTATTTAATTCACTTCCCGGGCCCCTGGAAGCATGAAAATCACTTTAAACATGCTTATTTTAGCTCTAAAACTGATGATCTACCTACAAATGTGAACTGACGTTCAAAAATAAAACATTTGAAAACGGACCATTTTTCACCTTTCTGCAGCATGACGTAATGGGGGGGTATTATCTCTTTTGTTAAAAATCACCTGTTTTTGCTTGAACATTAAATGCCTCCAAATGGTATTTAATTCACTTCCCGGGGTGAAGAAACACTTTTTGAGACCTCAGAGTGAGTAAATTGGCCATTTTCATGCACTTTTAACCATTCCACAAATCTTGTGTTTTGGTCCCCTGGAAGCATGAAAATCACTTTAAACATGCTAATTTTAGCTCCAAAACTGATGATCTACCTACAAATGTGAACTGACGTTAAAAAATAAAACATTTGAAAACGGACCATTTTTCACCTTTCTGCAGCATGACGTAATGGGGGGGTATTATCTCTTTTGTTAAAAATCACCTGTTTTTGCTTGAACATTAAATGCCTCCAAATGGTATTTAATTCACTTCCCGGGGTGAAGAAACACTTTTTGAGACCTCAGAGTGAGTAAATTGGCCATTTTCATGCACTTTTAACCATTCCACAAATCTTGTGTTTTGGTCCCCTGGAAGCATGAAAATCACTTTAAACATGCTAATTTTAGCTCCAAAACTGATGATCTACCTACAAATGTGAACTGACGTTAAAAAATAAAACATTTGAAAACGGACCATTTTTCATCTTTCTGCAGCATGACGTAATGGGGGGGTGTTATCTCTTTTGTCAAAAATCACCTGTTTTTGCTTGAACATTAAATGCCTCCAAATGGTATTTAATTCACTTCCCGGGGTGAAGAAACACTTTTTGAGACCTCAGAGTGAGTAAATTGGCCATTTTCATGCACTTTTAACCATTCCACAAATCTTGTGTTTTGGGCCCCTGGAAGCATGAAAATCACTTTAAACATGCTAATTTTAGCTCTAAAATTGATGATCTACCTACAAATGTGAACTGACGTTAAAAAATAAAACATTTGAAAACGGACCATTTTTCACCTTTCTGCAGCATGACGTAATGGGGGGGTGTTATCTCTTTTGTCAAAAATCACCTGTTTTTGCTTGAACATTAAATGCCTCCAAATGGTATTTAATTCACTTCCCGGGCCCCTGGAAGCATGAAAATCACTTTAAACATGCTAATTTTAGCTCTAAAACTGATGATCTACCTACAAATGTGAACTGACGTTCAAAAATAAAACATTTGAAAACGGACCATTTTTCACCTTTCTGCAGCATGACGTAATGGGGGGGTGTTATCTCTTTTGTCAAAAATCACCTGTTTTTGCTTGAACATTAAATGCCTCCAAATGGTATTTAATTTACTTCCCGGGCCCCTGGAAGCATGAAAATCACTTTAAACATGCTAATTTTAGCTCTAAAACTGATGATCTACCTACAAATGTGAACTGACTTTCAAAAATAAAACATTTGAAAACTGACAATTTTTCACCTTTCTGAAGCATGACGTAATGGGGGGGTGTTATCTCTTTTGTCAAAAATCACCTGTTTTTGCTTGAACATTAAATGCCTCCAAATGGTATTTAATTTACTTCCCGGGCCCCTGGAAGCATGAAAATCACTTTAAACATGCTAATTTTAGCTCTAAAACTGATGATCTACCTACAAATGTGAACTGACGTTCAAAAATAAAACATTTGAAAACGGACCATTTTTCACCTTTCTGAAGCATGACGTAATGGGGGGGTGTTATCTCTTTTGTCAAAAATCACCTGTTTTTGCTTGAACATTAAATGCCTCCAAATGGTATTTAATTCACTTCCCGGGCCCCTGGAAGCATGAAAATCACTTTAAACATGCTAATTTTAGCTCTAAAACTGATGATCTACCTACAAATGTGAACTGACTTTCAAAAATAAAACATTTGAAAACTGACAATTTTTCACCTTTCTGAAGCATGACGTAATGGGGGGGTGTTATCTCTTTTGTCAAAAATCACCTGTTTTTGCTTGAACATTAAATGCCTCCAAATGGTATTTAATTCACTTCCCGGGGTGAAGAAACACTTTTTGAGACCTCAGAGTGAGTAAATTGGCCATTTTCATGCACTTTTAACCATTCCACAAATCTTGTGTTTTGGGCCCCTGGAAGCATGAAAATCACTTTAAACATGCTAATTTTAGCTCTAAAATTGATGATCTACCTACAAATGTGAACTGACGTTAAAAAATAAAACATTTGAAAACAGACCATTTTTCACCTTTCTGCAGCATGACGTAATGGGGGGGTGTTATCTCTTTTGTCAAAAATCACCTGTTTTTGCTTGAACATTAAATGCCTCCAAATGGTATTTAATTTACTTCCCGGGCCCCTGGAAGCATGAAAATCACTTTAAACATGCTAATTTTAGCTCTAAAACTGATGATCTACCTACAAATGTGAACTGACTTTCAAAAATAAAACATTTGAAAACTGACAATTTTTCACCTTTCTGAAGCATGACGTAATGGGGGGGTGTTATCTCTTTTGTCAAAAATCACCTGTTTTTGCTTGAACATTAAATGCCTCCAAATGGTATTTAATTTACTTCCCGGGCCCCTGGAAGCATGAAAATCACTTTAAACATGCTAATTTTAGCTCTAAAACTGATGATCTACCTACAAATGTGAACTGACTTTCAAAAATAAAACATTTGAAAACTGACAATTTTTCACCTTTCTGAAGCATGACGTAATGGGGGGGTGTTATCCCTTTTGTCAAAAATCACCTGTTTTTGCTTGAACATTAAATGCCTCCAAATGGTATTTAATTCACTTCCCGGGCCCCTGGAAGCATGAAAATCACTTTAAACATGCTTATTTTAGCTCTAAAACTGATGATCTACCTACAAATGTGAACTGACGTTCAAAAATAAAACATTTGAAAACGGACCATTTTTCACCTTTCTGCAGCATGACGTAATGGGGGGGTATTATCTCTTTTGTTAAAAATCACCTGTTTTTGCTTGAACATTAAATGCCTCCAAATGGTATTTAATTCACTTCCCGGGGTGAAGAAACACTTTTTGAGACCTCAGAGTGAGTAAATTGGCCATTTTCATGCACTTTTAACCATTCCACAAATCTTGTGTTTTGGTCCCCTGGAAGCATGAAAATCACTTTAAACATGCTAATTTTAGCTCCAAAACTGATGATCTACCTACAAATGTGAACTGACGTTAAAAAATAAAACATTTGAAAACGGACCATTTTTCACCTTTCTGCAGCATGACGTAATGGGGGGGTATTATCTCTTTTGTTAAAAATCACCTGTTTTTGCTTGAACATTAAATGCCTCCAAATGGTATTTAATTCACTTCCCGGGGTGAAGAAACACTTTTTGAGACCTCAGAGTGAGTAAATTGGCCATTTTCATGCACTTTTAACCATTCCACAAATCTTGTGTTTTGGTCCCCTGGAAGCATGAAAATCACTTTAAACATGCTAATTTTAGCTCCAAAACTGATGATCTACCTACAAATGTGAACTGACGTTAAAAAATAAAACATTTGAAAACGGACCATTTTTCATCTTTCTGCAGCATGACGTAATGGGGGGGTGTTATCTCTTTTGTCAAAAATCACCTGTTTTTGCTTGAACATTAAATGCCTCCAAATGGTATTTAATTCACTTCCCGGGGTGAAGAAACACTTTTTGAGACCTCAGAGTGAGTAAATTGGCCATTTTCATGCACTTTTAACCATTCCACAAATCTTGTGTTTTGGGCCCCTGGAAGCATGAAAATCACTTTAAACATGCTAATTTTAGCTCTAAAATTGATGATCTACCTACAAATGTGAACTGACGTTAAAAAATAAAACATTTGAAAACTGACCATTTTTCACCTTTCTGCAGCATGACGTAATGGGGGGGTGTTATCTCTTTTGTCAAAAATCACCTGTTTTTGCTTGAACATTAAATGCCTCCAAATGGTATTTAATTCACTTCCCGGGCCCCTGGAAGCATGAAAATCACTTTAAACATGCTAATTTTAGCTCTAAAACTGATGATCTACCTACAAATGTGAACTGACGTTCAAAAATAAAACATTTGAAAACGGACCATTTTTCACCTTTCTGAAGCATGACGTAATGGGGGGGTGTTATCTCTTTTGTCAAAAATCACCTGTTTTTGCTTGAACATTAAATGCCTCCAAATGGTATTTAATTCACTTCCCGGGCCCCTGGAAGCATGAAAATCACTTTAAACATGCTAATTTTAGCTCTAAAACTGATGATCTACCTACAAATGTGAACTGACTTTCAAAAATAAAACATTTGAAAACTGACAATTTTTCACCTTTCTGAAGCATGACGTAATGGGGGGGTGTTATCTCTTTTGTCAAAAATCACCTGTTTTTGCTTGAACATTAAATGCCTCCAAATGGTATTTAATTTACTTCCCGGGCCCCTGGAAGCATGAAAATCACTTTAAACATGCTAATTTTAGCTCTAAAACTGATGATCTACCTACAAATGTGAACTGACTTTCAAAAATAAAACATTTGAAAACTGACAATTTTTCACCTTTCTGAAGCATGACGTAATGGGGGGGTGTTATCCCTTTTGTCAAAAATCACCTGTTTTTGCTTGAACATTAAATGCCTCCAAATGGTATTTAATTCACTTCCCGGGCCCCTGGAAGCATGAAAATCACTTTAAACATGCTTATTTTAGCTCTAAAACTGATGATCTACCTACAAATGTGAACTGACGTTCAAAAATAAAACATTTGAAAACGGACCATTTTTCACCTTTCTGCAGCATGACGTAATGGGGGGGTATTATCTCTTTTGTTAAAAATCACCTGTTTTTGCTTGAACATTAAATGCCTCCAAATGGTATTTAATTCACTTCCCGGGGTGAAGAAACACTTTTTGAGACCTCAGAGTGAGTAAATTGGCCATTTTCATGCACTTTTAACCATTCCACAAATCTTGTGTTTTGGTCCCCTGGAAGCATGAAAATCACTTTAAACATGCTAATTTTAGCTCCAAAACTGATGATCTACCTACAAATGTGAACTGACGTTAAAAAATAAAACATTTGAAAACGGACCATTTTTCACCTTTCTGCAGCATGACGTAATGGGGGGGTATTATCTCTTTTGTTAAAAATCACCTGTTTTTGCTTGAACATTAAATGCCTCCAAATGGTATTTAATTCACTTCCCGGGGTGAAGAAACACTTTTTGAGACCTCAGAGTGAGTAAATTGGCCATTTTCATGCACTTTTAACCATTCCACAAATCTTGTGTTTTGGTCCCCTGGAAGCATGAAAATCACTTTAAACATGCTAATTTTAGCTCCAAAACTGATGATCTACCTACAAATGTGAACTGACGTTAAAAAATAAAACATTTGAAAACGGACCATTTTTCATCTTTCTGCAGCATGACGTAATGGGGGGGTGTTATCTCTTTTGTCAAAAATCACCTGTTTTTGCTTGAACATTAAATGCCTCCAAATGGTATTTAATTTACTTCCCGGGCCCCTGGAAGCATGAAAATCACTTTAAACATGCTAATTTTAGCTCTAAAACTGATGATCTACCTACAAATGTGAACTGACTTTCAAAAATAAAACATTTGAAAACTGACAATTTTTCACCTTTCTGAAGCATGACGTAATGGGGGGGTGTTATCTCTTTTGTCAAAAATCACCTGTTTTTGCTTGAACATTAAATGCCTCCAAATGGTATTTAATTTACTTCCCGGGCCCCTGGAAGCATGAAAATCACTTTAAACATGCTAATTTTAGCTCTAAAACTGATGATCTACCTACAAATGTGAACTGACTTTCAAAAATAAAACATTTGAAAACTGACAATTTTTCACCTTTCTGAAGCATGACGTAATGGGGGGGTGTTATCCCTTTTGTCAAAAATCACCTGTTTTTGCTTGAACATTAAATGCCTCCAAATGGTATTTAATTCACTTCCCGGGCCCCTGGAAGCATGAAAATCACTTTAAACATGCTTATTTTAGCTCTAAAACTGATGATCTACCTACAAATGTGAACTGACGTTCAAAAATAAAACATTTGAAAACTGACAATTTTTCACCTTTCTGAAGCATGACGTAATGGGGGGGTGTTATCTCTTTTGTCAAAAATCACCTGTTTTTGCTTGAACATTAAATGCCTCCAAATGGTATTTAATTTACTTCCCGGGCCCCTGGAAGCATGAAAATCACTTTAAACATGCTAATTTTAGCTCTAAAACTGATGATCTACCTACAAATGTGAACTGACGTTCAAAAATAAAACATTTGAAAACGGACCATTTTTCACCTTTCTGAAGCATGACGTAATGGGGGGGTGTTATCTCTTTTGTCAAAAATCACCTGTTTTTGCTTGAACATTAAATGCCTCCAAATGGTATTTAATTCACTTCCCGGGCCCCTGGAAGCATGAAAATCACTTTAAACATGCTAATTTTAGCTCTAAAACTGATGATCTACCTACAAATGTGAACTGACTTTCAAAAATAAAACATTTGAAAACTGACAATTTTTCACCTTTCTGAAGCATGACGTAATGGGGGGGTGTTATCTCTTTTGTCAAAAATCACCTGTTTTTGCTTGAACATTAAATGCCTCCAAATGGTATTTAATTTACTTCCCGGGCCCCTGGAAGCATGAAAATCACTTTAAACATGCTAATTTTAGCTCTAAAACTGATGATCTACCTACAAATGTGAACTGACTTTCAAAAATAAAACATTTGAAAACTGACAATTTTTCACCTTTCTGAAGCATGACGTAATGGGGGGGTGTTATCCCTTTTGTCAAAAATCACCTGTTTTTGCTTGAACATTAAATGCCTCCAAATGGTATTTAATTCACTTCCCGGGCCCCTGGAAGCATGAAAATCACTTTAAACATGCTTATTTTAGCTCTAAAACTGATGATCTACCTACAAATGTGAACTGACGTTCAAAAATAAAACATTTGAAAACGGACCATTTTTCACCTTTCTGCAGCATGACGTAATGGGGGGGTATTATCTCTTTTGTTAAAAATCACCTGTTTTTGCTTGAACATTAAATGCCTCCAAATGGTATTTAATTCACTTCCCGGGGTGAAGAAACACTTTTTGAGACCTCAGAGTGAGTAAATTGGCCATTTTCATGCACTTTTAACCATTCCACAAATCTTGTGTTTTGGTCCCCTGGAAGCATGAAAATCACTTTAAACATGCTAATTTTAGCTCCAAAACTGATGATCTACCTACAAATGTGAACTGACGTTAAAAAATAAAACATTTGAAAACGGACCATTTTTCACCTTTCTGCAGCATGACGTAATGGGGGGGTATTATCTCTTTTGTTAAAAATCACCTGTTTTTGCTTGAACATTAAATGCCTCCAAATGGTATTTAATTCACTTCCCGGGGTGAAGAAACACTTTTTGAGACCTCAGAGTGAGTAAATTGGCCATTTTCATGCACTTTTAACCATTCCACAAATCTTGTGTTTTGGTCCCCTGGAAGCATGAAAATCACTTTAAACATGCTAATTTTAGCTCCAAAACTGATGATCTACCTACAAATGTGAACTGACGTTAAAAAATAAAACATTTGAAAACGGACCATTTTTCATCTTTCTGCAGCATGACGTAATGGGGGGGTGTTATCTCTTTTGTCAAAAATCACCTGTTTTTGCTTGAACATTAAATGCCTCCAAATGGTATTTAATTCACTTCCCGGGGTGAAGAAACACTTTTTGAGACCTCAGAGTGAGTAAATTGGCCATTTTCATGCACTTTTAACCATTCCACAAATCTTGTGTTTTGGGCCCCTGGAAGCATGAAAATCACTTTAAACATGCTAATTTTAGCTCTAAAATTGATGATCTACCTACAAATGTGAACTGACGTTAAAAAATAAAACATTTGAAAACAGACCATTTTTCACCTTTCTGCAGCATGACGTAATGGGGGGGTGTTATCTCTTTTGTCAAAAATCACCTGTTTTTGCTTGAACATTAAATGCCTCCAAATGGTATTTAATTTACTTCCCGGGCCCCTGGAAGCATGAAAATCACTTTAAACATGCTAATTTTAGCTCTAAAACTGATGATCTACCTACAAATGTGAACTGACTTTCAAAAATAAAACATTTGAAAACTGACAATTTTTCACCTTTCTGAAGCATGACGTAATGGGGGGGTGTTATCTCTTTTGTCAAAAATCACCTGTTTTTGCTTGAACATTAAATGCCTCCAAATGGTATTTAATTTACTTCCCGGGCCCCTGGAAGCATGAAAATCACTTTAAACATGCTAATT
Source organism: Lissotriton helveticus (assembly GCF_964261635.1). Lineage (NCBI taxonomy): Eukaryota > Metazoa > Chordata > Amphibia > Caudata > Salamandridae > Lissotriton > Lissotriton helveticus. The sequence goes on from NW_027611851.1 coordinate 676,484, forward strand.
TTAGCTCTAAAACTGATGATCTACCTACAAATGTGAACTGACTTTCAAAAATAAAACATTTGAAAACTGACAATTTTTCACCTTTCTGAAGCATGACGTAATGGGGGGGTGTTATCCCTTTTGTCAAAAATCACCTGTTTTTGCTTGAACATTAAATGCCTCCAAATGGTATTTAATTCACTTCCCGGGCCCCTGGAAGCATGAAAATCACTTTAAACATGCTTATTTTAGCTCTAAAACTGATGATCTACCTACAAATGTGAACTGACGTTCAAAAATAAAACATTTGAAAACGGACCATTTTTCACCTTTCTGCAGCATGACGTAATGGGGGGGTATTATCTCTTTTGTTAAAAATCACCTGTTTTTGCTTGAACATTAAATGCCTCCAAATGGTATTTAATTCACTTCCCGGGGTGAAGAAACACTTTTTGAGACCTCAGAGTGAGTAAATTGGCCATTTTCATGCACTTTTAACCATTCCACAAATCTTGTGTTTTGGTCCCCTGGAAGCATGAAAATCACTTTAAACATGCTAATTTTAGCTCCAAAACTGATGATCTACCTACAAATGTGAACTGACGTTAAAAAATAAAACATTTGAAAACGGACCATTTTTCACCTTTCTGCAGCATGACGTAATGGGGGGGTATTATCTCTTTTGTTAAAAATCACCTGTTTTTGCTTGAACATTAAATGCCTCCAAATGGTATTTAATTCACTTCCCGGGGTGAAGAAACACTTTTTGAGACCTCAGAGTGAGTAAATTGGCCATTTTCATGCACTTTTAACCATTCCACAAATCTTGTGTTTTGGTCCCCTGGAAGCATGAAAATCACTTTAAACATGCTAATTTTAGCTCCAAAACTGATGATCTACCTACAAATGTGAACTGACGTTAAAAAATAAAACATTTGAAAACGGACCATTTTTCATCTTTCTGCAGCATGACGTAATGGGGGGGTGTTATCTCTTTTGTCAAAAATCACCTGTTTTTGCTTGAACATTAAATGCCTCCAAATGGTATTTAATTCACTTCCCGGGGTGAAGAAACACTTTTTGAGACCTCAGAGTGAGTAAATTGGCCATTTTCATGCACTTTTAACCATTCCACAAATCTTGTGTTTTGGGCCCCTGGAAGCATGAAAATCACTTTAAACATGCTAATTTTAGCTCTAAAATTGATGATCTACCTACAAATGTGAACTGACGTTAAAAAATAAAACATTTGAAAACGGACCATTTTTCACCTTTCTGCAGCATGACGTAATGGGGGGGTGTTATCTCTTTTGTCAAAAATCACCTGTTTTTGCTTGAACATTAAATGCCTCCAAATGGTATTTAATTCACTTCCCGGGCCCCTGGAAGCATGAAAATCACTTTAAACATGCTAATTTTAGCTCTAAAACTGATGATCTACCTACAAATGTGAACTGACGTTCAAAAATAAAACATTTGAAAACGGACCATTTTTCACCTTTCTGAAGCATGACGTAATGGGGGGGTGTTATCCCTTTTGTCAAAAATCACCTGTTTTTGCTTGAACATTAAATGCCTCCAAATGGTATTTAATTCACTTCCCAGGCCCCTGGAAGAATGAAAATCACTTTAAACATGCTTATTTTAGCTCTAAAACTGATGATGTACCTACAAATGTGAACTGACGTTCAAAAATAAAACATTTGAAAACGGACCATTTTTCACCTTTCTGAAGCATGACGTAATGGGGGGGTGTTATCTCTTTTGTCAAAAATCACCTGTTTTTGCTTGAACATTAAATGCCTCCAAATGGTATTTAATTCACTTCCCGGGGTGAAGAAACACTTTTTGAGACCTCAGAGTGAGTAAATTGGCCATTTTCATGCACTTTTAACCATTCCACAAATCTTGTGTTTTGGGCCCCTGGAAGCATGAAAATCACTTTAAACATGCTAATTTTAGCTCTAAATCTGATGATCTACCTACAAATGTGAACTGACGTTAAAAAATAAAACATTTGAAAACGGTCCATTTTTCACCTTTCTGCAGCATGACGTAATGGGAGGGTGTTATCTCTTTTGTCAAAAATCACTTGTTTTTGCTTGAACATTAAATGCCTCCAAATGGTATTTAATTCACTTCCCGGGCCCCTGGAAGCATGAAAATCACTTTAAACATGCTAATTTTAGCTCTAAAACTGATGATCTACCTACAAATGTGAACTGACTTTCAAAAATAAAACATTTGAAAACTGACAATTTTTCACCTTTCTGAAGCATGGCGTAATGGGGGGGTGTTATCTCTTTTGTCAAAAATCACCTGTTTTTGCTTGAACATTAAATGCCTCCAAATGGTATTTAATTCACTTCCCGGGCCCCTGGAAGCATGAAAATCACTTTAAACATGCTAATTTTAGCTCTAAAACTGATGATCTACCTACAAATGTGAACTGACGTTCAAAAATAAAACATTTGAAAACGGACCATTTTTCACCTTTCTGAAGCATGACGTAATGGGGGTGTTATCTCTTTTGTCAAAAATCACCTGTTTTTGCTTGAACATTAAATGCCTCCAAATGGTATTTAATTCACTTCCCGGGCCCCTGGAAGCATGAAAATCACTTTAAACATGCTAATTTTAGCTCTAAAACTGATGATCTACCTACAAATGTGAACTGACGTTCAAAAATAAAACATTTGAAAACGGACCATTTTTCACCTTTCTGAAGCATAACGTAATGGGGGGTGTTATCTCTTTTGTCAAAAATCACCTGTTTTTGCTTGAACATTAAATGCCTCCAAATGGTATTTAATTCACTTCCCGGGCCCCTGGAAGCATGAAAATCACTTTAAACATGCTAATTTTAGCTCTAAAACTGATGATCTACCTACAAATGTGAACTGACTTTCAAAAATAAAACATTTGAAAACGGACAATTTTTCACCTTTCTGAAGCATGACGTAATGGGGGGGTGTTATCTCTTTTGTCAAAAATCACCTGTTTTTGCTTGAACATTAAATGCCTCCAAATGGTATTTAATTCACTTCCTGGGCCCCTGGAAGCATGAAAATCACTTTAAACATGCTAATTTTAGCTCTAAAACTGATGATCTACCTACAAATGTGAACTGACGTTCAAAAATAAAACATTTGAAAACGGACCATTTTTCACCTTTCTGAAGCATGACGTAATGGGGGTGTTATCTCTTTTGTCAAAAATCACCTGTTTTTGCTTGAACATTAAATGCCTCCAAATGGTATTTAATTCACTTCCCGGGGTGAAGAAACACTTTTTGAGACCTCAGGGTGAGTAAATTGGCCATTTTCATGCACTTTTAACCATTCCACAAATCTTGTGTTTTGGGCCCCTAGAAGCATGAAAATCACTTTAAACATGCTAATTTTAGCTCTAAAATTGATGATCTACCTACAAATGTGAACTGACGTTAAAAAATAAAACATTTGAAAACGGACCATTTTTCACCTTTCTGCAGCATGACGTAATGGGGGTGTGTTATCTCTTTTGTTAAAAATCACCTCTTTTTGCTTGAACATTAAATGCCTCCAAATGGTATTTAATTCACTTCCCGGGCCCCTGGAAGCATGAAAATCACTTTAAACATGCTAATTTTAGCTCTAAAACTGATGATCTACCTACAAATGTGAACTGACGTTCAAAAATAAAACTTTTGAAAACGGACCATTTTTCACCTTTCTGAAGCATGACGTAATGGGGGGGTGTTATCCCTTTTGTCAAAAATCACCTGTTTTTGCTTGAACATTAAATGCCTCCAAATGGTATTTAATTCACTTCCCGGGCCCCTGGAAGCATGAAAATCACTTTAAACATGCTTATTTTAGCTCTAAAACTGATGATCTACCTACAAATGTGAACTGACGTTCAAAAATAAAACATTTGAAAAGGGACCATTTTTCACCTTTCTGAAGCATGACGTAATGGGGGGGTGTTATCTCTTTTGTCAAAAATCACCTGTTTTTGCTTGAACATTAAATGCCTCCAAATGGTATTTAATTCACTTCCCGGGGTGAAGAAACACTTTTTGAGACCTCAGAGTGAGTAAATTGGCCATTTTCATGCACTTTTAACCATTCCACAAATCTTGTGTTTTGGGCCCCTGGAAGCATGAAAATCACTTTAAACATGCTAATTTTAGCTCTAAAACTGATGATCTACCTACAAATGTGAACTGACGTTCAAAAATAAAACATTTGAAAACGGACCATTTTTCACCTTTCTGAAGCATGACGTAATGGGGGGGTGTTATCTCTTTTGTCAAAAATCACCTGTTTTTGCTTGAACATTAAATGCCTCCAAATGGTATTTAATTCACTTCCCGGGTGAAGAAACACTTTTTGAGACCTCAGAGTGAGTAAATTGGCCATTTTCATGCACTTTCAACCATTCCACAAATCTTGTGTTTTGGGCCCCTGGAAGCATGAAAATCATTTTAAACATGCTAATTTTAGCTCTAAAACTGATGATCTACCTACAAATGTGAACTGACGTTAAAAAATAAAACATTTGAAAACGGACCATTTTTCACCTTTCTGCAGCATGACGTAATGGGGGGGTGTTATCTCTTTTGTCAAAAATCACCTGTTTTTGCTTGAACATTAAATGCCTCCAAATGGTATTTAATTCACTTCCCGGGCCCCTGGAAGCATGAAAATCACTATAAACATGCTAATTTTAGCTCTAAAACTGATGATCTACCTACAAATGTGAACTGACGTTAAAAAATAAAACATTTGAAAACGGACCATTTTTCACCTTTCTGCAGCATGACGTAATGGGGGGTGTTATCTCTTTTGTCAAAAATCACCTGTTTTTGCTTGAACATTAAATGCCTCCAAATGGTTTTAATTCACTTCCCGGGCCCCTGGAAGCATGAAAATTACTTTCAACATGCTAATTTTAGCTCTAAAACTGATGATCTACCTACAAATGTGAACTGACGTTCAAAAATAAAACATTTGAAAACGGACCATTTTTCACCTTTCTGCAGCATGACGTAATGGGGGGGTGTTATCTCTTTTGTCAAAAATCACCTGTTTTTGCTTGAACATTAAATGCCTCCAAATGGTATTTAATTCACTTCCCGGGGTGAAGAAACACTTTTTGAGACCTCAGAGTGAGTAAATTGGCCATTTTCATGCACTTTTAACCATTCCACAAATCTTGTGTTTTGGGCCCCTGGAAGCATGAAAATCACTTTAAACATGCTAATTTTAGCTCTAAAACGGATGATCTACCTACAAATGTGAACTGACGTTAAAAAATAAAACATTTGAAAACGGACCATTTTTCACCTTTCTGCAGCATGACGTAATGGGGGGGTGTTATCTCTTTTGTCAAAAATCACCTGTTTTTGCTTGAACATTAAATGCCTCCAAATGGTATTTAATTCACTTCCCGGGCCCCTGGAAGCATGAAAATCACTTTAAACATGCTAATTTTAGCTCTAAAACTGATGATCTACCTACAAATGTGAACTGACGTTCAAAAATAAAACTTTTGAAAACAGACCATTTGTCACCTTTCTGAAGCATGACGTAATGGGGGGGTGTTATCCCTTTTGTCAAAAATCACCTGTTTTTGCTTGAACATTAAATGCCTCCAAATGGTATTTAATTCACTTCCCGGGCCCCTGGAAGCATGAAAATCACTTTAAACATGCTAATTTTAGCTCTAAAACTGATGATCTACCTACAAATGTGAACTGACGTTCAAAAATAAAACATTTGAAAACGGACCATTTTTCACCTTTCTGAAGCATGACGTAATGGGGGGGTATTATCTCTTTTGTTAAAAATCACCTGTTTTTGCTTGAACATTAAATGCCTCCAAATGGTATTTAATTCACTTCCCGGGGTGAAGAAACACTTTTTGAGACCTCAGAGTGAGTAAATTGGCCATTTTCATGCACTTTTAACTATTCCACAAATCTTGTGTTTTGGGCCCCTGGAAGCATGAAAATCACTTTAAACATGCTAATTTTAGCTCTAAAATTGATGATCTACCTACAAATGTGAACTGACGTTAAAAAATAAAACATTTGAAAACGGACCATTTTTCACCTTTCTGCAGCATGACGTAATGGGGGGGTGTTATCTCTTTTGTCAAAAATCACCTGTTTTTGCTTGAACATTAAATGCCTCCAAATGGTATTTAATTCACTTCCCGGGGTGAAGAAACACTTTTTGAGACCTCAGAGTGAGTAAATTGGCCATTTTCATGCACTTTTAACCATTCCACAAATCTTGTGTTTTGGGCCCATGGAAGCATGAAAATCACTTTAAACATGCTAATTTTAGCTCTAAAACTGATGATCTACCTACAAATGTGAACTGACTTTCAAAAATAAAACATTTGAAAACGGACAATTTTTCACCTTTCTGAAGCATGACGTAATGGGGGGGTGTTATCTCTTTTGTCAAAAATCACCTGTTTTTGCTTGAACATTAAATGCCTCCAAATGGTATTTAATTCACTTCCCGGGCCCCTGGAAGCATGAAAATCACTTTAAACATGCTAATTTTAGCTCTAAAACTGATGATCTACCTACAAATGTGAACTGACGTTCAAAAATAAAACATTTGAAAACGGACCATTTTTCACCTTTCTGAAGCATAACGTAATGGGGGGGTGTTATCTCTTTTGTCAAAAATCACCTGTTTTTGCTTGAACATTAAATGCCACCAAATGGTATTTAATTCACTTCCCGGGCCCCTGGAAGCATGAAAATCACTTTAAACATGCTAATTTTAGCTCTAAAACTGATGATCTACCTACAAATGTGAACTGACTTTCAAAAATAAAACATTTGAAAACGGACAATTTTTCACCTTTCTGAAGCATGACGTAATGGGGGGTGTTATCTCTTTTGTCAAAAATCACCTGTTTTTGCTTGAACATTAAATGCCTCCAAATGGTATTTAATTCACTTCCCGGGCCCCTGGAAGCATGAAAATCACTTTAAACATGCTAATTTTAGCTCTAAAACTGATGATCTACCTACAAATGTGAACTGACGTTCAAAAATAAAACATTTGAAAACGGACCATTTTTCACCTTTCTGAAGCATGACGTAATGGGGGTGTTATCTCTTTTGTCAAAAATCACCTGTTTTTGCTTGAACATTAAATGCCTCCAAATGGTATTTAATTCACTTCCCGGGGTGAAGAAACACTTTTTGAGACCTCAGGGTGAGTAAATTGGCCATTTTCATACACTTTTAACCATTCCACAAATCTTGTGTTTTGGGCCCCTAGAAGCATGAAAATCACTTTAAACATGCTAATTTTAGCTCTAAAATTGATGATCTACCTACAAATGTGAACTGACGTTAAAAAATAAAACATTTGAAAACGGACCATTTTTCACCTTTCTGCAGCATGACGTAATGGGGGTGTGTTATCTCTTTTGTTAAAAATCACCTCTTTTTGCTTGAACATTAAATGCCTCCAAATGGTATTTAATTTACTTCCCGGGCCCCTGGAAGCATGAAAATCACTTTAAACATGCTAATTTTAGCTCTAAAACTGATGATCTACCTACAAATGTGAACTGACGTTCAAAAATAAAACTTTTGAAAACGGACCATTTTTCACCTTTCTGAAGCATGACGTAATGGGGGGGTGTTATCCCTTTTGTCAAAAATCACCTGTTTTTGCTTGAACATTAAATGCCTCCAAATGGTATTTAATTCACTTCCCGGGCCCCTGGAAGCATGAAAATCACTTTAAACATGCTTATTTTAGCTCTAAAACTGATGATCTACCTACAAATGTGAACTGACGTTCAAAAATAAAACATTTGAAAAGGGACCATTTTTCACCTTTCTGAAGCATGACGTAATGGGGGGGTGTTATCTCTTTTGTCAAAAATCACCTGTTTTTGCTTGAACATTAAATGCCTCCAAATGGTATTTAATTCACTTCCCGGGGTGAAGAAACACTTTTTGAGACCTCAGAGTGAGTAAATTGGCCATTTTCATGCACTTTTAACCATTCCACAAATCTTGTGTTTTGGGCCCCTGGAAGCATGAAAATCACTTTAAACATGCTAATTTTAGCTCTAAAACTGATGATCTACCTACAAATGTGAACTGACGTTCAAAAATAAAACATTTGAAAACGGACCATTTTTCACCTTTCTGAAGCATGACGTAATGGGGGGGTGTTATCTCTTTTGTCAAAAATCACCTGTTTTTGCTTGAACATTAAATGCCTCCAAATGGTATTTAATTCACTTCCCGGGGTGAAGAAACACTTTTTGAGACCTCAGAGTGAGTAAATTGGCCATTTTCATGCACTTTTAACCATTCCACAAATCTTGTGTTTTGGGCCCCTGGAAGCATGAAAATCACTTTAAACATGCTAATTTTAGCTCTAAAACTGATGATCTACCTACAAATGTGAACTGACGTTAAAAAATAAAACATTTGAAAACGGACCATTTTTCACCTTTCTGCAGCATGACGTAATGGGGGGGTGTTATCTCTTTTGTCAAAAATCACCTGTTTTTGCTTGAACATTAAATGCCTCCAAATGGTATTTAATTCACTTCCCGGGCCCCTGGAAGCATGAAAATCACTATAAACATGCTAATTTTAGCTCTAAAACTGATGATCTACCTACAAATGTGAACTGACGTTAAAAAACTAAAACATTTGAAAACGGACCATTTTTCACCTTTCTGCAGCATGACGTAATGGGGGGTGTTATCTCTTTTGTCAAAAATCACCTGTTTTTGCTTGAACATTAAATGCCTCCAAATGGTTTTAATTCACTTCCCGGGCCCCTGGAAGCATGAAAATTACTTTCAACATGCTAATTTTAGCTCTAAAACTGATGATCTACCTACAAATGTGAACTGACGTTCAAAAATAAAACATTTGAAAACGGACCATTTTTCACCTTTCTGCAGCATGACGTAATGGGGGGGTGTTATCTCTTTTGTCAAAAATCACCTGTTTTTGCTTGAACATTAAATGCCTCCAAATGGTATTTAATTCACTTCCCGGGGTGAAGAAACACTTTTTGAGACCTCAGAGTGAGTAAATTGGCCATTTTCATGCACTTTTAACCATTCCACAAATCTTGTGTTTTGGGCCCCTGGAAGCATGAAAATCACTTTAAACATGCTAATTTTAGCTCTAAAACGGATGATCTACCTACAAATGTGAACTGACGTTAAAAAATACAACATTTGAAAACGGACCATTTTTCACCTTTCTGCAGCATGACGTAATGGGGGGGTGTTATCTCTTTTGTCAAAAATCACCTGTTTTTGCTTGAACATTAAATGCCTCCAAATGGTATTTAATTCACTTCCCGGGCCCCTGGAAGCATGAAAATCACTTTAAACATGCTAATTTTAGCTCTAAAACTGATGATCTACCTACAAATGTGAACTGACGTTAAAAAATAAAACATTTGAAAACGGACCATTTTTCACCTTTCTGCAGCATGACGTAATGGGGGGGTATTATCTCTTTTGTTAAAAATCACCTGTTTTTGCTTGAACATTAAATGCCTCCAAATGGTATTTAATTCACTTCCCGGGGTGAAGAAACACTTTTTGAGACCTCAGAGTGAGTAAATTGGCCATTTTCATGCACTTTTAACCATTCCACAAATCTTGTGTTTTGGGCCCCTGGAAGCATGAAAATCACTTTAAACATGCTAATTTTAGCTCTAAAACTGATGATCTACCTACAAATGTGAACTGACGTTCAAAAATAAAACATTTGAAAACGGACCATTTTTCACCTTTCTGAAGCATGACGTAATGGGGGGGTGTTATCTCTTTTGTCAAAAATCACCTGTTTTTGCTTGAACATTAAATGCCTCCAAATGGTATTTAATTCACTTCCCGGGGTGAAGAAACACTTTTTGAGACCTCAGAGTGAGTAAATTGGCCATTTTCATGCACTTTTAACCATTCCACAAATCTTGTGTTTTGGGCCCCTGGAAGCATGAAAATCACTTTAAACATGCTAATTTTAGCTCTAAAACTGATGATCTACCTACAAATGTGAACTGACGTTAAAAAATAAAACATTTGAAAACGGACCATTTTTCACCTTTCTGCAGCATGACGTAATGGGGGGGTGTTATCTCTTTTGTCAAAAATCACCTGTTTTTGCTTGAACATTAAATGCCTCCAAATGGTATTTAATTCACTTCCCGGGCCCCTGGAAGCATGAAAATCACTATAAACATGCTAATTTTAGCTCTAAAACTGATGATCTACCTACAAATGTGAACTGACGTTAAAAAACTAAAACATTTGAAAACGGACCATTTTTCACCTTTCTGCAGCATGACGTAATGGGGGGTGTTATCTCTTTTGTCAAAAATCACCTGTTTTTGCTTGAACATTAAATGCCTCCAAATGGTTTTAATTCACTTCCCGGGCCCCTGGAAGCATGAAAATTACTTTCAACATGCTAATTTTAGCTCTAAAACTGATGATCTACCTACAAATGTGAACTGACGTTCAAAAATAAAACATTTGAAAACGGACCATTTTTCACCTTTCTGCAGCATGACGTAATGGGGGGGTGTTATCTCTTTTGTCAAAAATCACCTGTTTTTGCTTGAACATTAAATGCCTCCAAATGGTATTTAATTCACTTCCCGGGGTGAAGAAACACTTTTTGAGACCTCAGAGTGAGTAAATTGGCCATTTTCATGCACTTTTAACCATTCCACAAATCTTGTGTTTTGGGCCCCTGGAAGCATGAAAATCACTTTAAACATGCTAATTTTAGCTCTAAAACGGATGATCTACCTACAAATGTGAACTGACGTTAAAAAATACAACATTTGAAAACGGACCATTTTTCACCTTTCTGCAGCATGACGTAATGGGGGGGTGTTATCTCTTTTGTCAAAAATCACCTGTTTTTGCTTGAACATTAAATGCCTCCAAATGGTATTTAATTCACTTCCCGGGCCCCTGGAAGCATGAAAATCACTTTAAACATGCTAATTTTAGCTCTAAAACTGATGATCTACCTACAAATGTGAACTGACGTTCAAAAATAAAACTTTTGAAAACGGACCATTTGTCACCTTTCTGAAGCATGACGTAATGGGGGGGTGTTATCCCTTTTGTCAAAAATCACCTGTTTTTGCTTGAACATTAAATGCCTCCAAATGGTATTTAATTCACTTCCCGGGCCCCTGGAAGCATGAAAATCACTTTAAACATGCTTATTTTAGCTCTAAAACTGATGATCTACCTACAAATGTGAACTGACGTTCAAAAATAAAACATTTGAAAAGGGACCATTTTTCACCTTTCTGAAGCATGACGTAATGGGGGGGTGTTATCTCTTTTGTCAAAAATCACCTGTTTTTGCTTGAACATTAAATGCCTCCAAATGGTATTTAATTCACTTCCCGGGGTGAAGAAACACTTTTTGAGACCTCAGAGTGAGTAAATTGGCCATTTTCATGCACTTTTAACCATTCCACAAATCTTGTGTTTTGGGCCCCTGGAAGCATGAAAATCACTTTAAACATGCTAATTTTAGCTCTAAAACTGATGATCTACCTACAAATGTGAACTGACGTTCAAAAATAAAACATTTGAAAACGGACCATTTTTCACCTTTCTGCAGCATGACGTAATGGGGGGGTATTATCTCTTTTGTTAAAAATCACCTGTTTTTGCTTGAACATTAAATGCCTCCAAATGGTATTTAATTCACTTCCCGGGGTGAAGAAACACTTTTTGAGACCTCAGAGTGAGTAAATTGGCCATTTTCATGCACTTTTAACCATTCCACAAATCTTGTGTTTTGGGCCCCTGGAAGCATGAAAATCACTTTAAACATGCTAATTTTAGCTCCAAAACTGATGATCTACCTACAAATGTGAACTGACGTTAAAAAATAAAACATTTGAAAACGGACCATTTTTCATCTTTCTGCAGCATGACGTAATGGGGGGGTGTTATCTCTTTTGTCAAAAATCACCTGTTTTTGCTTGAACATTAAATGCCTCCAAATGGTATTTAATTCACTTCCCGGGGTGAAGAAACACTTTTTGAGACCTCAGAGTGAGTAAATTGGCCATTTTCATGCACTTTTAACCATTCCACAAATCTTGTGTTTTGGGCCCCTGGAAGCATGAAAATCACTTTAAACATGCTAATTTTAGCTCTAAAATTGATGATCTACCTACAAATGTGAACTGACGTTAAAAAATAAAACATTTGAAAACGGACCATTTTTCACCTTTCTGCAGCATGACGTAATGGGGGGGTGTTATCTCTTTTGTCAAAAATCACCTGTTTTTGCTTGAACATTAAATGCCTCCAAATGGTATTTAATTCACTTCCCGGGCCCCTGGAAGCATGAAAATCACTTTAAACATGCTAATTTTAGCTCTAAAACTGATGATCTACCTACAAATGTGAACTGACGTTCAAAAATAAAACATTTGAAAACGGACCATTTTTCACCTTTCTGAAGCATGACGTAATGGGGGGGTGTTATCCCTTTTGTCAAAAATCACCTGTTTTTGCTTGAACATTAAATGCCTCCAAATGGTATTTAATTCACTTCCCAGGCCCCTGGAAGAATGAAAATCACTTTAAACATGCTTATTTTAGCTCTAAAACTGATGATGTACCTACAAATGTGAACTGACGTTCAAAAATAAAACATTTGAAAACGGACCATTTTTCACCTTTCTGAAGCATGACGTAATGGGGGGTGTTATCTCTTTTGTCAAAAATCACCTGTTTTTGCTTGAACATTAAATGCCTCCAAATGGTATTTAATTCACTTCCCGGGGTGAAGAAACACTTTTTGAGACCTCAGAGTGAGTAAATTGGCCATTTTCATGCACTTTTAACCATTCCACAAATCTTGTGTTTTGGGCCCCTGGAAGCATGAAAATCACTTTAAACATGCTAATTTTAGCTCTAAATCTGATGATCTACCTACAAATGTGAACTGACGTTAAAAAATAAAACATTTGAAAACGGTCCATTTTTCACCTTTCTGCAGCATGACGTAATGGGAGGGTGTTATCTCTTTTGTCAAAAATCACTTGTTTTTGCTTGAACATTAAATGCCTCCAAATGGTATTTAATTCACTTCCCGGGCCCCTGGAAGCATGAAAATCACTTTAAACATGCTAATTTTAGCTCTAAAACTGATGATCTACCTACAAATGTGAACTGACTTTCAACAATAAAACATTTGAAAACTGACAATTTTTCACCTTTCTGAAGCATGGCGTAATGGGGGGGTGTTATCTCTTTTGTCAAAAATCACCTGTTTTTGCTTGAACATTAAATGCCTCCAAATGGTATTTAATTCACTTCCCGGGCCCCTGGAAGCATGAAAATCACTTTAAACATGCTAATTTTAGCTCTAAAACTGATGATCTACCTACAAATGTGAACTGACGTTCAAAAATAAAACATTTGAAAACGGACCATTTTTCACCTTTCTGAAGCATGACGTAATGGGGGTGTTATCTCTTTTGTCAAAAATCACCTGTTTTTGCTTGAACATTAAATGCCTCCAAATGGTATTTAATTCACTTCCCGGGCCCCTGGAAGCATGAAAATCACTTTAAACATGCTAATTTTAGCTCTAAAACTGATGATCTACCTACAAATGTGAACTGACGTTCAAAAATAAAACATTTGAAAACGGACCATTTTTCACCTTTCTGAAGCATAACGTAATGGGGGGTGTTATCTCTTTTGTCAAAAATCACCTGTTTTTGCTTGAACATTAAATGCCTCCAAATGGTATTTAATTCACTTCCCGGGCCCCTGGAAGCATGAAAATCACTTTAAACATGCTAATTTTAGCTCTAAAACTGATGATCTACCTACAAATGTGAACTGACTTTCAAAAATAAAACATTTGAAAACGGACAATTTTTCACCTTTCTGAAGCATGACGTAATGGGGGGGTGTTATCTCTTTTGTCAAAAATCACCTGTTTTTGCTTGAACATTAAATGCCTCCAAATGGTATTTAATTCACTTCCCGGGCCCCTGGAAGCATGAAAATCACTTTAAACATGCTAATTTTAGCTCTAAAACTGATGATCTACCTACAAATGTGAACTGACGTTCAAAAATAAAACATTTGAAAACGGACCATTTTTCACCTTTCTGAAGCATGACGTAAAGGGGGTGTTATCTCTTTTGTCAAAAATCACCTGTTTTTGCTTGAACATTAAATGCCTCCAAATGGTATTTAATTCACTTCCCGGGGTGAAGAAACACTTTTTGAGACCTCAGGGTGAGTAAATTGGCCATTTTCATGCACTTTTAACCATTCCACAAATCTTGTGTTTTGGGCCCCTAGAAGCATGAAAATCACTTTAAACATGCTAATTTTAGCTCTAAAATTGATGATCTACCTACAAATGTGAACTGACGTTAAAAAATAAAACATTTGAAAACGGACCATTTTTCACCTTTCTGCAGCATGACGTAATGGGGGTGTGTTATCTCTTTTGTTAAAAATCACCTCTTTTTGCTTGAACATTAAATGCCTCCAAATGGTATTTAATTCACTTCCCGGGCCCCTGGAAGCATGAAAATCACTTTAAACATGCTAATTTTAGCTCTAAAACTGATGATCTACCTACAAATGTGAACTGACGTTCAAAAATAAAACTTTTGAAAACGGACCATTTTTCACCTTTCTGAAGCATGACGTAATGGGGGGGTGTTATCCCTTTTGTCAAAAATCACCTGTTTTTGCTTGAACATTAAATGCCTCCAAATGGTATTTAATTCACTTCCCGGGCCCCTGGAAGCATGAAAATCACTTTAAACATGCTTATTTTAGCTCTAAAACTGATGATCTACCTACAAATGTGAACTGACGTTCAAAAATAAAACATTTGAAAAGGGACCATTTTTCACCTTTCTGAAGCATGACGTAATGGGGGGGTGTTATCTCTTTTGTCAAAAATCACCTGTTTTTGCTTGAACATTAAATGCCTCCAAATGGTATTTAATTCACTTCCCGGGGTGAAGAAACACTTTTTGAGACCTCAGAGTGAGTAAATTGGCCATTTTCATGCACTTTTAACCATTCCACAAATCTTGTGTTTTGGGCCCCTGGAAGCATGAAAATCACTTTAAACATGCTAATTTTAGCTCTAAAACTGATGATCTACCTACAAATGTGAACTGACGTTCAAAAATAAAACATTTGAAAACGGACCATTTTTCACCTTTCTGAAGCATGACGTAATGGGGGGGTGTTATCTCTTTTGTCAAAAATCACCTGTTTTTGCTTGAACATTAAATGCCTCCAAATGGTATTTAATTCACTTCCCGGGTGAAGAAACACTTTTTGAGACCTCAGAGTGAGTAAATTGGCCATTTTCATGCACTTTTAACCATTCCACAAATCTTGTGTTTTGGGCCCCTGGAAGCATGAAAATCATTTTAAACATGCTAATTTTAGCTCTAAAACTGATGATCTACCTACAAATGTGAACTGACGTTAAAAAATAAAACATTTGAAAACGGACCATTTTTCACCTTTCTGCAGCATGACGTAATGGGGGGGTGTTATCTCTTTTGTCAAAAATCACCTGTTTTTGCTTGAACATTAAATGCCTCCAAATGGTATTTAATTCACTTCCCGGGCCCCTGGAAGCATGAAAATCACTATAAACATGCTAATTTTAGCTCTAAAACTGATGATCTACCTACAAATGTGAACTGACGTTAAAAAATAAAACATTTGAAAACGGACCATTTTTCACCTTTCTGCAGCATGACGTAATGGGGGGTGTTATCTCTTTTGTCAAAAATCACCTGTTTTTGCTTGAACATTAAATGCCTCCAAATGGTTTTAATTCACTTCCCGGGCCCCTGGAAGCATGAAAATTACTTTCAACATGCTAATTTTAGCTCTAAAACTGATGATCTACCTACAAATGTGAACTGACGTTCAAAAATAAAACATTTGAAAACGGACCATTTTTCACCTTTCTGCAGCATGACGTAATGGGGGGGTGTTATCTCTTTTGTCAAAAATCACCTGTTTTTGCTTGAACATTAAATGCCTCCAAATGGTATTTAATTCACTTCCCGGGGTGAAGAAACACTTTTTGAGACCTCAGAGTGAGTAAATTGGCCATTTTCATGCACTTTTAACCATTCCACAAATCTTGTGTTTTGGGCCCCTGGAAGCATGAAAATCACTTTAAACATGCTAATTTTAGCTCTAAAACGGATGATCTACCTACAAATGTGAACTGACGTTAAAAAATAAAACATTTGAAAACGGACCATTTTTCACCTTTCTGCAGCATGACGTAATGGGGGGGTGTTATCTCTTTTGTCAAAAATCACCTGTTTTTGCTTGAACATTAAATGCCTCCAAATGGTATTTAATTCACTTCCTGGGCCCCTGGAAGCATGAAAATCACTTTAAACATGCTAATTTTAGCTCTAAAACTGATGATCTACCTACAAATGTGAACTGACGTTCAAAAATAAAACTTTTGAAAACGGACCATTTGTCACCTTTCTGAAGCATGACGTAATGGGGGGGTGTTATCCCTTTTGTCAAAAATCACCTGTTTTTGCTTGAACATTAAATGCCTCCAAATGGTATTTAATTCACTTCCCGGGCCCCTGGAAGCATGAAAATCACTTTAAACATGCTTATTTTAGCTCTAAAACTGATGATCTACCTACAAATGTGAACTGACGTTCAAAAATAAAACATTTGAAAAGGGACCATTTTTCACCTTTCTGAAGCATGACGTAATGGGGGGGTGTTATCTCTTTTGTCAAAAATCACCTGTTTTTGCTTGAACATTAAATGCCTCCAAATGGTATTTAATTCACTTCCCGGGGTGAAGAAACACTTTTTGAGACCTCAGAGTGAGTAAATTGGCCATTTTCATGCACTTTTAACCATTCCACAAATCTTGTGTTTTGGGCCCCTGGAAGCATGAAAATCACTTTAAACATGCTAATTTTAGCTCTAAAACTGATGATCTACCTACTAATGTGAACTGACGTTAAAAAATAAAACATTTGAAAACGGACCATTTTTCATCTTTCTGCAGCATGACGTAATGGGGGGGTGTTATCTCTTTTGTCAAAAATCACCTGTTTTTGCTTGAACATTAAATGCCTCCAAATGGTATTTAATTCACTTCCCGGGGTGAAGAAACACTTTTTGAGACCTCAGAGTGAGTAAATTGGCCATTTTCATGCACTTTTAACCATTCCACAAATCTTGTGTTTTGGGCCCCTGGAAGCATGAAAATCACTTTAAACATGCTAATTTTAGCTCTAAAATTGATGATCTACCTACAAATGTGAACTGACGTTAAAAAATAAAACATTTGAAAACGGACCATTTTTCACCTTTCTGCAGCATGACGTAATGGGGGGGTGTTATCTCTTTTGTCAAAAATCACCTGTTTTTGCTTGAACATTAAATGCCTCCAAATGGTATTTAATTCACTTCCCGGGCCCCTGGAAGCATGAAAATCACTTTAAACATGCTAATTTTAGCTCTAAAACTGATGATCTACCTACAAATGTGAACTGACGTTCAAAAATAAAACATTTGAAAACGGACCATTTTTCACCTTTCTGAAGCATGACGTAATGGGGGGGTGTTATCCCTTTTGTCAAAAATCACCTGTTTTTGCTTGAACATTAAATGCCTCCAAATGGTATTTAATTCACTTCCCAGGCCCCTGGAAGAATGAAAATCACTTTAAACATGCTTATTTTAGCTCTAAAACTGATGATGTACCTACAAATGTGAACTGACGTTCAAAAATAAAACATTTGAAAACGGACCATTTTTCACCTTTCTGAAGCATGACGTAATGGGGGGGTGTTATCTCTTTTGTCAAAAATCACCTGTTTTTGCTTGAACATTAAATGCCTCCAAATGGTATTTAATTCACTTCCCGGGGTGAAGAAACACTTTTTGAGACCTCAGAGTGAGTAAATTGGCCATTTTCATGCACTTTTAACCATTCCACAAATCTTGTGTTTTGGGCCCCTGGAAGCATGAAAATCACTTTAAACATGCTAATTTTAGCTCTAAATCTGATGATCTACCTACAAATGTGAACAGACGTTAAAAAATAAAACATTTGAAAACGGTCCATTTTTCACCTTTCTGCAGCATGACGTAATGGGAGGGTGTTATCTCTTTTGTCAAAAATCACTTGTTTTTGCTTGAACATTAAATGCCTCCAAATGGTATTTAATTCACTTCCCGGGCCCCTGGAAGCATGAAAATCACTTTAAACATGCTAATTTTAGCTCTAAAACTGATGATCTACCTACAAATGTGAACTGACTTTCAAAAATAAAACATTTGAAAACTGACAATTTTTCACCTTTCTGAAGCATGGCGTAATGGGGGGGTGTTATCTCTTTTGTCAAAAATCACCTGTTTTTGCTTGAACATTAAATGCCTCCAAATGGTATTTAATTCACTTCCCGGGCCCCTGGAAGCATGAAAATCACTTTAAACATGCTAATTTTAGCTCTAAAACTGATGATCTACCTACAAATGTGAACTGACGTTCAAAAATAAAACATTTGAAAACGGACCATTTTTCACCTTTCTGAAGCATGACGTAATGGGGGTGTTATCTCTTTTGTCAAAAATCACCTGTTTTTGCTTGAACATTAAAGGCCTCCAAATGGTATTTAATTCACTTCCCGGGGTGAAGAAACACTTTTTGAGACCTCAGGGTGAGTAAATTGGCCATTTTCATGCACTTTTAACCATTCCACAAATCTTGTGTTTTGGGCCCCTATAAGCATGAAAATCACTTTAAACATGCTAATTTTAGCTCTAAAATTGATGATCTACCTACAAATGTGAACTGACGTTAAAAAATAAAACATTTGAAAACTGACCATTTTTCACCTTTCTGCAGCATGACGTAATGGGGGTGTGTTATCTCTTTTGTTAAAAATCACCTCTTTTTGCTTGAACATTAAATGCCTCCAAATGGTATTTAATTCACTTCCCGGGCCCCTGGAAGCATGAAAATCACTTTAAACATGCTAATTTTAGCTCTAAAACTGATGATCTACCTACAAATGTGAACTGACGTTCAAAAATAAAACTTTTGAAAACGGACCATTTTTCACCTTTCTGAAGCATGACGTAATGGGGGGGTGTTATCCCTTTTGTCAAAAATCACCTGTTTTTGCTTGAACATTAAATGCCTCCAAATGGTATTTAATTCACTTCCCGGGCCCCTGGAAGCATGAAAATCACTTTAAACATGCTTATTTTAGCTCTAAAACCTATGATCTACCTACAAATGTGAACTGACGTTCAAAAATAAAACATTTGAAAAGGGACCATTTTTCACCTTTCTGAAGCATGACGTAATGGGGGGGGGGTGTTATCTCTTTTGTCAAAAATCACCTGTTTTTGCTTGAACATTAAATGCCTCCAAATGGTATTTAATTCACTTCCCGGGGTGAAGAAACACTTTTTGAGACCTCAGAGTGAGTAAATTGGCCATTTTCATGCACCTTTAACCATTCCACAAATCTTGTGTTTTGGGCCCCTGGAAGCATGAAAATCACTTTAAACATGCTAATTTTAGCTCTAAAACTGATGATCTACCTACAAATGTGAACTGACGTTCAAAAATAAAACATTTGAAAACGGACCATTTTTCACCTTTCTGAAGCATGACGTAATGGGGGGGTGTTATCTCTTTTGTCAAAAATCACCTGTTTTTGCTTGAACATTAAATGCCTCCAAATGGTATTTAATTCACTTCCCGGGGTGAAGAAACACTTTTTGAGACCTCAGAGTGAGTAAATTGGCCATTTTCATGCACTTTTAACCATTACACAAATCTTGTGTTTTGGGCCCCTGGAAGCATGAAAATCACTTTAAACATGCTAATTTTAGCTCTAAAACTGATGATCTACCTACAAATGTGAACTGACGTTAAAAAATAAAACATTTGAAAACGGACCATTTTTCACCTTTCTGCAGCATGACGTAATGGGGGGGTGTTATCTCTTTTGTCAAAAATCACCTGTTTTTGCTTGAACATTAAATGCCTCCAAATGGTATTTAATTCACTTCCCGGGCCCCTGGAAGCATGAAAATCACTATAAACATGCTAATTTTAGCTCTAAAACTGATGATCTACCTACAAATGTGAACTGACGTTAAAAAATAAAACATTTGAAAACGGACCATTTTTCACCTTTCTGCAGCATGACGTAATGGGGGTGTTATCTCTTTTGTCAAAAATCACCTGTTTTTGCTTGAACATTAAATGCCTCCAAATGGTTTTAATTCACTTCCCGGGCCCCTGGAAGCATGAAAATTACTTTCAACATGCTAATTTTAGCTCTAAAACTGATGATCTACCTACAAATGTGAACTGACGTTCAAAAATAAAACATTTGAAAACGGACCATTTTTCACCTTTCTGCAGCATGACGTAATGGGGGGGTGTTATCTCTTTTGTCAAAAATCACCTGTTTTTGCTTGAACATTAAATGCCTCCAAATGGTATTTAATTCACTTCCCGGGGTGAAGAAACACTTTTTGAGACCTCAGGGTGAGTAAATTGGCCATTTTCATGCACTTTTAACCATTCCACAAATCTTGTGTTTTGGGCCCCTAGAAGCATGAAAATCACTTTAAACATGCTAATTTTAGCTCTAAAATTGATGATCTACCTACAAATGTGAACTGACGTTAAAAAATAAAACATTTGAAAACGGACCATTTTTCACCTTTCTGCAGCATGACGTAATGGGGGTGTGTTATCTCTTTTGTTAAAAATCACCTCTTTTTGCTTGAACATTAAATGCCTCCAAATGGTATTTAATTCACTTCCCGGGCCCCTGGAAGCATGAAAATCACTTTAAACATGCTAATTTTAGCTCTAAAACTGATGATCTACCTACAAATGTGAACTGACGTTCAAAAATAAAACTTTTGAAAACGGACCATTTTTCACCTTTCTGAAGCATGACGTAATGGGGGGGTGTTATCCCTTTTGTCAAAAATCACCTGTTTTTGCTTGAACATTAAATGCCTCCAAATGGTATTTAATTCACTTCCCGGGCCCCTGGAAGCATGAAAATCACTTTAAACATGCTTATTTTAGCTCTAAAACTGATGATCTACCTACAAATGTGAACTGACGTTCAAAAATAAAACATTTGAAAAGGGACCATTTTTCACCTTTCTGAAGCATGACGTAATGGGGGGGTGTTATCTCTTTTGTCAAAAATCACCTGTTTTTGCTTGAACATTAAATGCCTCCAAATGGTATTTAATTCACTTCCCGGGGTGAAGAAACACTTTTTGAGACCTCAGAGTGAGTAAATTGGCCATTTTCATGCACTTTTAACCATTCCACAAATCTTGTGTTTTGGGCCCCTGGAAGCATGAAAATCACTTTAAACATGCTAATTTTAGCTCTAAAACTGATGATCTACCTACAAATGTGAACTGACGTTCAAAAATAAAACATTTGAAAACGGACCATTTTTCACCTTTCTGAAGCATGACGTAATGGGGGGGTGTTATCTCTTTTGTCAAAAATCACCTGTTTTTGCTTGAACATTAAATGCCTCCAAATGGTATTTAATTCACTTCCCGGGGTGAAGAAACACTTTTTGAGACCTCAGAGTGAGTAAATTGGCCATTTTCATGCACTTTTAACCATTACACAAATCTTGTGTTTTGGGCCCCTGGAAGCATGAAAATCACTTTAAACATGCTAATTTTAGCTCTAAAACTGATGATCTACCTACAAATGTGAACTGACGTTAAAAAATAAAACATTTGAAAACGGACCATTTTTCACCTTTCTGCAGCATGACGTAATGGGGGGGTGTTATCTCTTTTGTCAAAAATCACCTGTTTTTGCTTGAACATTAAATGCCTCCAAATTGTATTTAATTCACTTCCCGGGCCCCTGGAAGCATGAAAATCACTATAAACATGCTAATTTTAGCTCTAAAACTGATGATCTACCTACAAATGTGAACTGACGTTAAAAAATAAAACATTTGAAAACGGACCATTTTTCACCTTTCTGCAGCATGACGTAATGGGGGGTGTTATCTCTTTTGTCAAAAATCACCTGTTTTTGCTTGAACATTAAATGCCTCCAAATGGTTTTAATTCACTTCCCGGGCCCCTGGAAGCATGAAAATTACTTTCAACATGCTAATTTTAGCTCTAAAACTGATGATCTACCTACAAATGTGAACTGACGTTCAAAAATAAAACATTTGAAAACGGACCATTTTTCACCTTTCTGCAGCATGACGTAATGGGGGGGTGTTATCTCTTTTGTCAAAAATCACCTGTTTTTGCTTGAACATTAAATGCCTCCAAATGGTATTTAATTCACTTCCCGGGGTGAAGAAACACTTTTTGAGACCTCAGAGTGAGTAAATTGGCCATTTTCATGCACTTTTAACCATTCCACAAATCTTGTGTTTTGGGCCCCTGGAAGCATGAAAATCACTTTAAACATGCTAATTTTAGCTCTAAAACTGATGATCTACCTACAAATGTGAACTGACGTTAAAAAATAAAACATTTGAAAACGGACCATTTTTCACCTTTCTGCAGCATGACGTAATGGGGGGGTGATATCTCTTTTGTCAAAAATCACCTGTTTTTGCTTGAACATTAAATGCCTCCAAATGGTATTTAATTCACTTCCCGGGCCCCTGGAAGCATGAAAATCACTTTAAACATGCTAATTTTAGCTCTAAAACTGATGATCTACCTACAAATGTGAACTGACGTTCAAAAATAAAACTTTTGAAAACGGACCATTTGTCACCTTTCTGAAGCATGACGTAATGGGGGGGTGTTATCCCTTTTGTCAAAAATCACCTGTTTTTGCTTGAACATTAAATGCCTCCAAATGGTATTTAATTCACTTCCCGGGCCCCTGGAAGCATGAAAATTACTTTCAACATGCTAATTTTAGCTCTAAAACTGATGATCTACCTACAAATGTGAACTGACGTTCAAAAATAAAACATTTGAAAAGGGACCATTTTTCACCTTTCTGAAGCATGACGTAATGGGGGGGTGTTATCTCTTTTGTCAAAAATCACCTGTTTTTGCTTGAACATTAAATGCCTCCAAATGGTATTTAATTCACTTCCCGGGGTGAAGAAACACTTTTTGAGACCTCAGAGTGAGTAAATTGGCCATTTTCATGCACTTTTAACCATTCCACAAATCTTGTGTTTTGGGCCCCTGGAAGCATGAAAATCACTTTAAACATGCTAATTTTAGCTCTAAAACTGATGATCTACCTACAAATGTGAACTGACGTTCAAAAATAAAACATTTGAAAACGGACCATTTTTCACCTTTCTGAAGCATGACGTAATGGGGGGGTGTTATCTCTTTTGTCAAAAATCACCTGTTTTTGCTTGAACATTAAATGCCTCCAAATGGTATTTAATTCACTTCCCGGGGTGAAGAAACACTTTTTGAGACCTCAGAGTGAGTAAATTGGCCATTTTCATGCACTTTTAACCATTACACAAATCTTGTGTTTTGGGCCCCTGGAAGCATGAAAATCACTTTAAACATGCTAATTTTAGCTCTAAAACTGATGATCTACCTACAAATGTGAACTGACGTTAAAAAATAAAACATTTGAAAACGGACCATTTTTCACCTTTCTGCAGCATGACGTAATGGGGGGGTGTTATCTCTTTTGTCAAAAATCACCTGTTTTTGCTTGAACATTAAATGCCTCCAAATTGTATTTAATTCACTTCCCGGGCCCCTGGAAGCATGAAAATCACTATAAACATGCTAATTTTAGCTCTAAAACTGATGATCTACCTACAAATGTGAACTGACGTTAAAAAATAAAACATTTGAAAACGGACCATTTTTCACCTTTCTGCAGCATGACGTAATGGGGGGTGTTATCTCTTTTGTCAAAAATCACCTGTTTTTGCTTGAACATTAAATGCCTCCAAATGGTTTTAATTCACTTCCCGGGCCCCTGGAAGCATGAAAATTACTTTCAACATGCTAATTTTAGCTCTAAAACTGATGATCTACCTACAAATGTGAACTGACGTTCAAAAATAAAACATTTGAAAACGGACCATTTTTCACCTTTCTGCAGCATGACGTAATGGGGGGGTGTTATCTCTTTTGTCAAAAATCACCTGTTTTTGCTTGAACATTAAATGCCTCCAAATGGTATTTAATTCACTTCCCGGGGTGAAGAAACACTTTTTGAGACCTCAGAGTGAGTAAATTGGCCATTTTCATGCACTTTTAACCATTCCACAAATCTTGTGTTTTGGGCCCCTGGAAGCATGAAAATCACTTTAAACATGCTAATTTTAGCTCTAAAACTGATGATCTACCTACAAATGTGAACTGACGTTAAAAAATAAAACATTTGAAAACGGACCATTTTTCACCTTTCTGCAGCATGACGTAATGGGGGGGTGATATCTCTTTTGTCAAAAATCACCTGTTTTTGCTTGAACATTAAATGCCTCCAAATGGTATTTAATTCACTTCCCGGGCCCCTGGAAGCATGAAAATCACTTTAAACATGCTAATTTTAGCTCTAAAACTGATGATCTACCTACAAATGTGAACTGACGTTCAAAAATAAAACTTTTGAAAACGGACCATTTGTCACCTTTCTGAAGCATGACGTAATGGGGGGGTGTTATCCCTTTTGTCAAAAATCACCTGTTTTTGCTTGAACATTAAATGCCTCCAAATGGTATTTAATTCACTTCCCGGGCCCCTGGAAGCATGAAAATCACTTTAAACATGCTTATTTTAGCTCTAAAACTGATGATCTACCTACAAATGTGAACTGACGTTCAAAAATAAAACATTTGAAAAGGGACCATTTTTCACCTTTCTGAAGCATGACGTAATGGGGGGGTGTTATCTCTTTTGTCAAAAATCACCTGTTTTTGCTTGAACATTAAATGCCTCCAAATGGTATTTAATTCACTTCCCGGGGTGAAGAAACACTTTTTGAGACCTCAGAGTGAGTAAATTGGCCATTTTCATGCACTTTTAACCATTCCACAAATCTTGTGTTTTGGGCCCCTGGAAGCATGAAAATCACTTTAAACATGCTAATTTTAGCTCTAAAACTGATGATCTACCTACAAATGTGAACTGACGTTCAAAAATAAAACATTTGAAAACGGACCATTTTTTACCTTTCTGCAGCATGACGTAATGGGGGGGTATTATCTCTTTTGTTAAAAATCACCTGTTTTTGCTTGAACATTAAATGCCTCCAAATGGTATTTAATTCACTTCCCGGGGTGAAGAAACACTTTTTGAGACCTCAGAGTGAGTAAATTGGCCATTTTCATGCACTTTTAACCATTCCACAAATCTTGTGTTTTGGGCCCCTGGAAGCATGAAAATCACTTTAAACATGCTAATTTTAGCTCTAAAACTGATGATCTACCTACAAATGTGAACTGACGTTAAAAAATAAAACATTTGAAAACGGACCATTTTTCATCTTTCTGCAGCATGACGTAATGGGGGGGTGTTATCTCTTTTGTCAAAAATCACCTGTTTTTGCTTGAACATTAAATGCCTCCAAATGGTATTTAATTCACTTCCCGGGGTGAAGAAACACTTTTTGAGACCTCAGAGTGAGTAAATTGGCCATTTTCATGCACTTTTAACCATTCCACAAATCTTGTGTTTTGGGCCCCTGGAAGCATGAAAATCACTTTAAACATGCTAATTTTAGCTCTAAAATTGATGATCTACCTACAAATGTGAACTGACGTTAAAAAATAAAACATTTGAAAACGGACCATTTTTCACCTTTCTGCAGCATGACGTAATGGGGGGGTGTTATCTCTTTTGTCAAAAATCACCTGTTTTTGCTTGAACATTAAATGCCTCCAAATGGTATTTAATTCACTTCCCGGGCCCCTGGAAGCATGAAAATCACTTTAAACATGCTAATTTTAGCTCTAAAACTGATGATCTACCTACAAATGTGAACTG
Organism: Lissotriton helveticus; assembly: GCF_964261635.1. Lineage (NCBI taxonomy): Eukaryota > Metazoa > Chordata > Amphibia > Caudata > Salamandridae > Lissotriton > Lissotriton helveticus. The sequence continues at coordinate 702,536 of NW_027611851.1, forward strand.
ACGTTCAAAAATAAAACATTTGAAAACGGACCATTTTTCACCTTTCTGAAGCATGACGTAATGGGGGGGTGTTATCCCTTTTGTCAAAAATCACCTGTTTTTGCTTGAACATTAAATGCCTCCAAATGGTATTTAATTCACTTCCCAGGCCCCTGGAAGAATGAAAATCACTTTAAACATGCTTATTTTAGCTCTAAAACTGATGATGTACCTACAAATGTGAACTGACGTTCAAAAATAAAACATTTGAAAACGGACCATTTTTCACCTTTCTGAAGCATGTTGTAATGGGGGGGTGTTATCTCTTTTGTCAAAAATCACCTGTTTTTGCTTGAACATTAAATGCCTCCAAATGGTATTTAATTCACTTCCCGGGGTGAAGAAACACTTTTTGAGACCTCAGAGTGAGTAAATTGGCCATTTTCATGCACTTTTAACCATTCCACAAATCTTGTGTTTTGGGCCCCTGGAAGCATGAAAATCACTTTAAACATGCTAATTTTAGCTCTAAATCTGATGATCTACCTACAAATATGAACTGACGTTAAAAAATAAAACATTTGAAAACGGTCCATTTTTCACCTTTCTGCAGCATGACGTAATGGGAGGGTGTTATCTCTTTTGTCAAAAATCACTTGTTTTTGCTTGAACATTAAATGCCTCCAAATGGTATTTAATTCACTTCCCGGGCCCCTGGAAGCATGAAAATCACTTTAAACATGCTAATTTTAGCTCTAAAACTGATGATCTACCTACAAATGTGAACTGACTTTCAAAAATAAAACATTTGAAAACTGACAATTTTTCACCTTTCTGAAGCATGGCGTAATGGGGGGGTGTTATCTCTTTTGTCAAAAATCACCTGTTTTTGCTTGAACATTAAATGCCTCCAAATGGTATTTAATTCACTTCCCGGGCCCCTGGAAGCATGAAAATCACTTTAAACATGCTAATTTTAGCTCTAAAACTGATGATCTACCTACAAATGTGAACTGACGTTCAAAAATAAAACATTTGAAAACGGACCATTTTTCACCTTTCTGAAGCATGACGTAATGGGGGTGTTATCTCTTTTGTCAAAAATCACCTGTTTTTGCTTGAACATTAAAGGCCTCCAAATGGTATTTAATTCACTTCCCGGGGTGAAGAAACACTTTTTGAGACCTCAGGGTGAGTAAATTGGCCATTTTCATGCACTTTTAACCATTCCACAAATCTTGTGTTTTGGGCCCCTATAAGCATGAAAATCACTTTAAACATGCTAATTTTAGCTCTAAAATTGATGATCTACCTACAAATGTGAACTGACGTTAAAAAATAAAACATTTGAAAACGGACCATTTTTCACCTTTCTGCAGCATGACGTAATGGGGGTGTGTTATCTCTTTTGTTAAAAATCACCTCTTTTTGCTTGAACATTAAATGCCTCCAAATGGTATTTAATTCACTTCCCGGGCCCCTGGAAGCATGAAAATCACTTTAAACATGCTAATTTTAGCTCTAAAACTGATGATCTACCTACAAATGTGAACTGACGTTCAAAAATAAAACTTTTGAAAACGGACCATTTTTCACCTTTCTGAAGCATGACGTAATGGGGGGGTGTTATCCCTTTTGTCAAAAATCACCTGTTTTTGCTTGAACATTAAATGCCTCCAAATGGTATTTAATTCACTTCCCGGGCCCCTGGAAGCATGAAAATTACTTTCAACATGCTAATTTTAGCTCTAAAACTGATGATCTACCTACAAATGTGAACTGACGTTCAAAAATAAAACATTTGAAAACGGACCATTTTTCACCTTTCTGCAGCATGACGTAATGGGGGGGGGTGTTATCTCTTTTGTCAAAAATCACCTGTTTTTGCTTGAACATTAAATGCCTCCAAATGGTATTTAATTCACTTCCCGGGGTGAAGAAACACTTTTTGAGACCTCAGAGTGAGTAAATTGGCCATTTTCATGCACTTTTAACCATTCCACAAATCTTGTGTTTTGGGCCCCTGGAAGCATGAAAATCACTTTAAACATGCTAATTTTAGCTCTAAAACGGATGATCTACCTCCAAATGTGAACTGACGTTAAAAAATAAAACATTTGAAAACGGACCATTTTTCACCTTTCTGCAGCATGACGTAATGGGGGGGTGTTATCTCTTTTGTCAAAAATCACCTGTTTTTGCTTGAACATTAAATGCCTCCAAATGGTATTTAATTCACTTCCCGGGCCCCTGGAAGCAGGAAAATCACTTTAAACATGCTAATTTTAGCTCTAAAACTGATGATCTACCTACAAATGTGAACTGACGTTCAAAAATAAAACTTTTGAAAACGGACCATTTGTCACCTTTCTGAAGCATGACGTAATGGGGGGGTGTTATCCCTTTTGTCAAAAATCACCTGTTTTTGCTTGAACATTAAATGCCTCCAAATGGTATTTAATTCACTTCCCGGGCCCCTGGAAGCATGAAAATCACTTTAAACATGCTTATTTTAGCTCTAAAACTGATGATCTACCTACAAATGTGAACTGACGTTCAAAAATAAAACATTTGAAAAGGGACCATTTTTCACCTTTCTGAAGCATGACGTAATGGGGGGGTGTTATCTCTTTTGTCAAAAATCACCTGTTTTTGCTTGAACATTAAATGCCTCCAAATGGTATTTAATTCACTTCCCGGGGTGAAGAAACACTTTTTGAGACCTCAGAGTGAGTAAATTGGCCATTTTCATGCACTTTTAACCATTCCACAAATCTTGTGTTTTGGGCCCCTGGAAGCATGAAAATCACTTTAAACATGTTAATTTTAGCTCTAAAACTGATGATCTACCTACAAATGTGAACTGACGTTAAAAAATAAAACATTTGAAAACGGACCATTTTTCATCTTTCTGCAGCATGACGTAATGGGGGGGTGTTATCTCTTTTGTCAAAAATCACCTGTTTTTGCTTGAACATTAAATGCCTCCAAATGGTATTTAATTCACTTCCCGGGGTGAAGAAACACTTTTTGAGACCTCAGAGTGAGTAAATTGGCCATTTTCATGCACTTTTAACCATTCCACAAATCTTGTGTTTTGGGCCCCTGGAAGCATGAAAATCACTTTAAACATGCTAATTTTAGCTCTAAAATTGATGATCTACCTACAAATGTGAACTGACGTTCAAAAATAAAACATTTGAAAACGGACCATTTTTCACCTTTCTGAAGCATGACGTAATGGCGGGGTGTTATCCCTTTTGTCAAAAATCACCTGTTTTTGCTTGAACATTAAATGCCTCCAAATGGTATTTAATTCACTTCCCAGGCCCCTGGAAGAATGAAAATCACTTTAAACATGCTTATTTTAGCTCTAAAACTGATGATGTACCTACAAATGTGAACTGACGTTCAAAAATAAAACATTTGAAAACGGACCATTTTTCACCTTTCTGAAGCATGACGTAATGGGGGGGTGTTATCTCTTTTGTCAAAAATCACCTGTTTTTGCTTGAACATTAAATGCCTCCAAATGGTATTTAATTCACTTCCCGGGGTGAAGAAACACTTTTTGAGACCTCAGAGTGAGTAAATTGGCCATTTTCATGCACTTTTAACCATTCCACAAATCTTGTGTTTTGGGCCCCTGGAAGCATGAAAATCACTTTAAACATGCTAATTTTAGCTCTAAAACTGATGATCTACCTACAAATGTGAACTGACGTTCAAAAATAAAACATTTGAAAACGGACCATTTTTCACCTTTCTGCAGCATGACGTAATGGGGGGGTATTATCTCTTTTGTTAAAAATCACCTGTTTTTGCTTGAACATTAAATGCCTCCAAATGGTATTTAATTCACTTCCCGGGGTGAAGAAACACTTTTTGAGACCTCAGAGTGAGTAAATTGGCCATTTTCATGCACTTTTAACCATTCCACAAATCTTGTGTTTTGGGCCCCTGGAAGCATGAAAATCACTTTAAACATGCTAATTTTAGCTCTAAAACTGATGATCTACCTACAAATGTGAACTGACGTTAAAAAATAAAACATTTGAAAACGGACCATTTTTCATCTTTCTGCAGCATGACGTAATGGGGGGGTGTTATCTCTTTTGTCAAAAATCACCTGTTTTTGCTTGAACATTAAATGCCTCCAAATGGTATTTAATTCACTTCCCGGGGTGAAGAAACACTTTTTGAGACCTCAGAGTGAGTAAATTGGCCATTTTCATGCACTTTTAACCATTCCACAAATCTTGTGTTTTGGGCCCCTGGAAGCATGAAAATCACTTTAAACATGCTAATTTTAGCTCTAAAATTGATGATCTACCTACAAATGTGAACTGACGTTAAAAAATAAAACATTTGAAAACGGACCATTTTTCACCTTTCTGCAGCATGACGTAATGGGGGGGTGTTATCTCTTTTGTCAAAAATCACCTGTTTTTGCTTGAACATTAAATGCCTCCAAATGGTATTTAATTCACTTCCCGGGCCCCTGGAAGCATGAAAATCACTTTATTTATTTATTTATTATTTTTTTTTTGAAAACCTTTATTGTACAGAGAGAGCTCACAAATACGGGCCCACAACCCACCGGGCTGGCCACCACAGAGCAGAATGTCAGGATCAATGCACAGAGTATCACAGTATACAAAGGCGAAGAAACAGGAGAAATGACAAGCATCCTAGAGCGGTCACAGGAGACAAGAATTAGAAAGGTAGCTTTCTTATTTTTAAAGGGACGGGTTAGGGAGTACAGGAGTATGGCGGGCCGAGAAACAAACCAGAGGGGTGGGGCCGCGGCGGGCAGCAACACAATGATCGTAAAAAACACAGGAGAGACAAATACGAAATAGGCATACCAATAAGCACCGGTCAAAACAACGGACATGAGGAAAGGCCATTGCACACATCATCCAATGCCCGCCCACCGCAGCTACCACCCGTCCCACCGAACAGCACAGAAAAGGACCCAATTACGAAAACAATACGAAATGTACCCCCAATAAAAGAAGAGAACCCCACAAAAGGGGGGGGGGGAAGGGAAGGGGAAAGAAGGAAAAGGAAGGGACTCCTACCCAAACACCCGCCCCCGGGTGACGAAACAGGAAAACAATAACCCGGTACAAAATAGACATTAAAAATAAAGAAAACACACCCAGCAAATCAGAATCATCGTGATACCGGAAAAATATCCCAGAAAGACACCAGGGGGACAGACGACGAGACAGAGCCCCGAAAGAAGGGATACACAAGGGCCATAGAACCAAAAAGGGAGAAGAAAGGAGGAAAAAGACCCCCCAAAAACAGCAACAGACCCCCCCACCCACCCCACAAGCCCACCCTACACCCCTGCAGAAGGCTACGGCCAACCCCCCAGCAGCGTGCCTGTCGCCCTAAATAGAACCCGAAATATAGAAGAGGAAACAAGGTAGAAACAAGGCAAAAGAGAAGGGCCAGGGAAAGGAGGGAACAATACACACGGGAGAGGGCGAAAGAACAGGATTATCTGCAACCATCCCACCACCTGTGAAAAGGGGAGAGGCAGGGCCCACGGGAAGTTAATATCAGGATGAGTCTCAGGAGTCTCACGAAGTTACTCAACATCACAACAGCACAAGTCGGTCATAGTTCAAAAACAAGACTACCGCCTATAATAAGTCATTTCAGCCCTATCCGCTTTTGTCCAAGGTTGTAATCTTCCGAACAAACAAAGTCCAAACGACGAGGGACACAGGGTTCAGGAGTAATTCCAGCGGCAGTCCTGAGAAGAAACGTGAAAGAAAATACGGAGGATACAAAAAAGTTACGGTACAACCTTCGCACCGCAGGCACAGTTCTAAGGACAGGTCCAACGAGGCAAGCCCAGCTGGGTCGGCACAGGCGCCCCGGCCGGGGAGCCGACGCGATGAGAAACAGAAAGGATCATCGAAGCCTGGACAGGATGCAAACGGACCGCAGACCAGCGGCCGAGGCAACAAAGCAGGTCGACGAAGGGCGTCGGAGAGTTTCCAATCCAAGGATGCGGTCTCCGCCGGAGGCACAGAGACCAGGAGCACACCAGCCGTACCCTGCAACGAGGAAGCCAAATCCGACGATGGGGGCCCGTATAATTCGAAAAGTGGGTCGGCCTCCACAGGGGAAACAGGCGCAGCCACGGAAGACCGCCAGGAGTATAGTGCATCCAGGACAACTTGAAGTGCAGGAAACCCTTCACAAGATCCGACATCCGGGCCGTGCGGCGGGCCCCCAGTGCTCGCCCAGGCCCGGCGGAGACTCTCAGGGTCGGCCGCCATCTTAGGAGCCCAGCAAGCCCTCGGTCGTCGGGGGCCCCGGCCGGAGCAACACCAAAGCAAAAGGAGGTCAGCCGAACTGCGGCGGGGCGCCCCAAGGCAGGAAGGAGACCCACCAGAAGAAGGATGTTCGTCGGCCCCCTCGTGCCACCGGCCCCGTTCTCCGAGCCCGGGCGGAAAATCCAAAATGGCCGGGCCGGGGAACAAAGGGGGAGACCAAGCCGGATAAACGAGGAGGCTCTTCCGCAGGAGGCAGCGCCCGCACCCCAAGGCCCAGGCCAGTCGGGTCCGCCAACGGGCACAGCCGGCCTATTCGCACATCAGCCTCTGCAACCAGATCCACAGCGCCAGCAAGGGCCGACCATCGCGCTCCGTCACGTCCCATCGCTGGAAGGAGGTCCAGGCCAGTCCGCCCCGAAGGCTCCGAGCGGGACCACCGCACAGGATCGACAGCACTCAGGATCACCGGAGCAACGGGTAAGTGTCCGCAAAGTGCCCGCAATACAGAAACACAGCAAGGAGGGCTTCCCGGGGCAGGAGAAATACAGGATAATCGAAGAAAACAGGCGGTTGAACGGAGCCGAGCTAAAACGCGGCCATCTCGGTCGCGAGCTAGGCTCCTCCCGAAAATCACTTTAAACATGCTAATTTTAGCTCTAAAACTGATGATCTACCTACAAATGTGAACTGACGTTCAAAAATAAAACATTTGAAAACGGACCATTTTTCACCTTTCTGAAGCATGACGTAATGGGGGGGTGTTATCCATTTTGTCAAAAATCACCTGTTTTTGCTTGAACATTAAATGCCTCCAAATGGTATTTAATTCACTTCCCAGGCCCCTGGAAGAATGAAAATCACTTTAAACATGCTTATTTTAGCTCTAAAACTGATGATGTACCTACAAATGTGAACTGACGTTCAAAAATAAAACATTTGAAAACGGACCATTTTTCACCTTTCTGAAGCATGACGTAATGGGGGGGTGTTATCTCTTTTGTCAAAAATCACCTGTTTTTGCTTCAACATTAAATGCCTCCAAATGGTATTTAATTCACTTCCCGGGGTGAAGAAACACTTTTTGAGACCTCAGAGTGAGTAAATTGGCCATTTTCATGCACTTTTAACCATTCCACAAATCTTGTGTTTTGGGCCCCTGGAGGCATGAAAATCACTTTAAACATGCTAATTTTAGCTCTAAATCTGATGATCTACCTACAAATGTGAACTGACGTTAAAAAATAAAACATTTGAAAACGGTCCATTTTTCACCTTTCTGCAGCATGACGTAATGGGGGGGTGTTATCTCTTTTGTCAAAAATCACTTGTTTTTGCTTGAACATTAAATGCCTCCAAATGGTATTTAATTCACTTCCCGGGCCCCTGGAAGCATGAAAATCACTTTAAACATTCTAATTTTAGCTCTAAAACTGATGATCTACCTACAAATGTGAACTGACTTTCAAAAGTAAAACATTTGAAAACTGACAATTTTTCACCTTTCTGAAGCATGGCGTAATGGGGGGGTGTTATCTCTTATGTCAAAAATCACCTGTTTTTGCTTGAACATTAAATGCCTCCAAATGGTATTTAATTCACTTCCCGGGCCCCTGGAAGCATGAAAATCACTTTAAACATGCTAATTTTAGCTCTAAAACTGATGATCTACCTACAAATGTGAACTGACGTTCAAAAATAAAACATTTGAAAACGGACCATTTTTCACCTTTCTGAAGCATGACGTAATGGGGGTGTTATCTCTTTTGTCAAAAATCACCTGTTTTTGCTTGAACATTAAATGCCTCCAAATGGTATTTAATTCACTTCCCGGGGTGAAGAAACACTTTTTGAGACCTCAGGGTGAGTAAATTGGCCATTTTCATGCACTTTTAACCATTCCACAAATCTTGTGTTTTGGGCCCCTATAAGCATGAAAATCACGTTAAACATGCTAATTTTAGCTCTAAAATTGATGATCTACCTACAAATGTGAACTGACGTTAAAAAATAAAACATTTGAAAACGGACCATTTTTCACCTTTCTGCAGCATGACATAATGGGGGTGTGTTATCTCTTTTGTTAAAAATCACCTGTTTTTGCTTGAACATTAAATGCCTCCAAATGGTATTTAATTCACTTCCCGGGCCCCTGGAAGCATGAAAATCACTTTAAACATGCTAATTTTTCCTCTAAAACTGATGATCTACCTACAAATGTGAACTGACGTTCAAAAATAAAACTTTTGAAAACGGACCATTTTTCACCTTTCTGAAGCATGACGTAATGGGGGGGTGTTATCCCTTTTGTCAAAAATCACCTGTTTTTGCTTGAACATTAAATGCCTCCAAATGGTATTTAATTCACTTCCCGGGCCCCTGGAAGCATGAAAATCACTTTAAACACGCTTATTTTAGCTCTAAAACTGATGATCTACCTACAAATGTGAACTGACGTTCAAAAATAAAACATTTGAAAAGGGACCATTTTTCACCTTTCTGAAGCATGACGTAATGGGGGGGTGTTATCTCTTTTGTCAAAAATCACCTGTTTTTGCTTGAACATTAAATGCCTCCAAATGGTATTTAATTCACTTCCCGGGCCCCTGGAAGCATGAAAATCACTTTAAACATGCTAATTTTAGCTCTAAAACTGATGATCTACCTACAAATGTAAACTGACGTTCAGAAATAAAACATTTGAAAACGGACCATTTTTCACCTTTCTGAAGCATGACGTAATGGGGGGTGTTATCTCTTTTGTCAAAAATCACCTGTTTTTGCTTGAACATTAAATGCCTCCAAATGGTATTTAATTCACTTCCCAGGCCCCTGGAAGCATGAAAATCACTTTAAACATGCTAATTTTAGCTCTAAAACTGATGATCTACCTACAAATAGAACTGATGTTCAAAAATAAAACATTTGAAAACGGACCATTTTTCACCTTTCTGAAGCATGACGTAATGGGGGGGGTGTTATCTCTTTTGTCAAAAATCACCTGTTTTTGCTTGAACATTAAATGCCTCCAAATGGTATTTAATTCACTTCCCGGGGTGAAGAAACACTTGTTGAGACCTCAGAGTGAGTAACATGGCCATTTTCATGCACTTTTAACCATTCCACAAATCTTGTGTTTTGGGCCCCTGGAAGCATGAAAATCACTTTAAACATGCTAATTTTAGCTCTAAAACTGATGATCTACCTACAAATGTGAACTGACGTTAAAAAATAAAACATTTGAAAACGGACCATTTTTCACCTTTCTGCAGCATGACGTAATGGGGGGGTGTTATCTCTTTTGTCAAAAATCACCTGTTTTTGCTTGAACATTAAATGCCTCCAAATGGTATTTAATTCACTTCCCGGGGTGAAGAAACACTTTTTGAGACCTCAGAGTGAGTAAATTGGCCATTTTCATGCACTTTTAACCATTCCACAAATCTTGTGTTTTGGGCCCCTGGAAGCATGAAAATCACTATAAACATGCTAATTTTAGCTCTAAAATTGATGATCTACCTACAAATGTGAACTGACGTTAAAAAATAAAACATTTGAAAACGGACCATTTTTCACCTTTCTGCAGCATGACAAAATGGGGGGTGTTATCTCTTTTGTTAAAAATCACCTGTTTTTGCTTGAACATTAAATGCCTCCAAATGGTATTTAATTCACTTCCCGGGCCCCTGGAAGCATGAAAATCACTTTAAACATGCTAATTTTAGCTCTAAAACTGATGATCTACCTACAAATGTGAACTGACGTTAAAAAATAAAACATTTGAAAACGGACCATTTTTCACCTTTCTGCAGCATGACGTAATGGGGGGGTGTTATCTCTTTTGTCAAAAATCACCTGTTTTTGCTTGAACATTAAATGCCTCCAAATGGTATTTAATTTACTTCCCGGGGTGAAGAAACACTTTTTGAGACCTCAGAGTGAGTAAATTGGCCATTTTCATGCACTTTTAACCATTCCACAAATCTTGTGTTTTGGGCCCCTGGAAGCATGAAAATCACTTTAAACATGCTAATTTTAGCTCTAAAATTGATGATCTACCTACAAATGTGAACTGACGTTAAAAAATAAAACATTTGAAAACGGACCATTTTTCACCTTTCTGCAGCATGACGTAATGGGGGGGTGTTATCTCTTTTGTCAAAAATCACCTGTTTTTGCTTGAACATTAAATGCCTCCAAATGGTATTTAATTCACTTCCCGGGCCCCTGGAAGCATGAAAATCACTTTAAACATGCTAATTTTAGCTCTAAAACTGATGATCTACCTACAAATGTGAACTGACGTTCAAAAATAAAACATTTGAAAAAGGACCATTTTTCACCTTTCTGAAGCATGACGTAATGGGGGGGGTGTTATCCCTTTTGTCAAAAATCACCTGTTTTTGCTTGAACATTAAATGCCTCCAAATGGTATTTAATTCACTTCCCAGGCCCCTGGAAGAATGAAAATCACTTTAAACATGCTTATTTTAGCTCTAAAACTGATGATGTACCTACAAATGTGAACTGACGTTCAAAAATAAAACATTTGAAAACGGACCATTTTTCACCTTTCTGAAGCATGACGTAATGGGGGGGTGTTATCTCTTTTGTCAAAAATCACCTGTTTTTGCTTGAACATTAAATGCCTCCAAATGGTATTTAATTCACTTCCCGGGCCCCTAGAAGCATGAAAATCACTTTAAACATGCTAATTTTAGCTCTAAAACTGATGATCTACCTACAAATGTGAACTGACGTTCAAAAATAAAACATTTGAAAACGGACAATTTTTCACCTTTCTGAAGCATGACGTAATGGGGGGGTGTTATCTCTTTTGTCAAAAATCACCTGTTTTTGCTTGAACATTAAATGCCTCCAAATGGTATTTAATTCACTTCCCGGGGTGAAGAAACACTTTTTGAGACCTCAGAGTGAGTAAATTGGCCATTTTCATGCACTTTTAACCATTCCACAAATCTTGTGTTTTGGGCCTCTGGAAGCATGAAAATCACTTTAAACATGCTAATTTTAGCTCTAAATCTGATGATCTACCTACAAATGTGAACTGACGTTAAAAAATAAAACATTTGAAAACGGTCCATTTTTCACCTTTCTGCAGCATGACGTAATGGGGGGGTGTTATCTCTTTTGTCAAAAATCACCTGTTTTTGCTTGAACATTAAATGCCTCCAAATGGTATTTAATTCACTTCCCGGGCCCCTGGAAGCATGAAAATCACTTTAAACATGCTAATTTTAGCTCTAAAACTGATGATCTACCTACAAATGTGAACTGACTTTCAAAAATAAAACATTTGAAAACGGACAATTTTTCACCTTTCTGAAGCATGACGTAATGGGGGGGTGTTATCTCTTTTGTCAAAAATCACCTGTTTTTGCTTGAACATTAAATGCCTCCAAATGGTATTTAATTCACTTCCCGGGCCCCTGGAAGCATGAAAATCACTTTAAACATGCTAATTTTAGCTCTAAAACTGATGATCTACCTACAAATGTGAACTGACTTTCAAAAATAAAACATTTGAAAACTGACAATTTTTCACCTTTCTGAAGCATGACGTAATGGGGGGGTGTTATCTCTTTTGTCAAAAATCACCTGTTTTTGCTTGAACATTAAATGCCTCCAAATGGTATTTAATTCACTTCCCGGGCCCCTGGAAGCATGAAAATCACTTTAAACATGCTAATTTTAGCTCTAAAACTGATGATCTACCTACAAATGTGAACTGACGTTCAAAAATAAAACATTTGAAAACGGACCATTTTTCACCTTTCTGAAGCATGACGTAATGGGGGGTGTTATCTCTTTTGTCAAAAATCACCTGTTTTTGCTTGAACATTAAATGCCTCCAAATGGTATTTAATTCACTTCCCGGGGTGAAGAAACACTTTTTGAGACCTCAGGGTGAGTAAATTGGCCATTTTCATGCACTTTTAACCATTCCACAAATCTTGTGTTTTGGGCCCCTAGAAGCATGAAAATCACTTTAAACATGCTCATTTTAGCTCTAAAATTGATGATCTACCTACAAATGTGAACTGACGTTAAAAAATAAAACATTTGAAAACGGACCATTTTTCACCTTTCTGCAGCATGACGTAATGGGGTTGTGTTATCTCTTTTGTTAAAAATCACCTGTTTTTGCTTGAACATTAAATGCCTCCAAATGGTATTTAATTCACTTCCTGGGCCCCTGGAAGCATGAAAATCACTTTAAACATGCTAATTTTAGCTCTAAAACTGATGATCTACCTACAAATGTGAACTGACGTTCAAAAATAAAACTTTTGAAAACGGACCATTTTTCACCTTTCTGAAGCATGACGTAATGGGGGGGGTGTTATCCCTTTTGTCAAAAATCACCTGTTTTTGCTTGAACATTAAATGCCTCCAAATGGTATTTAATTCACTTCCCAGGCCCCTGGAAGAATGAAAATCACTTTAAACATGCTTATTTTAGCTCTAAAACTGATGATGTACCTACAAATGTGAACTGACGTTCAAAAATAAAACATTTGAAAACGGACCATTTTTCACCTTTCTGAAGCATGACGTAATGGGGGGGTGTTATCTCTTTTGTCAAAAATCACCTGTTTTTGCTTGAACATTAAATGCCTCCAAATGGTATTTAATTCACTTCCCGGAGTGAAGAAACACTTTTTGAGACCTCAGAGTGAGTAAATTGGCCATTTTCATGCACTTTTAACCATTCCACAAATCTTGTGTTTTGGGCCTCTGGAAGCATGAAAATCACTTTAAACATGCTAATTTTAGCTCTAAATCTGATGATCTACCTACAAATGTGAACTGACGTTAAAAAATAAAACATTTGAAAACGGTCCATTTTTCACCTTTCTGCAGCATGACGTAATGGGTGGGTGTTATCTCTTTTGTCAAAAATCACCTGTTTTTGCTTGAACATTAAATGCCTCCAAATGGTATTTAATTCACTTCCCGGGCCCCTGGAAGCATGAAAATCACTTTAAACATGCTAATTTTAGCTCTAAAACTGATGATCTACCTACAAATGTGAACTGACGTTCAAAAATAAAACATTTGAAAACGGACCATTTTTCACCTTTCTGAAGCATAACGTAATGGGGGGGTGTTATCTCTTTTGTCAAAAATCACCTGTTTTTGCTTGAACATTAAATGCCTCCAAATGGTATTTAATTCACTTCCCGGGCCCCTGGAAGCATGAAAATCACTTTAAACATGCTAATTTTAGCTCTAAAACTGATGATCTACCTACAAATGTGAACTGACTTTCAAAAATAAAACATTTGAAAACTGACAATTTTTCACCTTTCTGAAGCATGACGTAATGGGGGGGGTGTTATCTCTTTTGTCAAAAATCACCTGTTTTTGCTTGAACATTAAATGCCTCCAAATGGTATTTAATTCACTTCCCGGGCCCCTGGAAGCATGAAAATCACTTTAAACATGCTAATTTTAGCTCTAAAACTGATGATCTACCTACAAATGTGAACTGACGTTCAAAAATAAAACATTTGAAAACGGACCATTTTTCACCTTTCTGAAGCATGACGTAATGGGGGGTGTTATCTCTTTTGTCAAAAATCAACCTGTTTTTGCTTCAACATGAAATGCCTCCAAATGGTATTTAATTCACTTCCCGGGGCGAAGAAACACTTTTTGAGACCTCAGGGTGAGTAAATTGGCCATTTTCATGCACTTTTAACCATTCCACAAATCTTGTGTTTTAGGCCTCTGGAAGCATGAAAATCACTTTAAACATGCTAATTTTAGCTCTAAATCTGATGATCTACCTACAAATGTGAACTGACGTTAAAAAATAAAACATTTGAAAACGGTCCATTTTTCACCTTTCTGCAGCATGACGTAATGGGGGGGTGTTATCTCTTTTGTCAAAAATCACCTGTTTTTGCTTGAACATTAAATGCCTCCAAATGGTATTTAATTCACTTTCCGGGCCCCTGGAAGCATGAAAATCACTTTCAACATGCTAATTTTAGCTCTAAAACTGATGATCTACCTACAAGTGTGAACTGACGTTCAAAAATAAAACATTTGAAAACGGACAATTTTTCACCTTTCTGAAGCATGACGTAATGGGGGGGGGTGTTATCTCTTTTGTCAAAAATCACCTGTTTTTGCTTGAACATTAAATGCCTCCAAATGGTATTTAATTCACTTCCCGGGGTGAAGAAACACTTTTTGAGACCTCAGAGTGAGTAAATTGGCCATTTTCATGCACTTTTAACCATTCCACAAATCTTGTGTTTTGGGCCCCTGGAAGCATGAAAATCACTTTAAACATGCTAATTTTAGCTCTAAAACTGATGATCTACCTACAAATGTGAACTGACGTTAAAAAATAAAACATTTGAAAACTGACCATTTTTCACCTTTCTGCAGCATGACGTAATGGGGGGTGTTATCTCTTTTGTCAAAAATCACCTGTTTTTGCTTGAACATTAAATGCCTCCAAATGGTATTTAATTCACTTTCCGGGCCCCTGGAAGCATGAAAATCACTTTCAACATGCTAATTTTAGCTCTAAAACTGATGATCTACCTACAAGTGTGAACTGACGTTCAAAAATAAAACATTTGAAAACGGACCATTTTTCACCTTTCTGAAGCATGACATAATGGGGGGGGGGGTGTTATCTCTTTTGTCAAAAATCACCTGTTTTTGCTTGAACATTAAATGCCTCCAAATGGTATTTAATTCACTTCCCGGGGTGAAGAAACACTTTTTGAGACCTCAGAGTGAGTAAATTGGCCATTTTCATGCACTTTTAACCATTTCACAAATCTTGTGTTTTGGGCCCCTGGAAGCATGAAAATCACTTTAAACATGCTAATTTTAGCTCTAAAACTGATGATCTACCTACAAATGTGAACTGACGTTAAAAAATAAAACATTTGAAAACTGACCATTTTTCACCTTTCTGCAGTATGACGTAATGGGGGGTGTTATCTCTTTTGTCAAAAATCACCTGTTTTTGCTTGAACATTAAATGCCTCCAAATGGTATTTAATTCACTTCCCGGGCACCTGGAAGCATGAAAATCACTTTCAACATGCTAATTTTAGCTCTAAAACTGATGATCTACCTACAAATGTGAACTGACGTTCAAAAATAAAACATTTGAAAACGGACCATTTTTCACCTTTCTGAAGCATGACGTAATGGGGGGTTGTTATCTCTTTTGTCAAAAATCACCTGTTTTTGCTTGAACATTAAATGCCTCCAAATGGTATTTAATTCACTTCCCGGGCCCCTGGAAGTATGAAAATCACTTTAAACATGCTAATTTTAGCTCTAAAACTGATGATCTACCTACAAATGTGAACTGACTTTCAAAAATAAAACATTTGAAAACTGACAATTTTTCACCTTTCTGAAGCATGACGTAATGGGGGGGTGTTATCTCTTTTGTCAAAAATCACCTGTTTTTGCTTGAACATTAAATGCCTCCAAATGGTATTTAATTCACTTCCCGGGCCCCTGGAAGCATGAAAATCACTTTAAACATGCTAATTTTAGCTCTAAAACTGATGATCTACCTACAAATGTGAACTGACGTTCAAAAATAAAACATTTGAAAACGGACCATTTTTCACCTTTCTGAAGCATGACGTAATGGGGGGTGTTATCTCTTTTGTCAAAAATCACCTGTTTTTGCTTGAACATTAAATGCCTCCAAATGGTATTTAATTCACTTCCCGGGGTGAAGAAACACTTTTTGAGACCTCAGGGTGAGTAAATTGGCCATTTTCATGCACTTTTAACCATTCCACAAATCTTGTGTTTTGGGCCCCTAGAAGCATGAAAATCACTTTAAACATGCTCATTTTAGCTCTAAAATTGATGATCTACCTACAAATGTGAACTGACGTTAAAAAATAAAACATTTGAAAACGGACCATTTTTCACCTTTCTGCAGCATGACGTAATGGGGTTGTGTTATCTCTTTTGTTAAAAATCACCTGTTTTTGCTTGAACATTAAATGCCTCCAAATGGTATTTAATTCACTTCCTGGGCCCCTGGAAGCATGAAAATCACTTTAAACATGCTAATTTTAGCTCTAAAACTGATGATCTACCTACAAATGTGAACTGACGTTCAAAAATAAAACTTTTGAAAACGGACCATTTTTCACCTTTCTGAAGCATGACGTAATGGGGGGGGTGTTATCCCTTTTGTCAAAAATCACCTGTTTTTGCTTGAACATTAAATGCCTCCAAATGGTATTTAATTCACTTCCCAGGCCCCTGGAAGAATGAAAATCACTTTAAACATGCTTATTTTAGCTCTAAAACTGATGATGTACCTACAAATGTGAACTGACGTTCAAAAATAAAACATTTGAAAACGGACCATTTTTCACCTTTCTGAAGCATGACGTAATGGGGGGGTGTTATCTCTTTTGTCAAAAATCACCTGTTTTTGCTTGAACATTAAATGCCTCCAAATGGTATTTAATTCACTTCCCGGAGTGAAGAAACACTTTTTGAGACCTCAGAGTGAGTAAATTGGCCATTTTCATGCACTTTTAACCATTCCACAAATCTTGTGTTTTGGGCCTCTGGAAGCATGAAAATCACTTTAAACATGCTAATTTTAGCTCTAAATCTGATGATCTACCTACAAATGTGAACTGACGTTAAAAAATAAAACATTTGAAAACGGTCCATTTTTCACCTTTCTGCAGCATGACGTAATGGGGGGGTGTTATCTCTTTTGTCAAAAATCACCTGTTTTTGCTTGAACATTAAATGCCTCCAAATGGTATTTAATTCACTTCCCGGGCCCCTGGAAGCATGAAAATCACTTTAAACATGCTAATTTTAGCTCTAAAACTGATGATCTACCTACAAATGTGAACTGACGTTCAAAAATAAAACATTTGAAAACGGACCATTTTTCACCTTTCTGAAGCATAACGTAATGGGGGGGTGTTATCTCTTTTGTCAAAAATCACCTGTTTTTGCTTGAACATTAAATGCCTCCAAATGGTATTTAATTCACTTCCCGGGCCCCTGGAAGCATGAAAATCACTTTAAACATGCTAATTTTAGCTCTAAAACTGATGATCTACCTACAAATGTGAACTGACTTTCAAAAATAAAACATTTGAAAACTGACAATTTTTCACCTTTCTGAAGCATGACGTAATGGGGGGGGTGTTATCTCTTTTGTCAAAAATCACCTGTTTTTGCTTGAACATTAAATGCCTCCAAATGGTATTTAATTCACTTCCCGGGCCCCTGGAAGCATGAAAATCACTTTAAACATGCTAATTTTAGCTCTAAAACTGATGATCTACCTACAAATGTGAACTGACGTTCAAAAATAAAACATTTGAAAACGGACCATTTTTCACCTTTCTGAAGCATGACGTAATGGGGGGTGTTATCTCTTTTGTCAAAAATCAACCTGTTTTTGCTTCAACATGAAATGCCTCCAAATGGTATTTAATTCACTTCCCGGGGCGAAGAAACACTTTTTGAGACCTCAGGGTGAGTAAATTGGCCATTTTCATGCACTTTTAACCATTCCACAAATCTTGTGTTTTGGGCCTCTGGAAGCATGAAAATCACTTTAAACATGCTAATTTTAGCTCTAAATCTGATGATCTACCTACAAATGTGAACTGACGTTAAAAAATAAAACATTTGAAAACGGTCCATTTTTCACCTTTCTGCAGCATGACGTAATGGGGGGGTGTTATCTCTTTTGTCAAAAATCACCTGTTTTTGCTTGAACATTAAATGCCTCCAAATGGTATTTAATTCACTTCCCGGGCCCCTGGAAGCATGAAAATCACTTTAAACATGCTAATTTTAGCTCTAAAACTGATGATCTACCTACAAATGTGAACTGACTTTCAAAAATAAAACATTTGAAAACGGACAATTTTTCACCTTTCTGAAGCATGACGTAATGGGGGGGGTGTTATCTCTTTTGTCAAAAATCACCTGTTTTTGCTTGAACATTAAATGCCTCCAAATGGTATTTAATTCACTTCCCGGGCCCCTGGAAGCATGAAAATCACTTTAAACATGCTAATTTTAGCTCTAAAACTGATGATCTACCTACAAATGTGAACTGACGTTAAAAAATAAAACATTTGAAAACGGACCATTTTTCACCTTTCTGCAGCATGACGTAATGGGGGGGTGTTATCTCTTTTGTCAAAAATCACCTGTTTTTGCTTGAACATTAAATGCCTCCAAATGGTATTTAATTCACTTCCCGGGCCCCTGGAAGCATGAAAATCACTTTAAACATGCTTATTTTAGCTCTAAAACTGATGATCTACCTACAAATGTGAACTGACGTTCAAAAATAAAACATTTGAAAACGGACCATTTTTCACCTTTCTGAAGCATGACGTAATGGGGGGGTGTTATCTCTTTTGTCAAAAATCACCTGTTTTTGCTTGAACATTAAATGCCTCCAAATGGTATTTAATTCACTTCCCGGGGTGAAGAAACACTTTTTGAGACCTCAGAGTGAGTAAATTGGCCATTTTCATGCACTTTTAACCATTCCACAAATCTTGTGTTTTGGGCCCCTGGAAGCATGAAAATCACTTTAAACATGCTAATTTTAGCTCTAAAACTGATGATCTACCTACAAATGTGAACTGACGTTAAAAAATAAAACATTTGAAAACGGACCATTTTTCACCTTTCTGCAGTATGACGTAATGGGGGGTGTTATCTCTTTTGTCAAAAATCACCTGTTTTTGCTTGAACATTAAATGCCTCCAAATGGTATTTAATTCACTTTCCGGGCCCCTGGAAGCATGAAAATCACTTTCAACATGCTAATTTTAGCTCTAAAACTGATGATCTACCTACAAGTGTGAACTGACGTTCAAAAATAAAACATTTGAAAACGGACCATTTTTCACCTTTCTGAAGCATGACATAATGGGGGGGGGTGTTATCTCTTTTGTCAAAAATCACCTGTTTTTGCTTGAACATTAAATGCCTCCAAATGGTATTTAATTCACTTCCCGGGGTGAAGAAACACTTTTTGAGACCTCAGAGTGAGTAAATTGGCCATTTTCATGCACTTTTAACCATTCCACAAATCTTGTGTTTTGGGCCCCTGGAAGCATGAAAATCACTTTAAACATGCTAATTTTAGCTCTAAAACTGATGATCTACCTACAAATGTGAACTGACGTTAAAAAATAAAACATTTGAAAACTGACCATTTTTCACCTTTCTGCAGCATGACGTAATGGGGGGTGTTATCTCTTTTGTCAAAAATCACCTGTTTTTGCTTGAACATTAAATGCCTCCAAATGGTATTTAATTCACTTTCCGGGCCCCTGGAAGCATGAAAATCACTTTCAACATGCTAATTTTAGCTCTAAAACTGATGATCTACCTACAAGTGTGAACTGACGTTCAAAAATAAAACATTTGAAAACGGACCATTTTTCACCTTTCTGAAGCATGACATAATGGGGGGGGGGGTGTTATCTCTTTTGTCAAAAATCACCTGTTTTTGCTTGAACATTAAATGCCTCCAAATGGTATTTAATTCACTTCCCGGGGTGAAGAAACACTTTTTGAGACCTCAGAGTCAGTAAATTGGCCATTTTCATGCACTTTTAACCATTTCACAAATCTTGTGTTTTGGGCCCCTGGAAGCATGAAAATCACTTTAAACATGCTAATTTTAGCTCTAAAACTGATGATCTACCTACAAATGTGAACTGACGTTAAAAAATAAAACATTTGAAAACTGACCATTTTTCACCTTTCTGCAGTATGACGTAATGGGGGGTGTTATCTCTTTTGTCAAAAATCACCTGTTTTTGCTTGAACATTAAATGCCTCCAAATGGTATTTAATTCACTTCCCGGGCACCTGGAAGCATGAAAATCACTTTCAACATGCTAATTTTAGCTCTAAAACTGATGATCTACCTACAAATGTGAACTGACGTTCAAAAATAAAACATTTGAAAACGGACCATTTTTCACCTTTCTGAAGCATGACGTAATGGGGGGTTGTTATCTCTTTTGTCAAAAATCACCTGTTTTTGCTTGAACATTAAATGCCTCCAAATGGTATTTAATTCACTTCCCGGGCCCCTGGAAGTATGAAAATCACTTTAAACATGCTAATTTTAGCTCTAAAACTGATGATCTACCTACAAATGTGAACTGACTTTCAAAAATAAAACATTTGAAAACTGACCATTTTTCACCTTTCTGAAGCATGACGTAATGGGGGGGTGTTATCTCTTTTGTCAAAAATCACCTGTTTTTGCTTGAACATTAAATGCCTCCAAATGGTATTTAATTCACTTCCCGGGCCCCTGGAAGCATGAAAATCACTTTAAACATGCTAATTTTAGCTCTAAAACTGATGATCTACCTACAAATGTGAACTGACGTTCAAAAATAAAACATTTGAAAACGGACCATTTTTCACCTTTCTGAAGCATGACGTAATGGGGGGTGTTATCTCTTTTGTCAAAAATCACCTGTTTTTGCTTGAACATTAAATGCCTCCAAATGGTATTTAATTCACTTCCCGGGGTGAAGAAACACTTTTTGAGACCTCAGGGTGAGTAAATTGGCCATTTTCATGCACTTTTAACCATTCCACAAATCTTGTGTTTTGGGCCCCTAGAAGCATGAAAATCACTTTAAACATGCTCATTTTAGCTCTAAAATTGATGATCTACCTACAAATGTGAACTGACGTTAAAAAATAAAACATTTGAAAACGGACCATTTTTCGCCTTTCTGCAGCATGACGTAATGGGGTTGTGTTATCTCTTTTGTTAAAAATCACCTGTTTTTGCTTGAACATTAAATGCCTCCAAATGGTATTTAATTCACTTCCTGGGCCCCTGGAAGCATGAAAATCACTTTAAACATGCTAATTTTAGCTCTAAAACTGATGATCTACCTACAAATGTGAACTGACGTTCAAAAATAAAACTTTTGAAAACGGACCATTTTTCACCTTTCTGAAGCATGACGTAATGGGGGGGGTGTTATCCCTTTTGTCAAAAATCACCTGTTTTTGCTTGAACATTAAATGCCTCCAAATGGTATTTAATTCACTTCCCAGGCCCCTGGAAGAATGAAAATCACTTTAAACATGCTTATTTTAGCTCTAAAACTGATGATGTACCTACAAATGTGAACTGACGTTCAAAAATAAAACATTTGAAAACGGACCATTTTTCACCTTTCTGAAGCATGACGTAATGGGGGGGTGTTATCTCTTTTGTCAAAAATCACCTGTTTTTGCTTGAACATTAAATGCCTCCAAATGGTATTTAATTCACTTCCCGGAGTGAAGAAACACTTTTTGAGACCTCAGAGTGAGTAAATTGGCCATTTTCATGCACTTTTAACCATTCCACAAATCTTGTGTTTTGGGCCTCTGGAAGCATGAAAATCACTTTAAACATGCTAATTTTAGCTCTAAATCTGATGATCTACCTACAAATGTGAACTGACGTTAAAAAATAAAACATTTGAAAACGGTCCATTTTTCACCTTTCTGCAGCATGACGTAATGGGGGGGTGTTATCTCTTTTGTCAAAAATCACCTGTTTTTGCTTGAACATTAAATGCCTCCAAATGGTATTTAATTCACTTCCCGGGCCCCTGGAAGCATGAAAATCACTTTAAACATGCTAATTTTAGCTCTAAAACTGATGATCTACCTACAAATGTGAACTGACGTTCAAAAATAAAACATTTGAAAACGGACCATTTTTCACCTTTCTGAAGCATAACGTAATGGGGGGGTGTTATCTCTTTTGTCAAAAATCACCTGTTTTTGCTTGAACATTAAATGCCTCCAAATGGTATTTAATTCACTTCCCGGGCCCCTGGAAGCATGAAAATCACTTTAAACATGCTAATTTTAGCTCTAAAACTGATGATCTACCTACAAATGTGAACTGACTTTCAAAAATAAAACATTTGAAAACTGACAATTTTTCACCTTTCTGAAGCATGACGTAATGGGGGGGGTGTTATCTCTTTTGTCAAAAATCACCTGTTTTTGCTTGAACATTAAATGCCTCCAAATGGTATTTAATTCACTTCCCGGGCCCCTGGAAGCATGAAAATCACTTTAAACATGCTAATTTTAGCTCTAAAACTGATGATCTACCTACAAATGTGAACTGACGTTCAAAAATAAAACATTTGAAAACGGACCATTTTTCACCTTTCTGAAGCATGACGTAATGGGGGGTGTTATCTCTTTTGTCAAAAATCAACCTGTTTTTGCTTCAACATGAAATGCCTCCAAATGGTATTTAATTCACTTCCCGGGGCGAAGAAACACTTTTTGAGACCTCAGGGTGAGTAAATTGGCCATTTTCATGCACTTTTAACCATTCCACAAATCTTGTGTTTTGGGCCTCTGGAAGCATGAAAATCACTTTAAACATGCTAATTTTAGCTCTAAATCTGATGATCTACCTACAAATGTGAACTGACGTTAAAAAATAAAACATTTGAAAACGGTCCATTTTTCACCTTTCTGCAGCATGACGTAATGGGGGGGTGTTATCTCTTTTGTCAAAAATCACCTGTTTTTGCTTGAACATTAAATGCCTCCAAATGGTATTTAATTCACTTCCCGGGCCCCTGGAAGCATGAAAATCACTTTAAACATGCTAATTTTAGCTCTAAAACTGATGATCTACCTACAAATGTGAACTGACTTTCAAAAATAAAACATTTGAAAACGGACAATTTTTCACCTTTCTGAAGCATGACGTAATGGGGGGGGTGTTATCTCTTTTGTCAAAAATCACCTGTTTTTGCTTGAACATTAAATGCCTCCAAATGGTATTTAATTCACTTCCCGGGCCCCTGGAAGCATGAAAATCACTTTAAACATGCTAATTTTAGCTCTAAAACTGATGATCTACCTACAAATGTGAACTGACGTTAAAAAATAAAACATTTGAAAACGGACCATTTTTCACCTTTCTGCAGCATGACGTAATGGGGGGGTGTTATCTCTTTTGTCAAAAATCACCTGTTTTTGCTTGAACATTAAATGCCTCCAAATGGTATTTAATTCACTTCCCGGGCCCCTGGAAGCATGAAAATCACTTTAAACATGCTTATTTTAGCTCTAAAACTGATGATCTACCTACAAATGTGAACTGACGTTCAAAAATAAAACATTTGAAAACGGACCATTTTTCACCTTTCTGAAGCATGACGTAATGGGGGGGTGTTATCTCTTTTGTCAAAAATCACCTGTTTTTGCTTGAACATTAAATGCCTCCAAATGGTATTTAATTCACTTCCCGGGGTGAAGAAACACTTTTTGAGACCTCAGAGTGAGTAAATTGGCCATTTTCATGCACTTTTAACCATTCCACAAATCTTGTGTTTTGGGCCCCTGGAAGCATGAAAATCACTTTAAACATGCTAATTTTAGCTCTAAAACTGATGATCTACCTACAAATGTGAACTGACGTTAAAAAATAAAACATTTGAAAACGGACCATTTTTCACCTTTCTGCAGTATGACGTAATGGGGGGTGTTATCTCTTTTGTCAAAAATCACCTGTTTTTGCTTGAACATTAAATGCCTCCAAATGGTATTTAATTCACTTTCCGGGCCCCTGGAAGCATGAAAATCACTTTCAACATGCTAATTTTAGCTCTAAAACTGATGATCTACCTACAAGTGTGAACTGACGTTCAAAAATAAAACATTTGAAAACGGACCATTTTTCACCTTTCTGAAGCATGACATAATGGGGGGGGGTGTTATCTCTTTTGTCAAAAATCACCTGTTTTTGCTTGAACATTAAATGCCTCCAAATGGTATTTAATTCACTTCCCGGGGTGAAGAAACACTTTTTGAGACCTCAGAGTGAGTAAATTGGCCATTTTCATGCACTTTTAACCATTCCACAAATCTTGTGTTTTGGGCCCCTGGAAGCATGAAAATCACTTTAAACATGCTAATTTTAGCTCTAAAACTGATGATCTACCTACAAATGTGAACTGACGTTAAAAAATAAAACATTTGAAAACTGACCATTTTTCACCTTTCTGCAGCATGACGTAATGGGGGGTGTTATCTCTTTTGTCAAAAATCACCTGTTTTTGCTTGAACATTAAATGCCTCCAAATGGTATTTAATTCACTTTCCGGGCCCCTGGAAGCATGAAAATCACTTTCAACATGCTAATTTTAGCTCTAAAACTGATGATCTACCTACAAGTGTGAACTGACGTTCAAAAATAAAACATTTGAAAACGGACCATTTTTCACCTTTCTGAAGCATGACATAATGGGGGGGGGGTGTTATCTCTTTTGTCAAAAATCACCTGTTTTTGCTTGAACATTAAATGCCTCCAAATGGTATTTAATTCACTTCCCGGGGTGAAGAAACACTTTTTGAGACCTCAGAGTGAGTAAATTGGCCATTTTCATGCACTTTTAACCATTTCACAAATCTTGTGTTTTGGGCCCCTGGAAGCATGAAAATCACTTTAAACATGCTAATTTTAGCTCTAAAACTGATGATCTACCTACAAATGTGAACTGACTTTCAAAAATAAAACATTTGAAAACGGACAATTTTTCACCTTTCTGAAGCATGACGTAATGGGGGGGTGTTATCTCTTTTGTCAAAAATCACCTGTTTTTGCTTGAACATTAAATGCCTCCAAATGGTATTTAATTCACTTCCCGGGCCCCTGGAAGCATGAAAATCACTTTAAACATGCTAATTTTAGCTCTAAAACTGATGATCTACCTACAAATGTGAACTGACGTTCAAAAATAAAACATTTGAAAACGGACCATTTTTCACCTTTCTGAAGCATGACGTAATGAAGGGTGTTATCTCTTTTGTCAAAAATCACCTGTTTTTGCTTGAACATTAAATGCCTCCAAATGGTATTTAATTCACTTCCCGGGGTGAAGAAACACTTTTTGAGACCTCAGGGTGAGTAAATTGGCCATTTTCATGCACTTTTAACCATTCCACAAATCTTGTGTTTTGGGCCCCTAGAAGCATGAAAATCACTTTAAACATGCTCATTTTAGCTCTAAAATTGATGATCTACCTACAAATGTGAACTGACGTTAAAAAATAAAACATTTGAAAACGGACCATTTTTCACCTTTCTGCAGCATGACGTAATGGGGTTGTGTTATCTCTTTTGTTAAAAATCACCTGTTTTTGCTTGAACATTAAATGCCTCCAAATGGTATTTAATTCACTTCCTGGGCCCCTGGAAGCATGAAAATCACTTTAAACATGCTAATTTTAGCTCTAAAACTGATGATCTACCTACAAATGTGAACTGACGTTCAAAAATAAAACTTTTGAAAACGGACCATTTTTCACCTTTCTGAAGCATGACGTAATGGGGGGGTGTTATCCCTTTTGTCAAAAATCACCTGTTTTTGCTTGAACATTAAATGCCTCCAAATGGTATTTAATTCACTTCCCGGGGTGAAGAAACACTTTTTGAGACCTCAGAGTGAGTAAATTGGCCATTTTCATGCACTTTTAACCATTCCACAAATCTTGTGTTTTGGGCCCCTGGAAGCATGAAAATCACTTTAAACATGCTAATTTTAGCTCTAAAACTGATGATCTACCCACAAATGTGAACTGACGTTCAAAAATAAAACATTTGAAAACGGACCATTTTTCACCTTTCTGAAGCATGACGTAATGGGGGGGTGTTATCTCTTTTGTCAAAAATCACCTGTTTTTGCTTGAACATTAAATGCCTCCAAATGGTATTTAATTCACTTCCCGGGCCCCTGGAAGCATGAAAATCACTTTAAACATGCTAATTTTAGCTCTAAAACTGATGATCTACCTACAAATGTGAACTGACGTTCAGAAATAAAACATTTGAAAACGGACCATTTTTCACCTTTCTGAAGCATGACGTAATGGGGGGGTGTTATCTCTTTTGTCAAAAATCACCTGTTTTTGCTTGAACATTAAATGCCTCCAAATGGTATTTAATTCACTTCCCAGGCCCCTGGAAGCATGAAAATCACTTTAAACATGCTAATTTTAGCTCTAAAACTGATGATCTACCTACAAATGAGAACTGATGTTCAAAAATAAAACATTTGAAAACGGACAATTTTTCACCTTTCTGAAGCATGACGTAATGGGGGGGTGTTATCTCTTTTGTCAAAAATCACCTGTTTTTGCTTGAACATTAAATGCCTCCAAATGGTATTTAATTCACTTCCCGGGGTGAAGAAACACTTGTTGAGACCTCAGAGTGAGTAACATGGCCATTTTCATGCACTTTTAACCATTCCACAAATCTTGTGTTTTGGGCCCCTGGAAGCATGAAAATCACTTTAAACATGCTAATTTTAGCTCTAAAACTGATGATCTACCTACAAATGTGAACTGACGTTAAAAAATAAAACATTTGAAAACTGACCATTTTTCACCTTTCTGCAGCATGACGTAATGGGGGGGGTGTTATCTCTTTTGTCAAAAATCACCTGTTTTTGCTTGAACATTAAATGCCTCCAAATGGTATTTAATTCACTTCCCGGGGTGAAGAAACACTTTTTGAGACCTCAGAGTGAGTAAATTGGCCATTTTCATGCACTTTTAACCATTCCACAAATCTTGTGTTTTGGGCCCCTGGAAGCATGAAAATCACTTTAAACATGCTAATTTTAGCTCTAAAACTGATGATCTACCTACAAATGTGAACTGACGTTCAAAAATAAAACATTTGAAAACGGACCATTTTTCACCTTTCTGCAGCATGACGTAATGGGGGGGGTGTTATCTCTTATGTCAAAAATCACCTGTTTTTGCTTGAACATTAAATGCCTCCAAATGGTATTTAATTCACTTCCCGGGCCCCTGGAAGCATGAAAATCACTTTAAACATGCTAATTTTAGCTCTAAAACTGATGATCTACCTACAAATGTGAACTGACTTTCAAAAATAAAACATTTGAAAACGGACAATTTTTCACCTTTCTGAAGCATGACGTAATGGGGGGGTGTTATCTCTTTTGTCAAAAATCACCTGTTTTTGCTTGAACATTAAATGCCTCCAAATGGTGTTTAATTCACTTCCCGGGCCCCTGGAAGCATGAAAATCACTTTAAACATGCTAATTTTAGCTCTAAAACTGATGATCTACCTACAAATGTGAACTGACTTTCAAAAATAAAACATTTGAAAACTGACAATTTTTCACCTTTCTGAAGCATGACGTAATGGGGGGTGTTATCTCTTTTGTCAAAAATCACCTGTTTTTGCTTGAACATTAAATGCCTCCAAATGGTATTTAATTCACTTCCCGGGCCCCTGGAAGCATGAAAATCACTTTAAACATGGTAATTTTAGCTCTAAAACTGATGATCTACCTACAAATGTGAACTGACGTTCAAAAATAAAACATTTGAAAACGGACCATTTTTCACCTTTCTGAAGCATGACGTAAGGGGGGTGTTATCTCTTTTGTCAAAAATCACCTGTTTTTGCTTGAACATTAAATGCCTCCAAATGGTATTTAATTCACTTCCCAGGCCCCTGGAAGCATGAAAATCACTTTAAACATGCTAATTTTAGCTCTAAAACTGATGATCTACCTACAAATGTGAACTGACGTTCAAAAATAAAACATTTGAAAACGGACCATTTTTCACCTTTCTGAAGCATGACGTAATAGGGGGGTGTTATCTCTTTTGTCAAAAATCACCTGTTTTTGCTTGAACATTAAATGCCTCCAAATGGTATTTAATTCACTTCCCGGGGTGAAGAAACACTTTTTGAGACCTCAGAGTGAGTAAATTGGCCATTTTCATGCACTTTTAACCATTCCACAAATCTTGTGTTTTGGGCCCCTGGAAGCATGAAAATCACTTTAAACATGCTAATTTTAGCTCTAAAACTGATGATCTACCTACAAATGTGAACTGACGTTAAAAAATAAAACATTTGAAAACGGACCATTTTTCACCTTTCTGCAGCATGACGTAATGGGGGGGTGTTATCTCTTTTGTCAAAAATCACCTGTTTTTGCTTGAACATTAAATGCCTCCAAATGGTATTTAATTCACTTCCCGGGCCCCTGGAAGCATGAAAATCACTTTAAACATGCTAATTTTAGCTCTAAAACTGATGATCTACCTACAAATGTGAACTGACGTTCAAAAATAAAACATTTGAAAACGGACCATTTTTCACCTTTCTGAAGCATGACGTAATGGGGGGGTGTTATCTCTTTTGTCAAAAATCACCTGTTTTTGCTTGAACATTAAATGCCTCCAAATGGTATTTAATTCACTTCCCAGGCCCCTGGAAGCATGAAAATCACTTTAAACATGCTAATTTTAGCTCTAAAACTGATGATCTACCTACAAATGAGAACTGATGTTCAAAAATAATACATTTGAAAACGGACCATTTTTCACTTTTCTGAAGCATGACGTAATGGGGGGTGTTATCTCTTTTGTCAAAAATCACCTGTTTTTGCTTGAACATTAAATGCCTCCAAATAGTATTTAATTCACTTCCCGGGCCCCTGGAAGCATGAAAATCACTTTAAACATGGTAATTTTAGCTCTAAAACTGATGATCTACCTACAAATGTGAACTGACGTTCAAAAATAAAACATTTGAAAACTGACCATTTTTCACCTTTCTGAAGCATGACGTAATGGGGGGTGTTATCTCTTTTGTCAAAAATCACCTGTTTTTGCTTGAACATTAAATGCCTCCAAATGGTGTTTAATTCACTTCCCGGGCCCCTGGAAGCATGAAAATCACTTTAAACATGCTAATTTTAGCTCTAAAACTGATGATCTACCTACAAATGTGAACTGACTTTCAAAAATAAAACATTTGAAAACTGACAATTTTTCACCTTTCTGAAGCATGACGTAATGGGGGGTGTTATCTCTTTTGTCAAAAATCACCTGTTTTTGCTTGAACATTAAATGCCTCCAAATGGTATTTAATTCACTTCCCGGGCCCCTGAAAGCATGAAAATCACTTTAAACATGGTAATTTTAGCTCTAAAACTGATGATCTACCTACAAATGTGAACTGACGTTCAAAAATAAAACATTTGAAAACGGACCATTTTTCACCTTTCTGAAGCATGACGTAATGGGGGGGTGTTATCTCTTTTGTCAAAAATCACCTGTTTTTGCTTGAACATGAAATGCCTCCAAATGGTATTTAATTCACTTTCCAGGCCCCTGGAAGCATGAAAATCACTTTAAACATGCTAATTTTAGCTCTAAAACTGATGATCTAACTACAAATGAGAACTGATGTTCAAAAATAAAACATTTGAAAACGGACCATTTTTCACCTTTCTGAAGCATGACGTAATGGGGGGGTGTTATCTCTTTTGTCAAAAATCACCTGTTTTTGCTTGAACATTAAATGCCTCCAAATGGTATTTAATTCACTTCCCGGGGTGAAGAAACACTTTTTGAGACCTCAGTGTGAGTAACATGGCCATTTTCATGCACTTTTAACCATTCCACAAATCTTGTGTTTTGGGCCCCTGGAAGCATGAAAATCACTTTAAACATGCTAATTTTAGCTCTAAAACTGATGATCTACCTACAAATGTGAACTGACGTTAAAAAATAAAACATTTGAAAACGGACCATTTTTCACCTTTCTGCAGCATGACGTAATGGGGGGGGGGTGTTATCTCTTTTGTCAAAAATCACCTGTTTTTGCTTGAACATTAAATGCCTCCAAATGGTATTTAATTCACTTCCCGGGGTGAAGAAACACTTTTTGAGACCTCAGAGTGAGTAAATTGGCCATTTTCATGCACTTTTAACCATTCCACAAATCTTGTGTTTTGGGCCCCTGGAAGCATGAAAATCACTTTAAACATGTTAATTTTAGCTCTAAAACTGATGATCTACCTACAAATGTGAACTGACGTTAAAAAATAAAACATTTGAAAACGGACCATTTTTCATCTTTCTGCAGCATGACGTAATGGGGGGGTGTTATCTCTTTTGTCAAAAATCACCTGTTTTTGCTTGAACATTAAATGCCTCCAAATGGTATTTAATTCACTTCCCGGGGCGAAGAAACACTTTTTGAGACCTCAGGGTGAGTAAATTGGCCATTTTCATGCACTTTTAACCATTCCACAAATCTTGTGTTTTGGGCCTCTGGAAGCATGAAAATCACTTTAAACATGCTAATTTTAGCTCTAAATCTGATGATCTACCTACAAATGTGAACTGACGTTAAAAAATAAAACATTTGAAAACGGTCCATTTTTCACCTTTCTGCAGCATGACGTAATGGGGGGGTGTTATCTCTTTTGTCAAAAATCACCTGTTTTTGCTTGAACATTAAATGCCTCCAAATGGTATTTAATTCACTTCCCGGGCCCCTGGAAGCATGAAAATCACTTTAAACATGCTAATTTTAGCTCTAAAACTGATGATCTACCTACAAATGTGAACTGACGTTCAAAAATAAAACATTTGAAAACGGACCATTTTTCACCTTTCTGAAGCATGACGTAATGGGGGGTGTTATCTCTTTTGTCAAAAATCAACCTGTTTTTGCTTCAACATGAAATGCCTCCAAATGGTATTTAATTCACTTCCCGGGGCGAAGAAACACTTTTTGAGACCTCAGGGTGAGTAAATTGGCCATTTTCATGCACTTTTAACCATTCCACAAATCTTGTGTTTTGGGCCTCTGGAAGCATGAAAATCACTTTAAACATGCTAATTTTAGCTCTAAATCTGATGATCTACCTACAAATGTGAACTGACGTTCAAAAATAAAACATTTGAAAACGGACCATTTTTCACCTTTCTGAAGCATGACGTAATGGGGGGTGTTATCTCTTTTGTCAAAAATCAACCTGTTTTTGCTTCAACATGAAATGCCTCCAAATGGTATTTAATTCACTTCCCGGGGCGAAGAAACACTTTTTGAGACCTCAGGGTGAGTAAATTGGCCATTTTCATGCACTTTTAACCATTCCACAAATCTTGTGTTTTGGGCCTCTGGAAGCATGAAAATCACTTTAAACATGCTAATTTTAGCTCTAAATCTGATGATCTACCTACAAATGTGAACTGACGTTAAAAAATAAAACATTTGAAAACGGTCCATTTTTCACCTTTCTGCAGCATGACGTAATGGGGGGGTGTTATCTCTTTTGTCAAAAATCACCTGTTTTTGCTTGAACATTAAATGCCTCCAAATGGTATTTAATTCACTTCCCGGGCCCCTGGAAGCATGAAAATCACTTTAAACATGCTAATTTTAGCTCTAAAACTGATGATCTACCTACAAATGTGAACTGACTTTCAAAAATAAAACATTTGAAAACGGACAATTTTTCACCTTTCTGAAGCATGACGTAATGGGGGGGTGTTATCTCTTTTGTCAAAAATCACCTGTTTTTGCTTGAACATTAAATGCCTCCAAATGGTATTTAATTCACTTCCCGGGCCCCTGGAAGCATGAAAATCACTTTAAACATGCTAATTTTAGCTCTAAAACTGATGATCTACCTACAAATGTGAACTGACGTTCAAAAATAAAACATTTGAAAACGGACCATTTTTCACCTTTCTGAAGCATGACGTAATGAAGGGTGTTATCTCTTTTGTCAAAAATCACCTGTTTTTGCTTGAACATTAAATGCCTCCAAATGGTATTTAATTCACTTCCCGGGGTGAAGAAACACTTTTTGAGACCTCAGGGTGAGTAAATTGGCCATTTTCATGCACTTTTAACCATTCCACAAATCTTGTGTTTTGGGCCCCTAGAAGCATGAAAATCACTTTAAACATGCT
Source organism: Lissotriton helveticus (assembly GCF_964261635.1). NCBI lineage: Eukaryota > Metazoa > Chordata > Amphibia > Caudata > Salamandridae > Lissotriton > Lissotriton helveticus. The sequence continues at coordinate 734,673 of NW_027611851.1, forward strand.
CATTTTAGCTCTAAAATTGATGATCTACCTACAAATGTGAACTGACGTTAAAAAATAAAACATTTGAAAACGGACCATTTTTCACCTTTCTGCAGCATGACGTAATGGGGTTGTGTTATCTCTTTTGTTAAAAATCACCTGTTTTTGCTTGAACATTAAATGCCTCCAAATGGTATTTAATTCACTTCCTGGGCCCCTGGAAGCATGAAAATCACTTTAAACATGCTAATTTTAGCTCTAAAACTGATGATCTACCTACAAATGTGAACTGACGTTCAAAAATAAAACTTTTGAAAACGGACCATTTTTCACCTTTCTGAAGCATGACGTAATGGGGGGGTGTTATCCCTTTTGTCAAAAATCACCTGTTTTTGCTTGAACATTAAATGCCTCCAAATGGTATTTAATTCACTTCCCGGGGTGAAGAAACACTTTTTGAGACCTCAGAGTGAGTAAATTGGCCATTTTCATGCACTTTTAACCATTCCACAAATCTTGTGTTTTGGGCCCCTGGAAGCATGAAAATCACTTTAAACATGCTAATTTTAGCTCTAAAACTGATGATCTACCCACAAATGTGAACTGACGTTCAAAAATAAAACATTTGAAAACGGACCATTTTTCACCTTTCTGAAGCATGACGTAATGGGGGGGTGTTATCTCTTTTGTCAAAAATCACCTGTTTTTGCTTGAACATTAAATGCCTCCAAATGGTATTTAATTCACTTCCCGGGCCCCTGGAAGCATGAAAATCACTTTAAACATGCTAATTTTAGCTCTAAAACTGATGATCTACCTACAAATGTGAACTGACGTTCAGAAATAAAACATTTGAAAACGGACCATTTTTCACCTTTCTGAAGCATGACGTAATGGGGGGGTGTTATCTCTTTTGTCAAAAATCACCTGTTTTTGCTTGAACATTAAATGCCTCCAAATGGTATTTAATTCACTTCCCAGGCCCCTGGAAGCATGAAAATCACTTTAAACATGCTAATTTTAGCTCTAAAACTGATGATCTACCTACAAATGAGAACTGATGTTCAAAAATAAAACATTTGAAAACGGACAATTTTTCACCTTTCTGAAGCATGACGTAATGGGGGGGTGTTATCTCTTTTGTCAAAAATCACCTGTTTTTGCTTGAACATTAAATGCCTCCAAATGGTATTTAATTCACTTCCCGGGGTGAAGAAACACTTGTTGAGACCTCAGAGTGAGTAACATGGCCATTTTCATGCACTTTTAACCATTCCACAAATCTTGTGTTTTGGGCCCCTGGAAGCATGAAAATCACTTTAAACATGCTAATTTTAGCTCTAAAACTGATGATCTACCTACAAATGTGAACTGACGTTAAAAAATAAAACATTTGAAAACTGACCATTTTTCACCTTTCTGCAGCATGACGTAATGGGGGGGGTGTTATCTCTTTTGTCAAAAATCACCTGTTTTTGCTTGAACATTAAATGCCTCCAAATGGTATTTAATTCACTTCCCGGGGTGAAGAAACACTTTTTGAGACCTCAGAGTGAGTAAATTGGCCATTTTCATGCACTTTTAACCATTCCACAAATCTTGTGTTTTGGGCCCCTGGAAGCATGAAAATCACTTTAAACATGCTAATTTTAGCTCTAAAACTGATGATCTACCTACAAATGTGAACTGACGTTCAAAAATAAAACATTTGAAAACGGACCATTTTTCACCTTTCTGCAGCATGACGTAATGGGGGGGGTGTTATCTCTTATGTCAAAAATCACCTGTTTTTGCTTGAACATTAAATGCCTCCAAATGGTATTTAATTCACTTCCCGGGCCCCTGGAAGCATGAAAATCACTTTAAACATGCTAATTTTAGCTCTAAAACTGATGATCTACCTACAAATGTGAACTGACTTTCAAAAATAAAACATTTGAAAACGGACAATTTTTCACCTTTCTGAAGCATGACGTAATGGGGGGGTGTTATCTCTTTTGTCAAAAATCACCTGTTTTTGCTTGAACATTAAATGCCTCCAAATGGTGTTTAATTCACTTCCCGGGCCCCTGGAAGCATGAAAATCACTTTAAACATGCTAATTTTAGCTCTAAAACTGATGATCTACCTACAAATGTGAACTGACTTTCAAAAATAAAACATTTGAAAACTGACAATTTTTCACCTTTCTGAAGCATGACGTAATGGGGGGTGTTATCTCTTTTGTCAAAAATCACCTGTTTTTGCTTGAACATTAAATGCCTCCAAATGGTATTTAATTCACTTCCCGGGCCCCTGGAAGCATGAAAATCACTTTAAACATGGTAATTTTAGCTCTAAAACTGATGATCTACCTACAAATGTGAACTGACGTTCAAAAATAAAACATTTGAAAACGGACCATTTTTCACCTTTCTGAAGCATGACGTAAGGGGGGTGTTATCTCTTTTGTCAAAAATCACCTGTTTTTGCTTGAACATTAAATGCCTCCAAATGGTATTTAATTCACTTCCCAGGCCCCTGGAAGCATGAAAATCACTTTAAACATGCTAATTTTAGCTCTAAAACTGATGATCTACCTACAAATGTGAACTGACGTTCAAAAATAAAACATTTGAAAACGGACCATTTTTCACCTTTCTGAAGCATGACGTAATAGGGGGGTGTTATCTCTTTTGTCAAAAATCACCTGTTTTTGCTTGAACATTAAATGCCTCCAAATGGTATTTAATTCACTTCCCGGGGTGAAGAAACACTTTTTGAGACCTCAGAGTGAGTAAATTGGCCATTTTCATGCACTTTTAACCATTCCACAAATCTTGTGTTTTGGGCCCCTGGAAGCATGAAAATCACTTTAAACATGCTAATTTTAGCTCTAAAACTGATGATCTACCTACAAATGTGAACTGACGTTAAAAAATAAAACATTTGAAAACGGACCATTTTTCACCTTTCTGCAGCATGACGTAATGGGGGGGTGTTATCTCTTTTGTCAAAAATCACCTGTTTTTGCTTGAACATTAAATGCCTCCAAATGGTATTTAATTCACTTCCCGGGCCCCTGGAAGCATGAAAATCACTTTAAACATGCTAATTTTAGCTCTAAAACTGATGATCTACCTACAAATGTGAACTGACGTTCAAAAATAAAACATTTGAAAACGGACCATTTTTCACCTTTCTGAAGCATGACGTAATGGGGGGGTGTTATCTCTTTTGTCAAAAATCACCTGTTTTTGCTTGAACATTAAATGCCTCCAAATGGTATTTAATTCACTTCCCAGGCCCCTGGAAGCATGAAAATCACTTTAAACATGCTAATTTTAGCTCTAAAACTGATGATCTACCTACAAATGAGAACTGATGTTCAAAAATAATACATTTGAAAACGGACCATTTTTCACTTTTCTGAAGCATGACGTAATGGGGGGTGTTATCTCTTTTGTCAAAAATCACCTGTTTTTGCTTGAACATTAAATGCCTCCAAATAGTATTTAATTCACTTCCCGGGCCCCTGGAAGCATGAAAATCACTTTAAACATGGTAATTTTAGCTCTAAAACTGATGATCTACCTACAAATGTGAACTGACGTTCAAAAATAAAACATTTGAAAACTGACCATTTTTCACCTTTCTGAAGCATGACGTAATGGGGGGTGTTATCTCTTTTGTCAAAAATCACCTGTTTTTGCTTGAACATTAAATGCCTCCAAATGGTGTTTAATTCACTTCCCGGGCCCCTGGAAGCATGAAAATCACTTTAAACATGCTAATTTTAGCTCTAAAACTGATGATCTACCTACAAATGTGAACTGACTTTCAAAAATAAAACATTTGAAAACTGACAATTTTTCACCTTTCTGAAGCATGACGTAATGGGGGGTGTTATCTCTTTTGTCAAAAATCACCTGTTTTTGCTTGAACATTAAATGCCTCCAAATGGTATTTAATTCACTTCCCGGGCCCCTGAAAGCATGAAAATCACTTTAAACATGGTAATTTTAGCTCTAAAACTGATGATCTACCTACAAATGTGAACTGACGTTCAAAAATAAAACATTTGAAAACGGACCATTTTTCACCTTTCTGAAGCATGACGTAATGGGGGGGTGTTATCTCTTTTGTCAAAAATCACCTGTTTTTGCTTGAACATGAAATGCCTCCAAATGGTATTTAATTCACTTTCCAGGCCCCTGGAAGCATGAAAATCACTTTAAACATGCTAATTTTAGCTCTAAAACTGATGATCTAACTACAAATGAGAACTGATGTTCAAAAATAAAACATTTGAAAACGGACCATTTTTCACCTTTCTGAAGCATGACGTAATGGGGGGGTGTTATCTCTTTTGTCAAAAATCACCTGTTTTTGCTTGAACATTAAATGCCTCCAAATGGTATTTAATTCACTTCCCGGGGTGAAGAAACACTTTTTGAGACCTCAGTGTGAGTAACATGGCCATTTTCATGCACTTTTAACCATTCCACAAATCTTGTGTTTTGGGCCCCTGGAAGCATGAAAATCACTTTAAACATGCTAATTTTAGCTCTAAAACTGATGATCTACCTACAAATGTGAACTGACGTTAAAAAATAAAACATTTGAAAACGGACCATTTTTCACCTTTCTGCAGCATGACGTAATGGGGGGGGGGTGTTATCTCTTTTGTCAAAAATCACCTGTTTTTGCTTGAACATTAAATGCCTCCAAATGGTATTTAATTCACTTCCCGGGGTGAAGAAACACTTTTTGAGACCTCAGAGTGAGTAAATTGGCCATTTTCATGCACTTTTAACCATTCCACAAATCTTGTGTTTTGGGCCCCTGGAAGCATGAAAATCACTTTAAACATGTTAATTTTAGCTCTAAAACTGATGATCTACCTACAAATGTGAACTGACGTTAAAAAATAAAACATTTGAAAACGGACCATTTTTCATCTTTCTGCAGCATGACGTAATGGGGGGGTGTTATCTCTTTTGTCAAAAATCACCTGTTTTTGCTTGAACATTAAATGCCTCCAAATGGTATTTAATTCACTTCCCGGGGCGAAGAAACACTTTTTGAGACCTCAGGGTGAGTAAATTGGCCATTTTCATGCACTTTTAACCATTCCACAAATCTTGTGTTTTGGGCCTCTGGAAGCATGAAAATCACTTTAAACATGCTAATTTTAGCTCTAAATCTGATGATCTACCTACAAATGTGAACTGACGTTAAAAAATAAAACATTTGAAAACGGTCCATTTTTCACCTTTCTGCAGCATGACGTAATGGGGGGGTGTTATCTCTTTTGTCAAAAATCACCTGTTTTTGCTTGAACATTAAATGCCTCCAAATGGTATTTAATTCACTTCCCGGGCCCCTGGAAGCATGAAAATCACTTTAAACATGCTAATTTTAGCTCTAAAACTGATGATCTACCTACAAATGTGAACTGACGTTCAAAAATAAAACATTTGAAAACGGACCATTTTTCACCTTTCTGAAGCATGACGTAATGGGGGGTGTTATCTCTTTTGTCAAAAATCAACCTGTTTTTGCTTCAACATGAAATGCCTCCAAATGGTATTTAATTCACTTCCCGGGGCGAAGAAACACTTTTTGAGACCTCAGGGTGAGTAAATTGGCCATTTTCATGCACTTTTAACCATTCCACAAATCTTGTGTTTTGGGCCTCTGGAAGCATGAAAATCACTTTAAACATGCTAATTTTAGCTCTAAATCTGATGATCTACCTACAAATGTGAACTGACGTTCAAAAATAAAACATTTGAAAACGGACCATTTTTCACCTTTCTGAAGCATGACGTAATGGGGGGTGTTATCTCTTTTGTCAAAAATCAACCTGTTTTTGCTTCAACATGAAATGCCTCCAAATGGTATTTAATTCACTTCCCGGGGCGAAGAAACACTTTTTGAGACCTCAGGGTGAGTAAATTGGCCATTTTCATGCACTTTTAACCATTCCACAAATCTTGTGTTTTGGGCCTCTGGAAGCATGAAAATCACTTTAAACATGCTAATTTTAGCTCTAAATCTGATGATCTACCTACAAATGTGAACTGACGTTAAAAAATAAAACATTTGAAAACGGTCCATTTTTCACCTTTCTGCAGCATGACGTAATGGGGGGGTGTTATCTCTTTTGTCAAAAATCACCTGTTTTTGCTTGAACATTAAATGCCTCCAAATGGTATTTAATTCACTTCCCGGGCCCCTGGAAGCATGAAAATCACTTTAAACATGCTAATTTTAGCTCTAAAACTGATGATCTACCTACAAATGTGAACTGACTTTCAAAAATAAAACATTTGAAAACGGACAATTTTTCACCTTTCTGAAGCATGACGTAATGGGGGGGTGTTATCTCTTTTGTCAAAAATCACCTGTTTTTGCTTGAACATTAAATGCCTCCAAATGGTATTTAATTCACTTCCCGGGCCCCTGGAAGCATGAAAATCACTTTAAACATGCTAATTTTAGCTCTAAAACTGATGATCTACCTACAAATGTGAACTGACGTTCAAAAATAAAACATTTGAAAACGGACCATTTTTCACCTTTCTGAAGCATGACGTAATGAAGGGTGTTATCTCTTTTGTCAAAAATCACCTGTTTTTGCTTGAACATTAAATGCCTCCAAATGGTATTTAATTCACTTCCCGGGGTGAAGAAACACTTTTTGAGACCTCAGGGTGAGTAAATTGGCCA